>NC_133932.1:105191561-105791561 GCF_031877795.1 Strix aluco
TTGGTCAAATGCACATGTTTGTTCATCCCAGGGCAGGAAATTCTCCTCCTAAATCAGTGTGAGAAACTTCATCTCCTTCACAAGCAGATGTCTGCAGTCCTTCCGTGGGCAGCCAATATGAACCAGCTAAAATGTAGATGAAGATACAGACCTCAAGAATCAGATGAGACATGCAGCATCTCCTATTTGAAGGCCAATGTTGCTATTTTGTAAATAACAATTATTCTATCAGATGATCCGTGGTTAAGATTGGCAAACAAGGGGAGAGTTCCCAATTACTTTTTCTTATACATTCAAATATGCTAATACAGCTCACTTACGGCATGTTGCCTTTTAGCTTTTTGAACTGTTTTGTTAATCTTCTGTTTTTGCATGCTTCCATTGTGGATTGCATAAGGATCACTTATTCAGTGAGGAGAAGGCAGGGAGGAGTTGTGAACCTCCATTAAAATGGAAAACACAAGCCTGGAATACTTCACGATAAGCACAGAGAGAAATTTGTTTTCTGATGAGAAATAAAACAGACCCTTGAACTTAAAAGTCAATGACAGAAAAAAAAAAAAAAAAAAAAAAAGATATGATTTATAGTAGTAAGTTATTCAGGAGTCAGTAATTTTTCAAAAGGATTAACAGAGCATATGCAGTATTACACATAATGAGATAGGATGAGTATGGGAAGCTCAATTTGCATGCTATTTAGATTCAACAGATAGTTAAACTGTTGATATCTAAAGTGCTGTTGTTGTGACAGTAAAGGTAGAGGTCTTGTACATCCTCTGAAAATTAATACACTTCAGAGAAAATGGTAAAAATTGCAATCCTTTGGTTATCTAGTGGGATTTAAACTATACAAGAATGGTATATACAAGATGGTCCTTTAGACGACTAAATTTCCTTCATATCATCAGGTCATGGGGGTTGGCTAAAAAAGATATCAAGGTAACTTTTTGAATTCAGATCTATCTACCTCTAGGATTCAGCCAGGAATTTAATGCCAAATGGAAAACAGTAGGCAAGCATGAAAGCTGAAGTAATTTATCACTGCTATCTTTTCAACAGATAAGCATTTCTTTGTTTGAACAAATACACATTACGGTACCTGAAAACAAAAATGTTTTGAACAACACAGCTTCCACTGGGCTTCTACATAATGAAATTTCAGAAAACATTCAGTATAAAAGTTTTGGTGCACAAAGAAGATTATTAATTTTCCTTCCACATGACAAATAGATAAATACCTCTATGCTAAACACAATTTTAAGTACCATGCACTATTCAGGTTCATATTTTTCAATGCTTCAGAAGGCACAAAGAGATGTACTTAAATTATTAATTTCTCAGCGTATAAAGTTAAAAATGCCCAAACAATTCAATTGAAAAACAGGTCAGATGATAAATAATAACAATTGTTTTTCCGTATACTGCCACTTACAAACCCAGTGTTGATATTGAAATAACCTGATTTCTTTCCATCTCATACATCATTACCAGTCATAATGATTTCTCCAATTCTCCTGCTGTAACCTCACTGTCTTGTATTTGTGCTGTCAGCAGTCAGCAGCAGCTGTATCACCAATCTGTGTTTCTTTTTGGTCATCTCGGTGATTAATCGATTGGAATTTAGTGTACGGCACTTTGGATGGTTTATGCCCCATTTTAACTGCTTTGGCTCAGCAAGGTAAACAAGAATAAAGAGCTATATAGTCCCTTCTCCTCCCCCAATGCTTATGAGGGAAAAATACAAATGACATACAAAATCCAGCTATCATGAATAACAAGAAATAGAAAAGGTGTTGTATTTGTACCTATCAGATAAAATGTACAAGATTCTAATATATACTCAGATGTTTTTTAAAAGCTGATAAAGGCAATTGGAATCTGGAAGCATTAGTATTAGAGGAAATAAATTATTACGTGGGTTTTCTCTTGTTTTCTCTTCTACGTGATTAATTAAAGGGAGCCAGGTATCTATCATGTTTTGACACTAGTGTCAGATGTGACTGCTGATACACTGATCCAACAGTCTATCAAAATGGAGAATTAAAAAAAAAGAAGCTCTAAGTAGAACTAGAGTTTATAGCAAACAAAACCATTGTTTGTACCAAATGTCTACATGAACCTTCTAAATTTTCAGAAAGATAGAAAGGCCTGATCAAGACTTTGCCTGCCACAGCTAGTGACTACTGGAAGGAAAAGGAGAGATGGGTTCTCTTAAGAGTAAAGACAAGCACAGACAATAAGGAAAAAGTATTGGAAAACTGTCCGTAGACAGTCTATTGGGGAAGAAGAAAAGTCAACAGAAAGGATCCTAGAGGTTCTTCACTGTGTTGTTGAATCTTCAAGGAGGAGAAAGAACTTACAAATGAATAAAGAAAATGCCTTTCGGAGGAAGGATGGATTTTATAATGGGAAGGAAGCCCCAAGGAAGACTGGGAGCTAAATGTGGAAGCCACATACAAAGGAAGTTAAATCAATGAGCGGAGAAGCAGCAGAAATGCAGTGTCTCCCCTGTTTTATTTCTATATTCACAAAAGCAACATAGAAAGTCACTTTGCTTTAAAAGGTAGAAGTCTAGTCCAGGCTAGCAGCCTTTACACATCTCATATGGTGCTAATTTCCCTTTTGCCCTGGGCCTCTAAAACTACTTAGTACTGGTATTCAATCTTTAAGGTAGAAGCGGATGAGTGAAGAAGACCATTCCTTTCAAAGTCCTTTTAAGACTTCTTGACCAGAGAACATCTTTCCTGCACGCTTAAAATCTTATAAGGATTCATAATTGAGCTTTTAGCTTATGCTCTCCAGAACAGGCAGGATTCAAGAAATTCAACCCATGGGCTGGCAAGCTTGTCATATGCTTCTTGAGATATTCACTACTTACAAGTGTGGCGAAGTGTACATTCTTCCATGGATGATAAACCCTTGCTCCTCAGGGAAAGACGATGAGAAGACAGTTTTTGGCCTAACATAACGCAGTTCTGCACACCTGAAGAGGCAAAGCCTGGCACAATCCCAAACCAGATTGCAAAGAGGCGAGAACACTGCTGTAAAGAAGCCTTCACCGAAGAGCAATCTAGGAATGACAGGTGGATGAATGGATCTATAGCTGGGTCATATCCACGCTAGAAGCAAGAAGTTCTCAACAATTTTTTCCATTCCAGATTTTCAGAAGGATAATGTAAAAATTAATGTCTGCTGAACTGTCGGCAAGGAGAACTGCAAGAAAGATGATGATGTGGCATAATGAGGTTACAAACCAGACAACAATATGTCTGCAGTGTAGGAAAGTTATATAATAATTTTCTGAGTTGCCTGTATCAACTCAGAGAGAAATGTAGTCTCTACCAAGAGAATGTATTGCAGCAAGTCCCCTCGCTGATTTAGGACGGTAGCGTTTACCTTTCCATATAAGCCATCAGAGAGACAATTGTGTATTGTGTAAATACAGTGGGGACATGGATTAATTTCAAACCTATCACATAATCTGATGAGATTTCCCTTGAGATCTCCTAACACTTTGCAGCACTGTGAGCCATTATTTCCATACTTATTGGAAATAACGTCTGAGCCCAGGCAAGGCACAATATTCCCAGTGAGAGCTGTCATGACAGCAGTGGAATTAATTCTTATTGTCACTGCACACATCAAGGGTCTTTTTGAAATTATTAGCATGTACCCCAAATAATATTCAAATCCATGATGATACAGTATACCATAAAACAGTATCATTTGGAGCCTGCTAAATTTGGACGTATCTTCCTTGCTACATATACTGAATGCAAGTCAGATTTCACCTGCATTTACATAAGCCTGATGCAACTTCATCATCTTCATTGGTTGAGCCCCTGGCTTACAACAGTATGGAATTGGAACTGGATCTGTGACATAACAGAAGTACTCAAGATCCCTTTAAGATGCAATTTATTAAGGAGACAGACCTTAATCACAATGCGCTGTGATGCTAGTTGGCATAGTTTAGAGGATGAGCAAGATGCGCTTTTTTTTTTTTTTATTGCAGTTAAATTTGTTCACTCTTATTACAGAGTTCTTTACCTATTTGAAATGTTCTCCAGCTGGTTGCTGTCATCAGATGTGGACAGATCCCTTTCTGCTTCACTATGAAACTAGCCGTGCTGGCATCTTTGGATGTATTGAAGACTCAGCTATGTTAAAATAATTTTTAGACTTCCAAGCCACTTTCCTGCAAACTTTTACCAAATATTTCTGGTTTATTTTTGCAACGAAACTTTCTCCATTTTTAGCTGATCTGTTTCTCTTACCCGATTCATACAAGGACACTTGTAAGACTGCAACTTGACACCATGGAAACAACTGTTTGGTCACTATAGTTGATGTCACTGAATGAATCAGGTAAGAAAATCATGGAAACGATTAAGAAAAAAAAAAAAAAACACAACACAAAAAATTAACAACCAACCTTGTAAACAAATTCAGTAACAATTTGGAACAACCTGGAAAGAAATGCTACTGAATGTGATGACTTAATTTCAGTTTTCAAAATTTCAGGGTTCTTTTAACTTTTTATGTTTCTCTTTGGATGGCAGGCACTGAGTAAAATCCAGTAAAATGGGTTCTAGCAAGCCCATCTCATACTCAACACCACATCTCACAATGAGATTGCTGCAGCTTCAAGCCCATCTCTGCCAAAACTTTCATGGGAAGCTGAGGCACAGCAGTCCTCTCTCCAAGGGCATGCTGAGACCTGACTTGTCCACTTAATTAGCCACTTAACCATTCTAGCCAAAAAAGGCTGAACATGCAGCTGCCTGCAAACAGCCTGCCATTGCCCAGCAGCTTTAAATATTTTATATATATCTTTATCTATGTCCATTTTCAGGACAGAAATAACCGTAGGCCAGAAATCTTTTCAGTTGTTGCATCCTACCCATGTTGATGCTACAGTGATGTCTATTTTATGGATCAGTGTCGATTTTCATCGGGATTTTGTAAAGCTTTGGGGGAGAAACCTTGGAAAGAGAGATACTATTTCATAATCCAGGGCAGCCTTTTGGACATTTACCCACAACTAAAGTACAAATGCAAGATAACCACATTTTTATTTAAATAATATATTTCTGTATTTAGCAGGAATATAAAGACATTTAAGACTTTGCAAAACTTACAAATTTCTTACATATTTCTTATAGCTACTAGGAACACACAGCTAAAAAATGCCATTCCAAGGTGATTCTAACTTTAGAAATAATAATAAATCATATTTACTGTATTACCTTAATGTCTTAATTTTGTCACATGTTGCATTAAAAGGTATCTTCAACTTTATTTCTCAAATATCATTGATAATGACTTAGAAGCAGCCACTTTCATCACTATCACATATGAAATCTCTGGGGATTAAACTTTAGGAGACACTTACAAAAAAGAAGTGCCTCTTTTATAGCCTTACTAATTAAATGCAACTAGTTTACTAGTATCCTGGAATTGCGGGTATTAAAAAAATATTAAAATCCCTGAGCATTTTTCCTTTGCATGTGATAAACGCTACAATCACTCTTTCCTTTTACGGAAAATACAGAGGAAATAATATTAGGTGACAGTGAATTTCATCGCAGCAGGTCGATTGAGATTGTCAGGATTCATTAGCATGTGTGTGACTGGTAAATAACTGAGTTAATTTTAGGTTGAGTGACATATTTAGAAAACTACGAATCACTTTATTTTGTGAATTTAATCAACCTTTGCTCTTCCCCAGATAGTTCAGCATACACCTGCAATATTAAGTTGAAACTGACTCTTTACTCTGCAGCCCTCACAAATACCAGTGGTTTGCAAATTTTCAAAACCATCAGCTGTATTAAATGCTGCCCTCCAACAAGGAGTTCAACACAAAGAAAGCACCATAATTACACAGAAAACAAAAATGAAAAAAATGAGAAAGCTAAAGAGGAGGCTTGATTCAACTGAAGTTTTAGCCAGATTTATGCTAAAATCTCAATTTTCTTTGTCTCTAAGAATAAAAATACTAAAGTCCGCAAAATGCCAATGCAGAAAGATTACTTCTCTGGAAACTTTCAAAAAAAATAGCTCCCATTGAAAAATTCAGTCAATCCTCGAATGCTTCTTTGCGACACTCTGTTAGCCCAATTAAATCATATTACAAAACCAAAAATTGCACTGCATGTGGATCTTTCAGTTCTGGATTCTGAAAAAGGCTGTTTTCAAGGGCAGGAAACATCTTTTTCAAAGTTTAGCTTTATTTGGAAATAAGTCAAAATTCCAAGCTAATATCATTTATTTTTTATCAGATGTCTTCTGATCTTCTAGCACAAAGTTTCTCTTAATTTCCAAAAGACGTTCTGTTAGCACTAGATTTGATATTGAACATGACAATATTTAGGTAACACAGTGGGCTTTATTATGTAAAATTTAAGCTGTGAAGATATGTGCTTGCAAAAAGCGCAATTACTCTTCAGTTTCATATTTTGAATATGCAAACAAATTGCTTGTGGATTACTGGCAGCTACAGCTTGGGCTCTGACATTTAACTGTTATTAATACGCGAAGCAATTAATGTAATTATAAATATGGAAAAGAAAAATATCAACACTATTTACATTAGTTAGTTACTAGGAGGTAAAATACTTTGTCAGCTGTAATACAATACAAATTGCTGCAAAGCTTTTAATACAATTATAACATACATATATTCAAAGCACTACAGTTTATATTCTAGGTCTGTCCTCCTGGGACCAATTTATGATACTCTATGCTGGGTATCTTGTCTTGACAAAATAATGATACTTCATTCCCGTGTTGCTACATTTGGCTACCACACACTTTATGCACGGGTAGGATCACAGGCCAAATCATCGCGCAGTGAATAGCAACACGCATTGCTGGGATGCACGAGGACGGGAAGCAGAAGGCGTGATTAGTATCTATACAGAAGGCACCACACATGAGTGTGCACCTGCCTCTCCAATTCGGAAACATTTTCTTCAAGTAAAAAAGCATAACAGAATCAACAGCAGATCATACCCGCTTGTTCAGTGATGGCACTGGTTTCTTGAGTGTTCATATTAGAAAGCCACTCGGACATTTACCCCTTCACCCCCTGCACGCATGGCATGTAGTGACAGGCAGCAATCCTGCAATGGAGGTTCAGGAGGTCTACAGAAATGATTCCTGCAGGTGACAGCCAGTTAGGTGAGTACTGTAAGGTACACAAAATATACTCACACCGTAAGGTGACTGTCGCTTTCTTAAATACCCAAAGCCATTAAGCCATTTTAGCAGAAAGACTGCCTTCATTCTACTTCATTTTCTCGCATTTGGAGTTAAATATGTGTTCAGAACTACTGGTGTTATAAACAGTAACCAATCTTAAACACGAGTATTTCAAAGATACTTATTAGTGCTTTAATTTTTAAGCCTGACAGTTGCGTAACACGTTACTAACATCCTCAGTGAATAGCACTGTGTGTTACTTGGTAACATACAGCATGTTTAGCAGTGTGACTCAGCCATGACCATTCCAGCGAATAAGAAGTCATTGCTCCCAGGTTCTCAGGTACCAAAGTGTCGTCCTTGTAATCACCTACTGTAAACACACATTTCTCTAGCACTGCAAAGGGAGACAAACCATTGCAATGCCAAGCCAATTCAGAAAAAGGAAATAGTTTTAACACGTAACTTCTTTGCATAACTTTGAAAAATAGAAGGGACAACACAGCAGAGATTCACATGACTAAATACAATGCAGTGCCTAGATGGGGAAGCAAATTAAAAATGAACAGAGAACTGCTAAAAGCTGACACCTTCTCTAACCAAACCAAATTGTTACTGCCCAGTCGATACAAGCTGGTGCAGAGTCGTGCTTTATTTCTCAGCTGCTCCATGGGGCTGATCCAAAGCTCACCGAGAGCAACACAGTCCTTTTTGGATGAAGTCTCAAGTAAGAACAAGAATAGACAAAACATCTGTATGTAACTCCTAGCTCGGGGCTGGCCTAGGGCTGTTGCAACCTCAGCTTTTTGCTGGAGCAGCCTCAAGGCTGCTCCGACTCCCTTCCCCGCGGGCCATGGCCCCGAGGAGCAAACACAGCAGTTACAGCCCACTGTTTCATCCACATTCCCCTTTCCTCTGAATGGAGCTCCCTTGCTCAAGTACTCCAGCAAGGAGCTTTTTGAGGAAACGGCCGTTCAAACCCGGCACTATCTGCTGTGGCATACAACTTTCCTGGTTGTAAGGGCAGGAAAACAGCCACCCTGCACCTCCTGAGGGCTCTTGTGAGTTGTACACAGCTGCAATTCTACCAGCCACCTTCCACCCCATTACGTCAGGCCGTGCAACACCTTGTGTGACCCAGCTGCAGGGGACAATCAGGGGACTGCCTGCCTGGTGGGCGACCGCTGCACGGTGGCAATTGACAGCAATGCCTGTGCAGCAGTGCTGAAGGACTCCATGCCCAGCATGGGAGCTTTGCTGTAGGGTCAGAGGAGGCACAACCTTTCCAGCTGAACTTCCCGGCTTCTGCCTGCTTGTCACAATTCAACATCACTTTCTGTGTTTAATATCTCAGATTTGCATGTAGTTTAAAAAAAATAAGTTGGATCGTGTCAGTTATTTCTCTGAGGTTTCAGAACATGAACTTTGCAGTTCTTCTGACGTTTGGCATAGGCTGCCACAGATGGAAGACAGATATCTGTCCGCCAACGTTTAAAGAGGACCAGATTTTTTTGTTTAGAAATTTTAGCTGTTTAGCACTCCCAATCATACAATCAGCTAGACCAACCCTTCCCTCCATAACAAGTGCATACACAAACAAACAAGAGAGACCATTGCCTGCGCAAGATTCACATGCATAGAGACATCTGGGGTGCATTGGGACTGCCTTGATGGTTAGTTTTGGAAAGAAAGGGGCCAACTTTTTCTAACCTGGCTTGGAAAGCTCTGAAATTCACATACATTTCTGCCAAAAGTGAGCTCATTTAATGAAAGGGAAAGAAAACAAGGTTGCCCAGTAGCCATTTAAGTTAACGTCAGCCGGGAAGATTTGCTATTTCTGAGTCTTTCCAACCCAAACACTGAGGAAAGTTGCTGAATTGGTGCACACTCTTGCTAAATCAGCCATGCTCCTTTCCCAGCTGATGGCTGCCGATTTAGACTGACCTCAAATCCTCCAGCTTCCTCCCCCGGGTTACAGTCGTTCTCTGATATCGCACCTGATCTTTCACAGAAGTTTCCACACCTTCCAGGCTCATCACAACAACCCTTCGAGCATAAGCCGAAGCCAACTTGACACAACAGATTTCAGTTTTCTCTCAGAGGCACACATATGCCACAAAGACTGCAGTTCATCACCTACGCTTTTTAAACATTGCTGAGCACGCTCAAATGGGATAGCGCTTTTGCAAACAGGGCAGTGCTGCTTATTTTTGTTCACCCTTTTTTTCTCTTTTAAAGTAAAAAGTTGCTTAAAGCAAGTCTGTTTGATGTTAAGTTCACAACTTATGCTCAATGGGCTGTCTTGTGCTATGTCCAAAACCAGCACAGAAACACTGTCACCTTTTCCTGGAATCCTGTGCACAGCCTGGGGTATGGGTTTCCTCTTCTGCGCCAGCATACCCTGAGCCTGAATACTTCAGGGCTTGAAGTCTTCTTCCTTATGCAGAAGGGTGGTGCTACTGGGTGGTGGCTGCATGACTGTGTGCATGCAGGGAGAAGTTTCCAGGAGCAACGGAAAGTAAGTTATGCCATAAAAGTCCTACAGTCCTCCTTTCTTCCTTTCTGCATGATGTCTTGGGAAAAATTCAGGGAGAAAATGAACACTGACAACTGACAGGCATTGGGCAGTGTCTTGAGGAAAGCAGAGAAACATGCTACCCCACGGACAAGGGCATGGATGGCGGAAGGGGAGAGGACAGACGGCTGGTTTGCTCCCAGATGGGGATTAGAAGTTGCAGGTGAACCAAGGCCACATGACCTACTAATAGCAGCAGCTTCCTGCTCAAAATAAGAAGCAGGTTCACACATTTGTTCTCCAGTTCGGTTCAGACATAAGCTGCAACACAGATGTTCACAGGGCACAAAGGGGACACCCAACAGAGCTGGCTGCAAAAGAAAATTTACAGGAATGACAGCAAGTTGCCTTTTACAGCAGGCTCTCTAGAGAGGCAGTAAAAGGGAAGCTCATTCTGCTACTATTTTTTTCAGAAGCTCCTCCTTTGTAAGATCCCACTGCTGCCAACCTCCAGAGACTGAAAATGAACTAAAAAGAGGAGGAAAAGGCAAAAAACATGGGAAAGCAAAATAAAGGAGCAAAGGAGAAAACAAAGCAGAACAAATGAGACTGAAGAAATGCACCACAAAGAGGGAATAGTTGAAAAGGAGAGAAGTGAAGGCACATCCATAGATATGAGAAATATTAAGGAAACATCAGATTACATGCTAAGATCTTTTGCACAAATTCTGAAATCACTGTTAGACATAGGATCCTCTTACAGGCCCAGACACAGTTCACTGTGTGAACATCCAGGAGATCCAGTAGTAGGACAATCATACATTAAGTGATCCAGGCAAGTACCTGACCCCATACATAAAATGGAGACAATGGTTCCTCTCCAGCTTTTGCCAAACAACAGGTGAAGCACACTATGAAAATATTTTGCATTCTTATTTTTATAGACAAACAACTTACTGCAAAAACCCATTTTTGTGCAGGGGTCCTCTACATCAAAAAAATGGTCCTGGATTTTAGAAGAAGAAATCAACCTCTCCCCCATTACAAATTTCTTCAAAGTTTCTCATACAGATCAAGCTAAGTTCAATTGTTACATCCATGTACTCAAAAAACCATTTCCCCTTTAGAGCTGAGACTCAAAGAACTGTATATGTCTATAAACTCTTCAGAAAGAATAAAACCTTCAAAATCTTCTCTTGTTTCTCTTTCTCCATTGATAGGAACTCAGCAGAGTTTCAAGCATCATGAAGTATGACCTGACTTTTAAAAAAGAAATCACCTAAAAATTGCTTCGTTATATGCAAGAATGTATTTCTGAAACTGCCTAAATATTTTCTGTAAATGTTCCAAGTGAGATAGTAGCTTCACTGAAATACTAGAGAAAATTTCCAGGACCTTCAGTGTACCCAAGATTTTGACCTTTATGGCCATTTTCTTCCCAGTTTTTAGTCACATTCATACCTTTACTACCTTTAACAGTTGCAAAGAAAACCAAAGGAAACACAGACAAAAAGACAGTTAAAGCACAGCCTCAAGTATGGGGGGGGATCAAGAGTAGAGCTACTTTTTCCGACTCACTGATTTTACCTTCAAAACTTCTTACTTGCTCATGGAGACTCATCTTTGTGTTCACTCTGAAGTCAAATTTGTAGGTTTGGCTACACATTTCTGAGTAACTGTGAGCATCATACCCTTCCCAATTTCTGCCACACAAATACCACATGTGTTATTGAAAATTCAGCAAGAAAATATCCATCATACTGTCCCATTCATGGCAGTTGAGATTTATCAAGAGCTTTAAGAAGTTCAGCAATAAACTGTCAACAAAACTCACACACACTCCATCCCACACAAAACATGAATGTATCCATTACACATACCTATTTATTGAAGATACTCTCCAAGTTTCAAGCATATAACCAAGAATTGCCTCAAGTTCAGAGTCCAAGATCTGAAAAGGAGATAATATATATTTTTAAACATCACTAAAAGTATATGGCTTAAGGATATAAAAGAAAAAAATTTATTGTGCAAAGTTACTATTTATAAATGAGTTTATGAGCTAGTTCTTCTAAAGTTGTGCATCACCTGAGATATGTTGTGGGTGCTAACAATAATGATATGATAATTTTTAGGGTATTAAATTTAAGATATATAATATTGTATAGATTCTTGGGCAACTTCTACATATGAATTCAAAATTAGTAGAAAACTCTGAAAACACACCAAACTTTCAAATAGCAATTTTGCTTGTCATGAAAGAACAAAACCAACACATTGAATATGCAAAATTGCCAGTGGCATACCAGAAAATATAAATGATTTAGGAAACCACAAGCATCCATATGTATACTGAAGCAATCGTCTGCTTTTAGTTTGCAGCAAGACAGTGGCATGAATAGGGAAACCACATAAAAATCATGGATATCATTATATGTATTACCTCTTTGTTGTCCAAAAATGCTGAACATGGCAGTTCTGCTACAGGTGTGAAATTCTAGATGTATATTTTTGTAAGCATATGTATAACACCTAATCACAATTAGTCCCAGAGTCTCTGTAAATTTTCCTGGTGATTCTTGCACAGTAACCCTGAGAATAATGCAATTGGTAAGTCTAATGTGCTTAAGAAAGCAAAAAAGAGGAGGAGAATGCATCAGGAGAAAGAAACAGGCTCAGCAGACCAAAGAAAGAGACAAAGGAGGGAAGAAAAAGAGGAAAAAATAGTTCATGTGTCCAAATGAACTCGGTCCAATCTTTGTTCTGGGCAATGACTTCTGAGATGACCACATGAGCTTCACTGTCGTGAGTACATGCTGTATTAAGTATCTTTGTGGCACCATTAGCATCTTTGAATTCTGCAGCGGAAAACACTGTTTCACACAGTGCTGCCACACTGCCACAGCTCTTAGAAGAAAAGAATTAAGAGTCCGCATTAGAAAAAGTCTTGTCTCTTTCATTTCCCCACAATTTTGCCTGAGCTTTTGCCTGCAGCTGCGCTACTGGTACCCACCACATGATTCCCAGTGCAGGCAAAGTGAATCACCCCAGCAGAGTTAAGACGAATCAGTTATAGAACTGCCTATACCCACTATGCATCAATGGTCACCTGGCTGGGACCACCCATGTTCTCCAGCTGAAGAGCAGGCAATTTCTTCTCCAAAGGCTCGGCCCACCAAAGGAGTCCTAGACTCCCTCTGTTCCCTTCTGTGAGTTGGTAATTTTCAAGCAGAGAGACAAAATGTAAATATCAGCATGGATAATTATTTCACTGCTCATTTTTTTGCAAGATAATCAGACAGAAAGATAAGGGTCGCTCTGAGAAACAGAAGCAGTATTTTTATCCAGCAATTGCATGAAAGATTCTGCCAATTCTTCTTACAAAAGCAACAGTTCATTGATTTGTAGCTGCTGCCTACTTTCATGTGCAAGAACAACAACTACAGAAATCCCTCACTGGTCTTCTCTACATATTTTCAGGCAATGTCTATAAACATGACAACTTCTGGGATTATTTATTCCATGAACTATGTTGCCATTCCTGCTGTTGATGTCAACTGCAGAGAAGTCAGGCTCAGCAGCTCAGATGCCCACACAGGGGCACAAGTAACACCACTACATCTCTGCCGTTTGCATCTCCTACTCAATTCCCCAGAAGAGGTTTGCACAATAAGGCAGAGAGAAATCACAATGCGAATCTCATTCAAGTTAATGTGAAAATCAGCCAAATATCACCTCTAAACAGTGGGAGCTATTTACTAGGTAATACCAATAAAACACTGCAAGTTCAGAGGCTGTCCAAAGTTCCCTTTATTTTCTACAGTAATGTCCTCCATTTTTTCTGCATGTCCCTCATCAGTTAGCCTTGTAACACCTTTTCCACACAGAATCATAGAATCACAGAATATCTCGAGTTCTAAGAGACCCATAAGGATCATCGAGTCCAACTCCCTGCTTCTTGCAGGACTACCTACAACTAAACCATATGACTAAGAGCATCACCCAGATGCTCCTTGAGCTCTGACAGGCTTGGTGCTGTGACCACTTCCCTGGGGAGCCTGTTCCAGTTGCCAACTACCCTCTCAGTGAAGAACCTTTTCCTAATGTCCAATCTGAACTTCCCCTGATGCAGCTTCATTCCATTTCCTTGTGTCATGTCACTGGTCACCAGAGAGAGGAGATCAGCACCTGCACCACCCCTCTTGAGGCATTCCCTAGGCTGTGCTTTCCCCTCTTACTTATTCCACTCACCTCTTACATGCTTTTATGGCTGCCCATTTTATCTTCACTTGCAAGGCCTCTACAGATGACTACAAGCACTCATGTTACCGCACCCTGATACGAGTTACCACCCATCAGCTGAAGCACGTTAACCTCCTAAATGCATGCTGTTCCCTAGCTGTAACATCTTCATCCAAGTGACCTTCACAACAGGTAGTAGATTCCGGGGACTGAATTGTCAGGTCCAGCAAAACTTGTGTCATAAAGGTAACCTTCAAAATACCAACCGGGTGTAAAATTCTACTAATGCAATAACACATGAAATGATATTGCTCAAAGACACATCTCAAGGGATTGTTGACCTGAGAATTTCTTGTGACATATTTATAGAGAAACATTATGAATTATTGCATGGCTGAGATAACTCTGTGACAGAACGTTTGCAGCCAAAGATAAGAACAATTGTATGTAAGTATAAGCACACGATTTGCTGTGCATAACATTAGCGGTGTTTAATTTAGAAATGACCACCCATCTGACTGTTCCAAAAAACTTCATAGAGTTGCTAAAAGATGACAAGGAAAGTTTTTACTTGTAGCACACTTTCTATCTTTAATAACACCAGCTGTCGCTTTTATGAACACATCATGCCCTTCACAGTTATCCCATATTCTGCAAACACCGAAAAAACCCCAAACCCTCCCACAGTTATTAACATCTGCTTCATTTACTGATTCTGACAAACTGAAGGACAAAGGCATGATTTAACAGATTGCTCTGCGTAAAGAAACAATGCAGTTCATGAAAGGATTCATCAAATGCCCCTGTCAGAATGCTTTACAAAGCACAGCTTAATGAACGTATGCAAATTACTATAATATATAAAATGCCTGATACCACTTCAACAAGTAATGTGCTTATGAGATCTATGTAGAATGGTAAGATGGATCAATCTAATTTGTCTTAGAAATAAAGTGATTTGATTTCCTCCAGATAATTTCAATCTATTTTTTTTTAATGCCTTGTGGCATGACAGCAGCGCATTACATACAATGAACCACCGCTTTAGACCCTAGAAGATGTGATTATTCAATAGAAAAAGCATTCAGCAACAGACAAACTGGAAGCACACTGGTACACTTCAATATTTTCTTTCAATGTTTTGACATGCTGGCATTTTTAAAAAATTGTTATTTCCAAGCCTTGCTGCATTTAAACAGCTCCTATTTTTATTGCCATTGCTTGATGTGAGGTTGAAGCCTGAGTGTAAGTCAGGCTGATATTTACAGCATGAGGAACTGCTCAGATATGAAAGCATATCAGAAAACAACATGCATCCAGGATGATCACTGCTGTTGCTGTTTACAACATTATTGATCTAGAGATCTGATCATTTTCTTTTCATCAAGATAAGGAAAGAATGGCTTATGAGCTAAAATGATTTTCGATGAAAAAACCCAACATTTTCTAGAGCTTTTTTCCCCCTGACAACTGAAAAGTTCTTTTCATCAACTTACCTAAAAAAAAAAAAAAAAAAAAAAAAAAAAAAAAAAGCATTTTCAGTGTTTTCTCAAAGAAGCTAAAATCCACAATCACCATTTATGAATTTATGGAAAAATAAATAGAACTTCTGTAATTTTTTACTTGGAAAAAAACACATGGAAAAGAACACAACATAGTAAGTGCATCAGAAACCAGAAGGTTCAGAGTTTCTGGATCTTGGCTTTACTATTTAGGCTGGGCAGGTGTGAAAAAGAGAGAGGACTGTGAAGTACCATGATTATCTCCTTTTAAAGACCTTTTTTTCTCTGAAAACATCTGTCAGAGAAGCCTAGGTACAGCTAGTGATGCCTTGGGGCTGAGATGGATTATATCACTGTTTCTGCACTCTTTATTTTTCAGTAGAGGTGCTACTCACCCTTTGAAATAAAGTCCTCAGACCATCATGTGTACTAACATAAAACTGATTCTTGATAGTTTATTATTTTCCACCACTTTCTTACACCTTCAGCACCCCCCAGTCATGCACAGACTATGGATACAGAAAACAAATTGTCTGGCTTCTTCATGTTCCCAGTCACATTGCTCTGGAGTCTGTGATGGACAAGGTCCTGAGTGCAGTTTGCCAGTTCTTTTACATGCTGTTTATTAGGTCTACAACTCTCCAGCTGGTGGGTGTCCATCCCATTCTACAGAATTCAAGTTTTCATAGGAAATCAAAGGAACTCTGATGCCGGGACTGCAAAAGGAAAACAAACAAACGCTCCCTAAGTAACACTTTCTTGGGTGGTTCTTGGTTACAGTATGCTAGGAAAAGAATCCCTGATGTAGCAGTCTAATAGATAAACAGTTTCAGCTCTTATATCATCCGTTATATGTTTCACATTACTACAGAAGTAATTGCTGTTACTGTCAAAGCTAGACACAAGTTTTGATCAGTGCCTTAGGCAAAATTACTAAGTTGGGCACTACTTGGTGCAGGATTCTCAAATATCTGCATAACGGGACTGCAGTTTCTGCATTGAGAATTAACTAAACTATAAAATAGGAGTCCAGGTTGAAACACCACGTCAGGAATGTATTTTGATGTCCTCATTTTAAAGGCATTAACTTGTAAAATTCCTTCCATTCTATTACACTGAATATTCAGTATGTGCCAAGCACTGTGGAAAATGTTTTTATTTCTCTGCAAATGAATATACATTAGAGTGAGTGCTTATAAGGGGTGATATCTTTAACACTTTGTATCACTTCTAGATGCCAGTTAGCAATATTTAACAAAGTAGACTGTTCTCATTTTTGCTTTTTCTTTTTTGTATTCAAACTTGCAAGATGGTGGGTTCTCCAGCTTCGCATTCAGTCAAAGACTGAAATCGGGGAATAAATGAACATGCCAAGCCTTTCTTTATTATGCCTCATTTCTCAAAGTAAGTCACTCAGGCTCCATCATTATCATCCCTATTTTAAATCTGTTCTTTTTAACATAAATCCGCAAGTATAGAAAATGTCTCCCCTTTTGACTGTACATCAAGGCCAACAGATTCACAGTTGATGTAGTTAATAAAGGCAAATTAAGGAAGCTCCATCTAACACCTCCTCTCTTATCTCCTGAACCCATATGAAAACATACTAATTATAGTAAGTAAAATCAAACATTCTAACTTTTCCCTGAAATAGGGAGGAAATTACTATTCTTGGGAGTCAATCTTCTTACAGCTCCCTTAAGATGCAACATCTAATAGATTTCAGGGTGAAAAAGGAGCCTCCTGTACAGATTTCGGTTTCAGGCTAATAAAACAGCTTCAGTAAAGTATATTAACCTGCACACCATCATTGACAAAATTACAGTCACACACTGTGCGCAGTGGAGTGTGCTATGTGAAAATACGATAAAATATTTTCTTTAACCTGCTATTTTTTTTTCCATTGGGGACATCAGTGTTTAAAGTCATGGCACAGTGCTTTAAAAGAAATAGGTGGCAAGTGGAACCAGTCCCCTCAGTCCTACATCCCTAGCCGCTAGCAGATTCCTGCCACCCATTGCAGTGAGGGCATTCACCCATCACTGTTACAGACAGAGGTATCTATAATGGACAGCAGCGTAATCAATAACAGCAAATGGTTCTGGGACTATCCTGAACTGACAGTAAAGTAAACTAGAAAGTGAAATTCTTTCTTTGATTAGCTTCTTGGCAAGCTAGCATAAACCCATGTTCCTTGCTGAAAAAAAGAAAAATGAGAAGGTTTGTAAGAATGCAGACCTTTTACTACTCAAAGAAAGCTAATTTCTAATGGCTGAAAATGCCCTCTTTCCCTGACCTGTGGGAAAATGCAAGAAAGGACTCACTGTTCTATAGTCTGTCTCAAAAGTAGCATCCAAGGTACAAAGACACCCAGCCTGAAATATTTCTGTGAAAGTACAAAGTATTGAGCAACTTTACTGTGGCAGGCACTTCTGAAGGGAAAGGGTCTTCACCTGCCCTGACACAGGCAGAAGAGGCACACAACACAGCCACCGCTTTTGGTTTGACAATGAGAAGCCTAAGCTACCTTGCTGCATCTCTACAGAGGGTGTGAGATATGCAGAAACATGCTGCCATCACTGCAGCCTAGAGGTTGGAATAGGAACTCCACAAGGAAGCTTTGGGTTTTTTTCTTTTAAAAGAAAGGCAGAAGCACTAAGCTGCACTATTTCATGCCAGTGAAAGCCTGGGTAAGCAGCTGAATGCAATAGATGCAATAAATCTCTAACCCTTCCCTTTTTTAACTAGTGATAACTGCTGGGAAAACCCTGTTCAAATAATCACAAGGAATGTAAAAAGGGATTCCAGTAAGTTGAACATAGATCATATTTTTCACAGTAAGACCTATGAGGGCAACGTGGGTAAGTTCAGCATGCCCATGACATTCAGTTGTCCTGAAATAACATCTAGCACCACAACATCTGAAGATTATGATACCTCATTCCTGCATAAAAGGACGAATCATTCAGAACTAGCCACGAGTAACATCCAGTTTCAGAAATCACAGGTGAGAAAAAAAACATAGAAGAAACATGAGGACCATCATGTCCTACTTGTAACAGACACCCACTGTAACAGGGGCCAGCTGTAATTCACAGGTGTTTGCTCAAATTATTTTCAGCATTACCAAGAAGAAAGGACAACATTCCCTATTGTCTCAGAAGTAAATATGAAAGCTGGAGCTGTGATGAGGAGCAGGATCAAACAACTTGAGAGGAGTCTAGGAAGCCTTTCTAAGCAGTCAGTCATGCCTCTTGCTAATAGTGGAGGACAGGCACCAAGATGTCATTCTCTGAAATGTCAGAAATAATAAGGAATATCTCATCATGATAAGTATTATTAGCAGACAGGATAGTGGCAGAATTAGTTCACCACAGTGATGATAAAATAGAATTAGGAAAGCAGAACAATTTTAAGGAAAGGTAGCTAAAAATACCTGCCCAACGCACACTCCTCCCAGTCCTTCTCATCTCCAGTATGATGATGCTTCAAAGTTAAATGTCCCAACAGATAACCCTGTACTCTGTCTTCTACCATCAAGATCAAGCATTGTATGCTGTGGCCTGTAGTCTGCAAGGGTGGTGTGTCTGTACGAATGATGAGGATAGCTGCATTTTGTTCCAGTTACTGAGAATTAGGAGCAGAACCTCATTGCCTGGCAAGCTTTCAGCACAGGCTTCAGCTGGGAAAAGTCTGGGTACAGTGCTTGGGCTGTAGTATTGAAGGAATATACTACTCAGAACGACAAACTGGGTCTTGCCTAGTTTCCTGATCTTGCTTTGTCCACGAGGACCGCACAGGATCTGTTCCAGAGACACATGCACACCACGCAATACTTTCCTAACACCACTAACAAAAGACCAAGACTGATGTCCCAAATGTTTTTGGGGAAGGCAGCTGACATCCCCAACATCAAGGGTCTGGCAACAGCAAGATATTTACACTGACCTCTCAGACTGGGACCTTCTGGCATCTATCAGCAAACAGCAGAATCCACCAGCTGCTGGATTAAACATAAAATAGGTGATAGTGCAAACACATAAGCAGTGGCCAGTCTCCTTTCTAGCCCCTTTAGTAACACTATGACTTCATATTGCATGCTTATTTTTTTTTAACCTCTGTAAATGCTTCTATGCAGTATCACAAAACCTTCCCTAAATTTACCAAATTCTGTCTTCAAGTTATTTTGGTTTTCTACTCAACTAGTGCATTTGGAGTTTTTTCCAGAACTTCACCTCTTGGGATGTTTGAAAAATTTCTTTTAATTTTCAGTCTAAATTCATTCCAGACTAATTAATAAACATATTATCTTGTGTTGATATTATCCTTCAATTTCAACAGCTCTCCTCCCTCCCTCGTGTTTGCCCTCCAAAGATATTTAGAACAAAGTTTTTTCCTGCATATTATATACAAATTATAGGGAATAAAGGCTTAGCATATTTTGTCAGAAAGTCAGAAGGTAACCATCCACTGGGAAAATATATTTAACTTAATTTTTGTTAATGAACAAAAAGCAGACACTGATTTCTTTTCCTAGTTACTCCAGTATAAACCAGGCATGATTATACCTGCATGGAGAGCAAACTATAACTTATGGCTAGACAAAAGGCAAGAATTGAATCTGAGCAGGCTTCTGCCTAGGGCTGCAGTGAGGACTGTGAGCACTAAGCTGTCAGTGGAGCACAAATACCTAATAGAGGAGGGGAGAGCAGTAGGCATCTGTCATGTAAGAGTCATCTTTTTAGAGGCCTTGGAAAGGGAAAGACATTGACCACAGACTTCCTCTAGCCCAAAGAGACTTGAAAACCAATGAATCCAGCATCTAGACCTCCTACTCTCTAGGTAAATGCTGCATTTGCTCCAGTTCAGATCGGACATTAGGAAAAGGTTCTTCACTGAGAGGGTGGTCGGCCACTGGAACAGGCTCCCCAGGGAAGTGGTCACACCATCAAGCCTGTCAGAGTTCAAGGAGTGTCCGGGTGATGCTCTTAGTCACATGGTTTAGTTTTAGGTAGTCCTGCAAGGAGCAGGGAGTTGGACTCGATGATCCTTATGGGTCTCTTCCAACTTGAGAGATTCTGTTATTCTATGTCTATGCAAAAGGCAATTTTATCTACCCCCCCTGGTTTTCAATGTAACTATCACACTTCTGTGTTGAATTCAATGCCACTCAAATGTTTTAGGAATGGTCTCAAGACTCACAATGCATCAAGCTTCTCTGAGTCCTAAAGCACCCCACTGCTGTCTCCAAGCCGTGGTGGCATTGCCATGGACAGCACCAAGACTTCTCACTTCTTGAATCATGATGTCTGAACAGCCACAGACCCTATATTTAAATACCCAAGGAAGACTGAGGTCCAGGACAGAGTGACTGATCAATGTAAATCAGATGGCTCTCCAGCACGGCTGTTCTGTATTGATCTCCAAGACTTCAGCACCTAGGGGGGATTTGTCTCACTAACTGAAGATGTCAATATCTAAGCTCATCACCTTGGGCTACCCTTAATTGAGAGAGAGAAATAGGTACCTCTAGGGCTCAATTCCTCTCGTCCTAATGTGGATATCTAAAATAGCTTAGATGAATTGCATTCACCTATAGGGTCCAATGATCATAAAAGGAACCTAGGGAGAGTAGCTTTGATGTAGGCACTTACGCTGTAGATAACTCAAGGTAGTTGAGACAAATCTTACTGCTGAAGTCTGCCTCAGGAGAGCTGGCATTCAGACAGATCTGAAGTCACAAAGAGTGATTCAAAGGATGGGTTTTCAATGACACCATGATCTAATCTGTAAGTCTTTATTCAGTCCAACCTTTTCTTGTTGAATTTTAAAGAGAAAAATTTGAGATTTGGCTCAATGATAGCAGCAGTAAAAGTCATCATTAATCTAGGAAGACTGATTTATGAGAAAATATTAAAATAACTAAATATGTATAGCTTGACTAAAGCCACTATTAAAAGAGAAATATGATAATTATCTACAAGCTCTGGAAGAATACACACACTAAAGATTTTTTTTTTAATAGGGATTTTCAGGAAACTATAGCTAAGAGTAATGTGATTATACTAAGCAAAGTAAAATTTAGGCTGACAGGGAAAAATTCCTAATAATGAAGTGTATTCTATTGTAGAATAATCTTCCAAAGGAAATTGGCTGAAGTCCAATCACATCTAAAGCCAACTGGACAAAGATCCACAGAGAACAATCCTGCATTAGCTACAAGATGGACTAGATGACTCAACAGCACTTTTCCATTTTTAAATTCCTATCATTCCACTGTATAAAATAATCCAATAAGCCAAAGGGAAGAGGGAAATAGGCTTAGCAACAACCGCACAGCTGTCTCTTCTTCGAGGTCTGCACACTGCAATCAGTGTGTCTTGCACTGATTGCACTGAGGGAGGAAACATCTGCATGTGGTCAGAGTACTGTATTATGTCGGTGCTACAAAGTCATATGCCTGTTGTCCCCTTCTCCCCCTTTCTCCACTCCGTAATAAAATAACGTTATCAGAAGAATCGACCCTGTGTTGTAAATGTATCAATCATGATTTTTGCTGCACCAGCTACTCATAATTGGTTTAAGCTTTCTTGATCTCAGATGCCAATTGGTGTTAAACAAAACACAAAAAATAAATAGCCTGTAGGCACATATTTCCACCGAAATAATCTTGCCACATGTTGATCTACAAGAAGTAGGGTAACAATATTTTCCTAAAGTTATTATGCTCATTTTTAAAGCTGTGCAATAGTTTACTCTTTAGTTTTGAAGAGGCTTTTACATTTTATAGCTAAAATAACTTGCTGAAACTCTGTGTTAATATACTGTCTGTTTTCTGTTACACTTAAGCCACAAATAACAGAAGTCTTCTTAAAGAATGACTATTCAATTTAGTTGTGGATTTGGTTTCCCTCTCCAGAGAATATTAGATGGTCTTAACAATATATACTTATTAAAAAATACATTTTTTGAAGAAAGTGCTTTCAAGTGTAACATTAGCCTTCTACAACACATTGCACATCCACTTTTCCCACAGCAGTCGCACTCTAATGCTGACCAAACCTCTTCTACGCACTCATGGAGAGGTCTGAGATTTCAAAGAGTATATTTAGGATGTATAGCAGGGGACTTTTCTAAAAAAGATTTTGAAATAACATCATCATCTGAAGAATATATCTGCATGCCATCAGGTTCTTTGGTTGTTTTTTTGGTTTGTTTTGGGTTTTGTTGTGTTCTTTTTTTTTTCCTCAAGTGCTCAATTAAGCATACACGGCAGAGACAAGATTTCTGTTTTTCAAAAGAAGGAATATTAATGGACATCTATGTCTGCATAACAAAGCAATGATCAACAGCTCACAGCTTACACCACCGATTCTGAATTATTCACATAATTTCTCCCTGATTTCTTCCCCTTTCTCCAATGAACTTTCCAAATCAGAACCCAAACTACTATTTTCTTACCTTCTTTCCTTTGTCAAAGGAGATAAAAGAAAGCAAATATTAGAATTTTACCACATGCAATCCTTCTAAATGCTTATACATTTGAGATCTTTCCTCCTCTCTTCTCTTAAGATAATATGAGACATAAAACATGAATTACCCTTTAACTGATACAGCTGCTAATTCCCACTCCTGGCGATAGAGTCAAGGCAATAAAGTGGCAGCTGTGTCCCTGCAGCCTACCTGCACCTGAAACTGAGGTTGCCTTAGCAGAAGCAACCCACTGCTTTTAATTGGTCTGAACATATGTCGAGAGAAAAATTGACTGTCGCATTACAGTTCAAAGGGGTTGGACATACACCGCTGCAGGACGGTGCTCAGAGTGGCCTGAGATGCTGTAAAAGATAGAAGATAATCAGCAGGAAGGCACTGGGGGTCAAGAAGCAGGTCTATGGATGGCAGGGGCGTGGGTACATGACAGGGGCAATGGGCAGGGGAGCAGATGGTTAAAGGGCACATATGAAGCAGCATTTCATCATCTCCAAAATGACCATGAGGCAGAACACACTACCTACCAGAAAGCCCTAAAGGTGTGAGGAACTCCTTTTATTCTACATTTTTCTAGGCAACCTAGGCAGAGCTCCATATGAAAACCCACCAATGAAGTCTCTGTGCTGCCCTTGGGCTTCTTTTCTGCTTGATGTCTAAGCAAAGAAAAAATGAAAACCAAATACCAAAACCAGGGTATGGTGAGACAGAGGAATGGAAAAGGTGATTAAAGCATTTTCCAAGTCCCACACAGAGGGGCAGATCAAGGAAGAAGTGGAAGGAATACTTTTTAAAATTATTTTTAGGAAATTAGCACTAGGAAATTGGTTGTATTATACTTAATGCAGATAGCTATTTCTAATTATGATACTGTAACCAAAAGCTAACCTTGCTGTAATTTTTCACTGATATACAATGTTGAAAGAATTATGAAAAAAACCTGAGAAATACTGTATTTCCATTTTAACTAAATTGGTGAGAATCAACCATTGAAAACTAATCACATGTAAGGATTACAAAAAACTCAGCTTGAAGGATGGCTTTTTCCAGCAGTTAGAAGAACTGTCAATATAGCAAAGATACACGAAAATACCTTCACAGCTTTACAGCAGAGTAACTACTTGATTTCTTTGTCCAGTTTTGCTTTGTTCTGTTAGAAGATGTGTGGCCAGGCAGTAGCCATGAAGGCTACATAATTTCCCACTGCAGGTTTCTGCACTTATGTGGAAATATCTGGAGAGAGGGATGATTTAACAATTGAGTATGTTCAAACACAGGGAGTTTCTCGAGGATGGGCAGGAAAGGGAGAGACAGCCATTCCTGCAGAAATGTGTGGGGAGCAAACCCACAGCCAGGCTCCAGAGGTGGCAGAAAGAAAGGGTCTTTGCTCATGGATGTCTTCCAGTGAGGCTTTCATAGCATCTGTGGTTAAACTTGAGAGCTGAAGGCTGGAAAGAAAGATCAAGGGAAAGACTATTCCAAGGAGACCATCTGCAGAGGGGCAGACCTGTTTTCAGCCCCTTTATTTCAGGCTGTCTTTCACAGCAGGTCACAGTTTTCTCTATTAAGAGTAATTTGGCTCTAGTTTAGTATCATGCACTGTAACACTTAGCATTAGGTATGAGAAGTTTTTGGGGACATTCATTCACTGTGCTCACTTTTAGGAAGCCAAAACTGCCTGATATGAAGTCCTGCGACAAGCTCAGATTATTCTTGAACAGATAATGGAAAATTGAAAGAAACTGGAAAAAAAAAAAAGACACTTTTATTCAACTGAAATGAATAACTTGAAAGCTAGGAAAAGCATTTGGGGGCTTGGGATTTTGTACATTAGCATTTAATAGTCCTATTTCAGCAGGGACTCCAGGGGACCAGGTGGTGAAATAGGAAGAAACAAGCAGCACAGTGATAAGAAGTGTGGAGCCGTGGTCCTTGTTTTAGGGTAAGCAAAAGGAAACCATCTCAGCTGGAGAAAGCAGAGAAGGCTCTGAATTAAAGGTGCACTTTTCAACATCAAATTATTTCCCACCCCCTCACATGCACAGTGAAAGAAGTCGTGGGAAATTAAAATGCATGAAGATTGGGGAAAAAGCTTTCCTTATTCTTAATATCTTCTAATTTGGGGGTCTGAGTCTTGACTTTCAAGCTTATATTGCTATCAGTGGAACTTTTCTTGTTTTGCTTTGAGATGCACATTTTAAGCTATTCTCCTGAGGACTCTTGCAAGATTTTGCTTGGACAGTTTTGAGTTTTGCGATGAGGGGGGACAAAAGGGAGTATAAGGGGATAATCACCTTTAGAAAGTATTCATATATGTCTGCAGTGTGTCCCAAGAGCTTTTAAGGACTAAGGCTTTTTGTGTCTAGTGGGTGACACACTCAGGTCCTTGCAAAGCCGAAATGCTCCTGGGCTCCCCCTCCAATGCATAACACTACACGGAGCAAATATATCAATTACAGGTCTTTTTCAAACTATAAACACTTACAAAAAGATATCAAAATTTGCTTGGCATTCTGAACTAGAAGAAACGGAAACAAATTCATTACAGACGAGATTCTTATAACGACATACAAAAAAAATGCAGCAAGTTTACAGGCATTAATTGTTGCAACAATGTTGAAGTGTCTGAGTGCAACTGCATTACCCACTTAAGCCACAAATTGTCAAATATATTCATGCAGTGCAGGCATATCATATTTTAAAATAATCCAAATCAGTTAGATAATACTCTTGTTCTGCACATGAAGTCATTCAACATTTAAAAGAAAAAAATCTTTTCAGTTTTCCTTTAGATCTCAGGTGGATAGGATTTTTCAGCTTAAGCCTCCCTAAAACACAGAGGACAAAATACAGAAAGCATTGTACAGATTTTGTAATTTTAGGGTTTAGAGGCATGTATCTCACATCTTCATCAAGAACAAAGGCCTAGGTTCTTTAACCACCATCCCCACCGCAATCTTAAAATATCGTGTTACAGTCTTCCAGCATTAGATTCTTCTGTGGGTTCAGGTAAAGGGAAACCAGTTGTCCACAAACTGTGAAATTTAAAATATGTGTAACTAATCATAAATATGGAAGACTAAAGACTCCCATCTTTCTCTTAGGAAAGAAAGACATACTCTGGCACACCAGCTTTTGAAGGATTTACTTCCCAAGCATAGGATCATGAGGTCTGCTGGTTATACAGCATTTTCACATGACTGAAAGAAATTTTCTAGCCACTAATAACATCAGTTTTATTTTTAATGGGGCTGTTCTGAAGAAAAATAATTAACATATGGTTGACTTCCCATATATTAGAGAAAACAATAATAGTGACTAAATCAGTATCTTCTGTGGCATGGCATAATTTCAGCTGTCTTGGTCATGATGAGTTGTGCGGCTGACTCATCTCACAGACGTATATCACATGAGATGAGAACCAACACAAATCATTTGCAATGTCAAGGATTAGATTTTACCTAAGACAGAGGACAGAGGACCCTATTACGAGGGACTACCTAGAAAGCAGCAGCCAGCCAGCCATTATCTCTGAGTCACAGAATATCCCTGACAGGTGGTTAATTGATAATACTGTATCATGAGGCGATCTCTACGGTGTCAGCTTGATTGCTAGGCTTCAAGTGAGGGCACATAATCTTGGCTTTTCACAGCCCCTGAGTTCAAGGTGTCATTCTGAATGCGTGGTTTACAAGCCCCAGATCCCTGCAGAGTTAAATTCTTATAAGAAATTTGTATCTGCTACAAAAGGGGCTCAAAGCAATCTCAAGCTGTGGTGATGCCAGAGAAAACCTCCTGGGATGTTGTGTCCTACCAGTTATGGCCACCAACACATAAGTAGATGTCAAAAAGAAATCAGGACACTGACTTTACCCGAGAAGCTCTTGCCAGGACCTGCTAGATGATGTTTAGAGATGTTGCCTGAAATAAACAAAATAGGGAAATGATTAATGGCATCGAGTCTGGCAGGTGGGTTCTTATCCTGGCAGACACTCAGCAGACTGTGGGTTTGACTTAGTCACAAAAGGAGGATGTGGAGAAGATGGATCAGATAACAAAAAAAGTCTGCAAAACACATGCCTCTACTTGGGATCTTATTTATTAACACAGCCATTCAAGCTTATTCTTAGAACATGAACTAAAATAAACAGAACAATCCTAGCTGTCAAGAGTACCACCAATTAATCACAAGGATTCCCCCATTTCAAGAAAAGCAGAGAGGCATCTAAGCTACCATCCACCTCCTGTCCAGGTTTCCTCTATATTCAGTGTAGCAAAGCAACGAGCTTATGGACTCCCGACTGAGATGGCTGGTTAAGGACCTAGGGGTGGATGGAGTAAATCCAAGCTGTTGCTGTATCACATTTCCATACAGTGTGGGGAGAGACAGGTAATGCCAAAATGCAATGCAAAACATAGCTGGGCTGAATCACTCTCTGAAGCTGCCTCTCGGCTGCATGGGGAGAACAGGCACCTAACTAACATCTGTAGGATCAGATCTGGATTCATCCCACCTCCACCTTGGCACAACAGACTCTACAAAAATTTAGCATGCCAAAGGATTAATCTACCCATCATTTAACTTAGATGTCCATAAAATGATTGCTGGGGTTCAGAAAATATGAGTGGCATGGTAGACAAACTCCTGCTTCCATCAGTCAGCTTTTCATTAACATCATTCATCCTGTCGTCTTTATTCTGAAAAAAAATCTGCATTCTCTCTTTACCATGCAAATACTTCTTACATAATAAATACCACAGCACAATGAAGCCTTCAGTGTCCCTTTTTTCCTGTTGGTAAACTGTCTCTGCACTGCTTCATGCTGAAACAATTTTTCAGAACTCGGCACACACATTAACTGTAATATTTCTTCCCTGTGTAAGCACACCCAAAGATTGTCTTTCCCTTTTGTCGTTGGTAAGGAAAGGCATTGACATCCAAGATCTTCAGCTCTACCCGCTGGGCTGAGAATTTTTGCATAGATGAAAGCTCCTCCTAGGATTGTCCTAGTTAGGAGAAGCCTAGCTTAGACCTTTCTCCAAAATGAATGAGGTGTGCATGGTGGATTGTTTTGGTTTTGTTTTTGTTTTTTCTGTTTCTTTGCTCTTCTGTTTGGTTCCCAAAAGGATTTTCAGGTATCATTTAGGGAAAGGAAAAAAAAAGATTAAAAAAGGCTTTTAGGCATAGAAACAGTGTATAAAAATAAAATAACCTTGAACTGTTTTCTTCTAGAAATTCTGCCACATCCAGGAAATGTGATCCTCCCTTCTCCTCCCAGAAAATGGGTGAAGTTCAGAAATAAAATTCATGCTTGGACCCATCTCTAATTTACATTCATCCATTCTCAAACAATTTGTCTTTACACTGAATGAAACACTAAAAATCTCTGTGTGCATGTGAAGGCAACGATCTGTAAGAAAAATGACATTATCCGAGTGTAACAAAAAAAAAAGGCAACAGGAAGATCTGCTCCTGTAGTAATTACTGTCTGCTCTAACAGTGTAATTTTGAGCTGTCAAAACTTGGGACCTAAAACAACCCCCTCCATGTTTTCTTCAAGGCTTTCCTGTGTCCAACTACTTCTCTTCTGAATTGCCTTCATAAATTCTGATTCCTCCAGATCATTGTTACTGACTTTCAGGAAAAATACACCAGAGAGACAGATTTTCATATGCAGCTCCAAGACAATTCCTTATCCTGCATTATTACCTCCTCTACTGCAAGAATGCTGTTTCTCCTGGGAAGAATTTTATTTCCTTACTTATCAACACCTTCCTCCGCATGTCAGCATGTTTCCTCTCACCCTCCCTCAGTCACATTGTGCAAAAATCCTAGAAAAGGTGAAGTGTTGTATGTGTTAATGAAAGGCTGATTAGGAACTGACTGCTAATGGCATAGATGCTGCATCCCATATTGCCGTGGGATTTTCTACCAACTATCAAGCCAGAACACGTGTGCACAGGTAGCAAATATACCATGGAGAGGCACTTGTGCACCTTGCTATTAGCCTAAAACAGATTTTCCAGCATCTGAGCAGTGACCCGTTAATAGCTTACATAATGAAAAACAGCACTGAAATGAGTCAGTGTGCTTGGCAAATTCAGATCATTAACCATGAGAAAGCGCTTCAAGTGGATCAAGGGAGAAACACATACCCCAGAGAACATTAAATAGAGAAGTCTTATTAGTAACAAGTAAACAGGTGCAACGTTCCTTTAAAAATGGTGGGCTGGACCCCAGAATTTCCGATAGAAAACTCCTCTCTGAAAGACTAAGTCCCACCTTTCACAACAGAATACAAGCTGGACTCTTGACATCCCTTCCCAAGTATCTACTCGCCGAAAGGGAACTTCATAAGAAATAAGTAGGAAGAGAAAGCATGTGGCTCCTACAACTGCAGACTCACCACTGTGCAAACACAGCAGGAGCAGGCAGAAATTAAGAGCAATCCAGATAGAGATCCATACTGTACATGATGTGATAAGGAAAGACTGGGGCCCTCTGTGAGGCACTCCCAACAGTCAGCAAGGCAACTGGGCTTCCAAAAGTAAAACAGACAAATGAGTTTTTTTCTCACACACACACACACACACACACACACAAATCCTGAAGCTACAGATAAATCATTCCAGTTAACAGTGTCACCAGAAAGAAACATAGAAACAAAATTCAGAAAAGTTTACACCTGGCTGCAACTGAGCAGTTTCTCCATTACTGGTGACAACTCACAGCCAATACATGCACATGGGGTGGTAGTTGGCTATTGCAATGGTGGCCTCGTACCAGTCCAAAATATTCAGAGAGGCAGTTACAGCACAGTTTTCAAAAGCCTGGTCTAAATATTTTGACCATTTTAACAAGCAATTTCAAACACTTTTTTAATTGATTTTTTAAAAGGGTGAAGAAACACAAGACAAAAATGAAGGTTTCCACTGCCCCAAACCAGTATTTATTACGTTCTACATGGAAATGCAAATCAGTGTAGATTTCATGTTAACCGAAAATGGGTTTGCTTTTTTAAAGCATGGCTTAACAAGTTTTTTTAAAAGTTAATTGCTTGCATTGCAGTATAAAGGATCAGACCACATGAACAGTGTATTTTGTTCTATGTGAAACAGGTTAACTCTTAGGGTTTTCAGAGGCACAGTCTCCAGGATATACTGAAGCTGCTTGAAGAATACATGTGTTTCATACTTTCAGCAATCCTGCACTTCTGTCCAGGATTCTCAGCCCTAGGCTTTATCCTAGAGATATGACATATAGGTAGCAGTTCCCCATATTTCATTTTTATGAAATTGGAGTGACTCCTTTGATGTAAAATATGTAATTTCTTCTCATAAAAGACCAATACAAGGGCCGTTTGACAGGACAGAATGTTGCACTAATGTTTGAGATGCCTATCTCTGCAAGCATGTCTGATGCTGTATACAATGCTCACTTGGCTTCATTTCCTTATCTATTTTATGTGCATGAACAGCTGAAGATGGACATATAGAGACTTTAACCTTCCGCAGCACATCTAAAAAAGTACAGAACCAAAATCTATGCAGCTGTGAATGCCAGAAAGCCATCTGTATACAAGTTAATTGCTTTTGGTTTGAATAGTTTCCATTTTTATCCTACCATCTACATTTGCACCTATTCAGTGGTTCAATTTGGATGCAGCAGGGGAACACGAGTCATGTTCCAACCCAGCTCTTCCATCTTCCAGGCCTGCTTTGCTGCAAACCTTCCCTCAAAATCATTCCCTCCCTTCAGCATTTTTTTCTCTATTTGTCTCAGAAACCAACTGAGCAAACCTAAGGAGTGCTATTTTCACCAACACTTCTGTGGAGTGAATTACTGGGCTGAGTGGATGACAGCAGCAAAGCATGGGTTTATTTTCTGGTTTCCCAACCCCACTTACTTTCCGGTGACAAACTCGAGCTGTCCAGAAGCAGCAAATTCAGCCCCAAGCAGAAGGAATGTCAATCTCATCCTATGAAGCACCTTTAACTGATTGCTTTGAAAAACAGCCAGCTGTTCCTTTTGTTCATTAAATCTGTAGATACACATATGTATGCATGTATAGTAAATTAACAATGCAAATCATACTCCAAAAAAAATCTCTGACATCTACTTAAAATCTTGCTGCTAATTACAGATGTGATTCAGACCAGTGATGTATTTCTAATTAGCAAAAATAATCAGTCCTTTTCTCCTTGGAGGAAACGAGTGTGGCCTAACTAGCAAAAATAAAACTAAAGTTAACACTAAACACTTCTGCTTTGTACCCTCTAAACAGCTTTTCTTAGTTCTGGCAGATCTTTATTAATGACCCTGTGAAAGAATCAATATTATCTAAGCAAATCCACTATTTTCTTCAAATATCATCATCTGTAGATCTCATCTCAGAATGCAGTTTCTGTCAGAGATTGCATGCGAAGACGGAAGTTGTTTTATAAGCAGGTTTATGCTTGCAATATTTTTACCAAAACCAAAATAAGTACATGGAAATGCTGCTAAAGAAACATGTGCAGCAACTTTTCTATATTTGCAGAAAGCATCACTGAAAAAAACAGAGCCATGTCATCCAAATCTGTCCCTTTATAAATACATACAATGAGTCTTTTAAACATTGCTTGCTAGCTGTAGGAACAATAACAACAAAAAACCCATGCAGTGAGTCACTATGGTCTTCTACGAATAATTAAACTAAAATATTATTTATTGTAATCTTTCCCGTTTACTTTAGAGTTGCTGGTCAAAAGTACAGCATCATCCTCCAGACACATTTAATCAACTTTATTTTCCATTCTAATTGAGAAATGGAGCTGTTAAGGTCAAGAAACATTAAAAAGAAGCTGCTCCATTGAACTTGCTCTGTCTAGCGACCTGGTGTTATATTTTGTGATAAAAAACCACTCTTCATGCACCCGAAGGAGCACAGGGGGGTCAGCAGTGGGGGGGACCTAAAATATCTCCTGCCCTGCTCCCCACAAGCCCATCACTGGAGCCATCCCATCTGCAGCACACAGTGAGTCTGCAGGCACCATGGCAGCTGGGGAAGCCTCAATAACCCCTGGGAGACATGAGCCCCCACCCGCACCCCCCAAGGGAGCCTCAGCTTTGGGGAACAGGGTGGGGACACCCATCACCAGGAGTCCATGGAAGAGGCTATTTGGGTCAGCCTGACGGGGGTCACAGCCTGGGGGCATGGGGTACACTGTGGGGTGCAGGGGAAGGGCATTTTGAGATTAAGACCTAAATGTCTAAGGAAGGAAGCAACAGTAGGGAGAGGGAGTGATCGAGATGATTTGGGAAGGAACAACCATGGAAAAGCAGAGAGATAAGGGAATAAAACAGGCTGGTCACACGTGAACAGGCGGCTGGTCACTCCACTTGTCTGGCCATGCCCTGCCCTGATCAGCGTGGCCTGTCCCATCTCCTCATTAAACACCATTTCTAACTCTTCCCCTGGGCAAGGAGCCCTCTCCAGTGTGCAGGGGCTGGGGGCTCCGAGTGCAGCAGCTGGACTGGGGCCAGGGGTTGCAGAGTGCCCTATGCCCGGGGACTGGAACACAGAGCGACTGAGGGTTTGCGCATCACCATATGAGTGCTAGCGAACACCAAGCTGGACTAGCTGGCAAGCTGGTGAACTGGCCTGGGAGCCAGCTGTGCAGCTGTGTCCCCACGGGTGAGGCCACCAGAGGACATCGCTCTCACAGGGACCAGGAAAGTGCCAGCCAGCTGCCAGAGGGATTGAGGGGCCTGGGTGTGGATTGGGAGACCTGTGCGTGTCCAGGGGTGAGGCACCAAGGGAGAGACTGGATCCAGGACCAGCTACCAGATGAATTTTATGTGGAAGACCAGCTGCTGGGGGGGTCTGTAGTGTGCATGTGTGTCAATGTCCGTGTGTCAAGGAGTTTGTACCAGCAGCTGGACCAGAGCAGAGGTTTTGGCAGCTCATATGTCCAGGTGTCAGCACCACCAGAGACTGGATGTCTAGGGCCAGATGTGAGGACAGTAACTGTCTAAGCCCAGCTGCTGGAGGGATCCATACTGTACATACATATACACTATATACTCCCCACTAATAGGTCTTAATCCTGAGCAGCCAGCGAGGGGAGCAGGATGTGGTCATTGCTGTTCATGTCTGCATGAGTACTGAGTGTGTCTGTTGATCTGTGTGGCTGGCCACATATATAATGCATATGTAAACTGCATATGTGTGTGATATAGCTCAGCCTTGCTGCTGTTTGGACCCAGGGACATGGAGCTGTGGCAGCCTCATCTCAACCGGGCTGCTGGATTCAGCCTCCCCATAACATTTAGAAGTTCCCAAGAAAGGTGTTATCCATCCTGGACAAACTTACTTGTAAATAAAGGGGTGTGATAGAACTGGCAATTCTCTGCCAACTGCTGTGGTCGTGATCCTCTGACAGTAGCTGTGATGTAGACAGAAAGCCCAGACTGAAAGACTGTCATGGCAGCCTCCAAAGGATCTTTTGTTTAGAAACAGTCAAATGACTTTTTTTTTTTTTTTTGTCAAAAAAGGCTGTTAATTGCCTAGTGTCTGCTCTTGCAGTCTTGTGTCATTTACCTTGTCCACACTCAACAGCGCATTCTTCTCATCAGCACCAAAAGGAAAGTAAAGGAAAAATTTCAGGTCATACCACTGCACCACAGCACCAACTTGTACTTTACTTATTTTTCTCGGTTAAAACTATGCTTCCGGATATACAGATATATGAGGAAATATACTCTCCTGTGTAAGAACACTGGATGATTTTAATGTAATTTATGTCCTACTCCATCTCTCTTGCCTCTTGTCTGCAGTAACAGGGAACTTTAGGAGCTACAGGTCATCAGGATCTAATTTTTAGGGACAACTCGAAGACAAATAATCTAATCCGCCTCACAACAGCCTTACACTTCATCTACTTCAACAGAGCTACCTCTAATTTGTACCAAAACAAGATCAGCATCAGGTCCCTGGTTTCCAGCAACAAAATGTCCCACAGCACCAAGACAATGTTAGAAAGTGTCATATACCACATACACTTGAGGTAATCAAAGTCCTTCCGCTAAAGTAAACAATAAATGACCAGAGAGGAATACAGCTGTCAGCTTCATGCTCGGCATTTCCACTGTATGGAAGAATCACCTTTTTTTGGAACGTGGACAGTACCTGATACGTGCCCCCCCAGGACAGGAGGGGAGATATTCCCACAGCATGGAAAACAACAGCACTGGCTGAATAAGGAGAATCTTACAAAGACATCATGAATTAGCAGAAAACTAGTTTGGAAAGATAAGATATTAAACAATTTCTGTGGGGAATAAGAACACTGGAGATTATTTACTTTGCTTTAATTACTTTGGCACACTGCTAGATTAGTTTTTGTACGCTACTAGATTTTCATACCATCATTTTACAAATGCAAAGAAGCGAGTTCATGTTCTGAATATTTAAAGTTCGCCATATCCATATTATCTTGTCCTGTGCTGGAGTTTCTGCCACTCAATTCACAAATAAATAAGAGGGTTACAGCTTCACTTTTAAAATTATTATTATTACGGTGATGCAAGCAGAAACCTTAATTTCTAGATGTCTTTCTGGCTCGCCTTGAATCTATCTACATGTGTTTTGACAAGAATTCACTGTTAACATACACAATATAAAAACAAAGATAATGATCAAGTTTCATTGATGCTTTCAATCTAGATCACATTAGGTCATCCTCCACTCTCCTGGAACACTTTACTTTGATGGAAAACTGATAATAAGCCAATTTCCAGAGGGTTATAACTTATAAAAACACAGTGTAATGTTTGAAAGAAGTTTCCCTGAAGGCTTTATGAAGTGTTTAATAGGCTCTATAGTTATGGACCATATTACTGCACAACACTAATAAAATAGCTGTTTTAGACTCTCCATTAAATAGAGCACGAAGAAACCTGTGAAAAAAAATAGAAGCCACTTGTCCCACTGTTTTGATACCAATATGAGATTTATGAGAGTCTGTGCGAAAGATTTAATTGGCTGAAATAAAGATCCTGTCTTCTCCTCGACTCTTTTCTATCACAAACTATTTTAAGAATGCTATTTACAAGAAATCCAAAATTTTCCTGCCTTGAAAAGAGCTGTCTGTACCTAAACCAACTGAAAACAATACCATTTCAATACATCTAAATAAGCAACAGGCTATTCAAGAAACAAAGCTCTGTTAACAACAGGATTTTGATCTGAAATTTTCTCAAACTAATTTGCCACATTTTATTTCACATTAGGAGGTTTGGCCACAATTACTGTTAAGGAGCTTTGGACTTCCCTGCAGCACTGACAGAACAGGGATTTTGCTTTTTATTCTCTGTGCATGGAGTATCTAGACAGTAAGGCCCACTATTATGGCTCTTCCACAAACATGAAAATCCCCAAATTAATGAATATTATGATAATAGTAAAATAAATACTGACCAAACAGTAAATACACTTGCAATTTAAATTGTAGTGTACCCCACAGATGCCTGAAGGATTACTCTATGCAACATGACAACAGAGTTAATTTAAAGCCAACTGGGAGAACTTAAAAGGCTCAGGTTAATTATTGCTTTACAGCTGGGCTGGAGGCATGAAAAACAGAGCAACTAAGAGAGAGGTTGGAGATAAGCAACTGCAGTTTCAGCTTGTCTCCTCCCTACTCCCTGTCTGCTCTCAGGCAGGGCACCACGACAGGGCTCTTCAGAAAGCAAAGAGGCCTCTTCAGAAGTCCCTCTCTTCCGATCACTCCACTCTTTGCTCCACTCATTGCTGTACTTCCCATGCCCCATTCCCAACATGCCTGTCCTTCATGGCACAAAGTGAAGAGGGGGCCTCAGCAAGCAAGCTGCTGAGATCCTTTGCTGCAACTGCTATCAAAGTGAAGGAGAATGTACATTTACCAGGTAAAATGAGTAAAACTAAGCAGCATTATAAAAGTGGCAATTTGCAAATAAGTAAAGAAGGTGTTGAGGGAGATGGTTCATTGTCAAAGGAAAAGAAAACAGCAAAGGTAGACAAAGGCTCTGGGAGATGAGCATTTATGAGGTTCTTCAAAAATGTGGATTTTGCAGCATTTGCTGATAGAAACTTGAAACAAAACTACAAATTTACCGGGCTACAGCCAGCAAAGTGGGATAGAGTGAGCTCAGAAAGATGGTCATATATATAGTTTTTAATATAATCCTATATATTTGAGTATCAGGACTCTAAAAATAATAACTACAGTTAATATCTTGTTACATATTACTAAAAAGATAACATTTGCTGTAAACATACAAATATTTATTTGACCTTATATGTAGGAAATGGGTATCTTACCAGAAATATATTTAAATTTTGATGTAAAGGATCCAAATTCATCACATGGAAAGGATTCACATTTGGATACCATAGGTATACTCTCCTGCAAAGTTTAAGAACTCAGGAGAGGATTAGAAATACTGTTTGTTGGGGGTTTTTTTAATTAAAGCTAGAAGACAAAGAGTATCCAGTACATATGAAGTTCCTTCTGAGTAGGAAAAAAAATTATCTGTAGATGAGGAGGTCTTCCTGAAAAAATCAGCTGATCAGATACCAAGATACTTCCTTGCTAAGAGATTGATAACTCAGTTATAAGTCAGGCATCTCTGAAATGGCTGTGATTCATGAAGGGGAGCAAATCTTGGCTGATGTACTAGTATCTGGTCCCATGACTATGCATATATATATATATATAGGGCATCCACCAGTATAGATACAATCTACCACTTAGTATCTCCTGGGAAGCATGTGTATTCTGGACCTCGCTTGGTCAGGGGCTCAGAGGAAAAACAGACAAGTCAAAGACCAGGGAAAAATTAAGGGGAATATCCTTTTCCAGTAACTCGGAAAGAACAGGAGGAGAAGGTTTCTGGAGTTGGCCATACGCTAAGATCAGGGAACTGCAAGTTCGTGTGTTAATTCCTGTGTTTTCATATTTGAGTAATGAACTCTGTGCCAAAGCCAAGGGCTTACAGCAGGTTCAAGGGTAGCATCAATTATTGTCTTCTCTGAGAAGCCATTAGTTTGCCAGGCCTTACAGAAAGCAGCCTGGGTACATGCAACTTCGTGGCTTAGAAAACAATAGCATCTATGTTTAAGGTGAAATTTAAAGTCTCTATTATCTTTAATTTAAATTTGCAACCCTGAGTGCCAAAGGGGCTTAGATGGTCCGCAGACTCTCCAGATTCCTTGAATATGAACCTTAGCCAGCAGACTCCTCACCTTTCTAGCAGAGCTCCATGATGCTCTAGGGTGGAATGGTCTCCTGCCCACCATCAGGTTTGGTGGCGGAGGCAGAATTCAGTCTTTCTGTTGACAACAAATGTTCCAGAGTTGCGCAAGAGTTGCCAAGGAGAGCACAGCAATTTCTCATTGCTAATCCCAACAGTAGCACTGACTCTGATTAGCTCTCAGAGGAATCTAGTAAAAAATCATGTCCTCCAAGCTGAACAGAAGAAGTCATCAACAGGTGATGCTGTACTTTTGGTGAGATAAAACTTCAAGGACAGGGATATTATCCCTCTCTCTTATGTCATGCTGTTGTAGATATATAGACAGATGGATATAACGCATTACTGTAGATTTCCATTTAGTATTATTTTCATGTTTATTTACAAAAAAAAAAAAAATATTAAAAATTCCTGTAGCATTAATTACAAAGTTCTACACACAGTAATCTAGAGAAACTTCAAAAACGTACAATAACATATATGCTCTAAAAAAACCCAAATGCACGTAACAGTGATCTACAATTCCCAACCAAACTATTTCACAAAGGGCTATCACTCAAAGTACGCATACGTTACATCTGAGGATTTCTTTTGCGCTTTTTAATATAAAATAAATTTTTAAAGTTGCATCATATTATGCTTTTGTCTCAGAAACAAATTAATTTCTGGAGAAAACAACATACAAGATGAGGCTAAGGAACTCATCTTTTTCCAGCCTTAAGAAGAGGGATTTTACTACAGTCTACAGCTACCTAATAGCAGGTTATAGAGAAGACAAAGCCAAACTCTTCCCAAAGATGCACAGTGATAACACAAAAGGCAACAAACACAATTTACAATAAGGAACATTCTCACTGAATATAAGGAGGGGAAAAATTGTCATGAGATCAGTCATACAGTGGAATGTGTACCCACAGAATTTGGGATCTCCATCCTCGGAGATGCTCAAAATCATAATGGACAATGTTCTGAGCAACTGGATTTGTTTGGTCCTACTTTGAGCAGAGGTTGAACCAGATGGCCTTCAGAGATGCATTCCAGCCTAAAATAGTTCTGATTCTATGCTTCCACGAGCCAAAAAAAGAAACTTGTAGGAAAAAGGCTGTTCAAAGAGCCTGATCTTTCGTGATCTCTCTTTTTATCACTGCAAAAAAATTAATGTAAAAATACAGCAGTTTACTGCTGCTAATATCCTTCGGCACCTAATACAATAGAAATGCACCTCTGTTGCATAAATCATACATGACAGAGCATTAGGTCTTTAAATAACATAGTGAACACCAGAGATCACGCAGGAAAGTCATCTTTCAGGCTGTTATTAATAGGAATTGAAGCCACAGTGTGCATCCTCCCACTAATTCCATTTGATTAGACATGTCATAAGTATACGCAGGCCTTTTGAGCCATGAAAAGGGAAAGGCCCCCACTTTGCACATCTCTTCCTAGCACTGGTGAACTAAGCAGTTCAAAGAGAAAAATGAAAGGGTTTCACAACTTGAGACTCCCAACTGATGGCCAACACCCAAGACTGAGATGGAGCCTCTGGAGCTAAAAGCTGGTGTGTTACAAATGAGCTAAAGGGCAGGACTTATACATATAAGAAAGGAGATAAAAGCAGTTTAAAATTATTTGGGAATCAGGTCCAGAAAAGAACATGATATTTGCCCATAGTTTACAACTTAAATTCTGCTTTATCCAGCTTTCAAGAAACATCCTCCATCTGAAGTAACTTGGCCCTATACAAAGGGCCTGAATGCCGCTGAGTCTGGCTGTAGTCCCACCTTGCCATCATGGAGGTCCATGCTCAAGGCCCTACTCCCCAACTCCAGCTGTTCTAAATGTCAGCATTGTTAACTATTTCACTGCTGTTAGCAATAGATACTGTGGTATTTCCCATATGTCTGCTGGCAAGCCAAAAGTCAGAACTGCCAAAACCACAAGGTTCAAACCCTCCCACTGCAGTGGAATTTCTTTAGCATAACACCCGCTTCTCCTAAGATCAAGCAAAGCTAAAGTCTGGCACCGTGACCTCATCAGAACAATGTAAAATCAATTTATTCAAATGGAAAATAAATACTTGGAGATCAAGTATCCTAGCTGTAACACCACATCTTATATTTATGAAACCTTGGTATCATAAAATTCTATAATGAGACGCAATTCTCAGTCTGCCACATCAAAGCATGGCTGATTTCTAAACCCTTGATGAGGAAACCGGTTTGAGCACAAGGAGACTGGGTTAAGAGTTGCAGGGCTCTTATTTGCACTGTCACAAGTGCTGACTGAAATTATACGTGCTGAAATGGAACTGAAAGATCAAAGAAGTAAGTTTTACAGCAAAATATGAAAGACAGCATTCCAGTCCTATGTAATACACAAAGTGGCTGGGAAAGTCTCATCTCCAACACAAACAGGCTCCAGCTTAGGAGAACTAAGGAGCAGAAACACAGTGGATGATGCCAACTTACTGATGCAACAACCACTGTCAGTGCCACCACTGCAGCAACAGTGAAAGAACTTGCTAGGTCTATAAACAAAAAGACTTTTAACACTCCTATTTCTGATGAGATGTGTTTCTGTCTTAGACTTTGAAGATACTGAGGAATTTGGCTTCCTTAGCAAGTGGGCAGTGCTGTGTAAGCAAATGTACAGGAGTGGAGCTTATGTCATGAAAAAGAGGAACACTTCTTTACACATTGATTTATTAAATTAATTGAAAAATACTTTAAGTCAGGATTAGTGTGGGGAAGAGAGAAATAACAAAATCCTGTGGGGATGTATGAAAAGGAATGACATTGAGAGGGGTCTAAAAGCTACTTGCAATAAACTAATTAAGAAGAACATAAAGAATAGGGAGAGTCTAATGAAGTTCTGCGTGCCCACAGTATAGTACTGGAAACAAACTGGGGAAGCCTAATATCTAATGAACCTATCATTTAATTGGAGTAACGGAGACTTGGATAACCACCTGTCTAAAATACAAATATAAAGAGGTACTGGTCTTTCAAAAAGATTGGCAGTGGGAAAAGTGTACTGCATTGTGCATCAAGAACATATACAATTGATGTAGTTCCAGGCCATAAGCAAATTCTGATCTTGGGGAAACTTCCAAGTAATGATTACAAAGTTAGAGATGAAAAAAGCAGAAACACTCCCATGGTGGGGATCTATTGCAAACCACCAAGCCAGGGAAATTAGGGAGAAAAGAGTTTTCGAAACAACTAGCAGAATCATCCAGAGTACAGGGCTGGAATAACATCTATTTTAACTACTCCCACATCTGGGAGTAGTTGAGAAAGAAATACATCAGGACATTTTGTTCAGCAAAAATTCAGAATAAACTGAAGTCAGCCTTTAATATAGAAGGTAAAGAGAGCAGCTAGTAAAGGGAGGAGGGTAATAGGATGGCTCTTCTAATGTCACTGTAAAGTAACAGAGTTCATAATCCAGAGGATGCAAAACCACAAAACAGCAAAGCATTTTTCAACATCAGGCTTAAATAAATTATTAAAGTACTATCATGGGTGCTGTCTAATTAAAGAAACACTCAAAAAACAGTCACTGCAATCACAAAAGAGCAGTGTATTGCATAAGGCTCCACAAGGTTGTGTTTCAGGTCCAATGCCATTCAATATTTATGTCAACAGCTTCAACAGTGGAGTAGAAGGTACATTTAAGAAATTCACAGACGATACTGAGCTCTAAGAGACTGCAAGTATCTTCGAAGGCAGGATAAGAATTCAAAATTATATGGGTAAATTGGAGAGATGGAATGGGATTCAGGTCCAGATTGTAAACAAATTATTTTTACAGTTAATGGAGGACAAGTCAATACCACCACTGGTGTTTGGGGACTCTAATGAGACTCTTCATCTGACCCTCAGTAAGACACATCCGATTGGCCAGGCTTCATTGACTAGATTGGGAATTTAGTGACCCAGCTAACACACGATGTACATTTAGGCACCTACATTCAAATGTTTATAACCTGAAGCTGGATCCAATCTACAGTTTCAGGGCAGCACAGGAGTCAATTAGTAGGAACACATGCAAGATACTTGGGTATCTTGATAATTAACTGTATAATGAGCTGTATAAATAATGAACTGTATAAATGCAGAAGGAGGAACCACTTTCTCAGTTACATTTCTGTAGGAAAGGATCTCAAGTAAAGAATACCTACCTTACTGTTGCATAAATCAAAACACCATAACAGAATTATGGCATTATAGGCAGTGAGACATGTGAAGTAATCCTCTCCAAACAGAGCTGTCTTATGTTCAGTTTGGGGCATCATACTGCAAGAAAGGTGCAGAATAACTGCAAAAACAGATTTCTAGAAAACATTACCTCTGAGGAAACATGGACAGAGTTAGAATTGTTTAACATATGAAAAAGGAGATCAGGAAGGAACATTGTAAGTTGCTATATACCAAACTGGCTGCTGAAAATAGGAGGAGACATCTGTGAAAGACAGTGTGATAAGTAGCGTGTTCAAACCGCAGCAAGGAAGATTTTTACTTTCTAACAGTAAGAACAGTGCAACACTGGAATAGAAGATTTTTAAGAACAAACCAGAGATCTGCCAGAATATAACTGATGCTGGCTTGGGATACCAGGATAGCCTAGAAGACCTCTGAATGTCTTTTCCATGAGTGCTGTCACGGGTTAACAAAATTCAGAGTTGCTCATCCCTGGGTCAGATGCACAATCATGTGTGTCAATGACGTTCAGTAATTCCCAGGGCCAGTTCACAGAGGAACAACTGTCAGACTGATTTTTTCCCAGCAATTCATAGCAGTTAGAACTTGTGGCAGACATGCAGTGACTGCCACACCTCCACACAGTATGTCCTCTTGGTGTCCCAACACAGACCTCCAGAACCATTAGTAGCAAAGGAGATGGGTAGAGCTCCACTGAGCTCTCTTATGCCTTCTTGCAAAGGTAGAGAGGAAATGAGTAGTGATCAAAACCATACCCATGTGGCAGGTCCTTTTGTCTCACTCATGAGTAACTCTGAAGTGAAACCATAACAATGCAGTACTGAGATCCTGGACAAAATACCTTGCTGGTGCAGTTCACTTCCTTCACTAAAGCTACTGTGACTGAATAACCTAGCTTCCCTTCTTTTAAGGTAGACATTGTTATTAATTCAGTGATAATGGTTACCTCTCACATCTTTTATTAGAGGGATGCACAAGAAGGACTGAAGTATCAAATTTAACTCAAACATTGCACCAATGTACATTACACTTCATTTTACCATGATTTTCACAGTATCTTGCTCTATTGCAGTCAGGTGATGTATGTGAGACAAGTGAGAAGTGAGAAAACCCTTACAGAGTTCTCACAATAACCACACCTTATTGTCCAACAAAAGCTGGCAAAAGACGAAGTTTGTCTCAGTGTTTTCATGATTACTAATACACTTACCAGAAAAAAAAAAAAAAAATCAACAAATGATCTAGATTTGATCTAGATTAACTAGATTTGAAGGGGGAAGGGGACAAAACTGGAACTTCCAGACATAAGCCACAGGGTAGATTACGAGAGTTTGTGGGCTGTCATGCCAGTGATGATCCTCACCCTGCTATCCCAGTGGAGGCAAGGGATGGAGACATACAGCACAACAAAGATGCAAGGGATCAGTATGGATCAGTAACTGTGGTAACACCTGTGAAAGCTCAGGCTGGACTTAGGACCTCTAAAGGCAAAAAGGTGCCGGGGACATCAACCCATCTGAAGTGCATGTATACCAATGCACACAGCATGGGTAACAAACAGAAGGAGCTTGAAGCCATGATGCAACAGGAAAATTATGATGTAGTGGCTATTACAGAAACATGGTGGGATGTCTCCCATGACTGGAGTGCGCCAATTGATGACTACAAGCTCTTTAGGAGGGACAGGCAAGGAAGGAGAAGTGGTGGGGTGGCGCTGTATGTTAGGGACTGTTATGATTGCTTTGCGCACAAGTGTAGTGAAGACAGGGTGGAGTGTCTTTGCATTAGAATCAGGGGGAAGGCCAACAGGGCAGATGTAGTAGTAGGAGTCTACTATAGGCCACCCACCCAGCACAGAGATGTGGATGAAATATTCTATACGCATTTAGAAGAAATCTCATGATCACTTGCCCTTGTTCTTGTGGGAGACTTTAACTTCCCAGACATCTGCTGGAAATACAACGCAGCAGAGCGGGATCAGTCCCGGAGATTCCTGGAATGTGTGGCAAATAACTTCCTGATGCAGCTGGTGAGTGAACTGATGAGAGAAGGTGCCCTGCTGGACCTCCTCTTTGTGAACTGAGGACTGGTGGATGAAGTGGTGGTTGGAAGATGACTAGGGCACAGCGATCATGAAATAATAGAGTTCTCTATTCTTAGAGAGGCCAGGAGAGGGGGCAGCAGAACTGACATCCTGGACTTCCAAAGAGCTGACTCTGCCTTGTTTAGGCACCTGCTTGAAAGGATCCCTTGGGAGACGATCCTGAAGGATATAGGGGTCCAGGAAGGCTGGGCACTCTTCAAGAAGGAAGTCTTAATGGCACAGGAGCAGGCAGTCCCCAGGTGCTGTAAGAGAAGCCAGTGCCAGAGAAGACCACCCTGGCTAAACAGGGAGCTTTGGCTGCAACTCAGGGAGAAAAGGAAAGTTTACAGCCTTTGGAAGAAGGGACTAGCCACTAACAATGATTACAAAGATGCTGTGAGGATATGCAGGGTGGAAATCAGGAGGTCTAAAGCCCAGCTACAAATTACTCTGGCTTCAGCAATAAAGGATAACAAGAAATGTTTCTATAAGTATGTCAACAGAAAAAGAAAGACCAGGGAGAGTCTCCATCCCCTGCTAGATGCAGGAGGGAACACAGTAACAAGTGATGAGGAGAAGGCTGAGGTGCTTAATGCCTTTTTTGCCTCAGTCTTTAATAACAAGACTAGTTGTATTGAGGGAATCCAGCCTCCTCAGTCAGAAGACAGAGACTGGGAGAACGACTCCCCTGCATTCCAGGAGAAGATATCAGTGACCTGCTGCATCACATAGACACACACAAGTCTATGGGACTGGATGGGATACACCCGAGGGTGCTGAAGGAGCTGGCTGGGGTGATCGCCAAGCCGCTTTCCATCATTTACCAGCAGTCCCGGCTGACCAGGGAGGTCCCGACAGATTGGAAACTGGCCAATGTGACACCCATCTATAAGAAGGGTCGGAAGGATGATCCAGGAAATTACAGGCCTGTCAGCTTGATGTCGGTGCCCGGGGAGCTGATGGAACAGCTCATCCAGAGTACCATCATACAACACGTGAGGGACAACCAGATGATCAGGCCCAGTCAGCATGGGTTTATGAAAGGCAGGTCCTGCTTGACAAACCTGATCTCCTTCTACGACAGGGCGACCTGCTTATTGGATAAGGGAAAGGCTGTGGATGTTGTCTACCTTGACTTCAGTAAGGCCTTTGACACCGTTTCCCACAGCATTCTCCTGGCAAAACTGGCTGCTCATGGCTTGGATGGCCACACGCTTTGCTGGGTAAAAAACTGGCTGGATGGCCGGGCCCAAAGAGTTGTGGTGAACGGAGTTAAATCCGGTTGGCAGCTGGTCACGAGTGGTGTCCCCCAGAGCTCGGTTTTGGGGCCTCTCCTGTTTAACATCTTTATTGATGACCTAGATGAGGGGATCGAGTGCACCCTCAGTAAGTTTGCAGATGACACCAAGTTGGGTGGGAGTGTTGATCTGCTGAGGGTAGGGAGGCTCTGCAGAGAGACCTGGACAGGCTGGAGCGATGGGCTAAGGCCAACTGTAGGAGTTTCAATAAGGCCAAATGCCGGGTGCTGCACTTGGGCCACAACAACCCCCAGCAGCGCTACAGGCTTGGGGAGGAGTGGCTGGAGAGCTGCCAGTCAGAGAGGGACCTGGGGGTGTTGATTGACAGCTGGCTGAACATGAGCCAGCAGTGTGCCCAGGTGGCCAAGAAGGCCAATGGTATCCTGGCTTGTATCAGAAATAGCGTGGCCAGCAGGGACAGGGAAGTGATCTTGCCCTTGTACTTGGCACTAGTAAGGCCACACCTCAATTACTGTGTTCAGTTTTGGGCCCCTCACTACAAAAAGGACATTGAATTACTCAAGCATGTCCTGAGAAGGGCAACGAAGCTGGTGCAGAGTCTGGAGCACATGTCGTACGAGGAGCGGCTGAGGGAACTGGGGTTGTTTAGTCTGGAGAAGAGGAGGCTGAGGGGAGACCTCATCGTCCTCTACAGCTACCTGAAAGGAGGTTGTAGAGAGCTGGGGATGAGTCTCTTTAACCAAGTAACAAGCGATAGGACAAGAGGTAATGGCCTCGAGTTGTGCCAGGGAAGGTTTAGACTGGATATTAGGAAGTATTTCTTTACAGAACAGGTTGTTAGGCGTTGAAATGGGCTGCCCAGGGAGGTGGTGGAGTCCCCATCCCTGGAGGTGTTTAAGAGTCGGGTTGACATAGCACTTAGGGATATGGTGTAGTTGAGAACTGTCAGTGTTAGGTTAATTGCTGGACTAGATGATCTTCAAGGTCTTTTCCAACATTGATGATTCTGTGATTCTGTGATCTTTTTTGTGGTACCCTCTATATGTACTTTAAATTTTACTGCAGGTGTGTATACTGTGCTTTCATGGGCAATAAAAATTCCAGAAAGGAATCCAGTCCAATTAGCCAGAGTTGCTATATTTGTCAAATAGCTGCCCTGAAGTAAAACTGTAGAACAAACTCATCTATTTAATAGTAGAGAATGCAAATGTCACCATAAAAATTTTACCTATTCCTAAAGCCAAGGGCAATGCTGGAACAGGAAGTAACAGCTTTAATAATGTTTTTAAAATATGTCATATTTTACACAAACTGCTTCTGAGGAAACCATCCTAACAAACCTCATCTGGTCTTCATAAACCCTCTTGCATGCACTTTCAAGAATGTTTGAAAGAAATAATCAGTCAAATTTTCACAAAAAAAAAGAGACAGATGACCACATGCTGAAAGATCTAGATCAAACAGAGTGCTGAGATAACAGAACTTGTCCTCACTCCAACTGTTTATGAAATGCAGGACCTAATCATTTACTCTCTTTTTTTCTGTATGAGCAAAAACTTTAAAGGGTCTTCAGAATTTACATTTCAGACTGGCAAACAGGATCTTCTTCATTGACCTTATTTATTTTAAATTATTCACCACACTTCAAACGCTCCAGGATATTCCTGCTAAAGTTAAGTGGCTGAAATTTATACGGCTCCATATAAAGACACTGAAATGCCTCATTAACTCTTTTTCCTCCCCAGGAATGTTCTCTTCTTATATATGTATCTATACATATCTAGTCGAGACTTTATTTTCAGTTTTCTTAGAATTAACTCAGTTCATTAACTTCCGAACACCTCACAGAAGCCCCTGCAAGCCACATAAGTCCTTGCTTAGCCAGTTTGATGAAACTCATGCACTAAGGACACAGCAGGAGGTCACTGTGTTTAGGTAAATTTCACTGCCTTATCATAACAGTAAGGTCTGGCCATGAAAATGTAAAGTAACATTTGAATCTCAATCAACTATCCAGTGTAGTTTCTTCTTCCTTCCCCAATCCTGTGTTTCCAGACAGGAGATATTGGATGATCTCAGATGAAGGTCCTGATAAAAGGTAAAAAGTCCTGAGAACTAAGAGGAGGAGATGGACTTCACATGATAAAGAGAGGAAGAATATATTTGCAAAGAGGCTTGCTACCAAGTGGAGAAAGCTTTAAGCTAGGTTCATGAGGGGATGGTAGCTAAATACAGAAGTGAGGAAGAAGTGCAGATAAAGGAGAAGTATATGTTGGAGGAGGCCATGAAACTGAGGGCAATCAGACTTCTCAAACAGTGGTACATCACTGCAGAGATCATGAACAGTAGACAGGAAGAACTGGAAGTCTGTGTGTGATAGCTCACCCATGGCATGATCACAATCACAGATCTTGGATAGCATATATAATCAGAGTATGGTTGTGGATGCAGGCTGTTTAAGAAGGGAAGGCAGAGACAAAAAGAAGAGGTAGCTGTGTTTTCTGTAAGAAAGTTCCTTGACTGCACAACATTCCAGTGTATGAAACCATCTCACCAATCTCCATCAATGAAAGCCTGGCTGACCTTAAGTAGTGTTAGCAATAGTCCTGCTTTCAGCAGGAAATTTGACTACAAACCTCCAGAGGTCCCCTACAGATAGCATTTCTATGAAGCTATGAGGAAACTCAGTCTGTTAACTTTGCCAGCAAAATCCACAGATTTTAAGTTTTCCTATTCTTTTTTGGGGTTTTTTTTGGCTCATTGTTTCCTTACTTTCCTATATTGCCCAACCTCTGAATGTAGGATTGAATCATTTTGGCTGTACTGCAGGTCAGTTCAGTCAATGAAGCAGAAAGAAGGAAAAACAGGATGCTAAGCCACCTGGAGATCCCTCCTTGTCCAACCCTTAGGTTAGTGAGACAGAGGGGAAAGGTCTGGTAGAAAGCCAGAAATGCCAGCTTTAGCTCACTGATGGTCCCCTGCAGATTGTAAATTTTCAGCTGTCCTTTCAGACTGTATTCAAAGGGCCCTTTCATGCTGTTCTGCAATATTGATCAGGGTCTGGCCCTTCACAGCATTCACTAAAAAAAAATTGAGACACAAAGCAAATACATACAATAAAATAAATGTCTCTGCATAACCCTTCTGACTCAAAGACTCCAGTTATTCAACTTTTTTTAATTAAAAATATTACTACATTCACCAGTATACTATTAAAGCAGAACTTATCAAAACAAAAGAATAGCTCCATAAAGAACATGGAATCTTATATTCTTTATCAGAGACATAGGGATTTTTCTACTCACTAACTCAAAAAAGTTATCTTCCACAAATTACTAAGATTTGGCATAAATTCTGTTTTGGGTTAGGGGTGGGTTTTTTCAGAAGTTTTACACTTTTTATTTATTGACAAAAATTCTTTAAAAAGCATCACTGGAAACATCACTCAGGATTTTCTCAACATACTGATCTGACATTTTACAAATTAAAGTACTGATCAGAATTCACTTCCTTAGTCTACCCATAATCAAGTCTGGGACTACAACAAATGGCTAATCTTATGCCCAAGTTATTATTCCATCTATTTGGTTTCAGATGTCACTTGGGACCTTCTACACACACACAAAAATCTCTCAGATTTAAGTCTCAGACAGCAAAATAAATTCTCTGAGCAACTGAAACAATTAAACGGTTTGGTTTTTAACATAAATTCTGCTCCAAACACACTTTTTAATGTACATTGTCAGTTCTTCCACACTCTTCATTTCAACATCTTTGTGCCAGTTTACATAAACTGACAATCTAGATCCTAGAAATCAATGAAATCTAAAAAGATAGAGAATTCTAATGTACTTCTTGTCTTCTTGAATACAGCCGAAATCCAGGGGAGGCTGTGCTCTCTTCCCTATTCTTTGAAGTTTGCATCACAGAAATCATTGTTCAAGAGATGAAAGAACAAGTCCTCGTCACCTCTAAAAAAAATATTTACTTAGCTACCAATATCACTACTTTATCTATGCAAAGGCTGTGATCTATGGCTATTTGTAGTACAGGATGATCTGGACAGAATTTCATTTTTTTGGTTCTCATGGTTGTCTTCAAAACGTTAGAGCTTATTCTCACCTAAATATGGCACCCCAACAAGTTTGTAATCTGACAGAGTCATCATTTTTCCCTAAAGCACGTGCTACTCTGAATCATTTTCAGCAGTCTTTTAAAAGTTGCACCAATCCAAATGTTTTTTGTAACAGTCATCTTTGAAAATTATCTCCAAATATACTATAACCTAGAGTCTTGCGTTGTAGATACATGATAAAATATACGTGAAACCTTCATGGATATTTTATCCTGAAAGTCCTTCTTACTCCAACAGATGCCAAATTTCAAGTAGCCTCCTCCTTCTCTACCAGCTTTCTGTGAGGAACTCAAAGCAGCTCTGTCCTTAATCTCCTTCCATCCATGCCTTACCTCTGCACAGCATCAGCAAAGAGAAATTCCAAGTGGGTGATCCATAGAACTACCATTTCTGCTTTTGGCTTGCCTTCTACTGTCCTCATTAAACCCTCTTCCTCCAACACTAACATCCCCTTTGTAGTCCTTCTCCCTATTCCTCCCCCATGAGATGTCTTGCTTAAGACCAGAGTGAGTAAAATAAAGCAGGTAACATCCTCCTCTAATCACTCTGGACAATATCACTCTCTTGCCTGTCATGCACACCACACCATGGATGACATTTTCAACTCAGTCTCTCAAATCCTAACTATGTGTCAGTTCAGTGGATTCGTTCTACATAACCTCTCCATTATATGGCTTTTCCTATCCATTCACACAGCTTGTGCTCCTGGTCAAAGTTTTCATCAGATCCATCATTACAGGCATTGTCTTTTCTATACTTGACACACGCAATCTTGCCTGTTGCAAAGGTTGTTTTCCTTTGTCATTCACTTTAACCACATCGCTCGTCTTTGCCTTTGGTGCATCCAATATAATTTGTCCTTGCTTTTAAGGCTCTTCACTGCTCATCTCACACCTGATGTATTTTCTCACTTTTTATGGTGATGTCAACTCTTCCAATAATGCCAGCTTCCACTGTCTAATAAACACTTCCAAGCAGAGCCCACTAAAATAAGCTTTGTCGAGATGACTCCAAAATACTTTTTTTCTCAACACGCTGAAAACTATTGCTTATCATGCTGGTCAATACTGTCTCATCATTCCCCTGTACTCCTCCAATCTGTCCATAACCATCTGTTATCTCTTACCTCATACTCCTTTGGTTGCTTTCTTAAACGGTTTACATACATCTCTCTTTTGTCTCCACACAAAGAGAGGGCCCTCATTCATGATTCAGATTCTTAGATACTAAGGCCAGTAAATACTACTGGTTGTCTATGAGATTTCATACACAGGAATAAGGAAATGAGGATTACTGTGTTTGACACACTGAGAAGCAACCAGATGATAATGGTGCCAAAAGGCAAGACAGTTTTTGTTGATGCTCTTCTCAAAGTCAACCAAATCATTTTCTTGGTGACATGAAAAGAAACACAACCCTGAAATTCAGATCAGAGCAAGGAAGGTACATAATAGCTATACCGTACATGCAAAGTATTTTACAAAATAGATATATTCACATATATGCATCTATTTTTGTGGCTGCATATACAAATGTAATCTCAGAACAACAAAACCTAATAGATTTAAAGTATACTCTTGCTTTACATTTCAGCACATATCTTTTAAACATTGCAAGACATTTTAAAATCTCAGAAAGTGCAAAATCATCTCTACATTTAGTATCATTTCAGATAAGCCCAGTTCCAGCTCAATGATAGACCAGCAGCAATTCACCACTTACGAACCAGCAGAAACTGTAGGGAGGTAAAAGAAATTTATACCACAATTTCATACACGACTAATTTTAAAACAATCTTAACCAGACTAAGTCTCATTAAGTGCCAACTTGGCAGGTCTTTATCAAGGCAAGTAGTTTAACGACTGGTCAAGGACCTTGCAAGAATTACCAGACCTGATTTTTATCTGCTTGCAAATGAGGAGCAGACAATATGATCTTTAACTTCACCTTACTATCAGGGTTTTAATAGTCCTGTCTTACACCTGTGTATATATGCAGGTCGTCTTCCCTTACTGTCAGGCTGCACTGAACATGTCACAGCTTGAGCCCAGGTCACTAAGCAAGAACGACATATGCTACCAACATAAATTACATTTAACTGCACAAGGGCATGCATGCATTGTAAAAGACAGCATACATTTAATTGGCTGTGTCAGGCAGTTTGGGTTTTAACTATTTGCTTCATGAAGTAAATTCTCCCTCTACAACATACTAGGAAGCCTTCCCATCTCCCCTTGTTAGTTCCTTCTAAACCATTATTCTTATGTATAAGAGAAGGGGGAAGAAGGCAAAATGGCAAGTGTCTAAGGGAAATGCAAACAGGCTGGAACAATAATGGAAAATAAAAGAGTGAGAAAAGGAACAAAATGCTGGCAGGTTTGTGTTCTCCCTGGAGAACATCTAGCACAGAGCAACAGTATTTGAAATACTAGGCTAAATCCTGCACTAAAAGCCTGTCATGTTGTAGAGGTTACAGGTCACTTTCTGCCATGGTGTGCACTGCATGCCCACACCCAACACATGTATGCCCAAATGAACTACTATGAAATATTCAAAACACTGCTCCAAAAATAAATAATCATCACATATAAGTGCCTTTGGTCAAACACATGCATCCTCAGCATTTACAGACCTACTCAAACATGCAGGTAGTTGTTTCACTTCCCTGTGTTTTATTGGAATCCCATGAGAATGCCAGAAGGCAAACGGCTTTCAGGCATAAAGTGTTTCTTTTTGTTAAATCATTGCCACTGTGTTAAGCACTGTTTTTTGGTATAAAGTACATCACCCACATTTATAAACAGAAAACAGAGATCAACTATACGTATTCTCAAAATTGGCTGATGATATCAAAGTAGCAAGGTACAGGCATAAGAAGAATAGTGAAGTTCAATTTATTTTGAATTAAATTACTTTGCCAATCTCCAAAACACGTTTAGCAAAGTGCTCTGCTCTACCAAGTATATATCTAGATATGAAGTGGTTAAACATATTGGAAAGCATGACATTTAAGATTATTGTCTGGTAAAAAGATGACCTTTAGGGAACAGTTACAGAACAGAAGGTAGAGTTACCAAACAGAAAAAAAAAATATTTTTACCATACAATACCAATGTAATTAATAACACACATTACCAGCATATACAAAAGAGAAGCAAATAGTTGAAATAGTACCATTCACTTTAACATGCTCTTTTCTTTAAAGAGGAATCAAAACTGGAGACAAACTGCATTTAACAGGAAACATTTCTGCTATTGAAAATGACAGGAAAATAAAGCATGCCAAGAATGTTGGGGTTTTTTTTTAAAAAAGTCACCGAGTCAGAGAAAAATCTAAATTCAAGTATTAATAGTTCAACACGAATCCACAATAGCATGCATCTAGGCAAATGAAAGGTACTGACAAATACTACATCTGACACTCTGCCCTCAACTAACCCTGTTATGTCTAGGGACTATAGCATGCGTAATATATAAGATCACACATTTTCTTGGACACTAATGTAATCAACAACAACAAAATGAGCTGAATAGTTACTTATAAGACCCAGTTTTCAACTTTAACTCCTGCTTTGCTTTTCTGAGTTTAGCCAAAGTTGCAGTGCTGATTATAACTATTTTCCTGGCCACATTTTCTGGGGAACAGAATAAAAGAAAAAAAAAAGATAAAAACAACAACGTACACATGAAGAAAAGATAAAATGTAATGTTGGAATCAACTGTGGGTTTGGGGCCCTTTAATTAATATTGTGCTTATTCACAATAGACAGATGCACAGAAAAGAGAATGACATGCAAAGATGGATGTGTTCTGGAGCAGATTTCTGGAAGACACGCAAATGCACTCAGCAGACATCTCAGACCCAACAATTTGGTTTTGGAACCCTCACAACTCCTCATTCGCCACTTTAAGCACAGAACAGTTTCTGCTCAGTGTAACATTTGCTATAAAAAGGGACAGAAAGCCTACGAGTGAGGACTGAGGAAATCACCATCCTAAGCAGGAAGAAATGTTTGTGGCAGAGACTGGAACTGCCTGTGTCTGTTCTCTTGCCCAGACTCCTGACAGCTGAACCACAAAAGCATCAGGTTGCTCTATTCCAGGTCTTCAACAAATTCACATCTTTGAGGCATCATGAAAACTGCCAGCTGCTGGCTGAAAAACTTTCTAAAGTGCAACTTCATGTGAAGTTCATTCAGGTCAAAAGATTGTGTGTTTAAAAAATGGCTAATCAGACCTTATTGAATATACTTGAGGTAGTTTGCAAACTGAGGTACATCAGTCTAGAACCAGCAATACACCTGCACGTTTGCTGAACTGAGCTCCAAGTCACAACAAGCCCGTAAATAAAAGAAGAAATATGACCTTATTAATCCTTTGAATCCTCACAAAAGCAGGTTTGAGTTTTGGTCTTCCCAGAAAACCAACCAAAAAATAAAAAAATCCCAATCCACTGTTTATGTAGATACATTTCCTCCTGACACTTCATTACAAAGACCCTAGCAAGGGCATGAGGTTTCTTTTGTAAGGTAGTATGTATACAAGCCCCAAGAATCTCAGATTCAGGAGACCAGAAGTGAGAATCTGGGGGGGGTCCTGGGCTTGTCTACAGGTGAGATCTGCTGGGCTTGCTCTCCCTTCATCCCTCCTTCTCATGCTCTACCTGTGGTAGGAGAAACATTTCTAAGTAGCTGGATCCACACATCTGGCTTTCATGAGCTTCGCACCGAACCCACAGCTATGAACCACATTGGTCAAACTAGTTAATTCCACACATTCTTTCCTAACATTTAACGGACAGCTTTTTCTTTCTCTTTGTGGATCATAGAGCATTTTCAAACTTACACCAACTAACGTGGAGGAAATACTATGTTCACCTTCCCCAGCAGTCACTAACACATTACATTTGCAAAAAGTCACACAGCTGTGGCAGAAGCCACAAGGTTTCTTAGCTCCTCTAGACAAAGGAGCACAAGAAGAGGGTGAGATGAACTCTCCCTGGCACAGCCTCTTTCAAGAAACTGCTCCTTCCAGGTTGAGGAAACCTAAGCTGACCATTGAGAAACAACAGTGTTTGCGTTTCACTTCTCCCTCAGCAACTGTATATTGAGGCCAAAATGAATTTGGAAGGCTGAGAGTTAAATGATGGAGATGAGTGACACACTGCAGAATAACTGCTTCTATATATCTGTGTGGATCTTACCTCAAAACTGTGGTGGGAGGGAGGAAATTCTCTTTCAATAGGGAGAAATGTACTCTAAAAGCTTTCTACTCTTCTCTCTGGCAGTCATGTCTGGTCAGTAGGTACCCAGCCTGGTGCTGGAACTGTTCTCCCAAAGAGATGATTTACAGAAAAGAAAATGTCACTGCCACTGGTCACAAAACTGCCAAAAATTTTAAGTTCCTACAGAATTGGTGGAGAGGACAGGGAGAGGTTTCCGATTCCTCCGAGATCACTGATGTGCCATGAGATCATGAATCACTGCTCATAAACAGAAGTTTCTCAACAGCATGCTTACCATACCAGGTTCACTCATATTCACACAGGCTGTACACATCCATGAGTGCTAGGATATCTTTTTTCCTTTTTCTCAAAAAAACCTCACAACTGTTATCCTTTTATCAGGACAGCTATATATACGCCACCCTTCACTTTTAGAATACTTAATTAATCCTTCCAAATTTTAGTAGAACCATTGGCTAGGCTTTTGGATACAAGGAAAAAAATGTTCTGGATTCTACTTGATATTCACATCGACCCCAGGCAGCCACAGAATTTGATATAAGCATGTCTGCAAAGCTGAGAAGGAAATGGTGCAGCCTTGTAAAATTAGCAGCTGCTGACCCGTAACTAATTCACAATAGCAGTATTTTTCAACCTCATTAATGAAGTAGGATATAGAAATACAAGATACTGCTCAAAAAAATGTTAAATACAGCAAAGGCAGCTTCCTAAGCAAATTATCAGAGCCCTGTTATGGATGCCCTGTCTAGAAACTTTGCAAGAGACTGAACGAACGGAAATGAAAACTTGTGTTATGAAGCCTGATAGATTTTCATTACTTTCTGTGTACATCCCTTCAGCAGTAACTTACTAAAAGGGCATTTTATTATAAATTGATGGGTCATTTTGTGAAACTGCGACACTTTAGTCAAAAATAACTCACTGAATAAACAGCATGAGTAATAGAGCCACTTACCACACAAATAAGTATGTGCAGATTTTTCCTGTAGTAACTAACCACATCACAGAATAGTTCAAACTTTATTCCACATATATATAGTGTCACATTTTAAAACGTTGCTCATGATTGCGCTGTTTGACCACAAGTATCTGTAAGTGTAGGATTTTTGACTGCTGTCTTTTCCTTAGGGTCGTGAACAGTACTGTCAGGAGCCATCATTATTAATTGATGAAATTCAAGTCTCTGAATTTACGATCATTACTAGCTCTGAGCATCACATGTTGAAAGTATTGCACATCTGCTGAAAAACCTGAACAGTCATTGACTTCTTATAAAAATTGCTTTGTGGAGACTGCAGGACATGACTACACTAGCTCTGGCTTGCACTGGTGTGCTCACCACTAGTACTGTCCTTCTCTTCACAACTCTACAAGCTGCTTCTGTACACTGATGCCTCTTTGGTACTGTTTCTGCTACTTTCTGTCTCTGCAAGGACAGCTTCTCTGTCCTTTTGCCTCTTCATGGAAGGATATCTTTCCTTTCTGACTGGGATGGAGTTAACTCTCCCCATAGCAGCCCTCATAGTGCTGGGCTTTGCACCTGTGGCTAGGATGACGTTGATAACCCACCCATGTGTTGGCTGCCACTGAGCAGTGCCCACACAGCATCAAAGCTCTCTCCAACGGCTGGAGGGCTGGGGGTGGGCAAGAGGTTGTGAGCAGACACAGCCAGGAGAGTTGACCCCAGCTCACCAAAGGGATATCCCATATCATATGATGTCATGCTCAACAATAAAAGCTAAGAGAAAGGAGGAGGAGTGGGGGCATTCATTATTAAGGCATTTGTCTTCTGAAGCACCCACTATGCGTACTGGGGTTCTGCTTCCTCCGAAGTGGCTGGACATCACCTGCTGATGGGAAGTACAGAATACATCTTTTTGCTTTGCTTCTGCATTCAGCCTTTGCTTTTCTTCATTAGACTGCCTTTATCTCAACCCACGATTTTTTCATCTTATTTTCTCCCTGTGTCCTGCTGAGGAGGGGGAGTGAGAGTGTGGGTGGGTGGGCATCTGGGCGCCACTTTCCTGTCCTCTGTTCTTACAGAGGAGTTTACAGCCCAGGAAGGCTCCTCCAGCAATATCACCAAGAGGCCACTAAACATTTAATTGCTGGAGCTTCTCCACTTATCATCAACTGTAAAATGTGTGACATCATAGCACTGGGATGTTCTCTCCCCTGTGTGCTCTGGATGTTAAGTGTGAAGGCTCAGGAAAAGGGCAAACAGCTGCTGTAATGATGCCAGTCTTTGTGGCAGGGCTTATAAAGCACTGCTTCTGTAAACAGTGCTAGAAGACTCATCACTTTGTTCTCTGTGTTGCATACACTTAGAGATCATCCTAAGACATGGCCTACTTTACTTCCTTTACAGTCTGTTTTAAGCCTAGGTTGTTAGTGACAGACAGGTAGACTAATGTATCTTGCACAGTTTTATGGCAGTCCTCAGGCAGTTCATGTTACCAAGAAACAAGAAACTTGTTCAAAGAATTTACCAAATGGACCAGATATACATATCTATTGATTTACTTCGTCGAAGATTATGAAAGTATCAATGGCTGAATGCAGGTTGCTTGGAGAAAGCTTCTGCACCGTGCAACATTCATGCTGTATTTATACCATTTACATTATGGATTTACTGCTTGTAAATAACATGCCTTATTATCTCAGTGTATTTTTTTAAAAACATCTAATTCTGAAAAATGTCCCCCACTAAATATTGTCAGGTGATCAAATTTGCTCTGCTTTTTTCCCTTACCTGATGATTCAAAATCACATTTTTTAACATAATTTTGAACATAATCATGTTTCTTTCAAAGAAGAAATAGGCAACTGGTACCACCAGTCTGACCTTGTGAAATAGGAGGGACAGGTTTCTCCGCAGGGAGAGGGTTGGGATGCAAAATTAGATTAAAAGAGGAAGTTACAATGGTTCTTTCATGAAGAGGATCTGAAGTTTGCAAGGAAACAGTTGTCACTGTGCTGAAACTGCCTGGCACAGATGTGTCACCTGGAGAACATAAGAGGGTGAGAAAAGTAGAAGGGCTCCAGGGGGGAAAAAAAAAAAAAAAAAAAAAAAAAGTCATTTCATTCTGTGCAAGAAGTCAGCTGGCACTGGGTATTTAAAGCAAAATTTTTTAGTCCTCTCCATACAGTCCCACTGCATTATCATGTATAAGGGCTTTACTTGCAGAAGTGCCCTTTACTCTGCTGCTGTATTGTGTTCCTGCTGGGTATCAGGATCTCTCTGTTCCCCAAAGTGGAGCCAGACAAACTCTTGGCTTTTTCATGACACAGAGATCTCATCCTCTGTTTGATGGTGCTTAGGGACCATTGCATCTTTAGTGCTTTCATAGTGTTAACAACATATTGATCTTTACTAGTGCCACCTTAGAACTTTTAAGTTCTTGCCAGCTAGCAAACAAGGTAAGTTCTTGGAGTTTTAGCAGGGAGTACAAAAGTCTCTGCTTTGCTCAATGTGCCTAATATGATGCCAACATAAGTATGCAATCCCAGTGCACACCATTTTCACTTCTCCAGTGAAAGAAACTTTTTGCAAGGAATAGATCTTCCCTTGCATGAACATGGAACTCCTGAGTGGAAGTAGTGTAGAAAAGAAAAAAATCCTTGGTAAACTGTTTTTCAATTGTGAAAAAAGTCAGGCAAAACCAGCAAAAATGCCCCAAATTCCACCACAATATGTAGAAAATGTTGCTTTTGCAGACATTACTTAGGGGTCTCTGTATATTCCGGGCAATGCACAGCAGTTTGCTTTATTTTGTTACTTTCTGTCTCTTCTCTCTTCATCGTGTTCTCTTTTTTCCACCACCTATGTATGGATATTTTTATTCCCTGAGCACTATTAAGTCTTCACCTTGATTTTCAGTGTTCCTATTTTGTTTCTTCTCCTTCATCCCTGAACAACCCAACCCATCTTTATTTTTTAATGTCTTTGCTTCCAGGAACACCCAGAGACCCTACTAAAAGGAGCTCCAACGTATTTGTAAACAGGAAGCAACATCACTAGCAATTCTCTGTTGAAATTAATAAAGCTTCCCTAGAGACAAAAGGAGATAGGGGGTAGGGAATCACCTTTTCAGAAGAAAATGTTCAGTAATTAGTAAGAAAGTTTAATGAGCAATATTATAATTTAATCATTACACCAGATAGCTATTAAAATATAGCATCATAAATTAGAACCTCTTATTAGCTAGTACAATTCACTAACCAAAAAAAGCTGATCACTACAGATGAACTATCAAATTTAACCAGCAAGATTTTGTTGTTCTGCTGCTGTCAGCTGTGGATAGAAGGGGCATCAGCTGTAAAATGGACCACTTGCAGCATCTTTCAAACTGTCAGTTTCATGCCACTGGGAGACCTTGCTTTCCTCTAACTTTTTTCCTGTTAGTTTGGTTAAAAGGAAATACACCCCTACTTTAGTAAGCCACACTCTGGAAATAATGAATTTCAGAGACAAGAGAGGGTCTGTGCACTTACTGCTTAGAAACTCCTATTCATTCCTCTAACTTTTACACACTCATCAAGTTTAGCAGAATTGCCTCCATGCTTAAAATATCTGTATATGTGTTTATAGATCTAAACTGTGTAGTGCTTTCAGGATAATCAAAATTGATGTACAGCAACTCTTTTCTACATTTACTTAATATTCTGACTTCCCAGGAAAACTGCTAAGTGAAATGACAAAGCCCAAACTGCAACAAGAACAAACTCACCACTATGAAGTGATACAAATGATTAAAATAAACCAGTTCAATTAAGGGCATATGAACATATAAAAATAAATGAGGAAAGAATCTCCCTGGAAGCAAAGTTATTGCAATTATAGTTTATTTTGATCCCTTCATGATGCATATACATTGTAAATGAAAAAATTAACTTGTACAATGCCAGTTAAAGAAAGTTATATCAAAGGAATTTTACTATCTCTACTAAGTGACCAAAACCGCATTTATAACACAGCACAGTTTCTATTAATTAATTAAAAGAAAATTAAAAGAAAATTAAAAGAAAAACTTCATTAAAACAATAATAATATTCTATTTGAAGTTATTTAGAGAATCTTTTGAAATATAAAGTATCAAATAGTCTTCTACTAAAACAATACACACCTATGTAAGTATACCCTGTACACAAACCTGAAAGCCTACTTCAAGGTCCATTTCCTTTTTATTTTCTAGTATCCAGAAGTGTTCATTCTGGGCTGAACCCAAGATGGCAACGGCTGTCAATGGGCATATTTTAACTAAGGTTGTGGCACTTTAAATGAGATCCCACGCCTCTTGGTGCATGTTCAAATTCATATCTCTATGCCTGGACACCTCACTTGTGAGTAGTGGCTAGAACTGTCTTTTCTTCATTACTACCTGGCAGAATTTCATCTGTTCCACCCAAACGCAGACCTGACCACAGCGATCCATCCCACTGCCACTTACATAATGTTTCCTACTTACGGCTGACAATGGAAGCTACAGCTTGTAAAACATATAGACATGTCTCCAAATTGGAGCTAGTGGACACGGAGTGAGTAAAGATATATGTATTATATACATTTTTATATATATTTTTTAAAAATCACCTTTGTGTTGCGTGCTGTAAAATTCTTCTGTAACTAGTGGAGAATTAGGGTCTGACTATCCTATAAGAAATTGTCTTCATACAGCACTAAACCCAGTGTTGATTACACTGATAAAACAACTTAAAATACCTAACCTTAAGTTTTTGAGCTGGGGCACTTCTAGTGAAAACAGCCAGAAAATCTGAGTACAGAATTCCCTTCTTTAAGAAGCAACACGAGATACTTATTTGACATTACAGAAGCCACAATCTGATAATTAGAAACTGCACTTTCTTCTACAACTGATCTCTCGGTGAGGAAACATGATCAGTGTATGATGATTTCTGAAAAGGGAGCAGAGAGCATGGCCCTGAAGGAGAGCCTTGTGTACACACTGTCTAGACTAACATGCTGAAGACATACATATAGACAGACCTCATCTGTTACAAATGCACGTGAGGAAACTGCAGTCTGAACTCCAGCCATAAATCACATGTAAAGCTACACTATTCTATGTAAAGCCCCTTGAATCTAAGCCAGCAGAGAAAAGAAATCTAGAGCTCGCTTTTAACCACAGACATAAATGTGTTCATGCCAGCCAGCCCAAATCAGTAACTGGCAGTCAATAGCCTACAACAGCTGACATTTCTTTCTCTCTCTCTTCTTAAGTGGTTCGCAAAGATATACTCATGGGCAAGCCACGGCAAAAAGCCAGACTGCACCAAATGGAAATATGTACAATGATAGTAAGATCCATCTTCACAAGAAACACTCGCAATCATGAAAAAAAAAATGGAAATGGGCATTCGTGACCAGTGTCCATGAGGACTCCAAAGAGCACCCACAAAATGACAGCCTATGGGTGAACTGCGGACAAAGTTGGAAAGCAGAGGGGATGGGTGAGACAAGATAGAAAGAAACTCCCTCTCTCTTTGCCAAGCCCTCTACTTGTTTTAACAAACGAGCCATTAGCATCTCCAAATTATCTGGCCCGAGCTACAGCCAGCTCCCTTTCATCCAAGCCCAGGCCCCAGCCAAACATTAGGAAATTACCAGCTGGGTCCAGCACAAAGGCAGCAGGCCTGCATATCATCAGCACCACAGCATCAATGAATCCCAAACTGCACTCTCCTTCACCACCTTTGTCTACACATTAAATGCACATGGCCATGAAAAGGAACCTACTTGCCTGAACCACTCACTACAAACCCTGAAGGTAAATTATTACCCACTGGCATTTCTCTGAAGGAGCTGGGGAGCAGAAAGAAATAGAGAATCTTAACTATAATACTAGATCCCTTGCAAGAATTGTACAAGCACATTGAAGGAGAGATCTGCATTACCCCTTGAATTAGTGTGAACATTAGCAGGGTCTTTTCTAAGAGAAGTCCATAAAACGGGCAATAATGGTCTCTGTGGTTGCACTGCTAACAAGTGTGAACTTGACTAATGCAGAACAAAGAAATGAAACTTCCCAAATACTGACAAATATCTCAAATATCTCACTTCTCAATCTCTTTTGTCCCAGAAAGTAGAGATGGGACAATTAATTCTAATGGTACATTAGTCTACCTGTTAACTAAGTGATGGTAATAGCCAACAAGGCATATAAGAAATTCTTCTTCCAAAGACTAAAAAAACTGAGTATGAAAGTAGATCTTTTTGTGCATCTTAAGCTTCTGTTGACTTAGCCTCTTAGTTAGACATCTTGGTAAGACCTCATAGACATTAAATGTGGTGACTTCCTACATTCCAGGAAAGTAAGAGAAAAAAATGGACATTCACACACAGTGTAGTATTCCATCTCAAAACCTCAGATTTTCTAAGTTACAAGGCAGTTGACATTACTTAGCTGTAAAGTAGCATACCTTTTATGACACTGCAGCATACACAGGACCCAGGACAAAAGAAGCCCTCACATTAAAAACAATGAGATTAGCATAGTAAGAGCAGAAAGCAAAGCTGCAGAAACCTTTGGGGAACTTTTAATTATCTTTTTTAAAGCATTTCAACTCTTCCAGCCAAAGTAAACACATTACAGATTAGTTCTCAGAAGTGCCCTCAGCCAAAAAGTAAGTTATTGTAATATGGGGAATGATACTGGGAGCAAAGCTAAGCTTTACTAGCCTCCATGGCATATAATAGGTGTGGGGGGCTCAGAACACAGACTGAAACAGGCACGTTGAAGTTTTCAGACCTAAGAAAGACATTCAAAATACGGTGAGCTAGCTAATGCATACTCCTCTTACTGCCATTGAGGAATTAAGAATGTATGATTCTAGTTTTCACTCATACAATTCCTGTTGTAGAAAAGGCCCCACACAAAACACAGCCCCCCCCTTGAACTCACTCAACTCTCCCTGTTGCTGAATTGACAAGGAAATGAGGCATGTCAGCATCCTGGGATACTCACCACAGCCAGGCAGCATTCTGCCACCTACGAATGATCAAAAAATTACAAGCCCCAGCCATTGAAAAATAGTGGCTTCTTTACAGAGAGATTTACAAGAGGGGAAAAGAGAAAAAAGAGCTCTCTAATTCATTATAGTTTGGAGTAGCACTTAGTATTTCATTTCTTAATATTGATTCTTAAAGAGATTTTCCAATTCTCCATCTTAACAATGCACCAGAATTGCTGTGCAGGACTAGACCAATATCCCACTGCCAAAAATCAAGCAACAAAGAAAAATACAGAGACAAAGCAGTTAAAGAATAATCTGTCCACTTGAAGTTAAGAGGAAACTTCTTTTAGATGTTACATCCTCAAGTACAGTCAGAGTCTGATCCTGTGGTTCTCTGATCTCAGGGCACCCCTGTCCCCCAGACCATCCCTCCTGGGTCCTGGACCTCATCTCAGTGAGCTACCCCTCAGCACAGGGCAGATTGATAGCATCAGCCCCATGCTGCCTCTTTCAGACTTCTACACTTCTCCCAGGCCAGCAGAAAAGATGAGCCTGATTTCCAGAAAAGTCCTGCTCTGCTTGTGAATAGGACACCAGAGACTTCTGTCAGATATAAGGAACATGGTAGAAAAAGTGCTCACTCAGTTCCAATTCTGTGAGAATGACCTTCAAAGCCATTCCTGAAGATCAGTGTAAGATGTACCCCAAAGGCAATTTTCTGCACCTTAAATTAAGATAGTTGAACCTATACCTACCTCCTAGCTACCTACATTCACAGAAGAGTTCTGGACCAGCAAGTGTTTGTTTTCTGACCAATCTATTTTTCCTTATGATTTTCTCTAATGAACATTACTCAAAAATAACCTTGAGCTGATTTAATGCCTGCTAGCAAATACAAAGGAGGCCAGTTCCCATACCCGATATTATGTAGGAGGAACAGAAAGATCTGCAAGAAGCATAAAAGGCATGTGCTCTGATCACACACCAATAGCATTATGCTCAGCGAACTTCACGCACTAAAGCTTATTCTGTGTTTTATGCGATGATTATATGAATTGTTAATTATATAAGTACTGCCCAGTGCATTTGTAGTTAGTGAATAATGTTCTTCAATAAAATATTAGTAGTTAAATGATCAAAAATGTAATTTGCTTAACTTAAAATAAAGTTGCTAATGAGCTTCTTTTAAAAAATTTCAACATGAAATATATGCACAGTACTGATCCCTCTATAGAGTTACACACAAATTCTTAACTGTACACCCAGCAAAAGTACCTCTTTTTTCATGTATTCCCCTCCAAAGTGCACTTTTAAGTGCACTCAAAAGGCAAGGTACTGATTTGGACTGAAATGAATCAGTGACATGTCCTTCCTTACTCTTCCTCAAAATGGAGTCATCTCTTACATTGGAGTTGGGCAGACCTAAAGCACCTGAACAGGAACGTATCATTCTGCAGCCCTTAAACTCACTCTCCAAAGTTGCCTAGCAAGTTTACCGGGAAGTAGTCACTTCACCAGCCAGGTCTCAGCTGTCTTCTCTGCTCTGTACCTTCAAAGATTGTCAGAAAGCATGAATCAGTTACATCTACTTCCTTTTCTTTCTGGCTTCTGTTTGCAATAGGCCCTGGACGGTCAGCATTTCTTCTAGACTCCCACCTGTTCCTTTTGTCAACAGAGCTGAAGGTCGATCATTAGCTATCTCAGTTGTATAGGTAGTCCATCTATTTTCAAACTATTGCATGACAGTATATAGTTGTTGAACAAGGGCTGGAGAGAAGGTGCTTGTTCACCACTCCCACGGTATCAAAGAATATCACAGTATCACTTAAATGATGTTCCCAGCTGAAGGACCTGAGTACGTAATCATCCTACATTCTTTGTCTAGTCAATGCAGAGAAACAGGTATCTTTAGAAGATGTCAGCCATAGAATCACAGAATCGTCTAGGTTGGAAAAGACCTTGAAGATCATCCAGTCCAACCATTAACCTAACACTGACAGTTCCCAACTACACCATATCCCTAAGCGCTATGTCGACTCTACTCTTAAACATCTGCAGGGATGGGGACTCCACCACCTCCCTGGGCAGCCCATTCCAATGCCTGACAACCCATTCATGCTAAGACCAAAATCTATGCGTACAGATACAGACCTATAAAGGTCTCTGCCTCTCTTCATTCAAAGGAAAGTTGGGCAACCTAATTTTCTAGAATGGATGGCCTTGTTAAACACTTAAAAAGTTACCTCGGATGAATTCAGACTGCTCTTTCTCAAGATCCAAACTATCTCCTCATTTTCTCAGCAACATCAAAGACATCAAGAGTATCTAGGATGCATAACAGTTCTGGTTATGTCGTCTATTAGACATCTTAAAAAGTGACACACACAACAGGTTTTTTTTTAAAAAAAAAGCAACCAAGAAAAATATGAAGTCTGTGATGACATCCTTACACACAGAGACTCTCAGTAAATACATTGCCTCTTTTGCTACCTCCTCTAGTTCCAAGAAATGGCAGTCTAGATTTTCATGCCCTGTTGGCTCTGCTGCGCGCTGCAGATATACAAGCAGATGATTGATGGGGTTTACACTATGGAGGCCCTACTTGTTGGCAAATGCTCACTTGAGAAAGGATTCCAGATCTCTAAGCCACAGCAGGAACTAACAGGGTCTGTAGAGCATTTGTTTCAGATTTACATTTAGTATATGACAAACACAACTATCCTTCTATTTGGTTCTTGATTAGAAAAATAGCTTTGGTTTACCCCTAAAGAAAGTATTTATTCTAATTCTTGGTGAAGTGAGCATTCAGGACTAGGCAATGTTTGGGAGGGATTCCATGGGAAGCTTCCAATGGAGGATAAAGGAGCTAGCGAATGCTGCGAACGCTATCCTGGAAGCACAATAACAGTTCACCCCCCTTTAAAGGTAAAGGAAGCAGGCAGAGCAAGAGACCTCCTTGGCTTAACTGTGAGCTTCTGAATCTGCTCAAAACCAAGAGAACAGCATAACAGAGATAGAAAAGCAGACAAATCCCTGCTGAGAACTACAAGGGCATTGACAGGGCATGCAGAGATGCAGTTAGAAAAGCAAAAGAACAGCTCAAATTGAAATTGGCCAGAGATGTCAAAAACTACAAGAAAGGGTTCTTTGGGTACATAAACAACAAGCAGAAGCAGAAGGAACGTACTGGCCCACTGTTAAACAGGAGAGGTGAATTAGTCACGAACAATGCTGAAAAGGCAGAGGGTCTCAACACTTTCTTCACCTCTGTCTTCGCCAGCACTGTTGGGTCCCAGGCCTTGGGAGCAAAAATCCAGGTTAATCCAAACAGACCCACCATCAGTGAAGTAAGAGTTGAGAGGTGAACTATTACAGGAGCTTGACGCTTACAACTTGATGGGCCCTGATGTTACCCACCTGAGGATGTTAAGAGAGCTGGCTGATGCTGTTGTGAGGCCACTCTCCATAATCTTTCAGAAGTCATAGAGATTAGGGGACATCCCAGAAGACTGGAAGAAGGCTAATGTTACCCCCATCTACAAGAAGGGCTTAAAGGAGGATCCAGGAAATCATAGGCCCATCAGTCTTACTTCAGTCCCCGGTAAAGAACAAATCCTCCTGGGGCTATCACAAGCCAAAATCCCCACATATGACTCCTCTACAGAATCACATCATGTTGCCCTATCTCCCACATGGGGCACTTCCTTTCTCCCAGGCTGGACAGTCAAGCAAAGCAAACTTCTTTCCTGCAGAAGTCAGTCTAGCTTCCTGAAGTTCCCCAGGGTCTTATTTATAAACTTTTCTTCTGGAAGCTCTGCTTCTGGAATACTCAATGTTTCCACTGCTTTCACTGCAGAGTAATTTGGCTGAAACCTCTTTTCCTAAGACTCCAGCACCAGTTGTTCCCACTTCAGTGGGACCAAGGCTAATGGTCATCTATCACTCCTGCTCTGGGCCTCAACAGTGTATCGCCTGAGGCATCCCATGATAAAGCAAATAAACCAGAATTCATAAACTGAATGCTGAGATTCCATAAATACAATAGTTTCCAAACCAATTCTCACTCCTTGCTCAAGGAGTTTTTGAAAAGTCAAGCAAGTCCATCTGTGAATCCACAAATCAGCAGCTCCAAGATGAAAAAGGCTTGTGTTCGTGGCATGTAATTATATCAACAGGAGAGTGAGCTAGCATCAAAAACACTCGCTCTCTTGTAACAGGAGATTCATTCTTAGTTTTTTCCACCCCAGATGAAGGTGTATTGAACAGTTAATGACCAAACAAATGCAGAACCTAGGCAAAACAGCAGGAGTGATCTAGTAATTAGATCACCAGTACTTCTTCTCTGTATGGAAAAACCACAGAATCATAGAATGGTTTGGGTTGGAAGGGACCTTAAAGGTCATCTATTCCAAACCCCCTGCCATAGGCAGGGACACCTTCCACTAGACCAGGTTGCTCAAAGCCTCATCCAACCTGGCCTTGAACACTTACAGGGAGGGGAGCACCCACAACTTCTCCGGGCAGCCTGTTCCTGTACCTCACCACCCTCTCAGTGAAGAACTTCTTCCTTACATCTAAACCAAATCTACTCTCTTTCAGTTTAAAACCATTACCCCTTGTCCTATCACTAAATGTCCTTGTAAAAAGTCCTTCTCCAGCTTTCTTGTAGGCCCTCTTTAGGTACTGGAAGGCTGCTACAAGGTCTCCCTGAAGCCTCCTCTTCTCCAAGCTGAACAACCCCAACTCTCTCAGCCTGATCTCATAAGGGAGGTGCTCCAGCCCTCTGATCATCTTTGTGGCCCTCCTCTGGACCTGCTCAAGCAGGTCCATGTCCTTCTTCTGTTGGGGGCTCAAGAGCTGAACACAGTACTCCAAGTGGGGTCTCACGAGAGCAAAGTAGGAGGGGAGAATCACCTCTGTTGACCTGCTGGTCATGCTTCTTCTGATGCAGCCCAGCATATGGTTGGCTTTCTGGGCTGCAAGTGCACATTGATGGGTCATGTTGAGCTTCTCGTCAACTAACACCGTCAAGTTCTTCTGTGCAGAACTGCTCTCAGTCCACTCATTGCCCAGCCCGGATTTGTGCATGGGACTGCCCCGACCCATGCAGGGCCTTGCACCTGGCCTTGTTGAACTTCATGAGGTTTGCACAGGCCCACCTCTCAAGCCTGCCAAGGTCCCTCTGGATGGCACCCCTTCCCTCCAATATGATGACCACACCACACAGCTTGGTGTTCTCAGGTGTACTCAACCCCACTGTCCATGTCACCAAAAAAATGTTAAACAGCACTGGTCCCACTGAGGAATGCCACTCATCACTGGTCTCTACTTGGAAACCAAGTCATTGACCACAACTCTTTGAGTGCAACCATCCAGCCAACTCCTTATCTGCCAAGTGATCCATCCATCAAATCCATGTCTCTCCAATTTAGAGACATGGATGTTGTGCAGAACAGTGTCAAATGTTTTGCAAAAGTCCAAGTAGATGACGTCAGTCGATCTTCCCTTATCCACCAATGCTGGAACCCCATCATAGGCCACCAACTTGTCAGGTATGATTTGCCCTTAGTGAAGCCATGTTGGCTGTCACCAATCATCTTATTTTCCATGTGCCTTAGCATAGTTTTCAGGAGGATCCACTCCATGCTCTTTCCAGACACAGAGGTGAGACTGACTGGCCTGTAGTTTCCCAGGTCTTCCTTTTTTCCCTTTTTAAAAAAGGGGTTATGTTTTCCCTTTTCCAGTCAGCGGAAACTTCACTGGCCTGCCATGACTTTTCAAATATGGTGGATAGTGGTTTAGCCACTTCATCCGCCAGTTCCCTCAGGACCCAAGGATGCATCTCATCAAGTCCCATGGACTTGTGCACCCTCAGGTTCCTTAGATGGTCTCAAACCTAATCTTCTCCTACAGCAGGCAGTTCCTCATTCTCCCAGACTGCCTTTGCCTTCTGTGACTTGGGCGGTGTGACTGGAGCACTTGCCAGTGAAGACTGGGCAAAAAAAGTCATTGAGTACCTCAGTCTTCTCCATATCCCACATAACCAGGTTTCCTGTTTCCTTCCGGAGAGGGCCCACATTGTCCCTAGTCTTCCTTTTATCACCAATGTACCTGTTGAAGCTTTTCTTGTCGCCCTTGATGTCCCTGGCCAGATTTAACCGTATCAGGGCTTTAGCTTTCCAAACCTGATCCCTGGTTGCTTGGACAATTTCTTTGTATTCCTCCCAGGCTATCTGTCCTTGCTTCCACCCTCTGTAGGCTTCCTTTTTGTGTTTGAGTTTGTCCAGGAGCTCCTTGTCCATCCATGCAGGCCTCCTGGCATTTTTGCGTGACTTCCTCTTTGTTGGGATGCATTGTTCCTGAGCTTGGAGGAGTGATCCTTGAATATTAACCAGCCTTCTTAGGCCCCTCTTCCTTCCAGGTCTTTATCCCATGCTACTCTACCAAGCAGATCCCTGAAGAGGTCTAAGTCTGCTCTCCTGAAGTCCAGGGTAGTGAGCTTGCTGTGTGCCCTCCTCACTGCCCTAAGGATCTTGAACTCCACCATTTCCTGGTCACTGCAGCCAAGGCTGCCCTTGAGCTTCACATTCCCCAACAGACCCTCCTTGCTGGTGAGAACAAGGTCCAGCATAGCACCTCTCCTCATTGGCTCCTCTATCACTTGGAGAAGGAAGGTATCATCAGTGCATTCCAGGAACCTCCTGGATTGCTTATGCCCTGCTGTGTTGTCCCTCCAACAGATATCGGAGTGGTTGAAGTCCCTCATGGGGACCAGGGCTTCTGAACATGAGGTTGCTCCTATCTGTCTATAGAGGGCCTCATCTACTTGGTCTATCTGATCTGGTGGCCTGTAACAGCTCCCCACTATAACATCAGCAGTTCCTGCCCTGCCTTTAATCCTGACCCATAAGATTTCGGTTGGCTCCTCATCCATCCCCAGGCAGAGCTCCATGCACTCCAGCTGGTCACTGACATAGAGGGTGACACCCCCTCCTTGTCTCCCCTGCCTGTCCTTCCTAAAGAGCCTGTATCCTTCCATTCCAGCACTCCTGTCATAGGAGCCATTCCACCATGTCTCTGTGATGCCAATAAGATCGTAGCCCTGCAGGTGTGCGCACATCTCTAACTCCCCTTGTTTATTCCCCATGCTGCGTGTGTTTGTATAGAGGCACTTAAGTTGGGCCCCCTATGAAGCTGACTTACTGGCTGGAATCCTTTGTGCTGCTCTTCAGGTGCTCTCCTGCTGACCTGTGATCCCTCTCCAGGATCTGGGCATCTATTGCTGGCCCCGGCACCAAACCGGGTAGGAATCAGATGGATTGAGCTCCCCTCCCCCAGTAAACTTCAGTTTAAAGCCCTCTTCTCCAGCTTGACAAGCCTATGACCGAAGATGCTTTTCCCCTTCTCTGAAAGATGGACCCCATCAGCCCCCAGTAGACCAGGTTTCTCAAAGCAAGTTCCATGGCCTAAGTAGCTGAACTGACAACAAAAATTTTAAACAGAAAGAAAGTAGTACTTTACAGCACACAGAGGAAAACACTTGGACTGCAAAGTTCTTATGAATGCTACTGAGCTCTCCTAAGCTTTCACCAAGTGAAAGGACCTCTTGTCTCTAACCAGGACTGTGAGGGACAGTGAGGTGAAAATGAACGTTTTGAGGCAGGAATTAAGGAGCTGAAGTCAGGAAAAACATAATGAAAAAGGACTATTCCTCTTCTTTCCTTCCTTCACTTATAAGAGACTGAAAATTGCTTTTGTGCAAACGGTTATTTTCTACCATGCACTATTTTTGTTGTCACTTTTAAGTCCCCTAGACACAAATCTATGGAAAATGAATACTCAAGATATATTTGAACAAATCCTCTTCAAAATGATAAACAGCAATTATCAACGACCTTTCCAGAGAGAAGGATCGTAACAGGCATCCACTGGGATAATTCTCCCATTCATATCATTTAAGGGAATGACACCACATACAGCACATAGAAATGAAGTTTCACTATACATCTCCTTTCTGTCACTGTAATGACAACCCAGAGGAGTGTGTTGATCTTGAGAATGTTCTTATCCTGATCTTGTTATTTCTGAAATGGAAGCTCAAATGTAGAAAAAGGAAGAACATTTTCGAACAGTAACTCTAATGCTACCGTATTTGTAGCTTAAAAAAAAAAAAAAGTTTTTGTGACATAAACAGAAAGACAAAAATATCAAACAAGGTTTCATAAACTAAATAGCAAAGTTAAACAAAGGGAGCTCCACCATCCCCAGACAGATTTCTTTGCAAGGAAAATGCTACATATTCTAGAACCTGGGGCTATATTCTGAGTTACACCCAAAAATGGCAGAAGGAACTGTATCACACAAAATTAAGTACTAACCATCTTGAAAACTACAAATCTGTTCTGGTTAGATATGTAGAGTGAACATTTTAGAACCTTTTATTTGGGAATATTTGGTATGACCCTCAGACCAGCTGAGAGGTCCTCAAAGACCAATCATTTCTGCCACCACACCCGACCTGTCCTCCGCTAGGAGCACAGGCTTGGCTGAAAACACCTTCACACCTATTCTGAATTTTATCACTTTACAAAGAACGGTGTGATGGTTTATCTACAGAAAAGAAGTTCTTGCTACATCTTTTCTCCTCACCCCTGGTCCTGACTTAGTTTTTCTGGTTCCAGAAGAGAACCAAGGCACATCTAAAACTCCCTACAATGGAAATTCTCAACTGGTCAGTTAATCTACTTCAGGTCATCTTACACTGCCCTTGATTCAGACTCTAGCTTAGGAAGGATGAGTACATCATGCATTATTTTGTGTATGAATACGAATGTTTGAGGCCCAAATACAGTTAGATTACAGTTAGATTTTAAAACAATTATGGAACTACTTCAAATACAGTAAAAGGCTTGATGGCACCCACTGGACAAAAAACAGGTACAGTTGCAGTCAGTCATTGCTTTGCCAGAAAATTACAGATCAAACTGAAATTGAAATTCTTGTTTGAAGAATAAAGGAAAGCACACACACAAACCTTGCCTTTTCTTTTCCTTCCACCTGAGCCCCCATTGCTGCTAAGTGCCTAACAAGCATTCGTAGGAATAGTCCCTAACAAAGTCTCCCAGAATTGGTAAGGCAGTACACATGCCTTTGCACAGAAAGGCCAGAGATCAAGCAATAAGCTTTTATAATTTCTCTTTTCAGTTATAAATGGAGGCAGATATGATGACAAATACATGTTTCAGAAAGCTGAATGTGATGTTATAGCAGAATACTATGGGATACTAAATATTTCCCTTTTCACCTCAGATTACATAAAAATACCAATACTCAAGATTTCCCCCATAAATGGCCTGTTTCATTTTTAAAAGTCTGATTTTTTTTTCTTTGTGTGGTTGTGTATATTTTGATCTTAACTGTTTCCTCCCTGTGTTCTGTTTATGCTAGGATACATTCAGGGTTTTTTTGGCCTTGGGGGTACGGCACAAAGATAATCTGAACAATCCCTGGCAGGGGACTGAAGCAAAGGACGGTAAATTTTTTTTCATGCAAAAGCACAAAGGGGACTTTAAAATGGATTGCACACATGGCTGGCACTCAAACGACATATGGCAAAAGCCATGTCACTGCATTGGTTAATTTTCATTTTTGACTCTTTGCTTATGCACTTATATAGCAACAACCACTTACACCTCATACCATGAAATAAGAACATATTACAATAATTTCACATTGGGGGAAGCAAGATAGAAGTTCTCACTGAGCCAAGTCAAGCCTTCTTTTCACCCCCCCCCCCTCCAAGTAACACACTGAAAGGCCTTTCTTTGTCATGGTAAATAATGGCAAGGCTTTCATTAGCTGGCAGTTCTCACTGAGTACATGCAGAAATGGTAGATTCATAGTGCACCTTGATATGGGCATCTCCATTTAGGATGTATCTGCTTGACAGCTACAGACACTGCACATTTCAGGATCCTGTCTCCACAGACCAAACAAAAACTTAGATATATGCTTTAAAATTCAAGCTGTCATCATTAGGAGCAAATGTGTTAGGTGCAGCAATGTTTTGAAAACTGTTTTTATACAATTAAATTATGCGAGTTGAGGGGTTTATATCCATCTTAGAGATTTTCCAAGTCATGTTCTACTACCTCCTGATATGCAAAAAAAAAAAAATCCCCAGCCATCTTCCCCAAAAAGGTGCATTTATAAATTTCCAGAAACACATAGGTGATACCTGTGAATTGATGTTACGGTAGAAAGCAAGCTCCCAAGCCAAAACTACAAATAATTTCTACTACTGTGCAAACTAAAGCAAGACAATGCTTACATAAATCTTCCTACTATACTCATCATTCTGTTTCAGTTACATGCATCCTGGTCCTACATTATTGAGATTTAGAATTAATGACCCACTGAGATTTATAGGGCCAATTACACCTCTCAGCATTACCACTTTGGGGCCTCTACAGCCTTAAACAGATATTAGAAGGTCACTCAGAAAACTCTTATTAAGCTCAACAGACTTCAGATAAGGCCCTCTGCCTAAAAAAAAAAGAGAACTCTAAATAGAAGATGCTTTAGAAATTTTACCTTTATCAGTATTTCTGTAAAACTCACTGTGCTCTTTTTTTGAGGGAACTGCTTAGTAGCATTTGGCCATGCTGGATGAAGCTTTGAGCAATCTGGTCTAGTGGAAGGTGTCCCTGCCCATGGCAGGGGGGTTGGAACTAGATGATGTTTAAGGTCCCTTCCAACTCAAACCTTTTGCTAGATTTGCTAGTTGAGTCCAGTTGGGTCCATTTGTTTTGTTCTCTTCCAAAAATGTGGAATAAATACAACTGGATCTAGCAGTGGTCATTATGCAGCAGGAAATTACTAAATAGTTTATGTGTATTAATGCAAGCGTGACAGATATGACTATTGAGTGACGTCTAAAGGGATTGCTTAGTGTTCATGGAACTGTGAGGAATTCACTTGGCAACATCCCTAGTAAGTGAGAAGTCCCTAAATTAATACTGCCCAGTTGCAGTAACTGAGGTGACTGAAATAATCTTTGCTAATAGACAGCATTGCACAAAGATTGCTCAACATAGACAATTCCATATGTTCTTGTGTTTCCTTTCCCCCTTTTTACAGGCATGGCTTTCTTTGAGCAACCCGAAGTGCTGAGAGTGATGCAAGTCATCAAACAGTAACCATGCATGTTGCACAACAGAAGAAAGTTTTGAAATGAAGCAAAAGCATAGCATTATTTGTAATAAGTAGCCTGATAAAGAAACAGATATGATCAAAGAAATCCAGAATTCAAAACTGTTTTCTTCACTTAAGAATTTTTAATGAAGGGAAAAAAATTGGTAAGTAGATAGCTAGACAGACTTCTGCCTGGCATGAATTAAGCCATTCAAGTACACACAATTTATAATAGAAACACCAACAAGCACCTTTAACTACAGCATCACAGCCAAATGTCACCATAATTAGGCTAGAAATGCTGTGCTTTGAGTCATGAATAGGATGTGCTCAGCCTTATTTTCTATATAGGATCACTCCATCCAAGCGCATGCAGCAACATTTATTGAGAAATTCACTGAAAGATAACAACTGATTTAAAAGGGGTTCATGTAAGTTTAGTTAAGGAGCAACTTCAGAGATTATTTTCAATTACTGAGATAAAATCATGTCTTCTCTCAGGAGGAAAAAAGAAATATTTTTTTTTCTACACACTACATAGAGCATATGAAAGCTTTAAGAATAGTCTGATTTCACAAACAATATCAGCCTCCTACTCTGCTTTTCCCTCCCTCAAGTCATTTTTCCAATTATTTCAACATTTTCTTTGATCGATTAATAAAAAGCATCTTTCCTGCTGCAGATAACAGGTTACAGAATTCCTTTTTACATTGAATAGGTTTACCCTGCTCTTGAAATATGAACTGATGGTTTTATTTTCTTTCACCAAATCTGCAGGGCTCTGACCAAGCATTGACTTTTTCTGCACCAAACTCCTCATTGATTTCAGAGAGCATGAGAATGACAGCAGGACATAAGCACTAAGTTCCAGTCCTTCTAAACTTGCATGAGGATCTGCAGTTAATAAACCAGAAAGCCTCTGTTAACTTGCATTTAAAAGAATAGCTTTACTGGCTTCTCTTGAAAGGCTGCAGATCTGAAAAAAAGCACCATCTTCAGCTCCTCTAAATTCACTATCAAACAGGTTAGCATCCTTTTTTAATAAGTAACACATGGCATCCTCATCTGATGCAGAAGGGATACCTGTACACTGTCTACTTTAGACATGTAACTTTGCTATGACTTAACCTTGTTATTGTAGGGTTCCTGTACACTCAGCAGATACTCAAGACACCTGAAGCTGGCAATTCAGAGCCCAAGGGGCTGCACTACATATACTACGTGAGCTCCTAATTCAGGCACATATGTTACATGCCCAGAGCGAGTCTATGCAGTCCCTCCACACATTTCAGCACAGTACCATGCTTCATGCACTCTGTACATATGAACCTTTGCTATTTCACTCTTGCCACCTCATTTCATTACCTACATCTCCATGAGTAAAACAAAGAAATCTACACACATAATATGCCTCTTTGGACAACAGAAAACCTCGGGAGTTAAAGGGCAGAATGTACACAGAAATAAAGAAAGAAATGAGATTTATTTTCTTTGGCACAGAAACCTGGAGACATGTAATGAATATATATTAGCCCTCTTAAGTTAACTATTCAAGATGCTGATGGAGGTGACAGTGCAATCTCGTCACTCTCCCATCAAACCACCGTCAGACTCATGCAGGCAGCCCTGCAGCTCCAGAGCAGTCTAGCCTTTCTAATACATTCCATCCACCTTCCAAGGTATATTTTATTAGTTTAAAGGAAAAAAAAAATAATCTATATTCCAAATAGTAGAGTCACTAACAAGACACAGATCTTTTGAAGGTAAAACAGGAAAGCATGCATGGCAGAACATTTAAGGCCTTACTAGACTGGGAAAAAAGCCCACCTTTGTAGAGAAAGTACTGCTATCCATATGCCTTTAAAGACAAAACCAAAGGCTTTCTAGTCATAAGCCACCACAAAATTATTGTCTGATCACCTGCTGTCTTGCATGCACATCAAGACTGTTTTTCCAGTAAGATTTGTTCACTTACATTGCCCAAATGAATGTCTCTCTTAAAATAAAAAAATAAAAAAATTACCCCATTGAAAATGACTTCCTAATCTGCCATCCTTTCAATAGAACTGAAGTGCTCTTCACACACATAGTACACAAGCATCTTGAATTAGCAGGGAACTATTTTTAAATACATGAAGGATAAGATACAAAATTAGTTTCATGGGGAATGAGAACCTTAGAGATTATTTACTTTCCCTTAATTACTTTGACTCACCACTCATTTAGCTTTCCAATAGTACTACCTATTTCACACTCAAATTTTGATACTAAAGACATGTGAGTGTGGTTTTTTGAACATTTAAGATTATGGACCTTAATGATACATAATCACATTTCTCAAATTGACTTACCCACAGAAAAAATAATTAAAGATGACACATGGTACAAATATTCCTTTATTTGGAACAACTGTCTCAAAGTAAGGGTCCCTATGTAAAAGCAAGCACCTTTCCTTGAGCAAAAACATGAAAATTCTGACAACTGTACAAAACTATTACACTACGCACAGGTATCCTCTTATACTACTGATCTTATACAATGTAAGGAGCAATAGAAATAAAAAATTATTTTTCAAAGCCAGGAACTCAGATGACAGGACAGCCTATCTGAGTCCTGAGCCTGAGAGAGAAGCTCAAATTTCTAATCGTTTGAACAATAAGAAATTAAGTGTGGCCATACAGTACTGCTGGGCTACACCCATTACCCATCTTTACTTTGTATGACACAGGCACATTTCTGTCACTTGCATGGGATACAAAAAAAGAAAAGTTAGAGTAGATGAAATGGTATTCCAGAAAGAGAGCACTTGTGGCAAATTTCAAATATAAAATTAAAGAAAAATAGTAATAAAAAAAAAGGTCTACAATCTTATCTCTGTGGAAATAAATTAATTAGAATATTTATGACAGAGCCTCCTAATATAAAAGAGTGGGAAAAGTAAATAGAAAGGATGAAGGGAGCAAAGAAAAGGAAAGTAATAAAGACAACAGTGCATTAAAGAGAAATAGCAAGTCTGAAATATAAAAGAAATGGAGGTCACAGTAAAAAGACCTGGGACAGATGGACACAAAAAGAACGAGAAAGGAGGGTTATAAAAATGAAAGGAGAGAAGGCAAGACAAAAAGGGCTAGGGAGACAGACATACAGAAGGGACCACTTAAAATTTAAAAAATAAAAAATAAAAAAACAGAAGCAAAACCCAAACCAAACAAACAACAACAACAAAAAAAACCCAACCTACATACAACCACAGCTCCACATTCCACCCAAAAAGTTACTCTAAAAACCAGAGCTGGAAGGAAAATAAGTGAAATTCATTTCATTGGCTAATGACGCTTCATTCGATGCTGACAGCTCAGGGCACAGTCCTGTCTCTGTCAAGCAGTGGGACTTCTTGCCATAACTTCTCAGCTCCCACGGGATTAAGGCTGCGCTGAAGCAATACCTGAATGATTTCCTGCACTTAAAACACCTGAGACACTGCATACCATAGCATCAGCTCTGGATTTTTCAGGATGACTAGTCTTTACTAGGTAAGGGAATGAAGAGGTACAAAAACTGTCATGGTACTACATATGTAGAAGCACATACTACTGACAGCATGTATATGAATTTACGAGTTCTCTCTTTAAGCTGTGTTATCAAATCATTGATTATGTTATAAAGTACTAACAATTCTTCTATGAGCTGTCAATGACTAATGTATCAGAAAAAAAGTTACGGGCTGTTAAAGCAATTAGCAAAGGAATCACCATGAAATAAAGTGGATTTTCTGAAGGCTTTCTAGAGAGAGATGGTTAAGAAAGAAGCTTTGGGTTCCACTTTTCACCAGTGAATATTGCGCTTTTCCAACAAAACAACCGTTGCAGTTGAGAGAAAGAAAGAGACCCTGAAAAGAATTTCTCGAATCACTTATTAGAATATAATGAATATTAACAATAGACAGTAGGAATTCTCTTGAGAATTCAGTATTGCTGGGTTTTGGATCCCTTCTTCTAGGCTGTTAAGGTTGCTAGGGAATTTCACAGTTAATGGTGTATTTCCATATGAATGTTTGAAGAAGGGGGAAGGGTTTGCAAAACTGAATCTTAAGTGTGGAGTTTTCTTTGTGCTATGGAGAGAAAAATCTGATGTTCTTGTAAAGCTGACATAAGACACTTCCAAACTTAACTACACAATATCAAAGATTTTTAAAAGAAAAATTTACACGTAAAATGTTTAAAGAGGCATTGTGAGGAAGAACTTGCTTATCTTACGCTGGTCAGTGGCAATGCACCAGACTTGCCTTATACACACTCTAACGGCAACAAGTGGTCTACAAAACACAGCAGCTTTGTTTTGCTTTAACAGATAAAAACAAGTTTATTTTGTTTTAAACAGATTGTATGTCCATTTTTCATAGACCATTTAGAAAGCACATTGCTGTGGGCTTCCCAATGACAAATACACTGAGGCACCAGCAAGTGACAACACACTTTGTACTCCTTGACATGGATGAAAGAATTCAATTCAACTTTTCTTTTTTCTACCTGGAAAGAGAAATGCCCAAGAAAAATATTTTTCAGCCCTACTTCCCGAGAATGAAGCTTAAACGATGCTCTATCTGCATCTTCACCTGTTTCTCCTCCCTTCTCTTCACTAACTTTGTGTAACATTGGTCAAGAGTGACCAAAACTGACAGAGGGCAGAGTGCCTTCATTTTCATGAAAATAAGTAGCTGAATAAAGGAGAAAAATAATAAATGTCCCACGGTTTGAATGGTAGGTACTCAACCTTGCATCAGAAAATCCACAGAGCAATCACTACCAAAGGAAAATCTGCAGAAAACAAGGGAAGGTTGGGTCCACACTCACACCACCACCATTTATCTGGTTGTTCTCCCCATGCTTTAGTATTCAAAACATCCCAACTCAGGCAACTCTTATTTACTGCAAGCATACAGTAAATACAGACATGCTTGCATTGGCAACTGCTGTGACAGCTGATCTTCACACCACAGTATTATCTTAATAAACTGTCTCTCAGCCCCAAGGTCTTTGTTCTCATATAAGTGACCTACAGCTGGTCACCCTGCATCTTACACAAAGCATGACAAGCACAGAGGTTATATGAGTTAATTGCATAGTGACGAAAAAATAGCGTGCTTTCTTCATTTCAGCAATGTGGTCTTTCTCTACTGAAAACAATTGGATTTATGCTGTAATTCCAGTTAATGATTGAACTGTATATCTGGATAACTCTATCATTAGTTAATGTTACCACCACATGAGCTTGTCTGTGTGGTATTTGACAATGAGATTCGAGTTAAACAGCCTCCTCTAGAATGAAGACAATATTGGATTAATTAGGTAACTTGCTACACATTTAGAAAATGAAGATGAATATCCCTTTTATAATGATATTAAAATCCTACCGAATAAGAACCAGATTGTAATCTGTTATTGTAGTGTAACTCATGAATCTCCCTTGAATTGCTCAAAATTTAAATCACTGGAGATCAGAATCTGGCCCTATATATCCTAAAAGAACATTTGACTCATTACTCATGTAAAAAGGATGCAATCTCTGTCAACACATAGTGCACAGAAACCAATCTGTTTCCTAGGAGAGCTCAAAATTCTCTTCCAAAAGAACTCATATTCTGGTACTCCTAACATACTATTTTTATTGGTCTACATGCTACTTTTGCTACTAGCTATGGAGTGAACATCTGGAGAAAAGCAGAAACTGGGGTCCATTATTCAGCTTTTTCCGTGCACGCTTTCCAGAACTCAGGCAACTTTCTTCCTCTGACCAAAGACAGCCACTGGAAATACCGTAGGAAGTCCATAAAGCTTTTACTAGCTAAACACAAACCACAGACTACCGAATTCATTTTATAACATGATTATTCCTCCAACATGGTCCAAAACTGAAAGCAAGCAACTCTAAATAAAATACACAGAAATGTTGCAGCTGAGTCACAAGTCTCTAAACAGCCTGGTCTACCATTCTTTTAGTCTGCTTTCAGTTGTGCTTTAACAACTTGGGATATGTCTAGATAAGCTTTTTGAAGACAGATTAGTTTTCTCTCTACCTATGCTTTATGATGCTTTTGCACCAGCCAGCGCTGAACCTTAAGTTCTGTTAGCAAGGGATCACATGTGAAAAAGTGAATTTATCAAAATGGTTGAAGTCTAACAGTGCAACATGCCAAAATGCTCCACATTGAGATGGGCCGGGAAGAAAATATTTTTCAAGCCTGAAACATCCATGTTCAGCTGCCAGCGTCTCCTATAACTTGACTGCTACATATTCCACTGTTCTGACACAAACAAGGATAACAGACTGATCATCTGGATTTCAGTTTAAGTTATGAAACCACACTCCTTCTGACCATCCCACTTCCTTTTATCCCACTCACTGTACGGCTTGGTGAGAATCACAGACAAATAGCACTGGAAACAACTATGCAACAGGATCCATTGCATCCTTTAAAGACAACACAGTTATATCTACCATGTTCTTCAAGACTCCCACAGTGTTCACACAGCCCATTCTAGGACCCCTCTGCATCCTTACAACTAGACAAAAAATCCCAAACTTGTTATTTCTTGCAAAGTATTCAGCCTATTATTTTTACTTTACTCACTGTGGGCATTGCAGATTTTTTTTCCTTGTATGTCAGACTTCTTCCTGTTCTCCATCTTCATTCAAAGCATTAATCTTGTCATTCAGTATCTACAGCTGCTGAGGCCTCCTTCTATATTTTGCTCAAATATTTGGTGTTATTTATTTGCAAGTTAGAGGAAGAAAGTTTCTACTTGAACTGGAGCATCATCAAGTTGTAGCTGGTCAAAATCCTTCTGAAACCATCATTAGTTGCCTTCCTAAGATTACCAATTCTATGGGGAGTATCTGGCTGTATAAAAATTTCTTACAAAAGTTGTGTTCAATTTCAGTTTAGATAAAACTTGCATTATTGAGGACCACAGAGCAGAGGGAAAAATAAAGACATGATCTTCCTCAGAAGATGTCCAAGAGTAACTGGAGGAAGGGAGCATAAATACTTTTTTCCAGCCAGCCCCTAATTACACACGTGGTTCTTTCTCACTGAGATGAACTCAGCATCAGGACAAACCTACTTCAGAAGTCCACATTTCAATTTGTTTCTGCCACTACTATGCTTGCTCCTCAGGCACTTACAGAACACCTCCTTGTCATACAATCTTCCCATGGCATCCCTTAGAGACATGGCTGAAAGTGTTATACAGGTCTGCATTTTTCCTTGCACAGATGCTTATAGCCACTCTCTGTATACTTCTCATATTCACTGAACCACCTGGCATTAATAGAAGTGCTGTTTATTTTAGTTCTTTTCCTTCATCCATTTAACAGCAAACCAGTGAATTTAAATGTCTTTTAAAAAGCAATACCCACAGGCTTACATCTCACCCTATATTGCCCATTTTGTGTTATGCTGACAGCAACGTTAGCACAAAAAGAAGTTTCTCACCAAGTTTGAAGTCTTCATTTTCCTAGTGTTTAAAATAGGAGTGGCTATTGCTCTTTGTCTTCCCTGATAACAAAGACAAACCGATTCCTCTAGATCGAAATGTTGAAGAGCCACTGAAACAACTAGAACAGTTACTTAAGTGATCATCACAGCTATATTTCAATGATGACAGAGTTGTCAAAGCATCTCATCTTCAGGATTATCAAATTCAATCTTCTGCTTTCAATTCAATATTCAGTTTCATCTGGCAGCCCATCTGACATTGAAGAACCAAAAGAAACAGATTTTCTACATGATTTCAAGATGACCGCTACTCTTTTCTGTCTAGCTATTTATGCAGCATTTATACTTTAGGTATACAAGAACTGTTTGATTACAACAGGTTCGCTGATTCACTTCACACTACTCCCTTTATTCTTGAGCAAGATGAGCCTGAAAATTATTACTTCTATCATTTCTATTTTATTTGTAGTATATAGTAACAAACAGAATCAACTTTTGTTATTATGGAAAAGATAAACCTAGGTGCAAGATAGGAAAGCTGGCCTTCAACAAAGCTGTCCTGTCAGATGTGCTGCCTACTTCCAGATTTGAGCAAATGAAGCCTGCTCTGACCACACAGTTCTCCATTCTCTTCCTTCTCATCACTATCCATGGAGAGCGGATTACACTAAGCAGCTACTCTGTTCTTTCATTAACAGCGAGCCTTCTCTTTCCTTTTCCCCAGAGATTTTATGCAGTTACATAATCTCCCTTAATATTTTCCAAGGAACTTAAAAAGAAATTCCAATTTTTCAGCCATTCTCTTTTACTTAAAAAATGTTAATAGTTTCATTTCCAGGCTGAAATTACAGCCGCCTTGTATTTTGCAAAGAAAACAATATAAACTACACATTACATATGTTCTGCAAAACGATACAGAAGTTAAACAAATGCATCATGAAAAATAAAACTGCAAAACCCAGCTAATGACATACACACCACACCTGGTTTCACATGTTTTCCTGTAATAGTATTAACCTTACAGAACTGGCAAGAAACTGGATAGCTAAATGGATTGGCAACAGTACATCTAAGCTTTCACCTGGAGTGTATCAGCTCAACTTTAGCCCAGCTCCTCTAGGAACTGAAAACACGTGCTCTCTCATAGGCTATTGATGACATAAAATGGTAATGGCTATCTGGTTCATACAAAATGGGAGATTACATTGCAGAAGAGGAGTTATCAGGATAAACAGTATTTCCTCTTACTGTTAAGATATGAATAGCCCTGAACCAAAAAACTGGCCAAGGGTGCCTTCATTTGCTAAAATGAAATTAACCTAAGAGATGATCATTTTAGGACAGCTAATGGAAAGGCAACATAAAGAAGATTAATCAAACGTACTTTCCAGGACCTTTAAGTCTTCAGCTTTCACATGTAACAGCCTCCCACCAACACCTCCATTTCTGTTCTGCGTGAAGACGGTGAAAGCCAGATGTGCGCGTGCAGAAGAACCATGAGGATGCATGAATAGACCACCCATTTACAGCTAGTAAATCTGCACAGAGTGCTTGTTCACATTCAGCTGCCCATCATCTGCCAGCAGAGGATCATAAACACACACTTTTTTGATGCATCTATAACCACACTACCCTGGGCTGTGATCTCAGTAGATTTCACTGCTAAGCAAGGGTCACACCTCTAAGGAAAACTCTCAATAAACTAAGTGGATCACTTATTTGGTAAATGCAACTCTTTCTTCTGAGTCAGTGTTGAAGTAATGCCAACATCCATCATAAGTCATCAGAAGAGATTAATCCATGGATCTCTGCCACCAAAATACAGGCCTCTACCACTGCAGAATGAGAGGGAACTGCTTCACTTGGTAGAAAATAGCAAGCTCTTATTCTATATGCAGAGGAGCCACTGAATTAGGATATAACACAATTTCACAGAATGTCAGACCAGCAAATTATTAGGAAGCAATCTGCTACTTTCAGATGAAACAAACTTTGTCATTGCTGAAATACTTCTTATAAGTGCACAAGTACCAGTGCCCAATCTAAGAGCACTCGCATTCTGATTATTGTACTCCACCTCCCTAAATTCACCTCACGCCTTTATCAGCTACTTCTATTTCATTTCTTCTTTGCTTCCCTGACAAAATGCTTCCTAACAGGTATGGGTAAGTCTAAACAGAGTTGTAAAAAATACTGTTAAACCCTCACTGTATTCTATCCCAGGCAGAGCTGTTATGTCCTGAAGCATTTTTACACCATGTATAGGGCACAGACCCCTTTAAAATCTGCATAAAGCCAACCTGTCATACCAAAATAGTTGTATGCTATCCACTCTAGCCATAGAGGAACTGTTCCCAATCATGTATTGATGAAATCTAGTATACCAAACCCCACATCCTAAATTCTAACACTATGTTAAAAGTACCTGTATAAAAATGCTTTAAAGCCTCATTTAACTTAAATGAATTAGTTAAATGAATTAAGTCTAAAAGTAAAGATCTATTAATGGAAACAAATTGTAATTAAGACTGTTGTGGACCTAGCTTCTCCCTGCAAAGGTGACAGAATAATAATCTTACATTTACACAGTATCTTTCAGTCTAAAGGATTCCATCCAGTAAGTCTGATCTTAGACATAATTACACAGAAGAGTGTTATTAACGTACACAAGTAATCCTAAATAAACCAATCTACTCAATTTCATTACCAGCAACTACCAAGATTGGTCCACTCAATTGTATGGGTTCTTTTTAGCTACCTTATCCATCCATCAACAAATTATTCACCCATCAAAAAAACTGTCCCTCTAACATCAGTAATGCATTGGGAACAACTTCAGTCTTAATTCTTATGTTCAGCCTGAAAAAAAAAAACCTTCCTCCAGCTTCATTCAACCTCCTCTCAGACCTCCATCACCAACACTATCAACCAAGCCCCAGAGACGAATACCACCAACAGCTGAACCTGGCTTACCTGTCAGAGGATTTGTTTCTAAGCAGTCACCTGGGATGTATTGGGAGTGTACTGTTTTTTAATAGACAGACCAAGTTTTTTCATCTTATTCTGCACACAGAAGACCTAAACCTGGCTTCCACAACTTCAAAACACCCCTTTCTTGCACCATCAAGTACTTAAACCAAAGGTTAGTCTCACCAACCAGCTCTACCCCAGCTGTGCTTTCCCTTGTACGTGGTACTCCTGCAAGACCACTGTTCTAATCATTATCACACAAGGAAGGGTTACTCTGAATCATTTGTTTTTACCTTATGGTTACCAAAATAGGCCTTGTTTAAACAGTTGGCTGCCAGGTATGCACAAAGCATGGCAGAGGAAAATCCACCTCCTCCTCTGCAATTGGCATGGCTGTTAGAAAACATTCCTTGATGGTATCAGCCTGCACAATGATTTTTTTTTTTTCTGAATACTTGCTTTGAGTAAAATGAGTTGCAAGAAACCATTGTAATAACATAATTTCAGGCAAGGACTCCTCAAGGAAACTGCCATTACACCTTGAACCTGCACCTTCCCTGGCTAAGTCTTCTCCCAGTCTACATGGATAAGTGAGACATTTAAACCAGTGCATGCTGGAAAAGATCATCCATATGTCTCTCCTCCTCTCTTAGCCTCTTCCAGAAAACACACCACTGACAGCTGTAGTCATCAGGACTTGCACTGCATACAGACTAGCCAGATCATAGGAGACAGCTGTTATGAGATCAGGGCATCATGATGGGGGGACAGGAAGGAAGCAGTAGAACCTGCTATCCATCATTGCTACCTGATGGCAGTAAGCTTTCTTAGATGATCAAAGAAAATGCTGCAGAAACCATCAACAAACAAGAAGCTGTCACCTCTGTGCCCTCTACACCCCACGATGCTCATTGTTTTCAAAAGGGAAAACAAACGAATAAACCAAAGCTGGTGACTAAAACATCTACTGTGGCCAATCCTTGCACATTCACCATCCCATCATTGACTCAACCTGAGCTCATATGATGACCCGGTTCCAAGTCATGCATTTATAAAAGCGCAAGACCCAACTGGAAACTGCTTGGCCAAAGTACGAACATTCCAGTTTGAGAAAAATCAAGTCAAGGATGGTTGGCCCAGTATCTGACCTAGTTTCTCTTGTAACCTTTATCTGAAACTAGAACAAAACAGAGACAGGAAGAAGGGGTGTTAGATCTTGTACTCCATCTCCTTGAAAATGCAGAATTGCCTCCTCCAGTACATTTGCTAGTGACCTACCTACTCTTATTTTAAACGTCTGAAGAGTCATGGGCTCTCACTACACCTGGACTAATATAGGCTCCAATACATTTTTCTGTCATTAAGTTTTTGTCCAGAATTAAACTTATTTCCTCGATTTCTCCATTTAGTTCTAGGTATTCTCTCACATAATGCACCAAAAAAAACAGATTCCTTTGACTACAATACATTTCAAATATCTACATGTAGTTAACCTATCTCCCCATATTCAGTACCAGCCTAGAAATATGTCTATTTTTGAATATTTTCCCTCAAGCTAGTTCCTCCAGACCCCCAAGTATTTTGTTGCTCTTCTTTGAGCTTCACTGAAATTGCCAACACCTTCCTGTTGATATGATATTCAGAGTTTTCAGATGTGTTCATGGCAAATTCTTATAGAAAGGGAATCCCACCTCTTTGTTCGCGGACATGGTACCTTTTTCTTGTCAGCTCAAGCACAAACCATGCTGTTCTGTAATCAAGTCACACTGCAGACTCATGTATTACCTCCTGCTGGATCTTAATTCTAGATCCCTTCTGACATCGCTATTACCCGTCAGTAACTTCTCAGTTTGATACTCCTTGCTCTGTGGACTTGCCTTTTACCCAAATTTGTTCCCTTCACGCTACTAGCCTGTAGGAATTCTCCTGAAGTACTGTTTACTCCAAAGCAAAGACGCTAGTTTCAAAGGTTACAGGTTTTGCCCAAGGCCCCTATTCAACAAAGCATTTAATTACATGCCTAACTTTAAGCACATGCTTAAATCCAGTTGATCACGGCAAGCGGAGATGAGCTTAAGCATGCATTTAAAAAAAAAGTTAGGTATGCAAGTCAGTGCTTTGCTGAACCAAATCCTCAGTTTCTGTAATCACTTGGATGGTTTACTTTCCATATTTGGCAAGAATTGACAGCTCAATGCTTTTATGTTACAAGATTTAAAAATGAAGCTTCAAGAGAGTCCAAAACTGACATCATGTTTTTGTTCCTTTCTTAAAATAAGGAAATAAATACCTAAGTAAATATGCAACAGTACAGTAATCATTAAGCCTATAGGATTTAGACGTGCAGTAAGTAACTCTATATTCTCATTACTGCAGTAGCCTCTTTAAAAAAAAAAAAAAAAAAAAAAAAGGCCTGTGAAAAATTTGAAAAGGCACATGTATCTCAGTAAGATATATAGCACATTCCCTGGTAGCTCACTAGCCGTGACCATCATTGCATAGTTAGACAGAGAGAACAAAGCTGTCCATTTCTTAATTCCTATCTACCAAATGCCTTTAAATGCAATGAACTTAACTCACTGTTCACGAAAGATTTTTAGGGGGAGAAGGGGGAAGAAGGTACTAGTCTTTGGTTTTGGTCATGGGTTGACTATTTCCATCAGATGCCAACCCACATGACAGCAGATGTAAGATTTTACGGTCATCACCACCAACAAATGCAGTTGGCATAATGGGAGTTTCATTGAGAGTATTTAAAATCACTTCCAAATGTCTTCCATTGTTTACACACAGAATACTTCATGACCTTTCTCTCCCCCTTGTTTTTTGTTTGTACTTTTTGTTTTCTTTGCCTTCCCTTATTCTGCTGTCTGGTAACCACAGGCAGAGACTAAGTGGGGACTGCAATTAGGCAGCCATACCAAGCTTAATCTGTGGACTACCTAATTGTAAAATTCAAGGTTTGGGAGGAGTGCCATCTGAGAAAGAAACAGAGAAGAAAAATTGGAAAATGACTACTTCCTCTCAATCCATAAAGCCTTCCAAAATTCAATTAACATGTTCTAAACTAAACCATCCACACATGCTAAGGCACTAAAATGCATGATTTCAAATACAGACAAGAAAGTAGCTGCTCATTGATATTTATCAGAATTAAAATATTCTCTGACCATTCCACTCCCGCCCTTTTTATTGAAGTGGCGTGTTGTAACGCTTTTGTACCTCAGTACTTGAGATGAATGAGAAAAATACCTACAGACAATAAATTGTACATGACTGCATATTGGATCTGTTAAACAACAGTGTGAACCCCAAAGTCACTTGGAGAACACCATTACCACACCTAGCAACAATACTCTTGTTTAATAATGCATACGTGATTAAGTTCGAAATAATACCTTCACTTTCACAGATTCACTGGTGCAGCCAACAGGAAAACTACCACTGTTTTTATTTACAGTGTGACGGCTGTAAATATCGCTGGATAGTGAAGACTTGTAGGTAAAACTCTGTGAACAACTTTTTGCCACTTTCTCCTATAAAGGACGGGAAGGTGGCAAAGAGACAAAAGCGCAGAAACTCCTCTCCTGCATTGTGCGTACAACTACTCATCTGAGCCTACTCACCTCCTTTCCCTACTGCAGTTCAGCATCTCCAGCAGCCTTCTAAGCACTAACACCTGCTGGAAGGCTGAAGCCCGCCAGGCAGTACCTACCCGTGTTAGATCTACAGCTTGCACTAATGGATTTTTTCAGATAGATGGCAGTGCACAAAGTGCATCCAAGATTGGTCCAGGGTCGAGATGCCATTTCAATGCTCAGACACTTTAACTACAGGTATTACTGCATTATCAAAAGCACTTTTAGAATGATCATGGCTTAGGACCCAATCCTGCTGCTCTGTGATAGCTCTAGTTCTTTTGAAGGGGCGAACTGGGTGCCAAGAACATAAACACGGCAAAGGAGCACTCAGGATTTTACTTCACATTCCCGTGAGCAGCAAAGGATTTTTCTTTCAATACATTCTAACAAATGTAGTTTTAAAACACAAAGCTAAAGGATGACTAACAAGACAAAGTCCAGAAAGATATTGCATACTGGATACAGGAGATGATAAATCTGATTTTTAAACGTCTGTTATAGCACAGATTTAGAAATAGTCCAGCAATAAGAACAGGGTATTTCAAATCGCTCTTACTGGCAAAAATTCTACAGCTACTACTTAATTTTGTGCCCTCTTCATTATAACAGACATTGTTATCAAGCTAGGAGAGCAGAGTGAAATTTTAACCATTTAACTACACTTACCCCAGCAAATCCCTTTCTCACAGAAGGAAAATATTAACAAAGCAGCTGAAACAAATAGGAGAAAATCTCGCTGCACAATTAGTAGTTCTGTACCTACTACTTGGGGGTTTCGATATATAGCTATCATGATGTGGAAGCATCCACCATCGTTGTTTTCTGTTTGCAGTAGGGGGTTGCTAGGAAACAAAATACTATTGTCTGATTTCATGATCTATTGCCTGGTTTGCCTGGCAATAGAGTCTTCTAAATCTATTACAGGATTATTTTCTATTTTACAGAGAGATTAAGACTAACATTAAAACACATGCACACAGAGAGGAACAGTAAAAAATGCCTCAAAATTCAGGGGGAAGGATGTATATAGTCCAGGTTGAGGAAGACAAACTATCCTGAGGAAAAATGAATTTAAGCAGTCTGGTGATGTTCATATACGCACGCACTCACACGTGTATCAACGTTCCTCGACTGTATCTATAGTTTTGCCAACTTGTCAAAGACTCTCTTGCTTCCGAGCATACAAACTGTTCTCTTACTACTGGAGAGCAACCGTACGCTGCAAGTTCAGTTAATACCACACGCTGCAGAACGCCTAGCGCGGGCGAGCACACATGCCAGAGTCATTTTTGTTCTTGGAATTCAGCTCAGGGTTGTTTCAGTGCCTTAATTTCTTTATGTAATCATTTTTTTGCACATTTGGATAGATGGAAGAGTCAGAAACAACTCCCTACTCTCCTCCTTCCCCTCCCCCCTTTCAGTTGCAACATAAATAAATAAATAAAACAAATAGATGGATACATAAATAAAAGCATCACGAAAAGATACCTAAAATTAAAAGCCATGATAGCAAATTTCACATATTTGTAGAGTGGCAAGTCTCTGTAAAGTGAGAGATTAAAAGACTATTAAAACCAGACAAATGTAGGTGCCTATCAAGGCATCCCCACAACAGGGGACCTCAACAGCAAAAACCAACACTTAAAATTTGAGAGAGATGAAGACAGTTCGGCACAAAGCCATAGAAAGAAAGGTTTTAAATAAAACCTGCAGAGTAGTTATTACTCTTTTATGTATATCTACAATTTCACACCATGTACAACATATACTATTTCAAAGTCCTTTCAACTTATTTATTAATGCCTATGCATTTCATCACTCCATTTTAAATTTGGAAAAAAATGAATGAGGTGCACTGCAAAAGACATCAAAGCTTTTGACACAGCAGAACTTCCAGTGATTAAAAAAAAAAAAAAGTAACAACACGCAACATAGAAAATACACAATTCAGAGGAAGTATCTGAGACCTTCTTGTCTCTCCTGCCCAGAGATGGATTTATCCAGCCTCTAACCCTCCTTTCAGAAACCAGGAGCCCGTACCAAAAACCATGTTTAGAATTAAAGAACAAAAGAGTAAAATGCAAGAGAGCTTCTTCCACCCCAGACAACAGCAAGCTACTTCTAGCGATGAGGTCAAAGCAACGAGAGATGGACATGACCCACAACCAATCCCACTCCTCGCCAGGGTGGGACACGGCTATTCCCCAGCTGGGAACCCGCTACCGTAACAATGCTGGTGACAGAACGGTGCCCAGCAGTTCCCCTGTCCCTCACCGGCCGCACACCGAGACCCTGTCACCTATAGCTTCGCTGAAACCTGTTTTAAAGCGCTCGCTCAAGAAGCGGGGAGGAGGAGAGGGATGGGACAGTCACCTCCCGAGCTGCCACCAAAAACTGTTGTGCAAACGGCTGGGGGGCAGCCGGGGTCGTCGCAGCCGCAGCCACCTCACTCTCGGGGGCCGAGCAAGGTTTGCAAGCGGGAGCGACCCCGGGGCCCGACCCCGGCTGCCCTGGGTGCGCTGGGTGCGCTGCCCGCCCGCCCACGCGGGTGCCCCGTGGGGAGGCTGCGCGGCGCGGCTCTCCCCGGCGAGGGCAGCGGCGGGCGCGGGAGCCCCGTCCTCCCCGCCGCTGCAGCAGCAACTGCAATTAAAAAAAAAAAAAAAAAAAAAAAAAGGAAAATTAAAAAAAAAAATAAATAAATAGCCCGCTAGCGGGAATGGGAAAATAAAAACCCACCCTAAACAGGCGGACCTCAAACAACAACAAAAAACGGGCGCCCTGGAGAGCAAACTTTCTGACTCACCGGGGAGAGCCGCTGCCCCGGGGGGGGGCGAGGGGGGCGGCGGGCAGCGGCAGGGGCGGCCCCGCGGCGCCGGAGGAGCGGAGCCGGAGCCGGAGCCGGGCGAGGCGGGCGCCGCCGGCGGGGCTGCGGCGGGGCCGGGGCAGCGCGTCTCGCCCTGCTCCCACCGCCCTCCCCGCCCGCCCCGTCCCTCCGCAGCGCCTCCCCGGCCTCCCCCGCCGGGAGCCGCCCGGGGCGGTCAGCAGCCGCCGCGGGACCGCCGTACCTACCGGCTGCCGGTGCGGGGCCGCGGAGCAGCGGGAGCCGCCGCTGCCGCCGCCGCCCCCCCCCTCCTCCTCCTCCTCCTCCTCCTCCTCCTCCTCCTCCGGCGGCTGCCGGGTCCGTCGGCGCTGCAGCAGGCGGAGGACGCCCCGCGGCGGCGGGGAGCGCGGGGCCGGCGGCGCGGGGTGCCGGAGAGGCGGCGGCCGCCGATGCACAGGCAGCGCGGTGCCTCGGTCTGTGAGTGTGTGTGAGTGAGAGCTAGTGTGCGAGAGTGTGTGTGTGCGCCGGGGAGGGATGCTGCAAGGGACCGAGGGAAAATTCTCCCCTCCTAGCAAAGCCGCCGACAAATGGCAAGGCAGGTGTGCAGGGGAGGCAAGGCTCCCGGAGGAGGAGGAGGAGGAGGAGGAAGGGGGAGAGGGGCGGTGAGGAGGGCGGGGAGCGCACAGCCCGGCGGCGGGAGCAGCCGCGGGGCGTCACGGCGTCCCGGGGGCAGCGGCCCCGCCGAGAAGGTCCCGGGTGCGGCCCTTGGGGCGGGCGCTGCGGGCGCAAGAAGCGGGGTGCAGCCCCCCCACCGCCGGGTGCCGGGGGGCAGCGCGCCCCGCTCCGCCTGAGAGTGTGGGGTCGGCATCGGGGAGCGGTCCCTGCAGAGCCGCGGGCACGGCCGACGCCCAGCCAGCCGGGAGAGCTCCCGCACCCCGGCAGAGCATCCTGCCGCAAGTTTTCTCGGAGGCCTCCCCTCAAACACACCCGGCCGCCGTGCACAGCACCCTTCGCGGCTCTGGGAGCCGCACCCCATCCGATGGGACTGGTGCTCCCTCTGGAAACCCTCCCGCGAGAAGTAGTTGCATGCCTTCTCTGCGGAGATAAGTTATCCACCTCTCAGCTTAAAACCAGCACCCCTCGGGGGACACCCTTGCTACGGTGTCTGATTTTTTTGCTTATTCATCTCCGAGGCAGGAGACAGCCCTCAGGCGCGGCGAGAGCACCTGACCTCACCTTTTTCGTCCAGGAAGCCATGGGGCGGGTGGCCAAGGACAGCTCTTCCCAGGACAAGGTGCTGGGCCCAGGGGCGCTGGTGGCAGCAAACGCTTCCCCCAAACCAAGCGCTGCTCCCAGAGATGCCGCCCGATGCCTTGTCCGAGCAGAGAGTTACCAAAGGCTTTCATGGCCACATCTCGGCTCCCGCAGAAGGTGCTTGATAATCTGAACTCTTCCTGGTGTTGGAATGGGAAAAGCCTGTTCCTCTCCCGGCCTGAGTTACCATGCAGGGCTGCTGTAAGCAGTCCCTTTCCTCCGTAGAGACGGTTGTGATTTAGTGCCGGAGAAAGCCTTTGTATGCCCATTTATAATACATTTCAGCACACTTCTAGTTGACGATTAGTTGGTAAGTGAAAAGTGGCTGTGGCTGAAAGGTGGAAACTAACATCAGATATTAAATATTGCACGTGGCAGCTATGATTTCTAGTGGTAGGAAGAAAATCTGATAGAAAAATCACCTGCCTCTCTTTTCCCACAGTACTTCTTTCACCAGAGCAGTACTGAATTACATCCGCTGGTATTGGGCTAATTATATATGCTCACCAGCCCATCGGCTGGGGTTTACCAGGAAGCACACTTATGCAACAGAAGCAATTTCCACACCACTGGGCTCATCTGATTTAAACAATACCGGCTTGTGTTGCCTCTGTGTGTAGTTTTTTTCCCTTGGCTGGCAGGGTTAGTGTCACAGCTTCAGTTTGAGAAGTGACAACAGATAATACTGACACAAATTACACCGAGCAGCACAAGGACACACGTGGAGGACGAAACATGGAAATTAATGCACTGGTTTAGGTAAGTGTTAACTACCTCTGCTGAGGAGCAGGAGCTGCCCTTGGCCCAGCTGTCCGGATGTGGATTCCTTATTTCCTGACTGGTCCTTGCTTTGCTTTTTAATGGGAGTACAGATTGCTGAATAAAGGAAAAGTTGCTGGAGGCATTTATGTTAAATGTAGCCCTGATGAAAATAAGACGTAATTATAACTTGGGCATCCTTTTCTATATTATTTACAGTAAAACACATCTTTTTAGTCTTTTAAAGCACAGGCCCTAAACCTGTTCATTCTTAAGCAAGCACCATTTAAAAGGCATGCAGAAAACTTGTGGGGAAGTTCATGTGCAACTCATACTTCACCTGTAGTGTAAATTAGCTTGTGAAATCAAGGACTAGTTAAAATAAATCACACAAACTCCAGTGTCTGAATGTATTTCTTCAGTCTGTTGCCTTTATCTGTGTTAACTTAGCTTCTTCATCTCTCTCCCCTAACGCTGAATGCAGTTGTACTTAGAAACACACCCCGACACAACACAGAATAAACACACTCTTCTTGACTGTTGCATAAGCCTTGGTTGATATAAAACAGAGGTAAAAGAAAGTATCTCTGCCAAGGTTGGTCTTGTTTTATGTAACTGACTGAAGCATGAAAACATTTTTGATGAGGTTATTTCATTATGGCAGTTTAGGGTTGTCCCTTCCTTCCCTCCCACAGAACTACCCAGACAAGTGCATGCACACACACACACATGCACAAATCTGCAGAAGAAGGCGTTACCTTCTTTGCATGATTTTCACTAACACTTTCAGCATTTATTTGCTATTTGTAGGTCAGTACAGCACCTGGTTCCAGCCAAGACCTCACTTTGTTACATTCTGAATAGCTTTTGGGAAGTTGCTGGCTTGACCCTGAAGACTTTACAGTCTAATTTTTTAATAACTGAAGGATTTAAATTTTTTTTAATTTATAAAAGGACTCGTTTTAGCTGTCACATAAGCATGTATTATATCCCAAGACTTCAACTGGAGCTGCACAGACTTCTGAGAGCACAATTAGGCCCTCTGGACCTTTTAAAGCCTCAAAAATAGTCATGTGTAATTCCTCCTTCTGTGGATCCTGCAAGCTTTAAGAGAATTTTTGAAAGCTGTAAATTCCTATTTATCCACTAAGAGGCTCACAGGCAATCTTCCCCTAATGGAAATAGAACTGTAAAGCCAAAACATTAATATACACAATATGATACATTACGCAGGGATAGACTTGTCAGAGCCAACGAGAGGGCACGGCGGCCATGCCGCTGCAGAGCCAGAGCCAAGCAGGTTTGCTCTGCTTACTCGGCTTCCTGCACACAGGTTTCGCTATCTGATTTATATTAGCACTGTACGGTTCTCTCTTAAAAAAAAACAGCAAACCCATCTGACCTTTGAATCCCTCATCAGCATTGGCTGGCAGCCGGTATTGGCGAATCAGAGGGCACAGTTTGGTCTAAGTACGAGACAGCTATTCTTCAATAACTGCACTGTTAATATGCAAATCTCAGCTCCTCCGTTGACTGTAATCTCCCTCCTCTGATTGGCTTCAGTGGTGAAAAAAATTCACGTTATTCGTTAGCAGGCAAAATACGCTCTTCAGGTTCCCCCTTAAGATGAAGCATTATAAAGCCTCAGGAGCGCACAGGCTAGAGACAAACAACTCAAAGCAAGACAAAAAGAAGCCAAGAAAATGGGATTAGAAACATGATGAAAGGGGAAATTGTGTATTTAAAAATTCTCTTGATTCCCTTTCTTCTTCCTGGTTTTCTCTCGGGAGTTTTGCCAGTGACTGCAGATGGGCCATTTTTGTTCATTTCTTTTTCAACCCTTGCCTTCTACATGTGACAATGTGATCAAGTTCACAGCAGAAGACTTGAATTTGTACTGACAATGTCATTTCTATACTGGAAGACATGCACCTGTCTGTCTTCATGGATCAGCTTTGCTGGCCTGCAAACAGAATGCTAGGAAGAAATATATCAATATGTATTGTTAAATATCTTGATATCAAAAAGGTGGATGGAGCAATTGAGCAAGAATAAATTGGTGGTTCAACTCTTTAAAAGCCATTGCAAAAAACAACCACCAATATTGACATATTCTTCACAGAAGGCCAGACTTAGCTAACCACTGAACTTAGCAGGACATTTTCTGGAAGACATGAGCTGATGGGAATGCTCATGTCAATTCAACTGTTGAGACAAAAATTTATTTTTCCATCAGAGTCCAATATGGCTTACAAGAGTAAGATGTGTTCTCCATTATATGGTATAAAAATTAAAAAGTTCTATCAACTCTGGTAGTGTTAAATTCTGGGGAACCTTTGCAGAGTTGGGTTGGACTTGGGGATCTCCAAAGTGGATGTCCAGCCACACTGTTCCTCCCTCTTTGGCTTTAGTTCAAAATTTTTCCTTCATCCTTGCAATTCACCTTTCCTGAAACATAGCACGTGACAAGCTACATTGTCTTTGCTCCTGTACAGATGCAGCCAGCTCTCCTGCTTCCTTCTCTGAAGTGGCAGATGAGGTCAAGCTGGTAATTTCTTAGATCTATACATCTGGGCTGAAATCATGGTCCCGATGAAATCAGTATTAATTTTATCATTGATCTTGTCACAGCTGTGATTTTGCTTCTTGGGATTGGCAGCAGAGTATTTTTGGAGGACTGGACATTGACTCTAATTTCCAGGTAAGATGAAGAAGGCCAGGTGCTGTTAGTGTACAATGAATGACCCTTTTCTTTCCTTGGGCTTTTCACCAAGGGGGAGCTAGATTAATTTGGGTGGGTGGACAACCCCTCTGATTAAAAAGAAGCAGAGTTCTGAGAAGTAAGGTAATCATACCTGTGTTTCCCACAAAGCATGTAAGGCAGCTCCTTGTACAAATTACTAAACAAAGAGTGAAGGACATGCACCTGTAAGGATCCTACAGTAAAAGCGTGATAGGGTGACCTAACTGCAAGTCCCTGGATGTCTTGGAAGGATGGAGGGCTGAGCTCAGAGGGGACTTCACACAGGGCTTTTGATTAACTCGCCACAAAGAGAGAAGTAAAAAAAGATAGGTATGCCGCCGAGCTGCTTTCCTTCTCTGTCTCATGCATTTCAGATACAAAGGTAATGGGAATAGCACAAACAGAAATGCAGGCGGATATCTGAAACTAAAGGTTAGAAGGAAAAGATTTTGACAAGAACAACATAGGATTCCCCCAGCAAAGGTCAAACAGTGACCTCCACGCAGATTAATACCACTTCAGCTACTATAAAGGAACTTTAATATTTCAGTTTCAGCAAAAAGCCTGAAAAATTGATTCATTTACTCTGGGTTATTTCCCAAGTGGTATGACCATCTCTTTCAAATATATATAAGGATTCTCATTTAATAAATAATAATAAAGCTAAGTAATAATTAACTGTTAAATGTGTTCTCCCTGGTCTTGCTCTAGGGAAAAAAGAAAAAAAAATGTCCACATGCTTCAGCAGCCAGAGCTACAAGCACATCCAACCAGATAATTGACACAGCCGTTGAGCCAGCACAGTGTTAACTCTGTTTTAAGCTTCCTCAAATCATCTAGCTTTAGAAACCATGTAACTTAATTGGATTGCTACAGACCTGACAGCTCCCCCTGTACCCTATGCTAACAGATTACATCATTACTGTATGATTGGATACATAAACTAATGCTGTCAGTCCTGAGAACTGTCACCAGCCCTGAAGCTCGTCTTTCATCTTCCAATCACCATCAGAAAATGAAAACAACTGTGTTTCCCCCCTAAATCTGAAAAATAAAATTTGGGAGAATTTAAAACCACCACGTATCAGAAGCAAAGGATTTGAACCAAACCTTGCATCCTTGGTCATGTAGGTGATTCTCTGCCATGTGGCCAGTTCCACTGAAACACCGGTTAACTCAAGCAAGCTCATCAAAATAATCACTTAGATAAGGAAAAGCCTGCTGAAAGAGGTCTTTAATCCCAAAGGAGAAAATATGAAGACGGTTTACAAGGCAACACTACATATGCTCAGTAAACACAGACAGAGAGATGGTGTGGATAATATAAGCTAAATAGCAGATTGGCAAATTCTAAAATGCATTTGCAGTTTCCACCTTAATGAAGCAAAGCTAACAATGTTTTTAACCTGGAGATGTCCCCAAGGCATGAGTGACAGGTAGATGCCAAATCATCATCAAAAGTCTGTGAGAATTAGATACCTCTCCCCCATTTGAGTCTGCACACACCTCCCTGAGAAAGAGAAGTGTTTTGAAGGAGAAGATTGGTGTTTTGACCTTTATGCTGTCCCATTGCTGCTGATTTCCTGAATGCCCATTGTACTTTATTCCTATTCTGCTCATTTTGTAATACAAGTTTCATTTTTATTCAGAAGTTGCGCAAAGCAAGCATAATCCTTATTCTTAACTCTTACATGGGCTATCCAGATATATTTGGGGAGGGAGGGGGGTGCACTGAAAGCACAGATTTGCTCAACTTTTCCCTTGTTAATAGCAATAAATGCTGAGTTAAGCTGCTACTGATTATTTTGTAGCCATGTCTGTTTTTTCAAAAACACTACGGGCAATTTTCAAAACAGACAAAAGTAAACATTCTGGAAGAACCCATTCCAATAGACTAGTCCTAATTTATATTTTTTTCTCTTTTTTGGGGGGGGGGGTGGGGGTGGGGTGTCTTTTTTTTAAAAAAAAAAAAATCATAATAACAGCTATGCAGAAAATGGTGTACAAAATTACCATTTCCAGCCACTCTTCTCTGAGGGCACTATCACCATTTTTTCAGCAACTGCCCCTCTTGGTTTTGCCTTATTCGCCTATGTATTTGCCTTAGTCGCCTATCAGGCTGTTAAAAGATTATTTTTCCAAGCTATACCATTCTTTAAGTCAAAGTCTAGCCTGACCTACCTTGCTTGTGAAGATCTTCCTGAGACTACAAAATCCTTCCACTGTTCTTTGTCATAACCACATCACTATGCAAAGTTTCCACAAACCATTAGCTATCTATACAATCCAGCTATACTTTCCATGCATACTTTCATCATGTAATCCTTAATTCAAGCAACTCTCACCCCCAGCACTGCACTGCAATGTAAATAGTCTAGAATTTTACTAGGAGGAGAGATCCTGATTTTTTTCCTCCTTAGTTCAACGATCACTAAAATGCAGCCACATCTGGGGTGGCTCTTTAGCAATACACAGCAGTGCTATATAACATGATGATCGGGAATGGAAAATAAAGACTAATGTATTCAGCTGAAACGGCGACTGAAATTTCCATAGGCAGAATATAATTACCTGAGCTGGCGTTCTGCCAGGACACTGGGGTTAACATTATTACTCCTACAATACTCCTATTTATGGGCAATATGGAAAAAAAGTAACAACAGGATTTTTTAATTGAAGCAGTGTGAACCCAACTACAGTAGGTTGCAGTCCAATTAAAATTGACAACCCAGTGAAGCGGATGCACATAACACAGATAAATATAGAAAATCCAAGTTGTTCTCTTTTTCTTTGTCTTCTCTTCTTTTTTTTTTTTTTTTTATTGCCACTGGATATTTCGTTTCATTTTCTAAATCTTTTGATGCCAGGAAACTATCATTTACTGGAAACACTTACTAGCTTTTTGCAGACAGTTTTCATAACTTAAAATAAAGATGGAAAAATATATCCTGTTAAACGTTTCAGCATTGCATTTTTTTCCTTTTCTACAGCACGCAGTATTAAAATTACATTGGCTGTGCAGCAGGAGATTAGAAAGAGCAATTGCTTTTAACCTTTAATAGTAAATGATGTTGAAGTCACTAGATCTGTCTTTGAAGTGCACACAGTGCATACACTACCAATTGGAAACTTGTAACTAACCTACAAGTAAGCAGCCTGGTCTCCTACCAAAAATGCTGCAGACGCTAACTCCTGAAAGGCAAAACTACTTTCTTTTTTCTTTTCTTTTCTTTTCTTTTCTTTTGTGAAAAATAAATGCTTGAAGTGGCATAAAATATATTACACTGTTTACTCCTGGTTCTGTAATCTTTACTCACAGGAGTATCTCTTTTTCAGACATGTAGAACCACCCACCGAGGTCAACAGGGTTCCTGGGGAATTACTATTCCCTATCTGACAGGGGTGTTGTGAGGCGTACTTCATTAGTGTTCTGAAGCACTCCAAGAGCCCTAGATAACAGCTGCTATATGTTGTAAGAAAATGGTACTATTCATTATTACAGAAGAGCTAAACTGTGTTTGTAACTGACCGTTGCCTGAATCTTTTCCAAAGTTATTGGGTTTGAAGATACGCCTCAAAGCAAATCTGTTATTTAATAGAATGAAAAAAGTAAAGCAGGAACAGAGTATGTTTTAAGAGCAAAACAGAAGAAAGCTCCCCTGGGCTGTATCCTATTGACCTCTAGTTCCATTATTGTTTCTAGAATGTTTTTCCATTTAAGGCATTGCCACTGAAACCTTCCCAGGAAGCCCTGGGAAAGGATATAAAGTGAGGTCTCTACTAAGCTTGTAAGTAACATCTCTAAAAATGGAGGGTTGATTTATGTTTTACTGACAGCCAGGTTTAAGGGGGGAAAACCCTCCAGGCTTTGGTTATGAATCTTCTATAATATAATAAATGGTGCCATCTACTGGCTCTCTTTTGCTTTTCATCAGTGTCAGGGTTTGATTGTACAGTAGAGCTACTGCAAGTAGCGTTAAAACACCAAAGAAATCAAGCCAACATGACTGGAGCTAGCATACTTCCTGACAACGGATCTTGGAATGATTTACAGGGGTTTCTGTAAAGCAAACAAGCCTAAAATGAAAGAAGAGTAGAAGGAGAAAGAAAAATAGCAAGATGCAAACAAGGGAGAAAAGGCAGTGTTCCAGCAGACATGTGAAACTGGATGAAGGGTTGATACTGAAGACAGATACAGCTAAGCTGAACCAGATGCAGCCATCCCATAGGAGAAATCAGTGATGAGACTCCTCGGAGAGAAATTCCAATTCTCCAATTCCTCCCAATTAATTTTCTGTTAGAAAAAGAATAGCCAATCATTCTGGTTTTTTCCCTTCCACCCACTCCAGTTTCTACTATTAAACAAAGAAGAAAATGTAAACAGTCCTGACAGAAGAAATATACAGGTAGACAGAGAAGCTATGGGGCAATTTCGTTCTCAGAGCTTAATATTTTTCTGATTTACACCAGGAGCAAGATTTGACTCTCTGACTTATGCCTCAGAAAGCTATATGAACTGTGTGATGGTCTACTCTTAGGTACACTAAGTAATCTTGACACCTCTTCTGGGGCCAAATGACTCACTGAGTAAAGGAACTGATACAGTTGTTGTTGCTTCTAATGTATCTGGATAATTTGCTTGAAAATACAGATCAGCTGTAGAGCTGATTTCCTAAGAAAAAGAGACTAGCATAATCACAGCATCTGGCAAAAGGGAAACAGTCTCAAAAATATACCATTTTGTCAAGTGTTTCACAAAAAGCAGAATGACTGTTAGTGCTCCTTTGGAGGAAAAAGCAGGAGTGGAAGTTCTTCTTAGACATCAGACAACCCCACCAGATGCAAATCCATAGGATTCATGTTTGGCTTCTCATACAATACGTGTTTGTCATGATAGTCTTCCCCTGGTAAGAGACAGATAAGCTGGACAGTATGGAAATGCATGTTATCAGAGCTTTTATTGCTACAAATGGAACCTGCATCAGAGCAAGTTACAGTTTCTTGGGCTCCAGCTTCATCCCATATCAGTGAAGATCATGTTTACCTGTGCCTCATAGAGTACTTTCAGACTCTAAAAGCACAAGAGATCATGGAAACCATATCTTGACACAGATGTAGATTTCTCCATGCCTCAATCAGAAGTGCAAAGAGAGTCAGCAGCTCTCACAGCAGAGTCCCATCTTCACTCCTGGACTCCAAGTTAAGATTTTTATATAGCCCTCAGGAGTATGAGTTTTGGCAGCAGCCACACACTGAGGAATTTCATGTAATACAACTCCATTTGGAGTTGTGCTGGAAAGGACTGGGAACACTGGAGTTGCTGTGGAAAGACTTTCACACAGCCCTTAAAATATGAGGCTTCTGGAAAGCAAAATCACAGAACACAGGTTGAGAACCTTATTGCCACCTGTGTAATCAGGACTTTCCAGCAGGGGTAACTGAGGGCCACAAAGAAGCTTATGACAATAAAAGTGGTATACATTTTGTGATTAGCATGCAGACCCAATCAAACCGACTCTGTTTTCATATCTATGTGTGCAAACATTTTCTTCTCACTTCACTGAGTTTACTCAGTAGTTGATGGCCTGATATCGCAAACCTGAAGTTCTATAGATTTGGTATCCTTCTAGGTACAGGATCGGTTTTGTAGCAGGCTTTCATTAGTCTCCCTTTACATTTTTCATCAGTTTGAGATTAGTGTTAAGATTTTAACCTAATGAAGAGGATATTCATATGGATTCCTTCCACAGAGCAGGGCAGTCTCTGTCCCCAGTACAGATATGAAAGGGTAAGAGCCTTTTTGGCACCAGCTCTAACCTTCTGTCTTAAAGGGACCCCAACTAGTCTGTAGTGATGTCTCAAACAGCATAAAGTTTTAAGAGAAGAGGCCTAGCTCCTGTAAGAAAGGCTCTGACAATACTTCCATTCTCCAGCTCCTATAAGAACTTCTCTGGACAATGTGTAGCACTGCAGAAATTGGCTACTGCTGGTGTGCATGAAACCCACAGCTTCCAGTTCAATTCTTGGCTCTGGGAACAGGCAGGGAGCAAGCATGAGTCTAAGCAGCAGATGGGGACATTGCTAATTGGTCTGTTTTGATGCTGGGCCATCCACTGACAGACACTTTGCACTTCTCTCTTAGCAGTGATTTGCCATGTCAAAGAGCTACAAATATGGGAATGACAACAAAGAAAGTGAAAACAGCAATCACTTCAGTGCAGACAATCATTTTTCCTCAACTGTGCTAACCAAATTTGCTGCAGAATGTTGTGAGGCAGCTTGGACTTGGCAGATTCTCTGCAGACCAGAAGACACGATTTGGCCTTGCCTTCTTATAGTGTCAAGTGGCAACGATGTTATGTGAGTGCCGTCAGTTCTAATGCATTTTTGCTGTTATCTTAAAAAGTCTGGTGATCATTATAAAAGAAGGAAAGCAGAATGGCCTACTATACCTGCAAAAAATTATGCTGGGTGAAAACTACCATGAGAGCAGTGGTTCATAAACAAGGGATCAGAACTCAGTAAGGGTTGTGAGTGCGACGGAAGTTTTATTGGCAAAAGCAGGATTCACAACCAGAAGCAGGAATAAAAGACTGCAGTTGCAACTGGAAGAGGATTCAGAAGCATGCCGGAAACAGTGGAAAAGTTTGGGAGCTGTTCCATCAAACTGTTCCAGTTTAAAGAATGGCAGCAGATTACAATCTTTAGACTATGTAAAACTTCAATTTTCACATTTTCTTCTTCTCCAGAGATTTCTGGCTGCAAATCTTAGTAATTTTGTGGTAGCAATTGTGGCTTTGTCTTCTGTAATGTCCCTGCCATATTTTATATGCTCTGGGACAGTAAATGGCTGTGATTATCCCGCTTTGGGGGAGGTACGACATCAGAGATTCTGCCTTTCACTTTTGAGCAGAGTTGCTAAGTTCTCAGTGTTTTTTAAGATTTTTTTCTGTTTTTCATTAAAATGAAAGAAAATTAAACTACTACACTCATTACAGATCAGTCATTTACAATGCAGTAAAACAAACAAAACATTTTTTGAATGGAAAGGGTATAAAATGTCTTCTCAAACCACCAGTGCCTAAAAAGAAGGAATTTTACTGTTCGTGTGGATCTGTTTAATTATCTCACATGGAAAAATGTCACCCTCTAGAGGGCCAAGATCTATTCTTTAATTGTTGATGGAGCTGTATATTTCTAAATATAGGAGATTGTAATGGGAAATGCTGGCAAGAGCCATCAGTGGAGTACCTCGACACAAAAGGTAATTTGAAATTTAAAAGCAACTATTTTGACTTGAATTTTCTGAATGTCACCACCTCTATCCCAGACAAACACAGGAAGAAAGACCATTTGCTGTGGTATTTTCAACAGTAAGTTACCTGAAATAAGTGGTGAAGATAGGCTAAGTGAAAATACTGTCCTCATTTAAACCAGACACCCAGATTTTACCTGGCTAAAAGTGAGTTGCATCTATGCTGTATTTTAGCTGAGTCTGAAGTCCAGGTGAAGCTAATTTGTTGGTTCCTTCTGTAGCACATGGAAAAAGAAAGAGTCACATCCACAGGGTGATTCATGCTACCTCTAATAGGCATCAATTTTAGCATGCACACTGGATGTGCTTCTCAGTCCAAGAAGGCTAGATGATTAGCTTGCATTAGCTAATGCTTAAATGGCTAAATATTTGACAAGACAAATTCCAACACAGCCAAATGGAACATCCCTAGTGAAGGACATCAATGCAGGACAATTCTGCTTTATTAGAGCACTTAAATTCACCAAAACACTTATTTGAGGAGAGGGTGAATCACTTTCACATAGGAAATCTAGCTTATTCGTTTACATGCTTGGTATGGCTAAGGTTAGTCAAGAAGAATCCCACACAGATTCAAGCAAACTTTGCTGCAAGTGGTAGTCTGCCTGGCTGTCCATGCCACTATTAAAAGTCTCTTTGCCATGCTGGAGAGAGGGCTGATCAGCTAACACAACAGCCACGTGCAGGCTGTGGATGGAGGTCTTTTGCAGATAAGTTACTTGGAATTCCAGTACTGAAAAACTGCACTAGAGTAGCTACTAAGGAATACCATTCCTAGTTGGAGTTTATTAGGCACATCTGCAAAAGTAAGAGATTTAATGGCTGTGAAACAGACCATTCACTTTCATGACCGCTAAATCCCCACTGAAAAGGTACTCCCACTTGGCTATTGATTCAAACTAACTGTTAAGTTAAACAAACATGTCCTAACTCTGCCCTAAAGATGACTCATATATGAATGAGGAAGAAATAAAGTGGACATGTATTTCACAGTGGTAATTGGGACTCAATAGCCAAAATTTCCCTTTTGTTATCTCAAATAAGTATGCCTCATTTTCCATTCAGGAGAGAAAAAAATCTCAACGAATTTATTTCCAATTAAACATTTCATCAGAATTCTCTGCTTTTGTATTGCACGTTTCTAAAGTTCTAATTTTAGTATACTAGCACATGTTTTCTATTAACAGATCTCCTCTTTCTCATTTTACTTGACCTTCCATACATCATTAATTAAAGTTGTTAGCATCACAATATGTCAGCTCTTCTCGTGTTCCATTGCTTCTAAAAACAATGTTGCGTTGCTCTTTTTCTTATCAGCTGCTCTTTTATGCTTTTATGACAGCTTCTGTGTTGTTTCCCAGTGTACATTATTTTCCACACTTATGTATTAAAAGCAAACATTAATTATACAAAATGGTATCAGAAAATTAAAGCATTTGGGAAATACAATAATCAAAGTTCAACACTCTCTATGAGAAAATTAGCACTCTTGAAGGTCTAATAAACATGGTTAAGAATGTTTAGGTTATTCTGGTATTCACCAGAATAACCTAAAAAGTAGTCAAAATCCCCTGTGCCATCAGCAAGTAATATAATGTAACACTAAGAAAAAAGAAAAAGAAGTAAGCACTGAGAAAAAAACCAAACATCATAAAGGCATTCAAATGGAAAGAAAGCCATCTGCAGCTGCCTGGGAAATATGAAGGCAAAGTGAGTTAGATTAAGTTTTAAAAGTGACAGCCAAACTACCTACAGGTGTAACTGCCAGTGTATGGTTCTGTTTTCAACTCCAGACTTACAGAAGTGAGTGGAGTTAGACCAGACAAAAGCTTCAGTAAATCAGCAACTGATCTATTAACTCCTAATTTTCAACAGAAAACCAAAGAGGCTTTGAAATTCTTAATTCCGAAAATGGAATAAGCATGCTCTGTAGCTTCTTTTTAGGTATAAAAGGAAAGGAGTCAAAACCACCAAAACATTGTGATTGCTACTGTTAAGAACTGAAGTGGTGTTACGACGATAGTAATGAGTTACTTCTGATTTCATACTTTGATCCCTCTTCGAGTAGTGAGGTCTTTTGTTGTTTTGTGAATGCTAATTGCTGCAGTGCTGTGTTAAATCATTGTTATGATGTTTTTCTACAGCAGCAGGATGGATAATTGAATAATTACAAAGTAGAAGTTCATTAAAATGGGTAAGGCTATAGAAATGGGATTTTCCAGCAATTCAGTGAGTGGCTGTGTACAGTTATGCAAACAATCTGTTGAAAAACATTCTTTTCCTATCTAGAAGACCAAATCTTTCGTGCAGGCAGCTCCTCTCAGAAGCAGACCAGGAAATGACAACAACTGCACTGGGCTGACTTTCTTCTGCACGTGCTACTGTGAGAATCCCTAATCCTGGTATGATTCAAAGTTCAGACACAGAATTCCTCTGTTATTATGGGTAACTCACCAAAACTCAAATTCTGCATGTAAGAACAGATCTCAAGTGTATTAGTGGTGTAGGAGCTACCACTGAAGAGCCTGCAGAATAACATAGAATGTCAATGAGAAAACTCTTTTCCACTTTGGACTTTCAAGCCATTTCTTTTCTAGTGTAGAAGACAGCAAAATGTTGGGTCCTATGATGGTTGAATACACCTGAGTCATTAAGTCACACAGTGAAGGAGCAGCTGCAGTGTTGAGCTGCAACAGGATCTCAGAGCTACCTCTCCAGCTGCCCTACTTGCTGCCTTTAAAAAATTTAAGCAGCTACTACACCCTGTGAGGAAGCACTGGAGGTGCCATGAGGAAGAAGAAAGATGTGCCATGGGAAACTGAGCATCAAACAAATCTCATAGCTTAGTTCAAAAAATGAATTTTTAAAAAGTAGCCTTGTGAGATTCTACTGATACTTGTAGAGTCAACATCAGGATCAGTACTTTAGATCCAGGTGTCTCCCATGAGTTAATGGACACTGACAGTAACATAGACTGTGATTCCCCAGTGACCAGAGCAAGATGAGATTATCTGCTGACCAGGGAGGATTTTTCAGATTTAGGAGCCTCACATTGCACTATGGGCTCTGTAGTATAAAATGAACACAGTATTTATGTACTGTTCTCCCTTCCCCAACTTCTTCCACTTCCACTCATTGCAGCCTGTGTCTGTCTTCCATTCACCTTCCCCTGCTATCCTTGTCTAAGTTTATTACCTATGTTTCCAACTTCATCCTCACTTTCAAGGGTCTACTCAGCATTTTTTTGGTCATTAGGTACTAATTTTAAAAGTCTGGGTTACAAAGAGGAGACTGGAAATTCTCATTGATGCACGCATTATTGGTAACTGGTGAGCTAGTTCACATGACTGGAATGCTAAAGATCTTTAGATAAAATTTATTTAGGGAAAGAAGTGGAAGTAATGAATGACATAGTGGTAGTACTACAGAGATGCTGCTAGCTGGTCTGTATATCCTGATAATTCAGAAACTAATTGTCAGTGTGCTAAAACACAAAAGACAAGAAGAGAATATAGCAGAGAGGGAAGGAGGGAGAGTCTTTATAGACCATGAAACCATACCAGAATTATTTCTTATGACTTGTCTGGAGTGAGAGGCAGACTGCGGGGGAGCAATTGTCTTGCCATGGGAGAATTCAATTTCAGAAATGTAGCATGGAGGTCACACAACCTGCTAGAGTTTCTAAAATTATTCCTTGTGATCCTTTAACACAGAAAGTATTACTGCTCTCAATACAGGGTAACTCAATTATGGTCTCACTGTGATGGATAGAGCTGTATTAATTCCTGGCCTGGAGTCGGTGAGGGATAACTGGAGAGGATAGATGGGATTTATGTCATGTAATTTTAGTCATCTACAGTGAGTTTAGAACTAGTTGCCCTTGAGTCCTTCTGCAGGCAACGGAGGGAAATAGGCACTGCTAGAAGGCAAGTCATGCCACCTATCTTAGAGCCCTATGATGTTTCATCTCACCTCATGTTAGTTATCCAAAATGCAGATTTCTTCCCATCCAGATCCCCTCCATAGTCAATGCAAAGGGCAAGGCACCACCGGAATGTGAGTTACTAAATTCTAAATCGGTGTCCGAGACAGGCAACATGAATCCCCTGCACAGTAGCTGATGCTGCAAAATGGTGAATTTCCTGTGGTTGATGAGAATTGTGAGCAAAGTTGGCTGGGGAGAAGCAGATAGAAAAAAGCAAATGAAAAATGGGAGTTCTATGAGAGAAACTAAAAAGATGCTTAAAAATCAAAGAGTACTCCAAGAAAAAAGAGGAAATCTTTAGCTAAAAGTCTGCTCTGGCTCACTGGCAAATGGAAATAGCTGTTAGAACCAACCTCCCACTGCTGCCCAGTGTAACATATGGAAAACATGACATTGAATGTAATATATAAATGAGAAGCTTACAGCTCAGGAAATGAATAGGAAAAGCTAGAGAAATACAAAGAAAAAAATGTGGCCAGCAATAAGACAATAAAAGGGAAAAAAAAAAAGAAGAAATTTTGAGCATTTACTAATGATGCTGTTGTGACTGTTGAGGCTTAAGGACATAGGACTTGGATACATCTTACCTATCTTTAGACATCAGAATATAGTTACTTACATCTGAGCTAGTGACCCTTCACTCCCTTTACAACTGGGACAAAAACGACTTTTTAGGGCACAATTCCTGTCATCCTAATGCAACTATATAAAGCAGTTCAGATGAAACATTCCCTAGAAGTGTTTCTTTCTCTCCATGATATAAAGGAAGAACCAACAGATGTAACTGGGAAAAAAACTTGAGATACTCAAGCTCTCCTCTGTCAAAATGTTTGCTTGCTTTTCCAACGGCATCAGTTAACCTAATACAAATGCATTAGCAATTAAAGAAGTCTTAGCAATGGTATGAACTCATAATTTGAGAGATGGTAATAATTTTAGTAAAGATGCACAAAAGGTAGATAGTGTATTTGTACTGCACTGGAGCAGGGCATTCCAATCCTTTAGTAACTTCAAGAGAGGTGACAAAACCTGAGGGTAAAATTTTAACCACGAGGCCCAGATAACTTTTATCCAAGTTGGTTGAGAAGGCCTCTGGACTACTGATCTAAATTTTATATGAATGGTATAAAGTCAAGATTCAATAGATTAAAATTCTGTGCCAATACTGAAAAAGAGAAAGGTGATAAAAGTAGGTAATTACATGGTGTTTAGCCTGAAACTATCCTCTCTGTCTCCTCAAAAGCCCCTGCCAAAGTTCAACCCTTTGCTCCACAGCACATAGCCATAAAACAAACCTTTAGATAGGGGTAGACAACAGACTGGCTGTGCTATTTCTGGGCTTATCTCACACAAAATAGGCATTTAATTGAGTCTTTTAAATTATGGGTAGTTGCTCTAGGATTCCTTTGTTGTGAATGGAAAGAGCCAGACTGCCATAAGGCATGCAAGAACTGAATCGGCTGCGGGATGCCTTTCTCCTGTCAAGTATATTGGGAGCCTCAAGCAATGACATTCATGCCTTATGTTTAAGCTTTCCAGAAGACTGACCTTGAGACAGAGCTGCCGCTTCAGGCCAAAAGATTCAGCCGAGGCAGGGTTATTTAAGAAGCCTGAAAGCCCAGGTTTATATAATATGTTGTAAATCCATAACTACCAGCTATCGTAAGTTTTAGTCAGTGATAAGTCTGACCTAATCCTTTTGAAATATATTTTTCAGCAAAAAGCAGGAAGCCAATGACCTTAAACAGAATAGTTCTTACTAAGAAGAAAGTGACCTAAGGAAATTTTGTAAAAGTCTGTTTTTAGCTCACAAAAACAATTTTTAAAAATTATTTTTAAGGAAAAATGTGAAGTTCTATTTGTAGTGGAATTTGCATTATAACTCAGATTAGAACATAAGGTCTGAGGAAATTTGCCAAATTTTTCCTCTTTTAAAAACAGCTCAGTAATTAAGAATAAATAAATCAAATCCTCCACTTGCTGTTTGCAGTTGTAAGGGTAGAATACTCAGCATCTCCTCTTCGTCCTTCCTTTCGAGAAATTAAATAGCATTTAGGACTATTCATCATGTTCTGTAGAAATATTAACTATTCTCACGATAAGTATCGACCTTCAAACCCAAACAAGCATGAAAGGTGCCTTTACCATGTAAAAAGACATGTCACCACTAGAGGGAACTATTAGACTTTATTGTCAGTGGGGAAAAAAAGCAACTGCATTTGAAACTGTTGGTGCTAGTTCCACTCCAGAAAAGTCTTCATAGAATCATTTAGGTTGGAAAGGACCTTTAAGATCATTGAGTCCAATCGTAAACCTAACACTGCTAAGTCCACCACTAAACCATGTCCCCGGGTGCCACATCTACATGTCTTTTGAACACCACCAGGGATGGTGATTCCACTGCAACTGATATATTACGTTAATTAATATAATGTGTAAATGATAGAAGAACATCGAAGCATTTAGGTGACATTTAGTCAATAAATATTGAGTATATCATACGATATTTATAATAAAATGAGAGATTAAGAAGCTTGCTTCTCTTGGAAAGATTTAGAGAGAATTGAATTATGTGAAACTAGCCTATGTTAAATTAAAAAGCTACTGCAAAATGTAGAAACACTCATGTAATTTCCTAACAGGAGAAATCTCTGTTCAAGTCAGAGCACTGTCCTTTGCTCATTATTGTAGCAACCATTTTCAACCAGAATTCTATTTAGTGGCATGATAATGCCGTCTCCTCTGTCTGCTTTCATCCAGGTGGGGAATGTGCAGTGCAATTATCTTTCTTTTTGAGGGTAGGGAGGGTAGAGATTTTCTTTGTTTATCTTGCTTTGTCCTTTGCAGTTTGTGGTTTATTTTTTTTCTTTGTTTTGTTAGGTCACAACATGTTACTTCCTCTAAATGCTAGGAAAAAACAGTGAAAGAATTGAGTGTGGTTCTGCAAGCAGGCTGTGAATTGGTTTTGCTTGATCCACATTTCTGAGGCAGTTCATTGCACTGCCTTAACCCTGCCTTGAAAAACCATTTGCCTCCTGCGAAGTAGACAATTAAAAGGAAAATATTTCAGTACTGCCTGGAATTCCTCAAGAAGTCACTGCCTCGACATGACTCAGAGCTGCATGCTGCAGCTGCAATTTAACAAAGGATCTAATAATTACTTTGATAACGATATATTCATGCATTTCAGAAAATTGGGTAAGAGTTCTGAAAGTCTGTTTTTTTCACTCACAACAGCATGACATACCATCAATGCACAGTGTGGCCACGATTTCTTTTTCCTCTGAAGCACTGTGTATGAACCATAGTAGAATAGCACACACTACTGTCACACTCATGCACACAGCTTTCGGCGAGTAACTCTCCTGAGGGCCACAGTAAACCCTGCAACAGAGGCAAAGCAGCATAATGTTGGCATCTATTCCCAAGCCACCTTCCCTCTTCTGTTGTGTATCGCATGTAGCCTTGATGAGAGCAAAGATCTTAGCAGGTACATCTGTGTTACCTGACATATCTCCTCTGCTTCAGCAGCTCAAGTTGTTGGGTCACGTGAAAGGGATTCATGTGGGGCGTCAGCCTACAGCATGAGGAAATCCTTCCCTTTAACAGCCATCAGTACATTTGCTGCATCACATGGGGTCATCTAACGGCTGTATTGTTTCCCTGTCCAGTGTGGAGTTCCCCTAATATGTTCCTACTCATTTACACTATGTTGTTGGAATAAATCCAGTTTCCTGTGCTTCAGATTGTTGCTAAGCAGCGGGTAGGACTCGTTGGTTGGTAAGTTGTTCCACACTCTTTATTTACATGTCCGTTGCTGCTTGCTGTCTGTTTTGCTGCTCAGAGCGGGCAGTCACTCTTCTTCCCGTTGCCTGCAGAGCGCTGAAGCCAGAGTTCCTTCTTTAGCCCCACACCCATCGTCAGAAATGACTGATATGGGTTTGGCAGCATGCATCTCCATTGGGAGCTGGGAGAGCCTTATGTAAAGAACACAAAGTGTATTCGCTGTGTTATTCCCTGAAAATCATAAATCACTCTCCTACTGTCTATGCTTGCTTGCTAAGAGAAAAAAAAAATGCCCTGAGATCAACCTACTACTGTTCAACATTGTACCAAGGAAAATCTGCCTCAGCAGGTTGCCAGGATTTGCTGGAATTAGACATCTTATAAAAAGCTACATACGTTTCTTTTTTCATATGTTGTACAGAATACTGATAGTTTAGAGAAGTCAGTAATTTATATTTCCTTGTTTCAGCTGAGTTTTTTCCCAGATGAGGTTTTCTCCCAATTAACTGCAATTCACTAGTAAAATGTTTATACCTTTCTTTATATTTATTATCTGTTAAATATTAAATGCTAAATTTAAAATGCTGCTCATGGGAAAATACGTAAATACTGTATGATACAAAGTTCTGTTTAATCAGAAGCATGCAAAATGTATTCAATCCTGTAAAACGTGGTGTTTAGCACATGAAAAAACTGAATGAAGATTTCAGGTGCACTGAGTGACTGAACTTCCACAAGCTTGGTGGGGACTGAGGACAACCAAAGCTTCAAAGATCAGAGACGAATCAACTCAGGTATCAAGGCAGTTGAGTTAAACACATAAATAAAGTGTTTATGGGGGAAGAGCGATTATAATCATGGTGTTTAACTAGGACAGTGATGCAGGATGACAATAACAATCAGAGTCCTTATAACAAATTATTTCAGAGACGAAACAGACTTTTTGCAACATGGTGGACTTTGTGCTAAACACCATTTGTATTAAAGAGTTCATACTCTATACAGTCAGCAACGCATAAGTAAGATGGATTAAGGACTGGCTAACACATTTCCACAGATAATTGTTAAAGAAGCTCCAACATATGAAGAGGGCATTCATAGTGGGACTCTACAGGTGGTGGTATTAAGACCAATGCTAGCATTTTTATTTGATATGGAATTAAAGATAAAATTAGTTCTACTGTATGTTTTTTAATCATATGAGATCAGAACAGTTATACATAGCACAGAGATGCACAGTCAAATGATTTAATTAAACTACAGCTACATTTTGTTGGCAGGAAAGCTGAGAAGCTGAGGAGTACTTTAGTTTCCAAAACTCCCACCATTCATATGGGGCTACAGCTAAACCATGCAGCAGCTCCCTTCTGGCCTGCACAGCTGCGTTTCTTCTCGGAAAAAACAGGATGTGAATTGGAAGGAATTGCAAGTGGCCAGGGCTCTTTCTGATATGGAGTTCAGCTATTACCAGATGTAGGGGAATCCTCTGTAGTTACCAGATTGAGACACAACTGAGATAAAACTCAGTCCATTTAAATATGTATATTGAAAAAGCAAGTTTTACACAGAGGAAAAAGAAGGAATAGTTGGATAGCTGAGATTCCTTGAAGGGGTCAAAGGCCCCAGAGACAAGAACATGAGCTCTCTTGTTAAGTACAGAGCAAAAAGGAGTATTGGACAACTTACGCCTTGGACGACAGGAAGGCCTCTGTGTAGCAGAAGGCAACATTTCCTCTGCATACAGCACTAACAGGAGTATCACATACCATTCTTGTATTCGCCTTTGTTAAATGATATTAAACAATTTTAAAACATGTACAAAAGATCCATAAAAGTAATGTGAGATACTAAAATTTACCTAGATTTAATAAAAGAAACAGGGAAAATGTAGGTCTAAGGTATTTACTTCATATGAATCGTGCTGTACACAGAAACTGCCCTAATAATAATAATGAACATCTTCATTGCTCAAAAAGAAAAATAAAGGTTAATTTTTGTTTAAGTTAGAAGGTGTGGAATGTCTGCTAGAGTTGTTTTCAACTGGTAATAAAGTGCAAGGTTAAAATGTGATATTATAACCATGGTAATAAGTGTCAAAGTACATTTGGTTGAAGTAATTTGTATAGCTGATAAGAAATGTATCTTGCTGCATTGACTGTTCTGGTTCAGAAATAATTAGAAACTAAATATGAAACCAAGACGGTATCAGTAGTGAAAGGCACACTTAAGGTCACGCAGTTTTAATACCCTGAGAATTCTGGATGCTGTACCACTTTTGAGGGGATACATTAAGCTAAAGTTCTCGGTCAGATCTGACAGTCAGTAACTTTGGAAGGCTTGATCTATTTAAGTCAACAAGAAGACAGTGCATAAGTATTTTTATGGAGCGGATATAAAGTACGCTCATTTCAATGGATGGCTGAATAAATTCAAATTAGAACTGATGCAAAACAAAAGAAGAGTAGTTAACCACTGAAACTACCAATAAGGCAGCAAATATTCCAATTTTTCAAGCCAGAATCCCTTTCTAGAAGATATACATTGATCAAATGAAAGCTGTTTTGCTGTGTGTTGGGATAAGCAGTTGTAATGTTACAGTAAAACTCAATGTTCTGTTGGTGCTTTCTGGACTTGTGAGCAACGAATGTGTGAGTCGCTTCAGAACAGAAAGGTAGTTAAGATTAGGGGTTAGTTTTAAGAAGTCTTTCTTTGTCTTCTTTTAAAATAAATTAGGTTAGAAAAGTTTTAACCCAGCAAATTATTTGTATCATATCACTGTTACTACAGCATAGGATATTGAGGTTTTCATTTCTACATTGTTGTTTTAATGAAAGAAGCCTGGTTGATAATACTGCAAAGGAAAAAGACCAAGCCAAACAAACTTGAAAGTCTAACAATGTTGAGAGACAGCCTTCATGAGTCAGCATATTGTTTAAAATAACTTTATATTAAGTGAAATAACGTATTAAGCGAAATGTAAATATACATTAACATATGAATGTTCTAACACAAGTAATAATAGTATTGCATTTTAAGCTTTTCTTTCCTAAGCTAACAATGTATAGGCAGTCTAACATTTTCCACAGTTAATACTCAATTTGCTTAAATCTTTTATATTCACCAGATAAATCTAAATTATTCAAGACAACACCTCTAATAAAAAGCTACTTCCATAGAACAGATGAATGTTACAGGTGATGTCCAGTCAGAACTATTACCTTAAGTGTAAGAATGAAGTACAGTACATTCCTCAAATGCCAAGCACATAATAAAAAGAAGGCAAAGAAAAATGTCTAGTGTTCACTACTGTTTTAACAAGAATATTTAATAGGTTGTCATTTTTGTTAAGAATCATCTTACTGAACATTAAGCACTTAGATGTTAGATGGCTAGTACTAGTTAGTTAAGATCCTCTACACAGTAAATTCCTTTATAATCAGTCATCTGTAATTCATCCCTAGTTCTAGAGGGTGAGTTGTTCCATTTCAAAAGTTGTCCAGATTCAGTTCTCTCTTTACCTACCCATTCCTCTTTGCTAGCATATATTAGAGCAGTGAAAGTCAGATTATTTGAAACCCAGTTCTGAGAATATTTGTTCCTAAGCCTTTTATAGCTGGACAACCTATGTCCTCCTTGGCCCCCATGCTAGAATGTCCTGGCAGATACAGGGCAAACAGGCCATAACGTCATCTGTATGAATTTCCCACACAGCAAAATACAGGCCATCAGAGCTTTCAGAGTTCCTTAGTAGGTTGCAATAATAAGGGATGTGGATAAAAGATCTCAAATTGTGGTATCCCAAGAATGCAAATATACACTGATACCGATTTCTCTGTAGGAAAAACAATGTAGATCTCAATCTTCAGAGATCTAATCACATGAAAAGGAACTCCTCAAATCTTATTTGGTTGACTTCAAATTACTTTTTAGAAAATATAGGTACATATTTTGAAAATGCCTGGAAATGCTAATAACTTTCTTCCTGAACAGCCTCTGGCTACAGTAAAAAGAAAAGGGAAGAAAAAAAAAAAAAAAGTTATTCCAAAGCATTACAGATTCAGCACAGCCTACTTTAGGCCACAGAATGAAAGGGAGAAAAACTTTAAAAAGAAAGAAATCACTGAGCCCTGGCCCAGCTATCAGGCTATTTACTATTTGCAGTATTTCCAGAAAAAAAAGCTCCTCCTCCTGGAAGATTACCCACATTGTAGCTTTGTTAGGTTTGGTTTACATGCTACTTTGTAACTCCACAACTCCAAGACGCTTTCTTAGTTCTGCTGCCTTCTTCTCCAGCTGCTGAATGTTCCAGTGCCATTGTCTTTTATTTGAATGGAGTTTGTTCAGTTGGCAATGCAAACGTTTTAGAATAGCATCATATCTTTTATTCTGTACCTAATAAAATAGAATAAAATTTACTTCAAAATTTATTTCAAGCAAAACTATTTACAGAGGTGGGTTCAGCTCACCTAACTCTGTCTAAGTGTAGATTCTGACATTTGACCAAATCGTTCCATGTTCACTTTATAGCTACTGAAGAGACATAGACATCTAGGAAGCAATTCATCTGATTTATTTCAGATACCTGCTTTAGGACAATATGAAACGTCCCTCTCTTTCCCACTAAGGGAAAGAAAAGTACTGTCCCACTAAGAGCTTAAGTGAGGACTTCAATACGGGTATCATCTGCTCTGTAGATGTCCAATATCCCACCCAAAGAGTCAGCATCTCACAGCTGCGGCAACACTTTGTACATGGAAGCTTTCAGGCCTCAGAGTGAGAGGAGACAAAGGAAGACATTTTCAGCCTTTGACAAGTGTGTTTGGGTATAAATTAGAACACAAATGAGGTAACCTAGGTGGCTGTAGTGGCATCTTCACTGTTGCACTGCACTTAAAAAGTTATGTTTTTCTTAGAAAGACAATACTGTGGCAATGCAGTACTGCATCAATTTTGCCCTCATTGCTGCCCTATGTGAATAATGGCTGTGGCAGACAACTCTCTGAAGATTTGCATTCTGAAGTGTAAATGCATGAAACATTCATTATAATAAAAATGAAAATAACAGGTATTCACTTAATGAAAATTTGGGCTTACTTACCCGAGTTTGAAAGACATATGAGTGGTAGCGTGTAATTATTCTCGTGTCTGCTTATTGAAACATTATTACACTGTATTTAACATACACATGATGGAGTACAGCTGCATCACTACAGCATTGCCAGTGACTTCCTGTGAGTCTTGCTGCCTAAATTTCATGTATAACTAGGTAACCTCCTCAATAATGTTTTATAAATTACGCTGCCTTCTTTTACTGGTGAAGGGTTGTCTTTCTTCAAGTTGCCTGGCTCTCCACCATAATCCTTCACAACTTTTCAAGGGATGCTGTCAGATTCACTCATCTGAATGAGTGCTTGCAGGAACTGAACATCACGTGTTGTACGATACTGAAATATCTATGATGAATATTATCTGCAGATTAAGACACCTAGCTTCAGAGGTGCATGTATGACCTACATGTCTGCATTCCTGTTTTGATCAACAGAAATCTAGGCAATGAATACTACAAGTCTAGAAAGAACAGATTATGCAGCTCACCCTACTGTAAACCCCTACAGATGGCCAACTGAACTGATCTCTAGGATACATCAACTGGACTGACTACATCTCCAGTGATCATAATGGGAAACTATCTGACTCATGTGTAGCCACCTGTATTCAAACAACCACATTCAGGTGTTGGCAGTCAGGAGATGAATCCTACCGCTGCAGCACAATCCATGTGTCCAGTATCTCACTTTATTCACATGCTTGGTTTAAGTATTCTTTCCCGAGTTGTGCTGAAGACTGCTGGGTATTAATGTCTCTGCTTGTCCACTGTCAGTTTTTATATTAAAAATCATATTGTTTTCCAGAGAGCTCTTAATAGAAAATGATACCCTGAAAGATTCCATTTTTAATCCTGTTTCCTTCTGAGACATAAAATTCATATAATTCAAACAACTGAAGAAGATCTTAACCTTCATTATTTAATTAATTTGATTCCAATAACAGAACATTATTTTTAGGCTGCCTGTGAGTTTAGAGACCTTTCTTAGGAGAATGTTGCCTTGATAATAAAATATTTTCTCGGATGCTGAATAGCACAGACCTATTCTAAAGTGGCTGTGTTTTGCTTTTCAGTTTAAAAATTCTCTGTTCCCTACCACATGAAAAATGATTCTTTTTTCCTCCTACATTTTACAATGGGTAATAGAGCTAACCTTAGATCAGTTAATCTTTATATTATCGAGCTTTGCTCATTAAATTTTGTAGCATTTATTTGAACTAACAAGATAAATGACATGAAACTTCCAAACTAAAAACTATCTAGACATACAAAGTATTTTAGTAAGGAGCAAAATGTAAAATATAGTTCAATTATTTAAAAAGAGAAGGTTTTAACTATTTATCAGAATTTTATCTTGGCAGCTAATTAGAAGCTGCTGTGTTATCCCTAATTTAATGTCAGCTCAAATTAGGGAGATTCATGGGAAGTCCATTTTCTTGGTGCAATTGATTCTCCCACTGATGAGTTATCAGGAATCAGGAGAGAAGTCATGAATAATAAGTCAGCAGTGAAATTTAAAGTATTTCAGAAGTATTACAGAAATAAAAACCTGTGCTTTTTGCCTTACTATCATTCAGTGACCTCTTTCTTTTCAGGACATCATTCCAAAAGTTCACAGCTCAACTCCTTCTTAAAAGACTTAAGAAATAATGTTCTTAACTTCAATTTTCTCATGATAGCAATTCAGTTCTGAATTTTAGAAAGACTATCAGTATCAAGAATTTACTGTTACTGTATATACTTGAATAATGTATGGCTAGCAACTGTGTATAAAGTACTTCAAAATTCATTTGCACTATCTACATTCTGTCAGGAGAACTGTAATTATATTTTATTTGAATGACTCACCTCTATTTCTTTTCTAAGCTTAGCATGCATTTTTTTCTCTTCTTCCAGCAAATCTGTTTTTTTATTGATGAACTCTTTCAATGTTGAGATTTCCCTTTTTAAAAGTGTAATTTCTTCCTGCAGATGTAAGTCAAGATATAGAAATCCTCTCCTTCAAAAGTTGCACAGTACATTTATTAAACTTAATAAAAATGCCACATTTTAACAGTCTCACTCCACTGATATGAGATCAAGATCTATAATAAACAATTTCACATTAAAATTATTCATAATAGTAACATTAATATTTTATGAATGTAAATAAATAATTAAAATAAATCATAACATGGCTTTAGATACTTAAGAAGATATACTCTTGATCTGAAATATGCAAACAACTACAACAATACAGGAATCTGACCACATTTCGGTGGTCTCAATTTTGTTTAAAATGTAATTTATTGCAAAATCAAAGAATACTTAATTTAATATTTGAGACAGATATTTCTTTCTCATAGGGAGATACAATGTTAATCGGTCTTTATTTATCAGTATTTAAAGATCTGCTTGTACAACCAAATTTTTATCAATTTATGTGAATAGAGTAACACCAGATTTCCAATAATGCAAGTAGCATCGGAGTTAAAATCTGTGACCCCATTTCAACTTCACACTTGTGTTTGTTCATGTATTGGTAAAGTTTTGTGATGAAAAATTCCTACATGATAATTTTTAATAAGTATTGCAATTAGGGTCAAATAAAAACAAGTGTTAGACTGGAATACCGAAATAAATATATTTTTCCTCTCTCCTTTCTGTCATTGTCTCATCAAATCTACCGCCTGCTGACAAACAGCTCAACTGCAGTTTGTCACCTGACAGCAAAGTTGAAAGAATACTGTGCTCTTACATTAAAAATGTAACAACATGGCAATGTTCCACTGAATTCTGAAAGTTTCCATGTAAGTTTATCCAACAACCCAAAGAAGCCCACAAATACTTTGGCAATGATATAGTTTGATCTACAGCTCTCTAATTTTTTTCATAGCTGAGTTCATTTGATCACATAGAATGAACCTGACTTTTACAATAATATACAGATAACAACAGCTGATGAGTTTTTTACTGCATACTGAAGTCAAAATTTCGTCAACTAATATAGCATTATAAATTATCTATATTCTCCGTAGTCAGTCCCTCATGAACCGTAAACATATTAGACAAAATAATCATATTAGCTAAACTGTGCCAAAACTATTTCATGCAAAAGGAAAATAATCAAAGATGAAATATAGTACCTGCACTTGTTTTATAACAGATCCTTCTGGATTCTGGAAATCACTCATTAATTCCTCTTTCTTTGTCTTTAATTCTTTAACGACAGCTTTCTTTTTAGCAAGCTCAATCATAACTGGCATTTTACTTTCCATCTCCCAAAAGAGATGTTTATGAGCCTTTATTTTTTCACGATATTCATTATTTCTTGCAAATGTCATCTCAAACTCTTCTTGTACTGTTTCTGCATCATGCCTCAGCTTTAAATTTTCAGAATATAGGGCTCTGACTTGGGCTTCCAGATTTTCACAGTGGTATTTTGTCACTTCTATGGCATCATCTTGCAGATATATTTCCCTTTCTGTCATCTTAGTTTCTAACAGAATAGAATCCATTTCTTTTTCCAGTTCCTGAAACTTTGCCTGTAAAAGATTTCAGTGTTCACTTAAGAACATTTTTGACAGGATACTGGCTATCTAGTTAAACACTGTAATTTATATTTATTGAACAGTCTTCTTTTTCACTTGTTCAATGTGGCTTGAATGGAAGATAATTAGAGTTCTATTTCCTACAACCATCACCTTAGAGGCACAATGCAAGAATGCTGTTTTAGACTTCTCCCCTTAGATTGAATCTAAAATATGAAATAAAGTATCCTTGAAATTGAAGTCCTCATATATGCCAGATACATAGGATGTGACAGATCAAACCCAATCCTAATGTTTGTTTAGAGCTGAAATCTCATTAAGTACTAATCAGACTAAAAGTAACTAATGATGCCAAAAAACACTTACAAATCCACACAAACACACAGATGGGCATTTGGGGTGATGGAGTTTAACTAGACTGCCCTACTGAAGCTTTTAATCCCACCTTCATCACAGTAGTATTTGACAGTAGGATTAATCCCAGCTATTTTTAACCCCCTAATATGCATCTAGTCCTAAAAAGGCCTCTACATCTTCTCACTGATGAGAAGTGAACAACTCCAGAACGTAGTACTTCAACCCATCATAAGAAATCATAGAATCATTTAAATTGGAAAAGACCTTTAAGATTAAGTCCAACTGTAAACCTCACACTGCCAAGTCCACCACTAAACCATGTCCCTAAGCACCATGTCTACCCATAAATCTAAGATGGGAGGGCTGAATTGCTGCCTCAGAAATGTTTATGTCTCTTTGACGACTACCGAGGGAGCCTGGATGACTAATACAGGCTTAACATCTGACTTGTAGGTGATGTAAACTAGCTATGATGAATCCCACCCAAAGTAACAGCCAACAGTAGTGCATTAAGTGAGAGAATTAGCATCATGATTTATGTCACCTATTATCTTTTCCCTAATGGAAGCATTACGAGTGCTATGAAATCTCTAACTCAATGTCTTGAACAGATTAAGACATTATTAACTGTTAAGAACAAAATGTTTCTGCATAACTTCTAATTTGGAAATCTTGGGCTACAGTTTTAGGAGAATTTGTATCACCGCCAGCCACCATTTACTGAGGACAGGAAAGCAAAATGGCAAAGATCTTCAATTTGGGAAAGGGAATTATTGTTTTACATGTCTTCTGTGACCTGCACACATGGGAATAGAAGTAAAGATGAAAAAGCAGTTCTGCATTCTGACTTTACATTCCTAATCATTTAACTTTGCTGTTCTGCTAACATTAATGTTTGTATGGAGCTTCCTAGGGTTTAGGCTTTTTTGAAAGAAAAAAGAAAAGGTGTGGAAGAGGAAGAAAATGAGCTAACTTAATTACCTAGGGCTCTAAAGTTTAGTGGGGTTTTTTGAAAACATTTTAAATTGTTGCAGCATCATCATACTATTTTTGGGATGGTATATAATTAGAAAAAAGGCTCTTGTAAGGTGTGGTCAATCAACTGACATTCCTAAGCAATAAAAGTTTTCACTGCTCCTTCAGAGAAGTTAGCTTTGTACAAAATTTTAAACCTCAATTATTTCAGTTGTAGGGTTATTCACACATGTGATAATTGGAACTCTACTATTTCCGTTTGCATTCTCCCATGCTCAGAAATGCCTGAATGCTGTTGTGTCTTTCCTCAGACTTAAATGTAACTCTCTCAATAGAAATTTGATCTCAAAGGTTAAATAATAATTGAAATCTTAATAATTTCTGTGAGAGATTAGAACAGAAATTATTACATAATCTTCATGAAAACTACATGTATCCAGTGTTCTACCAAATATTACTAAATAAAACGAGTATTTAGTGACTATTTAGGACAACCACTTCAAACACATTGAAAAAAAGTATTTTTAGTGAAAAAGATACTAAGAAAAAATTATAGAGTCTGGTGAAAATCTGCCAAAAAGGATGCTTTTAAAATCCTTTTTTTCCATTAATTTCTCAGGAAATCACTACGAAAAATTCAAAGAGCTCTAACTTTGTATTGAGTTTTTGTGGGTTTGCTATCTCAGTGTTTTCTGGGGTTTGTTTTGGTTTGTTTTTTCCCAAACAAAAAATAAAAGCTTCTGCTATAACTTACTCTGATGAAGTCTTACCTATGTTGCAGCCTTACAAATAACAATACACATACACAGGTTTTGCTAAGCCTAAATGACACACACAGGAACAGAAGAGCTGCCTTACACTTAAATGTAAACACCCAGAAAAAGTGAAGTACCATCAGCTTTTCCTGTTCATAGGAACACTTCCTCAGCAAATGAAAAAGCTAAATTAATTAAACTATTCCAAAAAAGGCTTACTACCTGCAACTGGAAAAGAACTGTCTTGGTTTTTTCTATCTCTGATGCTTGTGAATGCTGCTGCTCTGCAACTTGTTTTACAACTTCAATTAGTGATGGAGAATTTTGCTTGGCCATTTTAGGCAACAATGCAGAACTATAAGGGCATAAAAAAGAATTGTTTTATCACCGTTCTATTTAATTACTGTTAATGAAAGAGACAATATTTAGGCCTTTCCTATGGGATTCCCGATCAAAACATTATGCCATTTGGTTCATTTTTTATTATCATGAACAGGTTACTGATGGGTGGATGCTCAAAGCAAATGATCAAGAATTAGAAGACTTTCATGCAGAGTTTTATAAAATAAAGTATTGCAATGTTCTTCTGGCTTCTCCACAGGTAAAATCCTCCGTTTATAAATATAGTCATAGCTCTTAAAAGCATCTTAAGAGCATCTTAAATGCATGAGACATGTATTCATATTTAGCCTGAAAATTTACATTATTGCAGTTACCATACTGCAACTGTCTACTATAGTAACTGTTAAACTATGCTTAATGTAAAATAAACAATGTTGAGAAAGCTGTCACATTTAAAGTCACAAACTAGCGTAACTGTAAAGATCCCCCCCAGTGGTTATAAAATATTTAGTACTATTTTCATATCACTTCAGATAGAATAAGTTAATGAAGACAATCTGTACCGTTATATAAAGTGACATCGAACTCCCAAGAAAATGCAATGAGTCTGGCACAAGTGCATCTTCAGGCCCAATATATTAAATGGCACTCAGGTGACCCACATGCCATGCCTGAAGGCTGGTAGTCCTGACCGGGAAAGCACATCTGCCGTTTTATGTTTAGGGTTGTTGCAGGTGCTGTCCCAGCACCCCTCACTTCTCCCCTCTACCCCACCCAAGCGCTCCACACCCCCCAACACCACGTAGGCCTGCCCCTGCACCACGCAAACCCTCCAAAGGCACTGAAACGCCGAACAGAGCACAGCCAGGCGCCCTGGCAGCACCAGGCCACCTCCTTTCTCTACCAACCCCGCCGCAGCTGGGCGAGGAGGGCGAGCAGCGCCGTCCGCCCCCTCCATCCTCGCAGCCCCTCGAGGTGGGGGCTGCAACGGCCGCCCCGCCTCCGACCCTTCCCGCCCAAACCGCGGCGCGCGCGGCGCCCGCCGCCCGCCAGGGAGCGTCGGCCAAGTGCCGTCCCCGCGGCGCGGCGTGCGGGGCTTAGGGAGCGTCGGAGAACTTCAGCGGGGGAAGGCGAGCGGCGGGGCCGGCGTGAGGGGAGCGCGGCCGTTAGCGGCGGCCGAGGGGCGTGGAGAGCCGGGAGAGGGCCGCAGGGAGGGCTGTCCCCGGCAGGAGTCGGAGGGAAAGCGGAGGAAACAGCTCCTCCTGTCAGAAATGGGGTGGGTGCCTCGCGGTGAGGCCCGTAGCAGTTGTGCGGCCTGGCTCGCCCCGTGGCTGAGGCGATTTTGCGTAGCTTTTTTTCGTTTCTAAGTTCCCTGAGTTACCTAATTCATTGTATTAAACAACATTTTCTGGCATAATTTGTTAGTGTTTGTTATATGCTGCAGAGAACATAAGTTTTGCTGAGCACCACTAGTTTACGAGAAAGAAGAAACATCACCCAATTTCTCCTGCTCTACACCGTGCCCTGTTTTATAGCCGTGGACTTGTGCTCACTCATATTCCTCTGACCTCCAGGTTAAGGAATTTTAACCCTAAATCCCACAATTTTTATAATTTAACTGCTTCTGTCTGCACATGATCTGTTTATTTCATCCTTTTTTTTTGGAATGGCAGAAGCTGAATCTAATACTTCAGCCAGAGACATAATACCAGTTTGTCATTTTTCAATATTGTTTTGTATCCTGGATATTTTCTGACCTTTATCCTTTCTCAGCGTTCTGCACCAAAAATAACCCCGATAATTACTTTTTCTTGCTTAGTCTTGGCGAAGGAAAGAAAATGGTTGTGTTGGTCTCTCTCCATCAAGTCCCCTCAATAATTTTCAATGATCTCGTTCAGAAACATTTCACAGTGGGGCAGAAAGCCTCAGGGATAACATTTTTGCAGACTTCATGAAAATTGGTGTCTGGGTGGAGGAAAGACAAGATACCCACATTGGTTCCCTTTGGGAGGGAGAGCCAGGAGGATTCAGCTCTCATCCTCTGCCCAGCATATGCTGGAAGGAGAAGCAGGAGGGGAAATGGCAGGGGACTCCCAAGGGATGTTCTGGACCTGGCAGAAATGTAGGTTTACTGCAATTGCAGGGAAGGTAGGAACAGGAGACATAGGACAGCAATTCACAGGAAATCAGATGTTATGAATTCCTCTGTGAAAAAATTAATTTTTTTCTTGTCCTTCAGCTGTCATATACTCATGTGTCATGAGTATGATTTTAGCACAGCTGAGAAAATGTATCTATTTTGATTTGATTCTTGGGTAAAGCCTGATATAAATCCTTCATTCCCCTACTTGCCTTTTGACCTTTGCATTTTCCTGTCAAAACATGCAGACTTTTTTACAGAGCTCTCTGAAATTTCTGACTGCTCTGAGGAGATAATCAGCATCCTCATTTTGGACCTGTGGCCCTGAAGACTGACTTCTTGTAACCTCTCTATCTGGGTCCTTCTAAATATACTTTTTCGACTGACTGCAAAATTCTTCACTGGAACATACAGTTACAGCTCAGAAAAGGAAACTCAGTCTGCACAAGTTTTCCTTAAACGTCTTTGTGGTTTTGTTCTGTTTTGCTATGCTGTACATTTCTGAATCTGTTTGAGAGTGTGCAAAGCTGATGCACTAGAACATATGATTACAGCAGTGAGTTACATGGCAGGGTTAATGCTGCTTCCGGGTTTAACGCTACCCAGGCACTTAATCATGTTGGTGACTTTCAGAACAGTTTGTTATTTCCTGTGGATATTGACAGCAACAAAGCAGGGTCTCATCTTAAAGAAGAAATACAGGTTCCCACTCCAATCTTACCTAGAATAGGAATTTCCATCTTGTACGAATCAGCTGCAAGACTGACAGTGAGAAGTGAGATATATAAAGCTGGCAATGTTTGTTTATATCAGCTGATACCTTTCAAGAGTTTAAAAGGATTGTCTACCTGTGTAAGTAAATTCCTGTGTTTTAACCTTTGAATTTGTTTATGAAAACTGCATGTACTTCAATATTTTCATTGTAAGTGCTGATTTCTATTTCTTCAACCTTGCCTAAATATCCCTAAGAGAGGCAGAATGTTTTATTTTAATCCAGTTTGAGGGTTTTATGTATTTCTTTTTTTTCCCCCATTTTTTTGACTTTGCTGTTGTTGAAATTTTATTGCAAATGTGCTCTTATCCCTGTTCATTTGGGCTTCTTTAATGACCTGTTTTCTTTCTCTGGGCATCTCTCTCTGACAGGTGTTAAATATTTCTTGCCTTTTCCATTTTCCCAAAATGATGTCAGTTCTCTGTGTTTCTGTAAGAAGATAAGGTGACCACTGGGATTCAGAGGTGCAGGAGATTGCCAGCAATCTTGTCTTGACCAACAGCAAGCTTTTAGAATTCAATTTCTGGTGTTTTTGAAAGTTGCTTTTTGGATCTTTTTTCTACCCTGAGCTGTCTGTTCTCTGCAGCCTGATTTTATTTCCTTCATTGTTTCTTTTCTGTATTTGCTTTGCCTTTCTCCTTTTCACTCTTGTTAACTTCTTCACCTCTTCTCTCTTCTTGTTATCTATCATTTTCTTTTTCTTGATCTCTGTGCAAGAGAATCTTTTTACCCTCCAAATGTTTGTTCTGACAGTTTCAGAGAGTGAGCGAAAGAGCTAATGGGTGGCCTTGGCTTCAAGTCTGTGCAAATATTTGTCTTGTATTGTGTACTGAAATGAGCAACTCCTTAATAAATGCACTTAATCTTACCTGATGCGGTTACATGCAGTTGAGACTTTCTATGGAATACTGGGACTGTAGAGCATGTTTCTTAAAACCTGAATAACCATGTATGCATTTCTCATAAGCTAAAGCATTGCTGTGCTTGGCAAGACTGTATTTTGAGAAGAGTTTTGTTTGGGGGACATAGGAAGCAGTCAAAAAATTTTATTTTGACTAAGCAAATTTACTTCTGACACCACTGACCTCAGTAGGACTCTGTGATGAAAAACTGGAAGGATATGAGGGTGAATCAGCCCCATTGTTTCTTTGTGTACATACTAATAATTGTCCCTGTGGACTTTTTGCAATACACACGTGACTTAACAATGTAGACAATTACCTCTCCTTCCACAAATTTTTCTTCTACCCTTTCTTTGGTGGTATTTATACAGGGAAGTATGAGGACAGCAATGAACTCTACTTACTTTCCACTACTGACATATCTGAAGCAGACCAATAATCTGTTTTTCCACTACACCCCTCTGCTGTACTGTCTTTGCTGGGGCTATTTGCTATACCTAGATTGGGATCATGTCATATTCTTACATGCCTCCCACAGAGTGTCAAGGTAGGGAAGGAAATACCCTGATTTACCAAGTCATGGTCTTTGACATGAGTCTGTTTCGACACTGTTTTGTTAGCAAGCTGTTTTCTCTAAAAGCTGTTATCAGCTCTGTGCAAATAATACTCTGAGCAAAATCAGGAGTCATAAATTCCTTGACAGATGCTTTTATCTACCGTCACATTTTGATACTTTTAGTTCACCTGTTTTGATAGTCAGTAATTAATCTTTGTAAGCGTTCAACTTGCAGAAAGGAAAACATAATTTTCAGTCAGGATTATTTTTCTTCCAGTCTGGGGAAAAGAACAACAAAGAAAATGCAGAATGTTTTCTGCAAAACCTACTCTGAATAAATAATCCATTAAAACCAGAAAGGTCTTTGACCTCTCATTTGTAGAAACTCTGGGACTCCATTGTCAACCATAAAATGCCAAGGAGTACACCAAGTCCACCATAGTGGTAGGTCTCAAGTACACAACAAAAGAGTATTTTTGCAGGAAAATGAAGTGCTGTCAAGCCAGAGCATGCATGTAGTTACAGGAAAATGTGGACTTGGGACAGGAAAATAGTGCGAGGCATTATCTGATACAGTTAGTTCTGGTAGCAGATCATTGATTTCAAAGACTTAAAAGATTCTCAAGTCTTCCTGCAAAGATACTAATTTTCCTGCAAAGGAATTAATATTCCTGCATGATTTGTTACTGTGCAAAAAAAATGTTGGTGTTAAGGAATACTCTAAATGATTATGGGGTCTTACAACTGGTGATAAAGCTGCATGTATTCCTCCTGAATCAAGCATGGTGCTTAGTCATGAAATCTGAACAGCTGTCTGTTCAAGGTTCCCAAAGCAAAGGGATCTAGTCTTTTGTTCCAGACCTCTGGAGGCTTCCACTGGAAACTGAAAAATTATCAGAGACAGAGAAAAGAAAGTAAGACACTACCTAGAGGATATGTAAAATAGGCTTTCATAGCAACAGAGGGAGGAAGAGACAGATGGACAACTTTCCACAGGTTAGTAGCCTAGCTGGGCTTGGATAAACAAAGTCCAGAAAACGGAAAAAAAAAAAAAAACCCAAGCCACCAAAACTGGAATTACACCATGGGCCACAAAACAAGGTGTGAACTACAGGATGATTTTGGATAAGCTTAACGTGTCTTGATTTCAGGGCAAAGAGTGCAGTTAGCATAGTGAAAAAGCTGAGTCGGGAAGTTGTGCACTTACACTCATTGTGTATTACACTCATTTAGTTCTGTGTACTTGTTACTAGGTAAAGTTTCAGTAACCTATGCTAAGTTCCTGTGCATGTTGAAAACTATACCGATCGTGTGCCCCTCCACAGAGAAGTCAGAAATTAGCAAGTCAATACTTTTGGTAATGCAAAAAGAAGTGCAAAAAGTCCTGTGGAGGCCTGTGGGAAAAATGCCTTTAAGCTCACAGCCCATGCCCCTGCTGCCAGGAGAGGTAGCAGACATGAGCTTCACCTCAGCAATAAGTGTGTAAAATGCCTTCAACAAATTGTTACACAAACTCCTCCAGTCCCATCAAGCTGAGCGACCTCTGTATTTGCTTCCCGTCATGGGAGCTGGAGGAGGGCCCAACAGTCAGAGGGCAAGAAGATCCATTAGGCTAATGTGGGTTAATTGATTCAATAAGTCTAATGTTATGTACTAACCTTTTATCATCCCTGACCTGGGAAAAACCTGAGGTAGGCGGGGTGGTAGGGAAATACCTAAATACTTAAATAAATACATAATAATTCCCATTTCCGCTCCTTTTGCTGCAATTTCTTTTCATGCAGTGAGGAAATCCTGAGACAGTAATTACTCTTACATCACCTTCTCTACATAGTATCACTGAACGCACTGCCTTAATAGCATAATTCTGTATTTGGACTAATGGTGCTGTCCTTGCCTTTTTGTTTGTTTTTCATGTTTTGTTACTGACTACTTGGCAGTTGTAAGAATCTTTAAATATCCTGGAATATGGTGGAAGCAGTACTGATAGATCTGTTCAGCCTACCGGCCAACTTGCAGAACAACATCCAAGGATTGCTATTTAACACGCTGGAAACTATTGAGAAATGCTCTTCCATCCCTGCTCCATTTGTTTATGTCATGTGTTGCCAGAGGCAGGAGAATGGTGAACAAGAGTCCTTGCTTCCAGCTCTGAGACATTTGCAGAGTCTGAAGAAAAGACTGCAGGTGGTACGTGCTCTGACTACAGCTGCTGTTTTGTACACCATCAAACAAAGACTGGATGAAAAAGACCTAAGCATCATTAAAGTTATTCTCCCTACCTTAAGAAAAGACTTAGTGAAAGTGTATATAGACCATCTCTTTACAGCAGTCTACCAGTTTGAATTTGAGGATTTACAGGTGGCATCTGATTGTAAAAACCTACAGATAGCTGAACCTCAGAGTGAAGAGCAAATGCTTCCTACACAGGACGTGGCAGTCATCCGAAGTGAGATTCAGATGTACTTGGAAAGCCTGCCGAGCCTGAATGGGGAGCTCACCATCCTCAAATCTTCCCTGATCCCAGGTAAAGAGAATCCCGGCTAATAGATTTTACAGAGACTGTTCCCAAGCATACTTCTTCAAGAGAACTGCAAAATGGGTAAGATTTGGAAATGTCTTCAGGCAGCAAATAACTCTATATGATGTTGCAATCGTGTATCATGTCTATAAGAGGGGGAAGTGTCAATAAAGATACAGCAACAGACTGGCAAGTCTATTCCAGGCCTGGGGCATGATCAGAGGAAAGAGAGGCCCAGGTTTAGTGAGAGCAGTACTACAGACAGTGAAATCTCTCTTCCCCTCTGTGTGGGAATTACACACAATGAGAGTTACCATCATCTTCTGGAAAGGTGGGACAGGAGTTTCTCCTGGTCTGCAGCCTCACGCATGCCTGGTTAATCAGACTGATGTCTCAGTGTCCCTGCCATGGCGTGACCCAGTTTACTGCAGCAAGTCTCTCAAGCAGTCTGGTTATTGCATCTCATGATTCAGAGTGTTCAGGGGAAAGCTGAAAGGTTTTCTACTGCAAAAATTTGGAACCGTCTTTCCCTAAAAATATGTCTGAAATGATCCAGAGCCTGAAGGGAACATGAGTTACTTAAAGCCATCTTTGCCTGCGTTGTGCTTCAAGTTTTTGACTATGACTTTGAGAGGGTCACACTACATAAAAGAGATTTTGAATCTCAACTGATTATGTCACTAAGCTTGTCAGCTATTAAGATAGCAAAAATACCAGTTGTGGGACTGTTGCTGTGTTCCACTTTGCCATGCAAAACCCCATCCCCTGCATTGTCCCCAAAAGCAGTTGATTGCATGAGGCCACAATAAATGATGTGCACTGTAAAAACAGAGGATTTTTCAATAACACTAGAAATTCTCAGTGCTTTTCAGGTGTTTGATATTCTGTGATGTCTTGAGGACTAGTATGTCATTTGCCAAAAAAAGCTTGGGAGATGCCACCTTAGAACATTTGCTTAAAAATGTACTCTCATTTTCCTCAGTGAGTTACCTCTTCTCTAGGGTTTGCACTACAACTCTGCAAAAAGTCAGGCTAAATCTGCCAGGACTCCTTGCTCAAACCCCTCTACCTTGGCCTCAGACAATTATGATTATGAGCAAGAAGGAAATTTAGAATCCTTAAATTTAAATGCCACAGCTAAATACAAGGTAAAACAATACTCAGTTGGCTGATTACAGGTCTCTTCAGTATAAAACCATGTTATATCTGGACTGGTCATGTGTTGAAAGCAATTGTTTGTTGTCTTTTTTGCCTTGCCAGATGATATCTTCCTACATGGCTTCACCACAAGGACAGGTGGCATCTCCTACATACCAACTCTAAGCTCCTGCAATCTCTTCAGCAGCTCCAAGCGGAGGGACCCACAAGTTGTTGTTAAAGAAAATCTCCGCCGGCTGGCTAATGCTGCAGGATTTAACCCAGAGACTTTTCACAGAGTCAAGGTATCTTATCAAACAATTGTTTTATGTAAATGGATCAGATCTTCCTTCATGTATCACTGGCTAAAACTATAGTCATTATTCTTACCTTTCTCAGCAAGAACTTGTGAGAAGCAGGACAATTAAAACATTTATGCTGTCAGTTTATCTGTGGGAATAGCCATCCAAACTATCAGCCATTTGGCACTATATGGAGAAGAAGCACTGTTTCTTCCAAGTGTATGCTAACATTTAACTTAACACAGAGTAGAATAATCAGATAAATGATCAGAGCAGTTTCTCTTAAAAGAAAAATACACCATCATTTCTGTGTTGGCTTTCTACTGACACATCTGCATGGCATTTGAACAAGGGAGTGCCTGATTTCCACGCATAATCAGTTGGTGCAAGAGAGTGTTTCATGCCAAAGAAAAATCCTTTCATTAGTCAGAACTGGAGTTTTTTTTTGCTGCTGTATCACTGTCCATGTTCTGGTTTTGTCTTGACAGATTGATCACGCTAATGCCGTGTGTATTATGGGAAAGACAGAGCCTGACAGCTATGATGGAATAGTTACGAATCAGAAAGGTGTTACAATAGCAGCTCCGGGTGCTGATTGCATACCCGTGCTGTTTGCTGATCCTGTCAGAAAAGCCTGCGGTGCTGCTCATTCTGGTAGGAGTTTTAAATCACGGAGATCAAAATAACTAGGAGACCACTGGAAAGGGAGTTCTGGACTAAGGATTACAAATTAGCAACCAAAGGAACACTGAGTGAGAATGAATAAATGCAAGATCACCTAACAATATAGACCCTGACCTGTTAAGTTTGTATCTGCCAAGACAAGATTAATCTTGAGAATAGTTTGTTTCCCAAGCTGTGTATTATTTTTTAATTTTATAGCTGTAATAGTTATTATTTATGTATTTACATGTTTATTTTTCTGATCTGATAGCCAAAACCAAGTAATATTTTTTGTCCCCTGTGGCTATAAAGCCAATGTCCCCAACAATCATTTTGGATCAGAAGAAATACTTGTCTGACCCAAACCAAATGAGAATAAAACAAGCAGGGATGTTAACACAACTGGGGGTTATGTCAGACTTCCGAAGATGTCCCAACTGTTAGGCTAGAATAAGTATCCCATGGTGAGATTTCCCTGCTGAGGCTGTTTCATTTTGTAAAAAAGTCTGTATTTATAAAGTCAAGGAGAATGCACAGCTGCGAGTTTCTCCTCAGCTTTGATGCTAGTACACCCTTTGATATGGTAGGAAGCTTCCTCTCTGCCTGGAATTTGTGAATGCCACCTAATTCATACAATTCTTCATGCATTGAATAGATTAGCCAAAATAAATTCAAATTTGTGAGTCATCATAAGATGATCAAAACTTTGACTTTCCTTCAGTAAAGTTGGTGTGTGTGTGTGTGTGTGTGTGTCCCATCCCATGCCTAGCAAGCTTAGATTAGAGAAAGTGAGAGGAATGAGAGTTGTGGCATGTCTGTCTGGGGAGAGAGGGGAATGTTGTGGGTTTTAATGGGAAGAAGGGATGGAGAGAATTTTATCTGCTCTTGAAAGGTTTAGGAGCTTTACATTGTAAGTGTTCAAACCTAATTATTGTAACATATTTAAATCTGTAGTTGCTCCTTTCTCTGCTGCCTCTTCATTTATCTAGTCCCTGACACACCACATTGTTCCTCCAACCCACACTGCTCCCTTCTCCCAGCATACCTCCCAGCTCTAGCCTGAACTCCTACCTTCCATCTCCCAAGTTTTGGCCTTCATTCCCACATCCCAGTCCTTGCCAGGCTTCCAATTATCTTTTCCTCAGTTCTTTCCTTCCTGTCCAACCCCACCTCAGTTCATGTTTAACTTGAACACATGTTGCTATGTATACAAAAAAAGACAGTTAGGTATAAGGTCATCTCAGTCTTTGGATGTAGAAAAGCAGAGAAAGAGTTATTAGCATATCCTGTCCTTCGTTATGACGCACTCCCTGTGCAATGCAAAGACTTACTGAGACTCAAACTGAGATACAAGAACTCAAAGCTGGGCGTTCTTCTACCTGTTACAAACAATACCAAAGTGCAGTTTGGCTTTCTTCTGTCTATTCCAAATACTGTCTCTAGCTTGAGCCTTTTTTTTTTTTTCTGAAATAACACCCTATTTTCACCATATTATAAAAATATGCCTCTGACTGTAACACATTTCTGTTGTCATATTCCCATTTAAATGTTTCAAGCACAAAGGAGCTGTAAGGTATGCCCTAGTTGCCTAAACCAGGACACTGGGAAAAAGTAATTCTGCAATCGTAATGTAAACTCTTCTCTCTAGTTTCATCTCCACAAAATTATATCAGCAAACTGATAGTTGTTAATGTGTTCATTTTTTAAAAAATATTATTTTTATTATTAGATATAATTATTTATTTTAGATGTAAATATATCTATTAATTTGTGCCTTTAATAACAGCATGTATTTTAGCTACTATAAAATTAAAGAGGCAATTCATACAATTTTTTTTTCAACCTCTCATTTCTCACAGGATGGAAAGGCACCTTGTTAGGAGTTTCTATGGCCACAGTAAATGCTATGATATCTGAATATGGATGTAATGTGGAAGATATCCTTGTGGTGCTGGGCCCATCTGTAGGACCTTGCTGCTATAAACTTCCTCATGAATCAGCGAAAGAATTTCACCGAATTGATCCAAAGTGTGTGAGACTATTTGACTCTGCATGTCCTTATATTGATATCAGAAGAGCAACACGGTAAGCCTACTAAGTGATCAAAAGACTAATTCCACATTAGTTATCAATAATTATTTTGATATTGTATTATCCAGCACTATTATGGTGAGAGTCCTTACCATCTTGAAGTACTCTCTAGTGCTTTGCAGATCAACAAATGATACTTTAAAGGAATGGTATCTGCTCACTTTTGCTGAGTTCCAACTATTATTTTACTGTTATAGTGTTTATGGATTATAGACAAATGTTCAAATTAAATGTGGTTCTACTGGTTGCAGAAAAGCAATTATTTTAGTCTAATCCTGGAAGAAAGAAAAAAGAAAAGCACATGAAAGTCCCAATCACAATATTGACACCGTTTGTTCAATTGATACGTGAGGTGCTGTCTGAATGATAGTGTCTTAAGGAATGTGAGAACGTACAAAAATGTTATTTTCTGTTTCTTTTCCTTTCTTTAAGGATTCTTCTTGAGAATGGTGGGATTCTTCCTGAGAACATCCAAGATGATTCTGTCACAGATCAGAACCAAAATGTCACTTTCTGTACTGCATGCCACCCTGATAAGTTTTACTCTCACTTTCGTGATGGCATTAACTTCGGGACACAGATTGGCTTCATATCAATCAGAGACTGGTAGTATCTGTTACTCTTGAATAGTATTTTACACAATAAGTCTGGTGCATTGTCTGGCATCCTGCTCTCCTTGTAGACGTTCTTCCTCCTTCCTTTCACAGACTTAAAATAGAGAATTCACAGGTATTGAGAATCTCCTGCTTCTTCCCTGCCATTCTGAGGCGAGAATAAATGTCTGGGGTGTGGGGCCAATAATTCTTGTGTAAGAGAGAGTGCAAAGGAAACAAGGACAACCTACACCAGTGACAGAGCCCTTCTGCAAGACCAGATGCAAGCTCCCATTTTTTGGATCCTTCTTGACCAAATATTTCCCAGAAACCTCATTGTCTTAAGGTGGTGAAAGCACAGAAAACCAGTCTTCATTAGCTTCTGAGTGAGACTTACAAATTAAGTCAAGTATGACATTACTGATATAGGGAGGGAAGTCTGTATTGCACATTAACTGTTTGAGAACTCTCAACTTCTTGTTAGTTTCAGCTGAAGGTTAGCCTTATGTAATTACGTGCCTGGTATTGTTGTTCTTTGGATTAAAGAAGAGCTCCAAAACACTTACATGAAAAATAGCTTGAAAGTGTGAAGCAAACAAGCTCATTTGAGGCAAACATTGAAGATCTATGAACCCTCACCATTCTGTATTTTTTGACTGTAGAAAAAGTAGGACTAAGACTCTTAATATGGTATGACATGTATGTTCATGTTTCCTTAGGATTTTTTTCTTTAAACTGTTGGTGCTCTGGTACTCTCCATCAAGTCGGTCTCAACAGTGCCCAGTTATTAAATAAATATCTAAAAAATAGAGTCAATTTAGCCTCAGTTAATTTTACTGACCAATAGTTGATGTATCTGCCTTACTAAGCAAATTCTAAGTGTGCACTGTTTTCTTTTGGCCATAAAAAATTTGCCTCTAGATGTTACAATAGATGTGATAGTTCCTGACACATAGACAGTGAGAGTTTCCTAATAGTAAAACTATGCTGACTGTAGCTTGCACAGTTGCCAAGTACAAGCCTTGGGACAACGGTCCACATGACGTATTTTATATTTCGAATTCAACGATCTTTACCAATTCTAGACTTTCATGTCCACTAGAGGTCAGTGCTCGCTCACGCTGCACTTCATCCCTGGCTGCACTGTATATATGGGTTTTCAGACCATGCATTTTGCAAAGCACTGTACAACATGTGCTGCTACTTTTGCCTATATAATCATCTATCAAGTTATTCTGGTATCTGGTTTTTAGATTGTTTATCTATTTTTCATTTTGTTGGGCTGTGATTCAGAGCTGACCAAATCAGAACTTTCCTTGTCCTCTGGGAGAACTGACTTTTTAAAAAACTTTTCTTTTACCTGTGAATGGTATTTCTCAGAGAAGAGCTTGATTCTGAGTATTTTACCCTCTGACTGTAATCATCGAACAAAAATTACTTCTTCCAACTCTCCTACTTCTTCAGAAATACTATTCCTCTTCTGCTGCAGCCTGCCATCCTTGACAATAAAAATCCTTACATTTTCAGTTACCTTTTAAAAACCTCACTATTGCTTTCATCATTCTCAGTTTCTTTTGTAACTCCACTGTGGTGATGTTCACAGCTGAATTCAAACTGGAGGTTCAGGTTCCAATAAGCACAACACTCACAACCCTCAACTTAATGCTGCCAGACATTACTGCACACTAGCTGATGGTGTGTATGGTATGTATATGTATATGCATGTATATGTATTTGACTTATTCCAAATATAATTTGAATAATATAATTGTATGGACACTGACAAGCTTATCTTGCTGCACTAGGTAAAAAAACCCAACAACCTACCTTCACATTTTAGTTCTGTCCCTTTGCCCTGATATCTAAGTGTGAACCACTTTATGGGCACTGATTGATGTAGCAGTGGAGTGAGTAAGGTGTCCTTCCTTCTGCTCTTTCTGCTCTGGGGGCAGCAGCACCATGTAGTCCTCAGTCTCTGCACCCGAAGCTCAGCCAAAGCTTGTCTGTCAGTGCCCTTCACTTAACCCTCTTCCCTTGTGGATTAAGAGCATGCTGTCAAAAGCAGCTGAGTTACTCAGTTCTGCAAGGTACTGCTTGACATGTGCCTGCTGTTAGCCCATCTCACCTCAAAGATCATAGAACATAGAATCTCATAAAATGATTTGGGTTTGAAGGGACCTTAAAGATCATCTAGTTCCAACCCCGCTGCCATGAGCAGGGACACCTTCCACTAGACCAGGTTGCTCAAAGCCTGGTCCAAGCAGGCCTTGAACACTTCCAGGGAGGGGCCATCCACAGCTTCTCTGGGCAACCGGTGCCAGTGTTTCACCACCCTCACAGTAAAGAATTTCTTCCTCATCCCGTGACTACACTCCCTGATATAGAGTCCCTCCTCATCTTTTCTATAGGCCCCTTTAAGTACTGAAAGGTTAAGATGGGTTTAAACTAATGCATTTAACTTTGCAGTAAGTAGAAGGACCTTGCAGCTGTGGTACTTAGCACACTTCAAATGCTCAACAGTGTATTAAGTCACAGTAACGATACCGATAGTAAGCCCTGGCTAGTTCATACCTGCTCAGGAATGACAACAGAGACTTTCTTTCTGTTTAGAAGAATACCATTTAGAGGTCACAGTAGGACTGTGCAAGCTGGAGAGCGTGTCAGAATGAGCAGAAACACCAAAGGCTTTACCTTTTAGAAGACCAATTCTTACCACAATTGTTGTTCATTATTTCTTTTACACCATATTACCTAGACTGTAAACCTGTCAAGACAGGAAGCAGCCTTTTGTACATGGATTACTGAGGTGGAGAACTCCATGACCAATAAGAAAATAATAATATTCAGTCCCCAAACAGGTTAGGCTCTGCATCATATAGATTTTTTTTCAAAAGTCCTTGCTACAGAGGCATTTTAATTCTGGTATTTTAAAAAAAAAATGTTAGAGGAAGGGCATGATAAAAAGGAGACAGGGCTGTTTCTCATCTCTATTTACTTTTCATTCCTGTTGCTCACTAAAGGAGCCAAGCAGATCTTCCTGCTAGGGAAGCTCTTAAAATGCCACATAAATTGTTCAGCTGTACCTATCTAATCATCAGATCCCATTTATTAACCTTGCTGATGAATTTATAAGCTGCATTCACCCTATTATTGTTATTAAATAACATTATTAATTATTATTGTGGTATGCCCTGAGGCAAGCACAAGACATGATCACACTGAATATTGTTTTCGATAGCTATTACTGTGCAATTAACATTTGTTGCTATTGTAGATTCTGAATATGGGCCTCTTCATTTACATTTATGTATTGGAATGAAGTGTACCAAAGCATGTCTGTGAAAGGCTTTATTCACTATTCCAGTAAAACAGGGCAGCTCTAACACAGACTTCTGGTTCCAGTGCCTGGGGAAGCAGCGTGCAACTTCAGAGGCATAGATCAAAGCCTGAGATAATTCGTGAAATGTTTACCCAAACTGAGATTTATTGCCACTGGTATGGCAAAGGTGAAGAATATTAAGGGTGTTATATTAAAAATATCTTTAATTAATTTATAGAAGTTAGGTGCATCAGTGACTGCTAGCGTCTTTCTACTGACAACCCAAGGAGACAGGATGGGGTCTAGACAGTTGCTTGGTCTGAGTTCAACATTTGATGGCTGTGTTTGTGAGAGGCAGCAAACTCAGAAGCCATGGGACTGGACCTTCAGCTAAACACTTGGGCACATCTCAAGTCACAGAAAGTATATCATTCCTCCCAAATTACAAGCATTCAATCTCCTTTCCCCAGCAGTGACATAATTTGCAAAGTGGCTGTCTTTGCCTCCAGTCTTAAAATTTCTTCATGCTTATCTTTTGTGCATTGCTGTCTTTCTGTCCAGCACTGCTCACAATCGCCCTACAAGGCTTGTGAACCCAGTTGCAGGGTGTTGGAGGAAACAGATGACATTCTGCTTAGAGCAGCGCCAGTGTTGCTTTCTTTTACATGCATGTGCCTTTTTTTTCTTTTAGAAGCAGTGTGAAACTTTTTGTCCTCAGCACAGGATCTTTATCAGTATCCTCCAACCCATTCCCATTTTACAGGTTTCTGCAAGAGCTCCCAATTGCCAGCCTACACAGCAAAGAAGTCAATATTCCCAGATTCCCTCATTGCTGTCCTCATTTCCACTCCATGCTCAATTTGCTGCAGGGTGATGCAAAGAGAGAGATGAGCTGCGCTCATTTGTCCCGAGGCTTAGAGGGGGTGCGTGGGTGCGCTCGCCTTGATGTCATGTGTGCGAGGCTTTTGTTCTCTGAGTACCAAAGTCCTCGCTGAACTCCAGCCTCTTGTGTAACAATGTAACAGGACAGTGCACTGGTGGGAGCAGTAAATCCTGTATGTGAGAGAGGAAATAATGTATTGGCCTGCTGAAGGATTTACATACCTCTGAAGACTGACAGCAAGCACAGCCTGTAAGGCTGACTTGTTCCACTTTCCATTTCCAGCAGATACTATCCAGTGTTTCCAGATGAATGATTCAGATAGAAATGTACGTAGATTTAAGAATGGTCCTAATCCTGTATATTCTTATACCCAGGATGTTACTAATTGCTATCCATTGCCACACCTTTTTCTAATACTGAGAGATTTTGCTTCTCTGCTTGCTTTAAATATACAGTGCCTATGGCTGTGCTGCTAAAAAGCGTGATTATGTATTTCCCAAAGGCATGCAGAGAAATAGGAAGCTAGCTTTTTTAAGTGATCCCTCTGATCTTTCATTAGTAAGCATTTAATTTACAGTAGCATCTCACATTACAAATACTTGGCTGGCTCTCTTTGTCTGCAAGCTCTTGGGGGTCAAAGGAGGCTCACAGAAGAATTTTGAGAGCGCGGTCCCTGGACGACAGCAGGGCTGAGGTCTCTCTCTTCCCCTTCTGCCAATGTGGCATCATGTCTCAAGGGCAACCTGAATTCTGACAGTCATGGGAGCAAGGACATGGCATGGATTTCCATTTGATTCCTGCAACAGAAAAGAGATCTGAGACAAAAATCAATACGTGACTAAATTATGAGAGTTCATTTTCACAATTAATTTTATCTAAGGGAACTTTTCCTCTCTTCTTGTGCAAATCTAATTCACAACACTAACTACTCTGTTTTTCCAGTGTTGACTCTTCTATGCGTAGCAAAGGCCTGAACATCTGAAATAAATAGTTTGCAATATAAAGATTTGGGGTGTACCTACCATAAAAACTGATCAAGCATTTTATAAGGGAGAATGAAAGCAATGTTTGCATTTCAAGATGTACAATTTTCTCATGTGATGCAATATTTTTAGGCAGCAATTCATAGTTCTGGTCAGATGTTTCAGTTCAAAGTGATTTTATCAATGACAACTATAGAAAGCCCTGACTATCTGAAATAAATATCTTATCACTTCTCTTTGAGGCACTGAGCTCTGTCCTAAAGGAATATTCAAGCAAACACCACTGCTAAAGGAAAACATTTCTGTTCTGCTTTGGTTTTCTTTGTTTGAAAGCTGTGAGCTTGATTTTCCTGCCCAAGAATGAATCACAAAAAACTCAGTTGTAACACCAAAGTTGTGACAGGTGGCTAAAAACCTTTTGGTTGGTTTTATAAAATTAGTATTAAATAAAACAGGGTTATGAATACAATTTTATTCTGACTCTCAGCTTTCTTCTTTATATTGTCTCCATAAAAAGCTTTCAGAGCATGAAAGGGGAGCAGAACAAGAAGCGTGCTAGAGAGGCTCCTTTAGGCTTGTGAATTTTTTTTGCTATATTTGATGCTTAGATCATCCTCAGTTCCCTCAATTACCCTGCAACTTTGATCTTCAAATTCCTCCAGCACTGAAACATCCCAGCACATGTAACTCCATGCTAGCAATGGCAGAAACACAGATGTAGAGTTGATAGTCATGTTTACATCACAGCATTTCTTCAGCCTACCTGGTGCTGGCATAGATGATATTGTGATAAAAGTATTATGCCACAATGGTGAGATATTTTGAGAAAAATGTCCTGAGCAGTCCTGCATTTATTTGAGATTTTAGGGGCTGTAAGTCAGAGGCAATTTTTTGCTTTTCAGAAGACTGGGAAAGTTAAAGATAACTTTGCACACTCTTCTTATCTAGTGCATGTCTTCACCAGAGCAACATTGTTTGGGTTTTAGAGTCTGCTCCAGTGTACAATTGTATTTCTGTAATTTCCTTTAAGAATGACTTCTTAAGAAGAGACTGACTGCGTATACGTTGGCCAGGAAATGCAAAAGTTACCTGACTTCTCTTCATTATTTTATATTACTATTTAACTAACTGTCAGAAAATTCAGGTGCCACAAAATGGGGAAATCAGACTGCTCGAGCTAAAATGTCCTTACAGGAGAAAGGGTAAAGATTCAGACAAAGCTAATGGCTACTTTCAACGTCTTCAGGATGAGATGTTTAAATCCATCTTTCAGAAAAACTCCTCATTTCCTGTTTTGAATGTTAAGAGCAATCTGAAATAAACCATTTAAAACTGAAGTGCCATTGCAAATTAAAACAAATATTGAAATCTTGATTCATGCTGAAAAGAGAGAACCTATCTTCCACAGAGATCATCTTACTATTTATGCATATCTATCTGCATGAGTCAATCCTCTTATTTCTTCAGTAAATATTTCCTTCATAGATTGTAGATTGTTATGTTCCCTTTGGTAAACGTTTAGCTAAGTTTTACATGCAATATTTAGCTCCATTAGTCTTTCCTAAGATGATCCTTCCAGCTCTTCATTCTCTAAATTCTGCCCTATTAATGTCAATTAGGTGATAATCAGTTTTCACTTATATGCTCTTTTAGAAGGAGAGTAACATTTGAACTTTGTAGAGGGACTGTTTTTTCTGGTAGGCTTGCAAAGTTGTGCTTCTCGGTACAAAAAAACCTTGAAGCAGCCTTAATTGAATAACCTTGGTCTCCCTCTATTCCCCCTTTTTCAAAAGAGTCATAGTCTATTGCACTTCAATTAGGATTTATTTTAGGATTCCTAGCTATAACTCATAATCCATCACATTGTTCCTGAAGCAATCTTCATGAAGGAGGCTCAACTCAGAAAGAGAAAAATAGTTGGTATTTTTGAAGCTGACACAGGATTTATGGTAGAAGAACATTTTTAACTTAAGCAAAAACGTTTTAAAAATCTGATGTTGGAAAGCTGACAGAAGGAAACTGAAATGCAGAAATAATTTCACAGTTTTTGCAGGGGGGGGAAAGTTTAACAATGTGTGAAACCTAATATTCATCCCTTGAATTATATTCACCTCAGGACTGGATGCCTTTGTACATACTGATTTATCCCCAGTAAACTGGGCTGAGGCTGGAAGGAAAGGGTGAGGTTGTTTGCCCACTGTAATAAATGATATCAGAAAAGAGGGATACAGCAGCATTCCTTTTAGCAAGTGAGTTAAAGAGTGCTCAGGGTAATGATGAACCACTTTCTACCAAGCCAATATCTGAAGCTGAAAAAACAGCCAGTCATTCCTTGGCTCGGCAGCAGTCTTGGAGGCTGTTATAAACAAACAGAAGCAGGGAACAAAAATCTCCTTTGGGATACAGCTAGCCTGAAACAGATATCCATGGTGAGACACTGTTGGATAGAAGAGGCAGAAAAAGACAGCATCATGACGATGAAGACATTTCTACACCTGTTCATTAAAGATTTAGTGCAGAGAGAGTATATTCATGTGGAAACATGGCCCTCTACCATATTGTCTGAGCAGAGAGTAATGCTGCCAAGCATCTTCCTATGTGTAGTTTTGTAGTTTTTGCCACAGTTGCTAAAGCTATCAAGGCTTCTTTGTGTGGTCAGGATTTCTCCCAAGAACCTGGAAAGGTTGGAGTATTGAATGCTTATGGACATGTCCCAGTTTTCCTCTCTCTTCATCCCATATTTAAACCCCGCTATAGGCATATTGTGCACTCACAAGCTTCCAATCTATCCAAGCAGGAGGAGGACCACAGTTAATTGTGGGAGGCAGATAATGGCCACTGTATACACTAGCTACATGCAGGACTCTGGGACCTCGCTGGGTCCAGAATAATTGCAATGATGGACAAATCTGCCCTTGCCCACTGCAGCTGTATTTCTGGACTGAAAATATGGAAGAGAAGCTGCTTTTTGAAATTTCACTCAGCTTGGCTAACAGCCCAATTCTGCAGACTTGGAAGATTTTCTATCATAATATTTCTCTGAAGCTAGCTGTGAGAATAAATGGCATGAGGTATGTTTGGCTCAAGAGCTGAGAGTTTAAAATTTTTGAAGAATCTTTTCTTGTTTGTTATGGAGCAAATCCCAAACTTCTTGCTTAGAAGTCCAGGTTCCCTGCTGCTATGGGGCCCCATCAGAACATCTTGACTAAAAGGGAGAAATGCCCTCCTTTGTGAATACTTACTAGTAACATTTCTACTCTCAGCTGTACTAATTACTATGGCAGAAGTAATTTCACAGCGGACAAGGCAGACTGACCTCCTGGTCAGTCCTAGGAAGGCAGAGAGGACAAGTGGTGCTAAATATGGTGAAACTACTCCTTACTTATATGGCAGCCACCTAAGACTCCAGGCAAGACTGCAGTGCTGAGAAGAGGCAGATCATGAAGAGGAATGAACCAGTTATCTTGGGTTCTGCTAGAAACACGTGGAATAGGTCAAAGCAGATTTTTTGCACAATATCTACTGTATATTTTGCTCCAGCCTGCCCAATGGGAAGTTATGGAGCATCTTGAGCACTACTTCTTTTGGAGCAATAGAAATTTCTGGTATCCTTGATCCCACCTAGCTCTTGGGGAGAGGCTCAGACATACTGATATTAGTAGATCCTTCAAGATTTGGAGTGATCAGTTGAATATCCTGTTCTTATCACACATCTCATAAGAAAGCAATAAGGAGAAACTTCTGATCTGTGAATTTACAGTGTTTTTATTCTTCTTTGTGGGCAATGCCACTAGTAGAGAAAGTAATGCCATGAGCATAGCTTGCAAGATGGGCAACTCTGCAGACATAGCACAAAGATCTGAAGGGATCCTCTTCTAGATATGCAAGATCTACAGACCAAGAGACCTGTATGGTTGTGCCAAAATTTCAGGCCCTGAAAGCATCATCCCAAAATTTCAGAGGCGTGAGACACGTACCAGATGCTCTCAAAGCTGAGGAAGGAGAGAGGGAGATTTCTAGGAGACACCCAAACAATCGAAATCTGGTGGCTTTGCCTAAGGTGTGTTTGAATGGCGTCTGTCACAGGGCACCCCAAAAGCACATCATCTGCAATGAAAAACCAGCCCCTTTTCATGAGTCATGGGACACAGAGTTGGTTTGGGAGCTGTGCTACAAGAGCTTGTTACCCTCATGCCTCTCAAAAGCCATAGCTGTCTACCCTTGAACACTGTAACACCCTTTCACGTTTTTAGGCTGGCTGCAGCTCCTGTTAGAAGGCCCACTGTGTGAAGTGCCCACTTTTAGAAGGGATAGGAATGTCAGAATACATTTTTGTTCTAGCAAGAAGCACACTATAAAAAATTTCTTCTGTAATCAGTCAAAACTTCCAGCCATAGGCAAGGCCCTTTGTTTCAATAAAAATCAGTGTTGTTGCAGTAATGTAGTAATTACATTCTGAGTTACTGTTTTCACAAATCATCTGGTTTAATGAACAAAGCAAAACCAACTTTGACTATTTTGTTCTCAAATTCCGTCCGAGTACGCAGTTTCTACAGACCATCTCAGGAAATTTTTGACTGTTTCCTACTTTCTGCCTTATCCACTGTGCAAAGCAGCATTTTTATTCTTATTTATTTATGAAATGAGCAGAGGGAACAATTTGAAATTGCTGTAGCATTTTTTCTCCTGTTTGCAGATTGCAGTTTTTATAGGTGTGTTTTGAGTTGGAGGCTATTTAAGATTTTCAGATTTGAAGATGGATCACAAGCAAATGTTTTGTGGAGGTCATTGTCTGTGTTTTAAATTTACTGATCAGCTGTGATTAATCAGATTAGTCCTTTGACTGGAGGAGTGTGAATTACCTTTCCCCATGTGTCGTTGCTTAGGAACTGAAAGTGTGGTTATGGACATGAGTTCAAAATCCTCTTGATGGGACAATAGTGCCAACAAAAAATGAATAAAAGCTTGTGAAAACAAAAGTATAAAGAGTAAAAACATTACCAAAGAAAGTGTGTTTAAATATTGAAGTGAATAATCCCAGATAATTTGGAGTGGAAAATTCACTTTGTTTATAGAGAGCACAACACCTCCCATGAAAATAGGACGATGGAGTATTGTTAGCCAAAAACCTGATGGTGGCCTGAGGACTTCACAGGAGAAGGGCAGTGCTGTGCCTTGTTCTCATATGGGTTTGCAAAAAGCACAAAGACTGCAGGATGCAAAAGGCCATTTCCTTTCTTCATCCATGCATAGCCTCATCTTAATGCAAGAAGTGGAAGAGAGCACTGGTAGTACACTTGATCCAAAAAGGGTTGGGGAGGGAAAGCTGCAAAATGAAGTATGGATTAAAAGATGAAAGCCACCTTCTGGATACTATCCTTCTGAGGTTTGCTAATGACCTGTGGGAGGAGGAGAGAACTTGGACACTTGCAAAATAAGATACCTTTTAAACACCCTTTTTTGCCCTCAGAGGTTATCCAGGACAATTCACAGACTGAGATGATTATTAGAGATGAGATTCTGATGAAAATTTACCCTGATTTATCAGTTGTTCTGTAGGACTCCTTCACTGGAACTACTTGGGAGATTGCTTCATACTGTTAATTTAATGAAAGAAGCTTCCTTTGTCCTATCACCTGCGTGTCTAGATCAATATTTAGCTTCTAATTCAATGTACTTCTTTGTTTGAGAGTACAGTACTCTGATGTTTCTTCCATTTTGTTTTACAGTGTCCTCAGTATTCCTAGCTGTTAAGAGAAATTAGACCAATTAGACCTTCAGTGTCCCTGTACATGCCTGTTTTCACATTTTGGCCTGCAGAACTGACAGTAATAATTACAGTATTTTATTCACCGTTGAGCATCGCCAGTGGTTCTGATCTTTTCTTACCAGAAACTCTAGCACATCGCTCTGTTACATTTCCTTAACGTTTTCAAAGTGCTCATTTTTTTTATCCAGCAAGTGATCACGGAGAAATCTCCCATAGCCTCTCTCTTGTTATTTCTTTCTTTAATGATGTGCATTGCTGTTTTCATTCTCCATTACCTAGTATTAATTTATCTTTCTTTTCAGCATATCTGGTATAAACTGAGAGTACAATTCAAGCCACTATACTGGGAGCTAGACCTGGATTGTGAAGGGTGCTCTGTGAGCTGGACCTTACAACCTGGAAAACCTATAATTTCATCAGTCTATAGGGGGACATATTCAAGAGACAAAACTCTACTCTGTACTGATTACAATAGTCTCTTAATACAAGAAATTAATCCTGAATGAAAACAAGCATTAGTACTGTTGTGGAAGAATATGGTGGTAAGATCGGTATATGAAAGTCTCACATGGGAAATATTTTGAGAGGGATCATATTATTGGCAGAAAATGTGAAACACAGCAATGAAGTTGAAGGTCTCCAGTATCTCAGAAGAGTTTGTTTTGTGCTTGGGAATATGCAGACAAATCCACAAAGAAAGATTCTTGGAATTTAAAGGAAATCATGGAACATACAGATTTTTCTGCTCTTTGAATAGAGGTGCCAACTCATTTGAATGCATATGCTTCCATCCATATTTTTATCACTTATTTACATGCATGGGCACACACTTTCAGCTATGCATCTGTGTCTAAAAATGCACACAAGAGCCATGTATGACTCCAAGCTTGGTTTTGTTAATATATATATATCAGGCCAGTCAGACAAATAGCAATAATATTTCTCCCGCTTGCTCATTCTTGGATGTCTCATTTACATATTTATGCAGCTTCTATTTTCTTTTTTTAAAAAAACAAACTCTGAAATGATCTGCCTAGGCTTTCACAAGGACACAAATCACAGAGCTTCTGAATTTTTGCAATTCTGGACTTTCCTGAATGTGAGGCTGTGCCATCCTTCATTTGCCTTCAGCAAAGGCACAATGGGTCCAGAATAAACTCTTAATTGTGGTCAGCATTTATGTCAACACCATCCATAACAAAACAAAAATTGATTGAATATCAGCTTTTTTATATTTATCTTGTGGAGCTGACTTACTGTACCAAGCTACCTAACAGAAACAGGAATAAAATAGGATGAGTTTTGCATTGGTTTGTTTATTAATTTTCTTTAAAACAACAAGCAGATCACAAAACTGTTAGAAGAAGAAGAAAAGAAATGGAACTAATCAAAACAGGCTATAACTGAAAACCTATGTATGTTCACAGGATTCATTACACAGTCAAATAACTGTGCAGTTGTGACCTATGTGCTCTTTCTATCTGCTTTGTACTCGCTTATGTTGTGCTTTATATAGACTGAAAGACCTACAAGGAAAGAGTTATATCCTGGATTGTGGAACAGCCTTTGTACTGTGCCTCCAACAGCAAAACACATGCTTGTACCAACATCAGATTATACCAAGAGGTGTAAATCCAGCTCAGTTATCAAAGGAAGGATGAACTCAAAATAGAAAATAAATTAGTGGCCTAGCGTAAATCTTCCCACTTCAGTAGTGCTGGATATAAATTTTCTGATGGAGAAAAAAGCTCTTCTAGGAATTCCCAGCATTTGAGCATGCAGTACTTAATCTGAAACATCTTGGTGTTTGCTGAATTTTCAAAGAGTACACAGATGATCATTGCCCCATGACCAGGGAATCAAGGATGGGATTTACTCCCGCTTTTATAGCCCTCCCTAATGGAGGATTATAGAGAAAGACAGAGCCAGACTAACCCCGAGTGAAAGGATCTCCTGCTGCACAGTGAAGGGAAAAGGGGCAGCAGTTAGCGGTTATATCAAGGGAAATTCTGATTCTATGTAAGGATTTTTTTTCCCTTCCCAGTGAGGGTGTTGCCCAGAGAGGCAATGACATCTCCAGCCATGGATATTTCAAAACTCAGCTGGACAAGGACTTCAGAAACCTGATCTAACTTTGAAGTTAGCCCTGCTCTGAGTAGGGCTTTGGAGCTCCAGACTAGCCTAAATCATTCTGTGACTCCTTGACTTCAGGCAGATTAAATACTGATATTTCCACTTGATTTAGTCAACCAAGACCTCCTTTATAGGCAGTAGAGAGAAGCTGGGTGCCACTCATTTTCATCCTAAGCTAGGTCTGACAAATTGCACCTAGAAGGGCCTGTTTCTTTCCATTGACTACAAAAGGCATCTAAGACACCTGGCTCAGGTGTGGGCACCTACACAGCAGACAACCTCATTTAGATGAGAACAGCACCTATTTTACCCCTGAGAAGATGTTTTCCAATGGGGATCCAGAACTCACAGGCTGCTTGGTCTCTGAGGAACTTGGGGGGATGTGGGAGCCATGGAAGCCTTCAGCAGATGCTCTGTGAAGCTCATATTCTCACTTACATATTCTGAATATTATTTTTTTATATCTATATTATGATAGATCCTGAAGAGCTCTGCAAAGCTCCTTTTATTGAATGAACTCAACTAAAACTGATGTTTTAACAATTTGAGTGAGCTGGTGCATACTCTGAAGAGTTTCCAGTTTGGTTTCAGTCTCATTCAGACAAAAAAGGTTTAGAACAGAGTTATCATCAAATTCTACTTTTTGGGAAAATCACAGTGCCCAAGTGAGGGTCAAATGCTGAAAAAGGTTCTTGAAACTGTTATATTCATATTCAAATGAAATGATCACTATGTTAGTCCTGCTACCAGGTCTGCAAGAAAGGTAGTTAAGAAATATTTGCATCGCAGTCAATTTGTGAGCCTGACTGAGAATGTAATAGTTAACATAGAAGGTTCACCCTGATTTGTGCATGGTTGAAAAAAGTCATTACATTTAGAGAGATATTTCCAGTGTAGTGAAAAGAAGGGTAGAGTGTAAGTACCTAACAGCATGCTGAACGTGTGACCTACATCTGTTACCTCTGAAATGCCATCTAGAGGGGCTTTCTTACCAAGCTGGTTGTGAAGGATAAAGTTATTTTCTGCAGCCAAGGGACACTCTGCCTTTTACTGCCTTTCCTCTGAACTCTGTTTTGACTCTGACTAACAGAGACTCAGCATTCACCAACACAATGACAGTAACAGGCATTTCTTGTCAGCACCTGTGAGCAAAGACATTAAGATCCCTTTTTTTCTAGGAGATACCGGTATGTCTCCCACAGCTGTACACACAGTTTTAATTAAGATGTGATGTTTACTACCATCTTTCTGAGCCAGAACAGATGTTGCGCTCCAGCAAAAGGCTCTTCCAAGATGAATGGAGAATTCAGTGACATATGGAAATTAATGGGATTTTTGTGGTCAAATTTATCTCAGCATCACTTGCCACAAAGAGGTCTTGATTTGTGAGTGCAGCTTTTGAGGCTCTTCTACATCAGTCTGATGGTATTATTAAAAGTAATGATAAAATCATTTCTCTCAAGGTGCTTAGAAACATTAGTGACTATAAATAACACCTCTGAGTGATGAAAAAACATCTTTATGCCAGTAAGTGAACTCTCTTTCTCCTAGGTGAAGTTAGCTTGCATGAAGTGCCGGAACAAGCTGGTAGAAGCAGCGGGAATGGTCTCGACCAGTATTTGAGTGTGGGTGGATGCCAAACCATGCATTTCTCACCAGTGGATGGGCTGAGACCTCCGTGAGAGGCCAAGGCACCACGCAGCGCTGGGCTCTGTATCCTTTGCTCCCTACATGGTTAGCCTGCACCAAAAAGCATATGCCTCAGCTCAGCCTGGCAGCCTCTGTGTTGGTAGGACCAGCGCCAGCCGTGATCTAAAAGCTGAAGACTGCGTCCGCATGGTGCTGAGTCCCAGTTTCCCCATCCCGCCTGCCAGCAGGTCTCCTCGGGGTGCATCTGCCCCAGATACATGGGTTGGAGTCCCCTAGAGCACAGGTAGCAACAGCACATGTGCACAACATACCATGCACCCATATCTTGGGAAACCTGCCAAAATCAGGGAGAATTTGGCCTCTTCTCTGTGTAGACTCGGTGCTGAAGGAAAAAACATTTTATGGTATTAAAAAGAACAGACTTTGGTCCGTTGGTTCTGAAGCAGACAAATGTCAAATGTGTAAAACTAAAGGAACACTTGTTTTGAAGACAGATCAGCTGCAAAAATGAATTGGCTTTGCTTTCCAGATCCTCCTACGAGTCCCCAGAATAGCTGGTGTGGTTTGCAGTTACACCACCCTATTTCTGAGTGTGTTTTCCTCTCTTTTGTGCTGGTAAAAAAAAGTCCTTCTCTGCAACAAGGGAAACAAGAGGCTCCGTACATTTCATGTGGGTGAAATCAAAAGGGGAGTTTATGCAGGTAGGACTGTTTTCACAGCTACATGCATCCCCGTCCCAGGGTAAGGAAGGGGTTTGTAAATAGCCTGGTGTTCCTGTATTGACATTTCCTGCGCGGGCAGCGCTCCGGCTTTGTGCGGGCGCCTGGCGCTCCCACACAGCTCCGCTCTGTTGTGGAAAGCCAGGCATGCGTGAGCTGATTGCTGGAGACAAGCGAGGAGAGGGGGGACCTCGGCGAAGACGAGTCAGTTGGGGACAGGGAACACTGCGTCTTTTGTGGAGCAGTGTTAAGAGGGACAGGGAGGAGAGAGCGACGCTTGCACGGCATCCCCCTCCCGCTCCCCACACCGGCGTTGGCACAAGGCAGACCTGCCAAAGCACGGCAAAACGGTGCAGCAGAAAAATGAAAGCCTTGGGGTGAAATATAACTCCCGTGCAATTGTGGAATACAAGTCCTAGGGAGGAAGGGGCGGAGGGGGGGGGGGGAGCGAAATCACGCTGTTGCTGCTATGGAAACCAAATCCTCCCCATCAGAGGGAGATGTGCCAAAGTCCTGGGCAGCCTGGCCGCTGCTCCCATCACAAGCCAGACTCCCCCCCCGACCTGCTCCCCAGCTCTACACTTTCTCCTAAGACCTTAACGGTTTCAAGGCCTTATGTACAGAAATGAAGGGTTACAAAACTGTAACACCGTTCAGCAAACCTTCCTGGCAAAATCTATTCAGGTCTTTCTCTGGGAAACGCCTCAGGCCTTCTCATTGTTTGCCATTGCAGGAATGTGCAGATTTTTTTTGCTCCCCCCCTGGAATCAGATTGAGGGAAAAAAAGGGGTTTAGAGGGATCACCTGTGTTTCATGTCTGCTTCTGGGGCTTTTTCCACTGCTGGGATTGGATGAGAGATTTTCATTTTGGAGCGGGGCTCCTGGGTGTGAGTAATCTAATGGAGGAAAACATGCTTCCTCTCCGTGTTATTTCTGCTGCATGCGTGTCTGAGGAAATGAGAGCAAGGTTCTACTGGCGGAGGAGAGGGGGAGCGAGGACCAAGGAAGAGAAAGGAAGAGAAAAAGGATGATAAGGGCTGAGCAGGCCTCTCATTAACTTCTCTTGGTCTGTGCCTGCGCCAAGCTGTGGGGTATGAAAAGTGATTGCTCTCCAAGCCCTGGATATAGAAATATCTTGTGGTTTGCTTTTTTTTTTTTTTAAACAGCAGCTGTGTTCATTACAGTGTATGTTCATGACAGTTTTGTTTTCTTATATCAGAGGCATATTGCTCAGTGGGATACTGCAGAAAAGCTGGTAGCCATGTATTTATTGCACCATCCATATACAAACCCTGTATTTCAGAGAAACCTTTTAAATAGACTAATCTGCAGGTATAAGTGAAGTAGAGCCCATGGCATAAAATGACCACAGCTGAGCTTGAGACCCCTGCTCAGGAGGAGTCCTGCTGGAATGAGGACAGGAGTGTCTGCTGAATTCCTCAGGAGGTAAGGGGACATTCCCTACCTTCAGAGCCAAAAAGCCAGGTACTGTTCCAGTGGCATGGGATGTTACTGGAAACTGGGAAAACACATCAGTGAAGTATGTCTACCTTATTCTTTTATTATTTCCCTTGTATCCATAATTAGCTGCTGTTGGAAAGCCTGAGTACAGTTATTCTGCTAGTCTGACACAGTTCCCTCTGCAAGGAATAGTCCCACGGAACTAAATAGCACCAGTCATGGGTATATTATTATGAATTACTGGCAAGTATTTACAGGATTTTGACTTCAATGAGGTTTACAGGGCTTTTGCCCTGGTTTAGCTCTTTGGATATTAGCAGAGATAACCCATGTATGCTGGTGTGAATGCCAGTATCAACCCTGCTTGCTTCTACTGAAAGTTTCTGAGAGCACACTGGTGGGCCTGCGACACATGTTGTAAGGCTGCAGCGTATTTTAACCTTGGCTAAAAGAAAAAAAAAGCATCTGAAGACAGAAAAAGAGACCTGGCTGAGTCCCAAGAGAGGGGCTGGAGCTGGGAGGAATTTCACTGCTCTAATGATCAGCATCTTCTGCGAAGACAGGAGCAGGAAGAATGTGAAGCATTTGTCGTATCTGCACCGTTCTGTGACAAGAGATTCACCCTCTGTTATGAGCCCATTTCAGTTACAGTAAAACTCCTGCATGCCTCACTTCAATGATTTTCAGTGAAAGGTCAGGAGGGGGTGGGCACTGGAGCAGCTAATTCAGCAATTGTACAGTACCCGCTCTTAGATTCTTGGGGTTTTATTCTGTATTAAAAATAAGAAGCTGTTGTTTACTCCGGGATTACTGAATGGCCTCTGTTCCCATGATACCTAGAGGAGACTGACAATTATTCTCCCTGGGTTCTCCCTGGAGCTATTTTCTTTGCTGGCGGGGAGGAAATTGTTCATGTTTCATTTGCGCTACCGTTGTTCCAGCTGCCAGAGCAAGAATGTTTGTCCGCCAGCCTGCATCAGTGGCAGCGGCTCCCCTTCAGACCTGCCATCTGTTAACGTTATTCCTATTATCATCTGTGTGATGGCAGTGCCTAGATGGATGTCCCTCTGCGCTAGGCACTGCTCCAGTGTGTCAGGAACGGCAGAGGGGGCACAGTGGAGACAGGTAAGGGACACAAGGGGCTGGAGAGGGGGACTTGTCCTCTAGGCAAGCTGGGAACAGGGCCTTGAACCACATCCTCCAGTCTCTGTCCCCTTTTGGTCTCTTACTGAAATACCTCGTTAAATATCCACTGCAGCACAACATAAGGGTCTGCTAGTCCCTGGTTTACAAAATAAGGCTTCTTATAAACATCCTCATTCTGAATCCTTTTATCATCCGGCAAGGTAAGAGAGGAATTTTCATTTATTTTCACCCAGTTCCTACCTAACTGAGATCCTCTGTAACATGGAGTCCTCACTGCTCTGGAGGGTATTTTTTGTTTGACTTGTGGGGTCCCACAATGAGCCCTTACAGGCCGGGATTTTTGGACGCTGAAGTCTCAGCTTGGGTCCCATGGTGCTGAGCCCCTGTTGTAAGAAACGAAACCCACCCCAGCCCTGACCAGCCCTTGGCACCTTGTGAGGCTCTGCTCAGATACATCCTTTAAGCCCGGCCACGGTGACATCCCCGTTCGGAGATAACACCCGTCATTTCACCTCGCAGCCTTCCCTCCCGCCCCCCCCCCGCCCCTGTTCCCTTTGTCCAGAGCCGGGGAGGCTGCCAGGGCCGGTTTCACCCCGCGGAGCCTGCAGTGCCAGCGCTGCACCACGGAGAGGCACCGTCCGCACGGCGACGCGGGGCACGCCCGGGACAGCGCCCGCACCCACCCGGGACAGCGCCCGCACCTCCCAGGGACAGCACCCACACATCCCAGGGACAGCACCCACACCCGCCAGGGTCAGGGCCCGCACCCACCCGGGGACAGCGCCCACACCCACTCAGGGACAGCGCCCGCTTCTCCAGGCACAGTGCCCACACCCCCCTGGGGACCGCCACAGGGCTGCTCCGAGCGGGGGACAGGTGGCCCCACACCTCGGTTGGGGACATACATGCACAAAAAAGAGCATTTCCTCCGTCAGCTCAGCCCCAAAAGTCAAGGGACTCTGCACACAAGTCTGTGAAACGCCGCGTGTTGCATCACCGGTGTTTGTGAAGGGTGGGTTGATAACTCAAAACACTGCTACGCCATCCGAGGTTGCGTCCAAACACGGTGCCAATTGCCAAGGAGTTTTGCATCATTTACAGCATTTCGACTTGGTAGGAAGTGTTTTGCTTTAATTTTTCCCCTCCTATCTTGTTTTTGTTTTCGAAATGACATTTGTGCCTCCAGATGTTCAAATGATTCAATATTAAAGTGTTCTCAGCAATGCTGTCTTTTTTCTGGGGGGGAGATGAAACTTAGCACCAGGAGTTTTCAACTTTAAAATAATTCGGTGTTTGCTGTTTGCCATGCTATGAACAATATTTCCAGCAAATGGCTTTATACAGGTCAATATCTAAATCATGTCTGTTTTTACTTTCTGAAAATTATGACTGTTTTTTTAACCTGGAAATCTGGGTATTTGATGATTAACAGTTATGTTTTTAAGCTAATTTAATAAGTCTTAGGAAGGATATAAAAATAAACTGGTAAAAAAAGAAACATTTCAAATCCTGTCAAACAGAAATGGGATCTGCACTTTCCATTAGTTCAGTTCCTTCATTTTTTGATCACCATCATCCCAATAGACCTCCCAGTCCTGATGTGAGCACTCCTGTGGCTGGTGTGGGGCTACTTCGGGCTCTGTAGGTGTCCTGGCCCCCACATCGTGAGGACTGGGGATCCACCTGCATGATGCCACATCTCCTTTCCAGAGGAGACTGAGGTGACAGGAATGACTGCAGGGGTGCCCCTCCATCTCACCCTGCTCACAACGTGTGAGTCCAGCTTCAGGAACTGGGAGTCTCCCAGATTTACCAGTTTCCGTGTGGCCACTCTGTCTGCTTTGCCTGGCGGAGCCACTTCCCTCCTCCACCTTTCCCAGCCCAGAACTGCAATTTCTGTCCTCATTTCTGTGTGTGTTTTGGAGAAGTCAGTCGGGCATGATGTTTTGCCATTTCGGAGAACAGGCTTGATCCTGCAGTCTAGCTCACCGCTGGTGCATTTTTAAACAAAGGACTGTAAGTGCTTCAAGCAACAGGGAGGAGAGTTTGCCAGTTCTTTGGTAACAAAATGGTTTTAGTTTACATACATTTGAAGAAGATAGTTTTGTGGTTGACAGCCAGAGCTAGAAGAAGCCTAAAGAATGTGTATTTTTTGTTGCTGTATGACTTGATATATGACACACACATACCAGTAATCAACAGTTTTAAGTCAGACACAGTGCTTGGAGGAGGGACTCAGAGCTACAGCATCTGGGGACACCCCCAAGCACAGCTTCCCAAAGTTATATACGGTACCTAAATCCCACTGAAGACAGCAGCCCTACCTAATCTGTGGGGACCTCGCATGAAGGTCAACTGCAATGTTTTAATTGCTTTTGCTTTCTGTTTCAGCAAGTTAAAGGTGGACTGGGCCAGGCTGACCCCAGCAGTCATGAGCTGGATGGACACCCCGCGGGCACGTATGGGAATGCATGGAAGTATGTCCCTGCTGTATAATAATACTGTACATTGTTTTCTCTCTGTTATGGGTTTTAAGAAAACAACAACAACAACAACAACAACAAACAAATAGACTGTGGCCTGCTTTCCCTCTCTTCTCCAGACCAGAGTCAAATTCTTGTAGCTCTGCCCTTCTTCCCTCAAAGGCCCTTGCCCCAAGACTGGTGGCACAACAACCAACACTTTTCTAAAGAAATACAGGCAGCAGAGAATCATTTTACTGGCTTTGAATCCAGAAAGGCTGCTCTTGACAGTTGTCCTGCCAAGCCTAAATGAGCTGTGTCAGCTCGGGTTTGGACGCTTTCCCTCTTGGTCCTGGGCATTTTCTTCCACAGTCGTTGTAGGGCACAGGCAAACCAGGGAGCTGCCAAGGGGAGTTGATGGCCAGACCTGCAAAATGGCCCATCACCGCTTTGCCAAGGCTGCAGACCCAGGTGGCCCATTGCAGCCAAGGCCAAGGCTGTGGTGATAAGGGTTGCATTTGCACCTGGAAGGAGAGGCAGCCTCTCCCAGCATGGGCCCTCATGCCCATTGGATCTCCCAGGAGCAACCACCTCCTACCCTCCCCTTTCTGTGGCAGAAGCAGACCCACCAGCTGCACTCCTTGTTCCTCACTGTCAGAAAAGCCAAGTGAAGCACTGTCTAACTTTTGGCCAGCCTTGAGCTTGTTGTCTCAGTGGGGACATCCTCCCTGTGATGCATCACACTGTCTCTGAAACAGGACTGTTCCTATCAACATCCCACTCCTGCCCTGGCTTGCTGGGTGGAGTATGAAGGCAGGGTCGAAAAGATCAGATGAGCAACATCATAGATGCAGCCCCACAACACTTCATTTAGGAAGACAGCTGCCTTTTTTCCTGTGTGGTCTGAGCAATGTGAAAGCAAGGACCAAAGCACTTGCATGCTGTGGTGCTGGTTTGAAAACAGCAACTGGCTGCAAAAGCTTCATTTGCACAGGGATCCTGGCACGAGAGTGGGGAGCAACAGCCAGCTGTGTTCACCCCAAGGTTCCCTGCCCTTCTCATGCTCCAGCTCTCCATATGGAAGGTGTGGACTCACCTCCCACACCCAAGCAGCTTGCTGGTAATGGCATATTTGTCCTTTCTGCCCTTGTATCCTGTATCTCAAGGGCTTCTTCCCAGCTGAAAATAGACAGCAAGGGAATGACCTAGCTGTCTGTCCAAAATTACTTGGGAGAAGAAAAGCCCTTTGTGTGTACTGTGTTTTTTTTAGGATTTCTTTGCATTTGTGTTTCTACCATGACTGAAGCACCCATTTGAGGCTATATTAGGGGCTGTGCCAGCACTTCATAAAAAGGTGGATATGTCCTGAAGGCCCTCCCAGGAGGTAATGACAGGTGATACAAATTGATGAGAGCATAGACAGCATGTCTAATAAAGCACACTAAAATGAACATCTGCTTTTTGGCAAGGGTTTTATGAAAATAAAGTAAAAATCAGTTATCTCTGATTTCTGTACAGACAGTGTTTCTTTCACATATCACAACTGAGAAGGCAATTTGAGAGGAGAGAAAGAGCTCACTTCTAATACTGTGGCTGAAACCCAACAGTAATAATAGAAATGGATTTTCTGTCTTCTTAAATTTTCAGGTTAAGATTTGCTATCTTCTCAAAAGTCCAATGCAAGTCATTGGGCTCACCTGGAACTGCACAATCATGGGATAATTTAGGTTGAAAGTGACCTCACCAGGTCATGTAGTCCAACCCACTGTTCAAAGCAACACCAGCTATATCAAGTTGTTCAGAGCTGTATACAGTCAAGTTCTGAGTATCTCCCTGGATCCTCCTTCTTTACTTCAAGAATGCATTTGTGACATTTGCCTTTTTCCAATCATCAGGAACGTCCCCTGATTACCATGACCTCTCAAAGATGATAGGGAATGAACTTGCAGTGACATTGGCCACCTCTCTCAGCCCCATCCAATGAATCACATCTTGTCCTATGGACTTGTGCATGTCTGATTGACTTAGGTGCTCCCCTTTGCCAAAGGTCCTGCTGCCACAACTTTGCCACATTTGTTAACTCCATAGACTAAAACCAGCAACTGCTGCCTACCCACCCCACAGCTGTATTAGCAGGCCATTAAATCAATGGGGTTCCTTCCTTTGATTCCATGTTGTTTGGACAAAAATTCCTGGCTTACAAGTTTTTTGATGTCTTATCAGGAGTGAAAGGTCAATTATAGACAGCAGTGGGGAGTGTTTGAATTTTTGCCTCCCAAAAGTACTCTGTGACCCAGCCTTTATTTTTTGTGAACTGATGTCCTAACTTTTTTTTTTCCCCCCAGCAAAAAAACAGGAAACAGATTAAATACCTTAGAACCATGGGATGCAGAATACTTCAACTCCCAGCTGACTAAGGACCCTCTTTGTCAGCTCCAGGCCTTCTAACATGTCATTCAGATGCGCTGTGAAAGGGCCCACAACCTTCATTGTCCTCTCACCCTGAAGCTCAAATAATTCTGATGCCAATATGCTGGTTTTGAATTACCATGTGGTGATGACTGAAGACCAGGAGCAAATGACTGCTAAAAGCAGAGATTTACCTGGGAAAAGAAATTAGTTGGGAGTTGTTAGCAAACACACACACATGAGATCACTTTGAATGTTCATAAGAATACATGTTACTTTCCTCAGAGTGGAAGTGAGATTGAACAGTTCTTAAATCCATACGGGATAGGACTCAGTAACACCATATGGTCTTGGTTAAAATTATTTTATATTGTAACAAAAGCAAAACCATCCGACTGAAAGCAGACCTTGGACCAGTTATCTGAGTGCTGCTGAGGGAGTGAGAAACCTGAATTTGATTTCCTGACCCACCATAGTGTGAGTCACTTTGTCAAGATACCTTATCTGTGTACTTTAATAGCTTTGAGAATTTGAACTTTCATTTCTTCATCTGTAAAATTGTGATGTTGGTAATAACACCTCTGTGTTGTGAACTACTTGGATACTGTGCTACTGGTAATCCTATCAATATCATAATATAAATTAAATAGAAATGAAATTGCTTTACTGCAGACTGCTTTATCCTAGTCTAAATGCAGCCCTTAAGATCAATAGCTATTTTTGCTCATTTTTAATGTACAATTTCCTATTCTTTCATTGGGTTTTTTTCCTTCTTCCAGTAAATACTTCCAGAGGGTCACAACTTAGAACCAGTCTCTTTAACTCTGAGGAAAACAGGACTTACGCTACCACTCCCTGACTTTCTACTTTAAGAACTACTCCGACTATATCCATGTAGAATAATACAGCTTTTTGATACATGCTAGCAAAATACTGTATTAAATTATAACACAGCTCAATGTCCTGACTGTATTTTATTATCAGGAGCATAAGTCTTTGTTCTGAAAGCAAATTTTCAAAATTATAGCTATGGTACTGTTGGCCATGGTTGGCTATTAGCCATGACCATTGCTTGGCTTTAGAACAGGATGGGAACTATGCCAGGGAAGTAATTATTCCAAGTAAAGAAGAACTCGACTGTTTAGAAGAACAATTGCTATTGTAAAACTGCATCTATTATTTCTATGCCGCTATAATCATGTAATGCAAAAGCAATGGCGTGGGATAGAGGGAATAGGAGACCAGTGGTCAGAACATCTGGCTTCTGTTCCTGGGTGTGGTGTCCTTCAGCTCTAGCATGGGCAATCACTGTTAGCTTGTCTCCTCAGGGGGATGTTTTTTGATTAGCTGTGGGTAATGTTCTTGATGATGTGTGGAATCAGTGCTGAGGTACTTGATAAAAAAAACAGCCATTTATTCTTTGCAAAACCAAAGATCTATCTTAAAGTGTCATTTGTGATCCAAGTACGAACATTGCTTGATTAGACAAGTTGGAGAGTTATTTCTCTTATTAGAAGGGGGTTCAGAAGCCACTCCCAAACCTAAATCCACTCCTAATATGGGGCTCTGTGCTTCTGAGTGAAGCACACCAAGATTAATAAGGCATTATAAAGTCTATTTTTTATTCTCGGTCATTACTTCAGTGTAAACAGATTGCAGTGCTTTGCATGGGGAGGAGCATGAGCTTCAAGAGCTGGTGAGCCATCAGAGATGATAATTGGAGTTTCTGGCTGTGGATAGAGACACACAGACAAATCCCCACTGCAAACAGAGTACAGCCTGAGCTGCAAATATGAATGTCATTGCTCCGTGCTCATTTTAATTTCTAGCCAGTAAAATAATTCACTATGTCAATAGTACACAGGAGGCAAGGATGCTAATGTACATTCCTTTGTAAAAGGTTTCAGATGATTACACTTCCCTCACAGCCAATCCTATGCTAGTGAGAACTCTCTGATTCCAAAACACTACCAGGATTAATGTTCGTGGACTCTGCATCAGGGTAAATGACCTGTGGCATAGCTTTAATTAAGAAAGACAGCCACATAATTAGAATAACAACGGCTTACTATCAATTTCTGCAGCAAGTCTCAGCCCCCGGGTGATACGTCATTTGTGTGCACCGCCTGCATGTGGGTGGACTACTACATGAAAGGCCCAGAAAAGAAAGCTTTGTCATTTCTAAATGGGTATTACATAAACTGCACCCTTTGTAGAATCCCTGAAGCAGCAGTTGCAGCTTATTATTGCAAGAAGATGAACAGAAACCAGCATTGCACAACACAGACCTGAGGAGAGATTCCTATGCACTGATCCCTGCTCTTTTGGTCTGACTTTTTGAGAAGATGTAGTAAAAGATTTGGTGATGTTTCAGCCTAGGAGCTGGCATCTCTGTGGAGAGCAGACTACGTGTCAAAATGTCTGGGTGCCTGGCCCCAGTCCCCTCCTCCATACTTTGTATGGCATGTTTTGCAGTGACAGAGCCTACCCTGGGTATTTTAGGCTGAGTTTTTACTTGCCAACTATACAAATTCCTGTGTGAGCAGGGAGCCAGTTAGAAAAATAAGTCACCATTATCCATTAACCATTGTGCTTTCCAGCTAAATCTTTGTATGAGGGTGATTGGCTCTCAACAGCCTGGTACAGAAGAAATTGGATGTAGACCCATCTCTGGCAGTGACTAACTTCCTTTTGTGTGTTTGCACGGCACCATAGTCAGATAAAGGCCTGCTTTTCAAACATAGCCTGTGGACTCAAATTCCTTCACAGCATAGATTCTTTAAAACTGCATTTTAGACCCCTCCCCACCAAACCCCAAATGTGATCCTGTAGTAGCTGCTGTGGGCCTTTGCTGTTGCCTAAGTTGTCCTGACATGTTATGACTAGAGCCTCCTGCCAGCTCCTGTCCCAGTGACCCTAGACAACTCTTACTGTTCTTATTACCCTTACCCGTTATCTCAGAATTTGTCTGAGGTGTCTTCACTGCCCTGACAGCCTGCCCAGCTATCCCACACAGTCATGAAGCAGAAGGAACCTTCAGGGGTCATCTAATCTTATCCCATAGCAACATCCACAATGATGGCAGATCTCTAACTTGCTCAGAGAAAATGTTGTCTGCAGTCTTCCTAGAAAGTCTGTTCCACTGCTTCACTGTCCCTGCAATTAGAAATTTTTTTCCTCATGTTTCAATGAAATCTTCATTGCTGCAGGTTAGATTTTGTCCTATCTAACATGAATACTGAAAGGGAGATTAATTGCTTTGTTATTTGCAGCAATTGTTCATGTCCTTGAAAATGGTTGCCATGTTCCTTCTCAGATGTTTGGTCATTCTCCTTGTTCTCCTTGATGTTTCTACAATTGATTCGTATCTTTTCTAAAGTGGACTCTATCTGCTTTTATAGCTTCTGACTTCAGCTTCAAGTTTCCCTGGATTTTACAATACTTTTTTTTCTGTCTATGCACACAGGAGCTTGTAGACTCTACAGAAATGAAAATAAAATGTTGCTATAATTATAGCATATAACAGTAACAAGGACAAAAGTAATTATAGCAGCATCTTAGCTGTGTAATGTCACTTCAGTGAATAAGGTGGTACAGAGATAAATTAAAGCAGTCAGGCTTTTCATATGATATCCAGATGAGTTGCCTCATTGTCAGGCCTTCAAACCTTAAAAAATAACATTTCAGAGATCTGGTTACAACATGACACAAGACTGACTGATGTTCTAATTAGCCTGGTGGACAACAGACTTGTTCCTACAGAACAGGAAGCTAATTATTTTTGCTTATAATAAACTCTTCAGATTTCACTATTAACATCTGCTCTTTAGCACTGGCACAAGCACAACACACAGACAATGAATAATTATGTTAACACCCCAATGTTACCAGAAGCAGGGTTTTATTCTACAGTAAGACTTCCTTAGTCAACATTGTAATAAAGAACAGAGAGTTAAGCGCAGTAAACTCAATTATGAGTTGTGTAACTGTGATTGCTTCATACAGAAATTCAGGGAGCCTGTAGTTTGTTTTCCTGATCCTCTGTGATTGGGATAGAGTTTCTGCGTGAGTAGGACAGGTCTTCACTACAGAGCCAGCCCAAACTCTCAATCTATTCCTGGCTTGTCTGTCTACCTAGCATGTAGAAAACAGAACTTTGCTACAATAAAGCCATATAGACTGACAAATAAGTTTTTCCTAAATGACGTATTATTGTGTATGAACTGCCTAGTACTTACTACCCTGTGTCAGACGGTTACTCCAAGGCAGAGTCAGCAGTTTCATGATCTCAGTCTTGTGTGCAGTAAGAGAAAGGATCTAGAAAAGTACCACAGGTGGCAGTATGCCCATCCCCTTGCTTGTATGTCTATAATGGAAGTTAAGATTAATTTACATATCTATGCGTGGGTTAGAGCCAGAGCTCTGCTTTGACTTGGTTGAGCTCACCTCCTTTTCAGATCACTTGTGTGATGATAGCCCTGCTTTTTCTTCCCACAAAGCGCAGACAACTTCTCCCATGATTGCCTGGAGATAACTTCTAGAGGAGTGGTTTCCAAATGTTTGGACCAGCAGATCACCAGCAGCCTTCAAGCTTTGCATGGATCTGTGGCCCTTCCAATAGGAAAATTAATAATATTTACTATCTAACATAATTCAGCAGATCAGTTACATGCCTTATGGGTCATGTGCCATCTGCTCAGTTTGTAAGCCAGCACCTCTAAGCTCTCAGGACAAAAATCTGTATGATGTGCCCAGGATACGCATACACAAGTACAAAAGCGTTGATGATAACAGAGGGAAGACTGTTTGCCACAGCCATGCTCACTTCTGCATCAGGCTATATCAGATGTGAGTAGCCACTCCCCTGGTTGAGTGGGAGATAAAAACATGTGTGCACTGTTGATATGGGGAAAAAGGTAAATATGGAATTTGCAGATGTTCAGTTGTTTGTGTACTACCTCTTACACCATAGCAAGGTGCCCTTCCCAAAGTGAAGTTTGGGTTTTTCTTTACTGGGGTATGTGCACCTACATCTCTCATCTCTGGGATTCCCCATCTTTCATCTCTGCTTCTTCCTTGCTTTAGGCCATATGCATGACTAACCTGTCCTTCCAGCTCAGATATGTTAAACACGACTCCTCCCTGAAACCATCAGCTGCAGTCCTCAGACCTGCCAGGTCATGTGTGTTTTAGCATGAAGCCGCCCCCTGGCTCCCTCCCCATCCACCTTTACTTCATGCATTTACAATGCAGAGCGGTGGTGTCTCTCCCACCGCATGATGTGCCATGCAGGTATAGCCGGTCAGGGGAACCTCCGATCTGCTGACAGCTGAGGTAAGTAAGGCAGGTCACCCAGGCAGTGCACTGTTGTCCCCATTCAAAGGATCCCTCTTAGGGTGCATGTGATCCACCAGGAGCACCTGGAGCTCCTCAGCAGCCTGTGACCTCGTGTGCCAGCAGGAGATGGGCTGCAATGCCATCTCAGCTTTCTGAAATTCACATATGTGACCAGTCAGACTTTGGGGTGGGAGGGGGTGGGGGGTTGATGGACAAGAACATTCAGCCACTTTGGTGTGCAGAGTTCACTGCCCCTGCAGTGCTTCTGGGCGGTGATAGCAATGTGGATGGGGATTTGGGCAGGATATCCAAGTGTGGATCTCATTTATAGATACATGACCCTGCCAGCAGGCTCCTCTAGTGCTAATTTGTGGTGCAGCATAGGTGATGATCAAGGTCTATTAAATGTTTTACCTTGTGAGGATTATGCCTTAGATGATTTTTCTAAAGTTAATAAGCAAGGTTTCCCTTTAAATTTTGGTATCAGAATGGCTTGCAGTATATCTCTTACCTTTCTATTTAAACTTACAAAATAGATGTAGTAGTATTTGCTCTCCTGCAGGTTTGAAAAGTATTATTCAAAGAAACTGCACTTTCTTCTCAGGCTGTCAGTTCAGTTTTCACTTTATGATTTTTCTGCATAATGACTGTATATTTCCATGTAAAAAAATTCCATCTAAATAGTGTAATTAATGCTGCTGTCTTTTAGTAGTAGAGGTATTTGCATATCTAGTACTTTTAAACTACAGTGTATATTGCTTGCCTGCCTATTTATATGTGGCCCATCTAACTTTCTATAAATGCTTATACATATTTTTTAAAGATTTTCTGAGTTTTCTGGGCAAACTCTGAGATTATACAAGCTATCAGATAATTTTCCAAGCTCAATATGAGTGAGCAGTGCATTGCAGCGGCAAAGGCAGCCAACAGGATTCTGGGTTGCATCAACAAGGGCATCACCAGCAGAGATAAAGAAGTCATTATCCCACTGTACTTAGTGCTTGTCAGGCCACACCTGCAATACTGTGTGGAGTTTTGGTCCCTGCTATACACAAAAAATGTGGACAGGCTGAAGAGGGTCTAGAGAGGGACCACAAAGATGATCAAAGGCCCGGGAAGCCTGCTGTATGAGGAAAGGCTGAGAGAGTTGGGTTTGTTCATCTTGAGAAGAGAAGGCTTAGGGGAGAACTCATCACCATATTCCAGTATTTAAAGGGTGGCTACAAAGAAGATGGAGACTCCCTTTTTACAAGGAGTCACATGGCAAAGACAAGGGATAATGGGTACAAGTTACTCCTGGGGAGATTCTGACTGGACACAAGAGGAAAATTCTTCACAATGAGAACAATCAGCCACTGCAGTAATCTCCCCAGGGAAGTGGTGGATTCCCCATTTAAGATTCAGCTGGACAAGGTGCTGGGCCATCTTGTCTAAACTGTGCTTTTGCTGGAAAGGTTGGACCAGATGATCCTTGAGGTCCCTTCCAACCCGGCGTTCTATGTTTCTATGATTAGAGAACAATCACCACAGGTGAAAGACACTAACAGTTCAATTTGTCTTAGCCTGCAGAAATCTTTTACAATAGATCAGGTGAACGGTGGCTTGGCAATGCCCCTTTCTTTCCATTGACTATAAAGGGAGCTTAGTCTGACTGGCTCACATATGTATGCCAGAAGTTAAATAAACCAAATCCCACACTAAAAGCGCAATAACCAAACCTAAATCTGGGATATAGATGTTCCTATGTCTCCCACTGTTGAGTGGGAAGTGATATGATCCTTGTGTTGTGGGGTATGTCTATAAATATAGATCCATTTTCCAGCACTGACTTTTTAATCTGCTCTGAATTAGAGATCCTTACCCATCCACCTCCACTAGAGATTCCTCCATCTTCAGATTCCCCAGGTTGTCACGGAGCATTGCACCAGGGACCTTCTCTTTCTTCTCTCTGACCTCCTGTGAAAACAGAAGGCCCCTGCACATGACAGATACATTTCCCAAGCAGGTGACTCACTGAGCCCCAAGTCAACCTGCCGGAGGACCCTTGTTTTGTTCAGTTCCCTATGAACTTGCTGTGGACAGGCAAAAGTGAAGGGAAATGCCACTGGGCTATTCCTCCCATGCCACAGCAAGGAAGGCATCAAGGAAAACACATTCATGGCAATCATTTTTGAGATTTACCCAATTAAACGGGTAAATGAAAAATCCCAAATGTCATAAAAGTCTTTCTCATTTGTACATTTTAGAGCGAGGACAATGTCTATTTGAACACATTTGAGGTGTGTTTGCTGTTGGCCTCTGTTCTCAGGTCCCCATGGAGTCCAGCTACTCATCCCAGCGCAGGCTGGTGCTAAATGTCACTGAATCATGGGGGAGCATATCTCCCCCACTTTTTCCTGGGGTGGATGACTGCCATGGGGGTGGGGAGGGGAGGAAAGGAAAGGACCCCCTGGGCTTTTGCACTGCTGCCACAGTTGACTCTGCTTTCTGCCAGAGGAACAAAACACTGGGCTGTGCTCATATATAAAAAGTGAACTGACTGACCTCCACCACAATGAGACATCTCCATGTTTCCCAAAGCTTGGCAGGACACTGTTTACTCTGAATCAGGGAAGATTTTGGTCTAAAGTAATTGCTTCACAGGAAGCAGTAAAAGCAGACGAACAACACACGTTACCAAAGGAGGAAGATAAACTGTTCTAGTATAGATTGTCTTTGGCCTGATTTCACTGATTCACAACAGAATGAATTACCTACCACATCAGTAAGAAAATCACTCTCCCTTTCCCTGAAAAAGTTAATCTGATACTATGCTATGTGTGTATCAGGATCTGTACTGAGATAGAACTGGAGAGGAATGTTGGGCTTTGTGATTTGTGAATCAGCATTTGGTACCTGGTGCCTTGTGTAAAACAAGAACTTTTTAGGAAACATATCTATGTCTATATTTTCTTTTACCCACAAACAGAAAAAAAGAGTGGGGAAAAAAAAAAAGGATACGACAACATCAATCCTTAGGAACATCAGAAAACTAAATATAATCATCTGGAATTGATCCTTGTACCTATTCCCTAACTGTGACTATTCTACCATTACCAAAGACACCATTTCAACCATCCAATCCAGAGAAATGTGGTGGGAAGACTTTCATGGTTTTTTTCTCCACAAGGTAGGTAAAGTGGACTCACTTGGAAGGGTAGTTTTCAGGAATAAACCCCCTGCGAAATGGCAACCAGTATAAGCTGTTTTGAGGATGTGTGCTCTTGCCCTGAGATGGAGCTGGGCAAAGCCCTTTCCTCCTCAGTGGCTCCTTTTCTCTCAGCTGAACTGGCAGTGATATGAATGGTAAGGCAGGACCAAACTGAAGATAAACTGGACAGTTTCTGTCATTGCCAAGATAAGTGAACATCTTTTGCCTTGCACTTTATCATGTAGAATAGCACAAAGGACTCTGAAAAGAGGTGGGGACTCCGTCAAACCAGAATGATGTTTTTTCTCTGTCATTCTCTCTGGAAAACATCAGTCCACACAGAAACAGGGCAACAAAGAAGCAGTCCTACTTTGTAAAAATATTATTTTCTCTCATTTATCTTGTATTACAGCACTGAATGAGAAACAACTGTGCTGCCTTTCAGGACGGTAAGAGTGCTGGTGGGATTAGCCTTCAGTCTAGCACCCTCCTGGTTTTTCTCTTTCCTTGGAACAGAATATAATGCCAAAGTCATCTCTGTCTAAAGAACAAAGGACAGGACAATAAGCAATTTATGTTATGAGTACTTTTGCAATGCTTTCTCATCCCAATTCCCGACATCCCCACATGACTCATTCTGCCTTCCTGCTGTGAGTGCTACTGGTCCTACATGTGAAATTAAACTCTGGAAAGCATTTCACAGCAAGAGGGGTTTACTCTTTGACTTCAAGCGCTTCCTTTTGTTAGGAGGCATGCGTTTAGTTTGTGTTTGAAGACTGACTGGTTTCACTGGCTAAACCTGCTCTTATTTATAAGCAAAGCTGCTCTTGCAAAATATGAATCATCAAAGCTCAGAGACTGAAAGGGTAGATGAGGTTACCCACTCTGCTCCTTTGCCAGGGCAAGCTTGTACACAGCTGTCTATTCTGTGTCCGGTGTAGTAAACATTTGAAGGAATAGGATATCCAGCACTTCTTTGGGAGACTTTTGGCTGAGAAGCAAATGATGACTTCTGTCACATTTCTCCTAGTTTTCCCTTCTCAAATCCTGTAACATCTGTATATGCAAAACTTAATATTGAACTAATATAAATATGAAGTTTACAAAAAGAAAACAAATGGCTCAACAAGCCACAGGTGCTGTGTTAGGTGTAATGAAATGGCTGAAAAAGCTGTTTCTTCTGGAATCTACACTAACCTCTTATCCATTTAGACCTCTCCGTCATTCTTCCATCTGCAGCATTCACTGTAGTTTGTTAAAATTAAATCAGGCTTTTTGTTCCTGTGGTCTATCCATGAGGTTTTTTCCTTCTCCTCTTAAATCAAATCTAACAGAGAAGTCATTTTACTTGTACTCAGATCAAGTTCTCCTTTAGAAAAGACTGTCCATTTTTCAGTACCACTAAGTACTTTTGTCCTCTGCTTCGGATGCATTGGATTCCCTCTCTTTCAATACAGCTGATTTAATCTCCTCCTCCTCCCTGCTTGAGGCATCTGGGAGCAATTGGAATGAATTTATACTTCTCTTTGGTTTCACACTTTTGCCTCATTTTCTGATGTTGGCTAGACAGATGGAGAGTTTTGTATTTTCTTTTCTAGAGCTCTTAGCACGGTGACAGCTTCAATTTTTGTGTGTGCTCTTGGTGTGATTTAGGAGTTTTGTATTTTTCCCCATTAGCTGTCAGTGTCAATTTTTCCCCTGTGCCAGAAATGTTCCTCTCCTCCTAAGACATTAGTTGTAATATGTGTCACAGTTTGCATACTGTTTAGAACTGTTACAGCTTCATTCTGACTTGCTATGAAAACTCAGTTATCGCATTTTGCTTTACGACTTCATTGAGCCAACCTCTTATGTGTAGATATAGATTTAAATACATGATTACATTTGGATAAAACAAATGGTCTTAAACATATGTTTAAATATACAGGTAAAGAAGATTTGAATAGACTATACACTGTAGTGACAATAAATGTTTTAAAACACAGGACCATGAGCCTCGTTTCTATTTTTGCTTATCCCAAGACCCTTTCACAAAACAGGATCACCACAAATTAGAATTTGCAATCTCTCTTTTTAGCTTGAGCGTAATCAAAAGATTTGGAACAATAAAATCAACTTCAGACATCCCGGGCAATAGAGATGTACAAAGCAGCATTGGTGAGGCAACACCAGGTGGAGTTTATTAAACTGTGACTTCTTATTGAGCTCTGGAGCAATTAGGTGCTCTCATCAGATTGGCAAGGCTGGAGGGTTTTTTTTAGCTGATTTTTTCCTGTGCTGTTTATTAAATCATAAATCTACTGGCTGGGATCATAGAAATGTGTACAGCTTTCACCACATTCATTGCATCTTGGTTTGCAAGGGAAGGTCAGCAATGGCTTTTACACACAGAATTGCATTGTACAGGAATATGAGTTATTAAATGTAGTCTGAGATAATTTTAAAGCAATTTGCAATAAGAAAAAACATGCCTACAGTAACTTAACTACAGAAATACATATATGCAGTAAATATATGCAAGCATAGCCTTGAGAGAACCAGTCTGTATCCTTCTTTCTGTTGATGTATGAGAAATGTAACTCATATTTAAAAAAGGCTGATGTGTCCATTTTTGGCCATGCTGGATTCCACAGCATCCTGCAGACATAGATGGATTACTGTTTGATCTCATTTTATTTTCTAGGTGGGACCGGCAGTCTGTGCTATAAATTCATGTGGTGCCTGGAGGGTCTCTTTTATTCATTTGAGTTTCCCACTAGCAGTTCTGGTTCAAGCTACAAACCTGCAAAGCAAACCAATTTGCAACCTAGACAAATTGCAGAACTGACATCCCACAAAAGGAGCCCAAGAGGTGGTGAACATATTCTGAAGCCCTGAAATTAAAAGAGTAAAGAAAGAAAACAGGCTTTAAAAAAAAAAAAAAAAAAAAAGTATAGATGCTTAATTTCTTTTAGCGCTATTTAAAATGGAGCCATCCCACAGCTAAAACAAAACTATTAGAAACAATTAGTTCCACAACAAGGTATAACATTTATCTGCAACTGTTTAAGGTTAGAAACCTGCCTCTGTCTTGTAACAGATCAGGACAGAAATATAATATTCATTGGAAGACTATGTATGTATGCATATAAACACATACATGCATACACATATGTATGTGTATGAGTGAAAATCAATGTGTGTGTATGCATGAGTTTATAAATATACATGATTCAGGTATGTCCTGACATGTATGTTTATATATCTAAGTCCAGTAAAATAAATATTTGTGTGTATATGAAATCCAAATATATAATTCCATATCTCCTCTTACTCTCCCTGTGGACATTTCTATGCTTATTTTACAAGATACAGCGTCAGTTAAAATGATAAGAGTTGGCTCCTCTTCTCTTGGAAGTAGGAGCATTAGCTTGATGCTGGCTCTGATACCCTGTGACAAATGTAGTGGTTTATCTCTGGAGGAAGAACTCCAAATGCTGATGTATGCAATAAAGACCAAGCAAAGATGCCACCATCCTTAGTCATGCACTTACATACTAAAAGAGTGTCCATTTCTGCAAAACAAAAAGTTCAGTAAATACCATCCAAACAATCCATCCAGTGTACCACCAACTGATGGCAACTCAGAAAAGACATAACTGTCCATCCATCCTCCACCTTGCTTGTACATCTGGGTAAGCAAAACAAAAGCTATGTAACATGCTCCCTTCAGTACTGCCATGATGGATAGTTGCCCAGATCAACTTAGTCCTGCCTGGAGGTCTTCCCAACCTTTCAAAGGTACAACTGCTTCTCACAATCTCCTTTCTCTGCACTGTCCTCCCAATCACAGGTTGAGGAGGTCCAGAAGTAGCCCCATCTTCATGCTCATTAGTCAAGAGGTGTTTGCAGCCTTGCTCAATCGTACAGGAGAGAGTTGACTCAGAAGCTGATAGCAGAATTATGAGGGAGTTTCAGAACACCTAATCAATCTAAGATTTACACCTGAGTTTGCAGGGCTTCAGGAACTGGGGAACTGTTCTCTATAACACCAACTAGCTTTTTGTCATGACGCTTAGCTGGAAATACAGCAACAATATAGATGGGACCAGGGGTTATCAAAGGATTAGCAATAGCTTACACACAGCCTCGGACTCCCTGTGCAAATACAAGCCCTGGGTACAGGAGATAACACTCACAATATTTTTCATTTTAAATTGGCCTTGTGGTGTGACAGAAATTCTCACTGGTAGATAGCGCTGGTGTGTGATATACTTTCTGACATTACTAGTGGGAACTGGATGGGCAAAAAGGGACACCCATTCTGAAGCACCACCATTAATCTCCCAACTGTAAGCGCCCATCTAATATTTAATCTCTCAGCTGGAGTTGCTCTATAAGGGCGAACTCACTCCTGGAATCATTCAGCTTAGCTCAGCTCCATTCAGATTCTGAACAAGCATAAGAATATTGAAAAGAGTGTCTGGTTCATATAATAATTCTAAAAAAGAAGATATTCTCCTGTGACAAGCTATGCTGCAGGATAAGCTAAATAGTTTATTTAAAAAACTAAAGTCAGAGGAAAGCAAGCCAGCCAGCTGAAAGTCTCAAACTCTTGAACGTAAATCAGGTCTCAGAAGGTGAGAAGCTGGCATCTGCAATGGATGGTCATTACAGTAATTGTCTGGATAAGAGATGGATGGATAGCTGCGTACTGGAACAATGTCTTTTCACTAAATATCCTTTCCTAACACTGGGACAAAGTCCATTAACATAAATGGAAAATTTCCTGTTAACACAATGAGCCTCAGAACACACCTATCATTACTATCTATGGACAAGAAATAAACTTCAAGGCTGCACTAGTAGTAAAAAGATAGTACAGGTGTCTACATGATGTAAATATGTACATGAAATCAGATGTCCTGAGAGTCCAAAGAACCAAGTGGTTCTGTCTCCCATTAGAAATGAGTTTCATTTTATCAAATATCCTTTGGAGAGAGAATCCTAGGGGTCTACTTAACCAGGTCTCATGAGTTTCCAGGGAAGATGAAACTACATGGAAGACAGTCTTGCAACTGTTTCTAAGACATAACACAGAGGATCAGCTCTGCTGAATGCTAGCAGGGCTCAGTACCGCTCCATCCTGGATTTGGGGGCTATGCAGTGAGCTGCTCCATTGCCATGGGACTGAGGGTGGGCAGAAGTGAGAAGGGCAGTCCCAGTTTCTTCCTGATAAAGTTCAGCCCATCTTTATTTTCAATTATTCCATCAACCTTCTTTGCCTTTTTGGTGACCCTGCTTTTGGGAAATGACAACGGAAGCTGCTGTCTCTTTTGAGCCAGGCCATTGGTGGCTCTCTGTAAACAGTCCCTTCTACCAGTGCCAAATATCGTAAGAAAGGGCTATTGTGAAAGAGCAAGTCAAGGTGAGATCAGACACGCTGGCTTAATTGCTGTTCCAGCTTTGCAAAGGCTCTCCTTAAAATTGCAAGACTTGTTTTCAAGGCAGGACAGCAGCTAGGAGGAAGAACTCTCTAGCTCATTTTCAGGAAACAGATGGAGGACTGGAGTCATACTATAGTTCTTGATAAATTGTACAAGACACTACTGAATGCTTGGTTCATGGACTGCATTAGCCTTGACAGATTGCTCTTTCCAACAGATAACGCAGGGTTTAGCATCCCTGCTTTGCTTTGCTAGATCACTTCCTCAGGAGGGGCTGAAATGCAGGAGAGCTGGCAGCAAGGACCCAACGGCCAAGGAGTCCCATGCACAGCACCACGCAGTTGCCCAGGGCTGCACAGACTTCCCACGCTGAAGCAAGCCTGAGGGCAGGTACTCTGTCTTGTCCTTGAAGCAAGGGCCAGAGAGGATCAGCAGTGCATGTGTCACCCCCACCCTCAGCTGGGTGGTTTCTTCCTGTAGTTATAGAGGATGATTATATCTCTTATGATAATAGAGGGTGGAGACATTTTTGAGATAGAAAGGAGGTTACTGTTCTTTAGGTTGGATAAGAGGTCCAAACTACATCCAGGCCCCTGTAGGCAGTATCAGTGCAGAGGGACAAGACAGCACCTGCCCCAAAGTTTCTGGTATTTGTGATGGTTAGAGGCTGGGTAGAAGAAAGATGGGTGAGCAGAGGCACAAAGATCTGCTGGGACCCTCAGGCTCAAGGTTTGCACTGGAAACTGGGACTGGGGAGTCGAGAGAGGCAGAAGGGTGTGGGGGCCTGTGCCCCATTGGGAAGCGGCACACCGCTGGGGGCACACCTGGCCTGGGGAACCAGAAGCCCTCATAGGTCCTCCCCCTTCTACAGAAACAGCCAGAGGATGAGGGAGCTGTCTCAGGGGGGCTGGGACCTGAACCAGATAGCTATGGTCACTTAGTGGTACCCAGCCCTTGTACTGGTGCTTCCAGGGGTTTCCCATAATTGCTACAGGGATGTGCCCTTCACAGCTCATCTGCACCCTCTCGCCAAGTACTTAAAAATGCTCCGATCCAGAGTGTCAGTAATGTAGTATATCCTCATCCCATCATCAGGATATCTGAGAGCTTCAGTGCCTCGTTTACACTATTTGTTGTGACAATTTAGTAAAATACCATGGTAGATTTTTGGTTTTTAATGCTTGTCTTAATGTAAGGCTTAGCACAACTGAGAGAACCAAGACATGAACTCAGAGGAAAAGTTCAGAGGCTAAGAGCAGCTTTTAAGCCTTGGGAAATGCTGAAATGGAAACAAAGCAGGAATTGTCAAACATATAGGAAATAATTTCTGTTTCAAATTCATTGAAGACATTGGAATTACTCCAAAGAGGAGCCAGTCCATTAAATCACATAAAAGTGGCTGCACTGAGTCAAATCAAAAAGCCGTCAAGACAGTATCATGTCTTTAACAGTTATCAGTAGCAGCTTCTGACAAAGAATAAAAGAAAGAGGACAAGGAGAGGGGACCTACCTAACCTTTAATAAAATCTGTAGGTTAGGAACTTCTGGAGCTATTCTCCACAGTGAGTCAACCTTATCCTTTCAGGCCCAATATTCACGGTCACTTTTGTTGACCTGTTTGTACTTCTGGCATTCCGAAAGTTTATGGTGGTGAATTTATGGCAGTGAAAAATTTATGGCAGTGACACTCCTTGCTGAATTATGGGCTGTGTGAAAGGGTGTTCCCTTCAGTTTGCTTGAAATGTTCTGCCTGATCATTTAATTCAGTGTCCCCTGCTCCTCCCCTGCAGTGAGAAATTGCACACTTTCTGATCTATCTGGAAAGCTGCATGATTTTAGATTTCACCTCATTCTTTTTTCCAGACTGAAGAATCCCCATCTGTTTACTTTCTCTGTAAATAGGAGCTGATCACCTTTTTGTCTCCATCTATGCCTTTCCTGTAGTTCGACTGTAAAGCCCTCAAGAATATAAGAGAGTCCTGCCTCATCCATATAAAGCGCCTTGCCTTCTTCTGACCCAGCTGACATTACAGTCAGGAGGAAAGCAGAAGATGCAGAATTTCTGTAGGTAGAATTTATGCAAATGGGTACAGTTTCTGCATTGCGGACTGGAAAAAAGATAATTTTGCTATCTCTGCCACTCCACCAGTGATATCCTCTATTTCAAGTTACCACGGGCAATGCAGCAGCCTGGTGACATTGCATTGTTCAAGGTTGGACAGGGCAGAATTAATAGCAGGAGATAGGTTAATGAAAACCCAGTGATGTGTTTGGATTTGCTTTATAGCCTAAGATGCAAAGCAGGTAGAAATACCCTGGACCAATTCCAGCTATATTGCACAGCGACATCCAAAGATATCAACACTAAAGAACCCTTTTATTTTCCAAGCCATGCCTCAGTAGTCAGGAGAACTTGTTCGGTGGGCCTGAAGCCAAAAGGTCCAACCGTCTGACTTTCCAAAGCTGATGTTTACTGTCCATTGTATCACAAAGCTGCTGCCTGGAGAGCAGCTGGCCGGAGGTGTCTGGAACAATCCCAGCCACCGTTTCATAAGAAACTCTTTCTACGTCTCTGCTTTCCCACAAAGACTCATATTTTATGATTGCTGGTGGGCAGGAGGCTGATGAAATGCATAGCTGATCTGAAAACATAAGAAGGCAAGAGGCAAGATTTAAAAATTATACCAGTCATGGTTAGGCCTGTGAAATAAATAACACACATAGTCATTGTGCAAGGAGGAACAACAAATTCACTGCCCCCTCCACCAGCTGGTTTCCTGTCTGTGGTGTAATGGGTGGGAGTCTGGGTGGTAAATTTACACCTCGCTAAAAGCCAGATTATAAATTCATTGTCCTCTCCCTTCCTCCCCCTCTTCTATATCCTCACCAGAATTAAGAGCTGGATTGTACCAGAATCATTGTAACTATACTTTTATTTTTAAAAAGCCCCAAACTTCACTTTCTTGTGCCTGAGAACTAAAGTTTTCTGAAACAGAATCCCCCTTTGAATCAGAAATGAAGTGAAATGTGGTGAAATGCAGCAATGTCAGCTTTAACACCCTGGAAACTCTGAACTCTACCTCTCTACTGGTGGTCCCTTTCAGTTCTGGTGGAGGAGCTCAGGAGTGAAAGCAAATGAGCCAACACCTTGCTGGTTCCCAGCCCCCATGGAGAAACATGGGATTTGGATCTCCCATGCTCTCAGTCTGGCAGACAAACACCTCCCAAAACCAAACTGAAAAGCAAGGAAACCTGGTGAGTCAGTACTCATCCCCATCAACATTAGCCACAGGGGTGCTGCTGTCTCTGTGCCAGCTCCTTTGCCCCTAGGTCATGGGTCTGGGAACCTCCTGAAGGGTTACAGACCTGTTGTGCATCCCTTTCACCTCTGCTGATGGTAGCCACCATCGTGTGTGCTCTATAGCCCACCTGCATGGATCTGTCTGGAGATGAATGCCGTGGCTGCCACTTCTGTCCACAACATGTTGGTAACGTTGCCTGGGGGTCACTAGTGCTCAGGCCTATCTTGAGGCTGACCTGCATATTACAAAGGTGATTTCAAAAGTTGTGTTGTGAATGAAAGGCCAGTTCCTTTTCCTCTGACTCTCCTCTGATGCTCATAGCCCATGACAGCAAAAAACCCATATTGCATAGGGTCTGAGTCCCAGGTGTACCAAAGGCCAGTTTGTCCCAATCGGGTTGTTGAGGATGCCTCACCTTGCTATGATCTGGACACCAAAAAGCTCCAAATGCTCATGAGCCACAGATCTCCTAATGCATTTACTGGAGAGACAATAGGAAGGGAAAGGGCTGGTAGAGGTCTTATTTGCTTTTTGACACATTGGGGTTGTGCAGGCAAGAGACAGAGATGTTGGATTTTCTGGCTCACTTTCTTCACCATAAGAGATGCAGAAGACCCAGCAGCCCCGTGCCATCACAGGGTGAAGGTATTTATATAGAGGATGCTCAGCTTGGGAGGTAGGTCTGAGCTGTTTGTGAGCCACCCTCACCTGATCACCATCTTCTAGCAGATGAGAAATGGGCTTTAGCACAAACAAGACCAGGGTCCAATTTTGCTAGAAAGATTTCCTCAAAACTTCCCAAATATGAGGAAATAGGTCAAATGAGGAAAACACAACATTTTAGAAGAATTCCAGGCTCCCAGGGCTACCTCAGCTATTTGAATATTGTCATGAATCGCAGCGGCAAAACAACTGTCAACCGTTGTCAGTGCACAATCCAAAAGTCTCTTGCTACCCTGGCAAGCAGCCACACAAACAAGATTGCTACATTTTGAGCCTCAAGTGTCATTGAAGTGTGATATAGTAGCAAGAATAGCCTTAGATGGAAAATATACCTTGGCCTGTGACTCAGCAAGTTGGAGAGCAGAAGTCTCTCTCTCTTCTCATTTTTACAGTCTGGGAGAATCTCTGTTTCTGATAGCATGGACCTTATCTCAGCAGTGAAATTGCTCTCTGAGCAACCTTCCTAATTACATCACATATAGCCCTCCACTTCCTTTCACTGATAATCACTGAAGCACCTTGTGGCTAACAAGCAGATGCTTCTGTGGGAAGCACCGTTAGAGCAGTATAAACGTACTTTGGCTTTCTGTAGTATAATGAGGGGGTTTATTGTTCTTTGTATAAAGTTGACCATCGACATCTGCTTTTATTCTGTATTTCATTCCAGCCCACGCATCTGTTCTCCTTCTCTGAGGTAGAAATAAAGGAGGTAGGTTGGCATCTGATTAGCCAGGGCTTTACAGACCAGCACTGGCTTATCCCCAGTTTCAGGATTCTTGTTGGTGCACACAGCCTTCAGATGCATTCAATGCTACACTATGCTATGTTACATTACTCTATTCTATTCTATTCTATTCTATTCTATTCTATTCTATTCTATTCTATTCTATTCTATTCTATTTATTCTAACTTTCTCGCCATTGTCTGGATGTCAAGTCAGACACTGTAAATCAGATAAATCACATGTCTGAAAATCAGATATTCCATAAACATGTTCACCATGACAAAAAGTCTCCTCTTCTTTCCCACCTCCTGACTAAGGCCTCATCTGGAGAACTCAGTGCCACCATGGGGATGCAGGCAGAGTCGCTTCCAGCTGGTGTGCTGTTGATTCAGTGCTACTTACAGGAGCTTTACCACCCATTGCCAACTGTTCTGTGGATTAGATATGCAGGAACTGCCATGCCAGAACAGGCCACTGGTCCATCTAGTGGCTAATGTAAGATTTTTTAGAGAAAGACATAAAAAGCTTATAATGAATCCTATTAGTCAATATTATACCAGTGGGGGATATTTCTCTCTGACCTCAGCTGGTTATCGGATTATGTACCCTGAAGCATGAGCATTGATAGCTCTTGTAATTTTAGTGTACCTGGAGTAGCTGCAGATGCTTTACTTATTCATATTTATGTTTAGGAACAAATTCAACTCATATACGAAAGCGTGCAACTCCTCTAGTTTCAGTGGTGTCAAACTAGCAGTGAATCAGATAAATCTATTGATTAAAGACATGTTTTTGAACACGGAAGAATAATGTCAAACTTTGATTTTTTTTTTTCTCCACACTAGAAAATAGACCTGTTCCTACAGAAGAGAATTACTTACACTGCAATATTCTTGAGCAGATTTTTTCAACATGGGCACAGCAATTTAAAAACCTAACAAAACAAAACAGCTGGCATTTACTGAGGCAGATTTACACAGGAGTGAGATCAATCTTAGGAAAGTAAACCTCAAGTGCCTGCTATAATATTGATACGTATCTCAGACTTCAGTGTTTTTAATACATTTTTAATGAAGAAACGCTTTTTAGAAACAGAGTGTGACCCTTCAAAATATTGCCATGTTATTTTCTGCTGCATTCACTTGGCTCTTAAAAGTAACACAACAACAATGAAGGTAGGTATAAACTGCCCCCCAAATCCCAATATTTATTACAAATGTGACTTCCATTTCTGAGAAGAGAATGTATATGCCAGTGTGTGTGTGTGTTTGTGCATTTATAGGTCTGGATCAACCCAGTCTGCTGTTTACAATGAGAGGGTGCTGAGAGCTGTACACAGGGACCAGTTTCTCTGATGAATTTAACCAGTCCTTTTCATGGTGTTCAGGGTGACTCACTGACAGGTGTGTGGGAACATAACTCATCCTGCAGATATCTCCTAGTTTCTGCTGTGATTATTACTTTGAGTATTCACTGATTTGCAAATCAAGTCCTGTACTGATCACCTAAACCACGTGGTTTTATGTCTACTCCCTGACGGGGATTCACCCAAGTCATCTAGGGGCTTTCAGAAGAAGCACATGGACAATATGTGTTGCTATTTTGGGAGAATATCCATTTGTAAAAGTTGTGCATAGTATGTTTTTTGCAATACTGACACATCCATTTTTTAAATGGTAGAGAGGTCCTGTGTGAATGAGAAGATGAAGTGTTTGGTATAGAAACTACCTCTCATGCAATTAATAGTGAAACATTTGTTGGTATCTGGTGAACACCTGCATATACTATTCCTAAGAATAACATTTAATTCCAATTTCTCCAGGGGAAACATTACAGAGCCATGCCTCTTTCCTATGATGTGGTACATTTGAAAATAAAACAAGAGCCTGGTGCTTGGAAGAGTTCCTAAATCTTTCCCAATTCATCATTTGTCCTTCTTTAATGTCTCTGAGTTCATTCCCCAATATGTCATTGTGTTGCAATACTTTTCTGCAGCTGTCCCCCCACCTTCAAGCAGGATTTAAAAGTGACATATTTCTTCTAAGGCCCCTTGCAGGGTTTCAGATGGTCATTTACACTTGTGCCAAGAGGATGCACAGGGCAGATATCTGCATCACCTGCCATTAGCACATAGGAGCACAGTGTCCTCAGAATCCCCTTCCCTGCTGGAGGAGGAGGAGAGGCTATTCCAGAGACCAGCCCAAAGGCCAGACAAGTCCATGGGTGCATGGGACGGCATGTTCTGATTAGATCCAGCCACCGCCCTCACTGGGGGGCCATTCACAGCAGACCATTGTTACCATATGGTTTGGGTTGCCTCTCTGTGGAAAGCTGGGTGACAGAAAAGCTCAGAGTTTGGTGAGCACCTGGATAGGACATGTCTGGAGCATGCCTCCAGATGAGGAACTTGGAAGTGTGCCCAGGTACAGTAATATAGATACAACTGTAGAGTATCTAAGCTAAGCTCCTTTTCTGAACTACCATCTGGAAGAAAGTCTCTCCTTCTGTGCTGCAAATTAAGCCTAAAAGCTGCAGACAACAGTAACAAACCACTATAACCTAACCATGATGAGAAGTAGGGCATTTTGGTTTGCTGGAGTTTTGAACACACTTTCCATTGGTGTTGTGCTGGAATAATAATCAACAGAACGGGTTGTTAGGCGTTGGAATGGGCTGCCCAGGGAGGTGGTGGAGTCCCCATCCCTGGAGGTGTTTAAGAGTTGGGTTGACATAGCGCTGAGGGATATGGTGTAGTTGGGATCTGTCAGTGCTAGGTTAATGGTTGGACTAGATGATCTTCAAGGTCCTTTCCAACCTAGATGATTCTGTGATTCTGTAACATCTGGGATGCCCTTCCAGCCTATGATTCAGCTATGCTGAATCCTCCTACTCTAAAAATTGGATGAACAATCAAAATGTGGACTGAAAATCAAAGATGATGCAGGATGGTGTCTATCTCCTCCTCACAAGCATTCATCTGCATATGCTTTCTGAATATTTCAAAGTATTTTGACATGTATTATCCTGAAATGTTTGTTTCAGCTCTGGCATTTAATGCAAACTGATCAAATGCAGCATTATATTGACACTTAGATGCATGCTCTCTCTATTAGTAGTTTTTCTTTATTCATTTTCATTAACATAAAAGTTGAGGAGTTGAGCCTTTCTGATTTGCGCACTGCCTGTTCCTAGCACAAGGATTTCTGTAGAGGATGAACTGCAGCAAATGAATCCTGAGCAGAGTGCCAGTGAAACTAGTGGAGTGACCCCAGACACCAATTTGTCCCCCTGTATCTACTTTGACTTTTTGCCTATTTACAAAGGATTTGGCTGAAAAAGCCCTTGGCTTGAGTATGTCTAAAGTTCAGTTTATTTTTACTGACTCGGGTTCTGCAGGACTCCTAAGGATTGCAGGCACCAGACAGCTGTGTTTAGCCTTGTCTGTTACAGTAACGTCAAGGAAACCTATCATAACTGGCAAGTCTTCTAAAAACATGAGTGCTCATGGATTACAAAAGAAGAAAACAGTCAGATTAAAATAAACTGTTACCAGACAAAAAGACACCCACCCTTTTCCCCTATAACTTCTTAAAAAACAGGGAATTTGCTTTGATCAGACTTTAAGGTGAGAGCAGATCTCCTGGAAGTTATCTTCAAGCTAACAAAATAGTGATAAGCAAGGGAGGAAATGGAACTGAGATACAGCATATTTGTTAAAAGACAAAAATCTGGCCATTGTGACAATCTCTTCCAAGATCTCCCAGAGAGGACGTTACAGAAGGAACATAGCTGAGCCCTAAACAGGATTTCCATTCTTGCACTGTTGGTCTGTTTGCATGGCTTTGGGATTACATGGAAATATTCTCTGGAGGAGACACAGACTTGAAAATTCAGCCACCTCTAGCTGACTTTCCCCTTGCTGGGACAGAGTCAAAGTATAGAGTGCAAGTGAAAAAAGAAACAAACAAAAAAACCTAAACCAATGAAACAAAAAAAAACACCCAAAAAAACCCCAACCTAAACCCCTCCCTTGCTATTGGTCTCAATCGAGGAATTGAGCCACTGAGGGATTTCAAAGCCAACATGTGCTCATGCCCAAACTTCTTGAGACACCAGAAGAATGATCTTCCCATGGGAACACTTTATGTAACGGAAAAAAGCTATGAAAACAAGAGTTGTAGAGAATTTGGCCCACTTGGTCAATGTTACACTAGTGTGAATAGTTTTACCATGTCAGGCTGGACAGTCTGCTCAGCTGGAGCCAGGCTACTTGTAAACCCAGCTTCACCAGCCAGTCGACAGAGGGTTTGTGTTAAGCAGCTGGAAGAGCCCTGTGAAAACGAGCCTTTAATTTTCATGGAGCAGTTCCAGGTTTAAAATGGAGTGGGTGAGATGAGAATTTGCAGCAAAAGAGCGTGGCTCCATCAGCATGCAGCCAGTGGGAGAGATGGAAGGTCTCCCTGCCATGGTAGCAGCAGCCAGGTCTGTCACCAAAGAGGGAGGCACCTCTGAGAGTGAGTAACCCCATGCTTAAAAAGGCCCCTAGGAGAGGTGGAATGAATCACCTCTGTGGAGTCCCTCCCTCTTTCCATTGACTGCAAGAGAAGCACAAGCAATGTTTTTGACTGTTTGCTCAGCTTTTATACCCCTAAAATCTGAGGCTGGTGTAACAACTCAAGGAAAATGGCTTATTGTCCCTGCAGGTGCCAAGGCCATGGTGCAGCTAAGCAGAGGACTCCACTGTGTTACCAGTCAGGGTTCCTCCACCCAGCTATATTTAGAGTGAAGAAGTCCAACAGCACAAACAGGATTTGCACGTGCAGTTATCTTGTTTGTCTGTATTTTGAGTAGCAGCAAATTGATTGACAGGACATTCAGAGGAAGGTGAAAACAAACAGCTTTCCATCTAGAGTTTCTCTGATAGTACAGATTTTTTAACCTGAGAACCCAGCGTAACCGAAAGTCACATGAAGAAAAGGTCAGAAGTGGTCATGGCTCTGAAGGAAATCAGATGCTTTGTAAGCTGCTCATCAGCAAGGACTTCTGCTTAGCACATGATTTCCACAGTGCAGTTTTGCCCTAGCTGTGTTAGATATAATGCTTAGATAAGAACTACAAAATGTAGACAGTAAAAGGACTTTCTATTTGAACTTGTGGTAGATACACTAAGGACAACCCAGGTCTTACCTGGTGTATTCAGGATAAGGGAGAGATTAAATGCCAATAAAAGGGAGTGTGCTTTGCACATCATCTCAGAACATTTTGATTTTATGTGCTGCTGGCCAGTGTATAAATGACACTGTCCTGAAACCATCTAAAAGACAGGGACACATCCTGCAGGTAGTTTGCCATGCCCCAGGATGCTGTTGGTGTTCAGGAGATGACCTGGCCCTTTCAAAGCTTGCTGTTTATTGGGTCTGATGCCTATCTGCAATTATGAATTAACATGCTGACTATTAGTCACTCTCACTCTTGCTTAAAAGGTGCTTTTCTCAAATTCCACGCGATGTCTTGCAGCTCCTGGATCTTGGTATAAGGTAAAGAAGGGCATTTTTATGATGACATTTACGTACTCTTTGAATGTTATATCAGTCTTTGGCTTTGCTTCCCCTGACTTGGCAGCAGGTCTGTTTTGCTTCATTCTGAATTTCTCCCAAGCTCTTACCAGGCACTGAGTCTGCACTGTCAAGGAAGGCAGGAGAGGGAAGTCACTGAGAGTTGTCGTAGTCCTTGGCATGATGCACCATAGCTCCATCACTGCTTTAGAGCAGGAACAGGAGCAAAAAGACAGCACGGGCAGCATACATGCTGGAGGAAGCAGTGAAACAGAGTCCTTCATCCAGCCAAGCACCACAGCTAAATTAGGAAACCAGGGCAGTCCTCACTTTCCTTCACAATCCAATGGTCTGAACAGACATCTTGCAGCTCTTCCTATGTTTTTCCAGTTGTATGTTCCTCCTCATGTTGCTACTTCCTTGCCCTTCAGACCTTCCTCCATCCTATCCCATTCCATCTCTGACATCTGGCCCCAGGCAACAAAAATGACAAGCTCAGGGTGGATAGCCTCTCCCCCATCCAGGTGCAAAGTGGCTGCTGTTCCCTCACCTTTCTAGCTAGCCATCACACCCACATCCAACTGCCACTAAGCAAAGCAGCATAAAGCCAGCGGATTTGCATACATCTGTGCAAGCTTTCTGTGAGGTCTGAGTGGCTGAGTTTCACTTTGTGTTTCAGGCTTATGTGGAGCCAGACAGTGGTGAATATCAGCAAGTGTGTGGAATTGATGTGTTTAGTCACTTCTGCTTGCCAGGTTGGTATTCTGCTGTTGGATAATTCACTGGTTACTTATATAGATATTCAAAGGTTCTTTTTAGTGGGACTAAAATTATTGTCAAGACTTTCTGCTTTTGGCACTGTACCTGTGAGGGCAGTCTCCAGGATTGTTTAGTCTATGGGAGAAATGACAAAGGCAGTGGTGAGGGTGGTGGTGGTGGGGATATAATACCAGTTTTCAAGTAGAATGAATATTGCTAGCTAGGAGAAAGGCATGCTCTCCATGTCCTTGGAGGACAAGAGAAAATGGAAGTGGCTTAGATTATCAAAAGAGAAATTTTGCTTAGGTAGTAGGAAAAGCTTTCTCATGATAAAGATTATAGTGCAGCCATGGAATAGGTTATGAGGGAAAATTATATAGCCTCCATCATGGTGCCAGAGTAGAAGGTGGCAGAGGTCCAGCACAGATTAGCTCAGTATCTGACTCTGTTGATTGACTGTGGAACAGACAGATGAACCAGGTGACCTCTCAAGGTCTCTTCTAGCCCTGTTTTCTCTGACTCTTTTATAATAAGTAGCGCCAAGAAGCCACAATCAGTACGGTTTTGGAGGCTGTATTAAGATGGGTAAAAGAGGACTTCTACCCAAGAGAACATAGTCAGCAGAGATGAGAGAAAATATGCCTAGCAGGAGAGTGAGGCCGAGAGAGGGGAGTCGGGTTTCTCAAAGCTGCCCAGTGGCAAGGTGGTGGGGAGGAATCTCTGCTTCTGGAGCCAACATCTAGTGGCTGTCTGACCAGAGGCTGGCCAGAAACATTAAGTTTCCGTATTGCCAGTAGGTCTGAAGTTTGGTGAGTTTTATATTACTTTCAAACACTTTGAATATTTTGCAGCCCCTATCAGAAGGCTACAGAACTTCCCATTCTGCCTTTCAGAGGCTCAGGTAATGAATGCCCTGAAGTACTTCAAATCCGTTATCAAACCCATAGCACACAGGGTTTTGCTCAGATAGCCCCAATGTCACATTTCCAGGTGATGCTTTTCTGCAGAGGAACCCAAGAGCTGAGGCAGACATCAATCTGATTTGATGAAACCATGAAGTTTCTCTCCATCCTTCTTCCTTTTTCACCATGGGAGAGCAACTGGCTGGTCACCTGTGAGCTGAAATCCCAAACCACATAGGATACTGATTTCACTGTGAAGGGGCTGTTGAAGAGCCAGGCTGCAGCAGCTGCAAAATAGCTGAGGCTGCTCCTTCAGCTTCATTTGTGGAGCTGGGAGCATTTAATAAATTAGGGAAAATAATATTTAGATTAATCATTTGATCTTAATCTTTTTGTGCTCTAAGTCACAATTACTACCTGAGGGACTTCCACAGGCTCAGCTGGAGCTGTCACATTTGTCACTTGAATTTGGAGCACAAAAAGCCAACACACACTCACAGGCATGTGCACAGAGGGAAGTACGCCTGCCCCTGGTCATTCCCTGTCAGCAGGAATGGCAGGTCCCAGAGTGATGTTATCTCCTGGAGCTGGGGAAGATGGAGAGGGGGCTGGTATGGAGCATGAAACAGGGAACCTGCCTCCAGTCTTTTTTATTTTCCCATTCACTAGACAGTGTCCAGCCCTGTGCTTCCTGGAGGGGAGTTAGAGGTAAGTCATGCTTCTGGCTGTGCTGGAGAGCCTCAGCACTATGGGGAGGCTGCAGCACCCTGCACACCAGCAGCTGCTCTGCTAGAGCAGTGGGAGGAGGGTGCTGGCAGGTAGCACAGCACTGCTGGCACGGCACGCCAAGCCCCCGCAGCCTGGCAGGTGGACAGGCTGTGCCAGATTGCCTGCGAGCCAGCAAATAAATCAAGTGGAGTCGATGGCGTCTCCAGGCAGCTCAGCTCCTGCAAGTGTTGTTTTTATTTCCAACATCAGGGGAGCAATGCTGAGGCTCTGCAGAGAGACGGGGGAGAGGGCAGCTTGCCTTTGTTCACTCCGATTTCTTGTAGAGACACCAGAACAACCTTTCCCAGCACTGGTTTAATTGCCTTCTGGGTGAAGAAAGCAAAAGCTGCCTAATTAAGGAGTCATGTCAATAGATTTTTACCCTTTTTTTCTTTCTAGGAATTAATCTGACTCACCATACATGCTGTATGGTCATGTGTTCCTTACAGACCAGCTTGTTTCTGTTTGCCCATTGCAGCGCACAGCCCTGCATTCTCTTCTGGCTGTGAAACCACAGCTCCAAGCTGGTCCTTCATGATTTCCCAGCAGCTCCACCAGCCTTCCCAGAGTTTTCTTGCAGGGCCATGCTCCCTTCCCAGCAGGCTCACTGCTAGGAGCCCACTACTCTCAGTCCGGTTGCTCTGCATTTAAGCAGGGAAGCCCAGGACGGCTGGAATAAACTCTTTTCAGAAATGATTTTAATGCTTCAGTGGGCAGTGGTGGCATTCTCTGGGGGATCTCACAGTCTGGAGGAGGGCATGGTATCCTCCAGTCTAGCTGCTGTTTCCGATTTGGTATTTATTAGTAGCAATGAATATCAGGGAGAACTAAGTCCATCCTCTCCCCTGGGAGTCATTGGCATTATTTAAAATAGCAGAACAACCAAACCAAAACCAGGAGCAGACTCTTAGGGATATCAGTAACAGCACCACAGTAATCCTCAAGCCTTGCAAATAATCTTCAGCATCATACATCAGCCTGTTTCAATGAACAGCCACCCTCACAGAATGCCCCAAAGAACAATAATCTCTGGTTACTTCCAGCAGTAAAAGTGTTTGATAAAAGTGCCCTCTACACTAAGGGGATCTTGCAGATACAGTATCTTCGGGCTAGAAATTAATCTAGTCTGGAAGTCTGATCCACCACAAGGTGGTGGACAAATTGGCTTCCAAGGAGATGACAACAGGTTGTGTCCCAGAAGCTCCCACAAGTACCTTTGTGCAGTGGACTGAAATGATTCATCCCACAAGCCCATGTGGACAGGAAATGGGAGTTGGTATTAGTAGAATAAAAACTACATGATATGTGTAAATTTCCCACCTCTGCTGCTCTGCTAACCAACGTTTTCATGTCATCAAGAACAAGGGAAGGCCCCATCAAGAACAGTTTTGTGATGTGAGTATGATGGCTCTAGCAGTTCTGACAATTCATAGGAAACACACAAGACTTGACCTGAAGTCTCTTATGGAAGAAGAGCAATAATATCTGTCATGATTTGAGCCCAGAGGGAAACTGAGCAGCACGCAGCCATTCACTAACCCTTCTTCCCCAGCACTGGGAAGGAAAAAATGAAGCAAAAGGCTCAGGAATCAAGATAAGATAAGGAAGTAGTGGCTCACCCATTATGGTCATGGGCAAAAGACAGACTTCTTAGGGGAAGAAAAAGATCATCACTTTAATTTAAACACTAACAAAACCAACACTTAGCAGGCAGAGTGGGACAGTGAGAAGTGTTACCACATCTTAAAAACACCTCCCCTCACCCCTCCCTTCTTCCTGGACTCAGTTTTGCTCCCGCTCTCTCTATCTCCTTTCCTCAGCAGTGCAGGGACAGGGTATTGGGGGTTTTCAGTCAGTCTACCACTCCTTCCCCCAAGAGCAGGGGGGAAGCACTCCTTTGCATTCTTCCCCTGCTCCACATGGTTCCCCTCTCACAGAACACAGTCCTCCATTAACTTTTTCCAGTGTGAGTCCTCCCCATGGGATGCAGTCTTCTTGAGAAGCTCTGGCATGGGTTACCCCCACATGTTGCAGTCCTCCCAGCACTGAACTACAACAGCGGGAACTTCTTTCCTCAGAGTCCTGGCATCCTTTAAGTGCAGCCACCTGCTCCAGTGTGGAGTCCTCCACAGGCTGCAGGTCGGCCTCTGCTCCACAGCAGACCTCCATAGATGGCAAGGGAGGGCAGCTCTGCCATCTCACCACGGGATACAAGGAAGGTCTCTGCTCCAGCACATCTACCCCCCCTTCCTCCTTCTTTCTTCCACTGACCTTGGTGTTCTCAGAGGTGTCCTCCTCACAAGTCTTCCTTAGAAGTCCCCACCCACTCCCAGGTTCCCCTTCTTAAGTAAGTTATCGCAGAGGTGCAGCCACTGCTGCTAATTGGCTCGGCCTTGGCCAGAGGTGGGTCAGACTTGGAGCCGGGGGAGCTCTCAAGAACCTTCTCACAAGGGCCACTGCTGTAGCCCTCTCCTCCATTATGAAAAACCCTACCACACAAACCCAGTACAACATCTGTCTGACTTTTCCCTAACTGGAGAACACAAACCCTGCATATGACCCAGATGTGGTCAGTCATGGATACAGATTAAGCACTGAGTGCTTGGATGGTTCCCATCTGAATACTGAGTGAAACACATGCAACAGCCTGTGGGGTGAAGCTGTGCCCCATTGTAGTTCTCAACAAACAGGCTATCAACATGTAATTGCTTCAGACATGACCTGCATGGTGGCAGGCCTGTGCAGGGTACCTGCTGATAACCAGCGATGGATGAATGTCCATGTACAGCACCATCTGGCATAGCTGGAGCTGGCCCTAGCCATTTGTTACACTGAAGAAAACCCCAGGAAAATGTGCAGCCCTTTGTGTTTCACTGATCCATCAGGAAAGACGAATTGACAAGCTGAGGGCATCTTAGCTAAAGATACAACAAGATAGTCTCTGGGTCAACAGCTTGACTGCTAAGACCATTACCCTTGGACATAACTTCAGAAAGGCTTTTTTTTTTTTTAAAGTGATCGAGGTGACAAAGGATTTTATTATTTTTGTTACTGCCTTGCTGCATGAATCTGGGAAGTCATCTAAGCTCTAGCAGCACCAATTTCCAGATCCAGGCATTAATGATAATTGTGATACAGTGATAAGAAAATCGAAGTTGTTGAGATGTGATCCAATTTTAGGCTTCCATGTAGAGCACAATCCACATTACTTGGATCTAATTGAAGATATTTACTTGGCTACAGATGAAAAGGAAATTATAAGATGATAGTATTGACACAGTTACTTCAAGAAGAAGTAGAGGATAGAAATAGTTTAAACTGGCATTCATGACAGAGAATTATCTGCTAAATCTCAACCTAAGTATTTGTCAATGTTGAGTCAGTTGCTGCAGTGGTAACATCTTCCCGAGGGGTGTTAATAGAAGTTATTAAAATATAAAGTAAATATTTACAAATGACATTTTCATAAACAGGCACAATGGATGCACATGCAAAAACTTGTTTGGGTGAAAACAAAGAGTAGTTGCAGATGCAGAGCAGCTGCTGGTACACGTGAGTATCTGCTGGAATTTACCTTGAACACAAAAATGTTCATTTGCATGGTTAAATGTTGGCTTCAAGCAAGCACCTGGATTTGATACACTTAATGGATCTGGTGGGTGCTATTCCAAACACTCATGAGACAGACCTACAAAGTAACTGAAAAGGCTTAATAAAGGATTTTCCTCAGAGTAAATTTTATGGTTTTATTTACCATCTTATTTTAGAGCTTTTCTGGCTTATTTGACCATGTCTCTAGATCTTCAATAAACCCACAGAAGTTCTGAATTCTTCTCTTTTTTTGGTAATTAGAATTTGCAATTCCATTTATTCACAGGAGCTAGGGTTTCAGGAGTGCTTGTTCAGGATCTAATGAGGATGGAGAGAGTCAGCAACCACCATGTCATTACTTCTTTGGGAAACATTTGGATTAAAGTGAGGCAGAACAGTCCCTTCTTCCACTCCATCAAGAGACCTGACCAGCTGTCTGTATGTCTCAGGGTGGGAAGACAGTGTCTGACTAGGGCTTGTGCTTCATTCTGGCTCTTCAGGATGCCAGGTTATGCCACTGTTTTAGAGGTTTCATCTTAAAAGTGCAACAAATAAAATAGTGATACTAACTTCCTGCCTTGCAATACTGATTTCCACACACTCCACAAAGATAGTTGCAATTAATGGTTGTAAAGAAACAGAATGAAATTCTGAAAAATAAACTCTTTTCCTCAGGTCTAACTTGTCTGGCAGAGATTGTATTTATTATCTTCCAGAGAGGTGATTGCCAGCCACTGAAACAAGTTACCACACATCTTTCCCTCTACACACCCCTCTCCTCTGCAAGCATAATCACAGTGGCTTGATGCTAAGGCTCTAAGGAGCTTGATGATAATTTATTTGGGCTGAGCAATGGCTGCCATTTCACTAGCACACTCAGGCTGTGTATATAGAGAGCACTGCTTGGAAAATGCCACTGGAAACCTGGAAATAGAAGTATGAACCAGGAAAAGACTCCTGTGTTCAAGAGATCTAAGGAAATCTGTCCTCAAATTCTCTCCTTTATTTCTGATTTATATTCTGATTTCTGATGACAAATCATTATAGAGAGATACAAAAGAAGGTGTTGATGAATCATCTGCTTTTGCTGTTGTCCCAAGCACAGAGATAGTCTGCAATAAACAAAGATTTAAGCTTCAGCAACAGCCATGGAAGGAAAAATTCCCACACCTTGGAAATGAAGCCTTCTTTATGAGTAATATTTGAAGATGTTGCTAATTCTTACATCAAACACAGAAATCCTGCCATAACTGCACTTCTCAAGCCTGAAGAAATCCCAACAGTTGAAGGCAGAGCAAAATTCAAGTCTCCCAAGACCCTGTTCCCTTTTAGAAATGTGTCTGCGATTCAAATGCTGCCCAGATGTCGGTAATATTAGTGGAAAGAAGCTGAGTTCCATCTTCCAGGCATGGAGCTGACAGCAAACCTGGACAGCACACATGAGGCTTTCTGGGGGAAGAACCTGGTTCTTCCTGGTACTTGGAGGCTCTGGAAGGTTCTAGTTGACTTTAGCTTCCAAAAAGCATTTTGTAGCACTTGATTCTTTCTTGCACCATATGTAAACTCTACTGCAAGGTGGCCTATTAGCAGATCATAGTCTGCAACTGCATATACATGGCTGGAAAGCTCTTCAGGGTGCCTTCGACTGCAGAGCCCATTGTCATGGGTACTGGGGTGGAGTGTTGCAGGTGAGTGTTAGATGCAAAATAAATTGCTACTGCTGCATAATCATTGTCTGAGCCAGTCATGCTGGCATCACCTCTACGCCCATATATCACAATTGGTGGAAGAATGGTCAAATCTCCTTTTGGAGTGACCAGGTGGCATCTACAAAGCACAGTGCCAGGAGCACACCATGAACTCAATGTATACCTTGTTGGATTGCCTCCATCACCTACTCTGAACAGATCCATCCTGGACAGATAATGAACACAATGTTTCAGGAGTCCAGTGTCACAGGAGGACCCTGAGAAGTAGGTAGAAAACATCCCAACTCTGTGTCTTGTGGCCTTGACTGTGTCCTGAGCCTGTCATGCACTAGGAATTGAGTAGCACCTGCCTGGTCCCTTCATGGCTAAGACAGAGGCTCTCAGGCTCCACTTTATGTGTGAGAACAGACTTCAGCACAGAGACAAACAAAACCTGCAAATACTGTCATTATCTATGCAGCTGCCTTTGAGCTCCAGCTTCTGTCCTGAATCTGTGTGTAGCTGGTCCTTAGCATTTCATGGGTTCGTACTTACAATGGTGGGTTAATTCAGGCTGAAAGTTCAGAGCAGGCCAGCAGGCATTGTTCCCCAACTTCATGGCTCTATGCTGAATCACCTCCAGCACTGTATCCTTGCATTGCTGCTGGGGGCTGTCCTGGTAGAAGCATCCAGGTGAGTTGGCCATATCCAAACAAATATCAACAAGATCTTGGTTTTCTTAGTGTCTGTTTCAAGGCTAGATAATCTTTTAACCCTTCACACTCATGTTTAAGTGACATACATGTGTGTGCAGGGGCTTGGTGTGAGGTTTTCGAAGACCTCCAGAGTGGTGATGGAGGATGATGAGAGGATGAAGGAGCTCCTTGTGGCACTGCTCATATCTGTTCTGTAGCATCCACATCACAGTGTACACACTATACTAACCCATGCCCAGTTCACCCTACAGTGTAATTTTTAGTTCACTTTAGAAAGAAGGCTGTGTGCAAAACAGCATGTATAGGGGCTGGAAGTCTGGCAAGTATCGGGGAAGCTCTTTAATTTGTCAATATAGAAACATCCTGTTAACACCAGTTTAATAACCAGTTTATGCCTGGCTCCTGACCTTCACAAACTCTGCATACAGACCTTTTTTACCAGGTGCCCAGTAGATGTTTGGCCCAAATCAGTGTGAGTACTCCTTTTCTCCAGTCCTCTCACCTCAGCACCATCCAAGAAAAAAGTGGTTCATCTCTCGCCCTTCTATTTCTGCCTATGCCACTGAAGACATAACACTGGTGTACCTTCCTTTGCACACCATTGCCCTTGCTGTTTCTAAGGGCAGAGACTTTCCTCTGCACAGGTATAGTATCAGTCATGATACATGTGTAAAAAGTGATTGCTCAACACTGTAAATGTGATGACTAGAAACTGGAAGGGGCATCCCAGAAAAGTCACAGAGTTGGTTAGAAGCTACTGTTGTGGTCAGGGGCAAAAGCAAAGTTCATCAGCAAGTACAACCTTCCTCAAAGCCAGAGGATTTGGGGCTGTGATGGAGTTCCATCTCTGGGATAAACATGGCTTTCTGTTTTCTTCATCTCTCTTATGATCCAGTAGCTCTAAATCTGCTTTCTCTATTTATTTTCAAAAGAGATAGACTTGTTTACTCTGCTCAATTATCTTTGATGCTTATCATGCTCAGGGTTCCCATTTTGCTCCAGTCAAGAGGTAAACAATCTGAGAAACGTCTTAGAAACAACACTGGGTTTTAACAACTTGCTCCCTGGGAGTGTGTACAAAAAGTTTTGAAGGGCAAAAACTAGTAGTAGTAGAAAAAGACGAAAAATAATAATAAGAAAAAGCTCACAGTCCCACAAATTGTTTTTAAAATGCTTAAAACAAGGGGGCCTTCTGGGGCACAAGGGACCCAAGACTTGAAAATGGATTGACATTTCTGCATTTCTTTTTTGACACTGCTAGGGTTGATTAAGTGATAATTAGGCTAGAGAGTGTGCCAACAGTCACTGCTTCATCCTACTCCTTTACCCCCTCAGGACTTGTCACCACTGAATAAAGGGTAGAAATGATATCAGAAATGCCTGCAGTTTTGAGATGGTGTAAATTAAGAAGCTTGTGCTTTTTAATGCTTTATGGCTGATTTGAGACAAATCAAATTTCCAGACTGATTTTTTTTTTCCCCCAGAAATGAAAGGAGATTGGGTTACAGGCTCTTTACTAGTAGGATCTAGAGTCCACAGAGCTTGTGCATGGACCTTAGTTGTGTCTGCATTTCTGTAGACTTAATAATGAAGGTACACAGATGTTCTCCACACACAGAATGCAAAACAAGGACAAATGTCAGTGTATAATACTATCTCTCCCAGAGGACAGACAGGGAATAATACAATACTAACAGTCACACAAAGTATTTTTCAATGAATCTTCTGCTGCACAGATGGGATTTCCAATCCGAGAGAGGATCATATTTATAACTTTTTTGTTCTGATTTGGAAAAACTAAATTTTTTTTGTAAATGTCTAAAATAAAATAAAATAAAATAAAATTCCGTTAAAGACATCCCCCACTGGTTGGAGAAGTGTATAGTTTAGGAAAAATTTTAATACCCATTTAAAAATTTCCTAATGAATTAACTTGATTTCCAAGTGAATTTAATTTTAACATTTGTTACCTAATTTTAGATTTTCATGAGTTTTTTAAGATGACTTCTAATTTTATGATATTTTATGTCTAAATCTAATACTTATTTAGAAAACAACTTATTCTATAGTAGTCAAAATATTATAAAATATGCAGTGTAAATAAGTATGATTGAATAAGAAATGTTACATTCTGGAAGTCCATGTCTCCTGTTGATTTGCAAAGAAACAATTTATTGCATTGCTGAGGGAAAGATGAGCTCTGATCACAACATTTACAGGGGTTTTAACTTCTTATTTAATTAAATTATGAGTTAGGTGCATGAATATGAATCATGTGAGTGTGTCTGGTAGCAGCTGTTTTCAATTTCTTAGCGTTTGCTTGCTACCATTACCCATGCAGCTTAGATAATGTCATAAGCTCTTAGGCCATTTTTATCCTGGCTTTTTCAGGTAAACTCTATGAAAAAATTAAAATTGATAATCCCTCCATAGCTTCTGAGAGAGAAGAGTGTGGGAATGGCAAACAGAACAGAGTATGAGTGTGGCCTAACTAGAGGCATGATAAAATTTGAGCAAACATTTGATGGAAGTGGCTAGTGTACTTATCTGACTCTATGTATGCCCCATTCCTGGAAACATTCAAGTCATGCTGGACAGGGCTCTGAGGAACCTGATCTAGTTGAAGATGTCCCTGTTTATTTCAGGGGGGTTAGACTAGATGACCTTTAAAAGTACCTTGCAAGAAAACATGGTAAATTCACCAATCACTAAATTGTTTTGTTTTGTTTTGTTTTTATATTTGTGATTGATTATCAACCCTGTAGCACCTTATACTCTAACACACAAAAATTAAGCTCATTTCCTATTTTCCTTCTGAAATTACCATAGCCTAATACCAAAGCCTTCCCTCTGGCCTGGATTGTACATGCAGTCGTCCTCAGGAGGAAATAGAGTTAATATAAATCATATTTGAAGACTTTGGCCACAAAGATACAGGCTATGTTCACACGATACAAACTCAGAAACAGTTTTGGAAGACCAAGCCAAAAGTACCAGGAGTCCGACTCCTCTTTATCCCTGGCTTCCCATTGATTTGAATCGTCAGTTTTCAATGGCCAACTTCAAGCTGACCTTTGCTTATATGTCACATTGCCCATGAACAGCTGGAGTGGGATGTCTTATCTGATTTCTGATGTCTACAGTACAGGATTTTATCTTCAGGGTCACCAGTGATTTTTCTTAGAGTTGATGGAGAAAAACAGGTACGTCTGCAATGTGCTTTGTCTCATCCCCTCCTGCGTTTACATTCCCGTGCTCTTAATGTGTTTTGTTCCCAGAATAACAAATGCAAAACACAGTGGTGCAAGTGCTGCATGTACCTTCCTGCTCGTTCAGAGGAGATGAGTCATATGGTCCCAGCTACAGAGCCTTGGCTGCTACCTCGAATTGTGTTATTTGGGGTCTTTTTGTTCAAGAGGTTGTCTGATTTGATCTCTCATGCATCAGGCAAGACAACAGCCCACAAGCGCCCTGAGCATAATGCTTGCTGCTGGATGCTGCCCCACCAGGCTAGCAGAGCTCCTGAGAGCTAAGAGGAGACATGGCACTTTAGGAGCCTCCTAAAAGTCCCTCTACCTACCAAAGGGTATGCACAGCACCGGAAGCCACTGCTTTCTTTACTTAACCATGATAAGGACAGGGCTTGTAACTTGATGCACCATCAGGAGGCATTTTGATTTAATTCCCCACCTCTTTTCAATTGTGGATTTCAGTGTTAAGCTATTACCATGCTGAAATGTGAAAATATAGCCAAGAGGTACCTTTAGCTATTGTAGTTGTTGGCTCACTCCTGGGAGAGGCAGGACTGCGTAATTTATCTGATATTCCTCCTGAGTAAGAAGAACATATTTTCAAAATCAAAACTCAAGATAGGTTTGTGGTAACAGTGTTGAGATTCCTGAGATAGTTCTGTGCTAGTGCCCTGGCCGTCTGTCTGATAAACCCCGCTAATGTTGCTCTTGGCCCTCTTTGGCTGGCTGGCAAGTGGGTATATTCCTCTCAATGGAGTGTTTTTCCAGTACCAGAGCTGAACTGGAAAATGAACCTGGGGGCACAATTCAGCGGCCGAGCGCCTGTGGAATGCAAAAGGAATCCAGACATTTAATTCCCTGGTAGCTCTCTGGAAAATCCCTGCCTCACTGCTCTCAGTAGCTTCAGCACGTACCTCTGAGCAGCTGGCATTGCCAATGAGCACCACAACAGCTGGGACAGTGCACACTCATAGGGCATTTCTCTTTGCAAATGCTTTGTCACACAGAGGAGATGCTGTTCCAGGAAACTGCTGTTTTCCTGACAAACCTGTGGCAAATGCCACTGATCTTAGAATTTATGGGGAAAAAAGTAATAAAAAAGGAGAGATATAGTTGATGAAATCCTCTGTAGAAAAATCGTGGCCATTTTAGCAGGCACAGCATGTCGGGTTGTGATCCCTCCTGTTGGTACCCCACAAAGAGGGCAAAAGCCACATGCCTCCATGAGTATTTCTCTCTCTAACCTTGTCAGTGAGACCCTTTCTACAACACACAGGGATCCCCCAAAGGGAAGTTCACCCCATCTTGGCATAGTATCTAGGAGAGGCAGACTGAATCACTCTCTGTGGGGCCCTGTCTTAGATGCTGACATGGAAGGAGCCAACACCTGACTTTAAATGACCACATTCAGGTGAGATGAACCCACCCTCCCATGTATATAAACATTTAGCTCACATGGCTGAAGCATATGGACTCTTGTGTTTATAACTTCAGTACTCACCATACACCAAAGACAAGTCTTGTTAAAATACAGAGAGCAAAAAAGGGTTCTTTTTCCTCATGTCCCACCCCTCTCCAGCACCACTGCAAACACCACAGGTATCAATGCATACAAGTAGCTCAAGTGGCCCCAAGATTTCACAGATTTACTTTCACCTGCAGCTACAGAGTACTAAATCAGCAGCCATGCCTCTGAAGTGAAGGTTATCCATCACTCAGCAAGCTCCTGATGGGTTGCTGGTGGCTTCTAAACCAACAGTTTCCCTAAAGAAAAAGAAACTTCTTAGGAACAAGTAACTCCTGTGTCAGCTGATGCTCAGCCAATACACAGACAGATGCTAATGATTTCCAGCAGGGAGAAGGGGCAAACTCAGAAATCCCCTAAATTTCCTGACCTAGACGAGACCAGTCTCATCATGGATGAGAATGGTGTCACCATTAACACCCCAAAATAACAATTATTGTCATGTCTAGGATTGGTCATGAGACATATCTGTTGAAGCTGTTTATATTTTTTTGTATAAAGTATGATTGTCAGTGTGTGTGTTGTAGGAAATGCCTTATTTATTGAACAGATTGCAATATAAGATTGGAGTATGACTTCACCGGGTGGGAAAGCATTTTACCCTAACGAAGGTTAATGACTTGCTGGCAGTTCAGCCAAGTCATTATCAGCGATATGTGTTTGCTATCAGGATGGGAGAGGACCACCCCTGCCCACCAAAAAAGCCATCAGTGTCCCTAGAGAGCTGAAGGCAGACACTAGCCTTGTGGCAGAAGTGTGGAAAATGTTTCCCGAATAAATTAATACCAATAATCCCTGGAGTGAAGAGTGACTTGAAGTTAAAGAGAAGCCCAGGGGAACCCAGGGAAGGGGAAGTAAATGAACTGAGGTTTTCTGTAAAAAAAAAAAAAAAAAAAAAAGTATTAAAGATATGAAGCTTAGGTAAGAAGTGGATCCTTAGGCATGGCTCATTAGGTGAGAGTGAAAAAAGTCTTCTTGGAGCAGGTCTTAAGACAAGCAAATAAGTGCTTGTCCTTTTGTCTTCTTCCCCTATCTCTAGGTCCTTTCAGGGTTTTGTTTGCATTTAGGCTCTGTAAATAAGCACAAGTGTCTGCTATGTGTTAGACTGGTGTTAAGGATGATGAGAATGTGTCTGAGGCACCTGGCAAAGAGCAAGCTACTCCCTGTTTCATGGCTGTTGCAATTCTTAACCTTAAACACTGGTGCCCCAGCTGAAGTTTGTTTCTGTGGGCATTTAGATGGAAAAACAGGGCTTTCTCACATAAGTGCAGAGGCTGCACATGTAAGAATGAGAAGGAGAAGGATCTGTTTGGAAGAAAAGCTTTCCAATGACCTGTATTAGCTGGGAAAGTCCATAGCTCTCCAGCAAAACAGTAAGAGAGTGTCCATACCCCCAGGGTTTTAGTAACAGACACATGTTAGCAAATAACATTACACTTCAAGTATCAAGACCCCAATGAAATGAGTAATCATGTAAAAGTGGAAGATTGGCTGATTTCCATTCTCTATACAAATTTTACAGACAACTAGTCTGCATGATGCTATGGTTTAGCTCATCAAGTGTATGACAACAACTTTAAGGTGGGCATTACTTCCTCAGTCTGTAAGAATGTCTCCAAATAAAAGTACTCTCATTTGCAGACATGTGGAGTACATACAGCTCACATGCAAATGCTCTGAAAAAATATAACAGTTCATATGTGTATTGTGAATTTGTGCATGCACACAGTGTGATATTACACTGGCATCGTGGTCCCAGCCAGCCAAAACATTAAACTTCCTAGTTTCTTTCTGTCTCTTTTGGCAGGGACACATCAACACATGTCAGATGAAGTTGTCCCACATGATATAACCCATGAAATCCAGGCAGTGGGTCTGGCTGGGGTGGGGTTAATTTTTCCTGTAGAAGCCCATATAGTGCTGTGCTTTGCACTCATGGCTAGGGCAGTGTTGTAAGGCACCCATGTGTCAGCTGCTGCTGAGCAGTGCCCACACAGCATCAAGGCTGTCTCTTCAACACCCTCCAAGGGCCTGTGAGCTGGGGGTGGGCAAGAGGTTAGGAGTGGACACAGCCAGGACAGCTGACCTCAGCTCACCAAAGGGATATCCCATAACATATGACATTGTGCTTAGCAATAAAAGCTAAGAGAAACAGGCGGGGCGGGGCGGATATGATTCATTATTGAGGCGTTTGTGTTCTGAAGTGACCACTGTGCATACTGGGGCCCTGCTTCCCAGGAAGCGGCTGGACATTGCCCACTGATGGGAGGTAGAGCACACGTCTCCTTTGGTTTTGCTTTGCTTCCACAAAATACCTTTCCTTTGTTTCATTAGACTGCCTTTATCTTGACCCATGAGTTTTTTACATCTTATTTTCTCCCTCTGTCCTGCTGAGGAAGGCCAGTGAGAGAGCAACTGGGTGGGCACTCAGCAGCCAGCCAAGGTCAGCCCACCACACCAGCTATGGTACATCTGTCCCTGGATGAATGGGTGCGGTATTTGTCATGTTCCCAGAGGAGTGACTGGGAACAGTCCTTGTTCAGAAAGTCAATTTACAGTTCTTCCTTCCAGAATTAAAGCAAATACATGGGAGAGAGAGAACTTCCATCCTGTGTTCAGTGGAGCAAGACTGTCTATATAGGACTGTATCAAAGTGACACCTGACTGTATTACTCACTGATTTCTTCTCCTCATAGTAACAGTATGAGTAGCCGTTTGTGCTAAGAGGGCAGCCAGAGGAGTGACGTGAAGGGGAGCCATCCTCTCCTGAAGACCTTGTCTTGTGACCCCATGGGAATTCTCAAGCACCCACCTATGCCCATGTGTGTTTGCCCTGGCCAAAAGTATGAAGAACATAATGGGATCCATTTTTAGCTCAGTGCAACTGAAGCTATGTAAATCTAATACTGTTAGTGGCAGTATTTAGTACAGTGACCTGAAAACTTAATCCAAATGTGTCATTTTGTTATGGTTTGTTTTGGATTTTTTGCTTTGTATAATGCAGCTTCTTTAACCCAGATTAAAGGGATTAAGGGACCTGCTTAGAGACAGGAGATGAGAAATTTGCCAACTCTATAGATAGATGATGTGCAGTTAACTGAGAAATTTTAGCATCTTAGTACCTCAGGTCCTTTATTTATTTGGAGACAGTATTTCCCCCTTCTTTTTTCAGAGGGGGTTGCATAGAAAGCAGGGAACACCTGCGATGGCCTTCGATGATTTCAGCTGCTATAAAACTCAAAGTATTAATGGACCCTCGAAATTTTGGCTCAATGAAATGAATGACTTAGAAAAAATAACATTAGGAAGCTCATGTTCCAGGCTCTAAGCTGTACTTAAAGTCTATATTAAAGACTCTGTTAAGGTCCTATTGGTCTTATTGGTGACTTTCTTTTCACTCAGTGGGATTGACTCCATATGTCTTGTACTCTTATAGCTCTTTATCCCAGGTTGGAGGAGTTGCTGCTCTTTCTTTTTTGCCATAAATATGTAGCTGGAGCCTACTTGTGAGGTCTTTGGCTGCCTGGCAGGCCTTCAAAATGAGGAGGGCAAACTGGAGGAGTGAAATTTTTTCCTTGCTCTTCTTATGTAGCCTTGCCTGTTTGGATTTCCACAGCACAGCCACTGATCATCTAGTACAGTGGTCCTCACAAAGACTGAAAGATGCCAGCCGCCTGCCTGTGTGTCTGTGGTGGTGAACCTCACCCCCAAACTTTTGGGTGCCTCCCCAACTCCCTAGACCTTTTGTGATTCATGGATGCTCGTGGAGAGTAAAACCCTAAACACAACAGTGCTTTGGAGATGAGGTTTCAAATCCACATCTGCAAAAAGTAACTGGCCTTGTCTTCTTAAAAGGCAGCAGAAACACTGAAGAAGTTCATCTCTGATCTCAGTCCTCATGTTTCAGGCTCACCATGGTGTGGTAAGTCATTTGAATAGGTACAGCTTTGGACTAACTAAGTGGGTGTGAGAGTGTCTGTGGCTCCTGGGCACCTGTTGGTTTCAATGTCAGAACCAGAAAAGGCTTATTAAAAGGTGTGATGTAATCCATTTATTTTGGTCGAGAGTTTTCAGCCATGCAATTTGATTTGCCTGTGGGTGACAGGTTATACTGGACAGTTCCTCATTCAGCCTCAGATTTCTAATGTAGATCAGAACCTTATCTTGTTCACTCCACAGCCCTCCTTGTAGTTCAGCCTCCTGCACCAGCACACAGTTGCTTTATTTTTAGATAATTAACCTTTTCTTTTGCCAGCAGCAGATGAAGTGCAGAGCTTCATAATTGATGTGCTGTTGTCTCTGACTTCTCTACACCCCTGTGGGGGCTTTCAATCATTCTTAGGGCTGGAGTCTCAGTCTAAATCCACGACACAGAGCTGCCGTATTATTTACCCTGAGTAAGAATGCAGCAGAAATCGATGAAATGAATGATTATTATTACTCAGAACTGTCTGGAATTCAGATGCTGAACGTTGCACCTGAAAGAATTTTTAAAAATGCAGAGGTGCAGAGTGGCTGTGTAACACCAAGTTACACTTGAAGGCACAGCCCTCGTTAGGAGGTGAACATGACTGTAACTGAATTTTCAGTGCCTAGTTAACAGGAAAATGTGAAGATTTTATTGACTAAAAAATTTCTGAAGAGACATGTTGGTTAAAGCAGCACCTAAATATTGAGATAAAAGGCAGTGCCCAAGTCTTCAAGTAGAACCAAGAAGATAAGCCACGTCCTAGTGAGGTCCTGTCCTGCAAGTCTAACAGGCCTTAGAAATCAGTTTAAAATACTGTTCACGTGTATATTGGCTGAATACAACTTTTATCCTTGGGCACAGGGGCTTTTAATCTTCAGGTCATTGAAGGGTTGGGTTTTTATGAGAGCTGTAAGTAGGATGTGATTCATGAATGCACATCATCACTTCTTAGAACTCGTGAATACTGGGGAAGTTAGCATGACCTGGGATTACATCTGATTTTTCTAGAAAACAGGATTCTGTAGTATAACTATCTCAGAGTCTGGCATTGCAGGTGTAATGTGGTATGATGTGCAGCTACTGTAAGATTTGCTGCTGACTGTGTTCCCTTAATTTGGGTTAAGTTACACTTTGTTTAGAAGTAAACAAACAATATGTAGCAGAGAGGAGGAGGGAAGTCCTTTCCTTTCTTTGGTCACAGACAGAGGATTTCACAGGCTGTGCCTGGGTTCCTTTTCAAACCCATCACAATTCCCAGTCCTCTGGAGAAATGCATGACTTTACCACAGCAGTCAGGAGCTGTGTAGGCTCACAGGCTTGGTCCTCTGGAAAACCAAGGTGAGATTATATCAGAGCAGTTGCTGATGCCAAAAGGACCTAATTGCAGTCCTTGCTTCTGCAGCATGGAGGTCATTCCCTAATGTAGGGACAAGAAAGAGGACTGTGGTCATTGGGCTGACCCTGTAATGCAGCTAAGCCCTTGCAGCTCACCCTTAAAGTCAAACGCCCTTTACTCCTGCTCTTCACCATGACTCTGCAGAGCGCAAATTTGCTCACAGTCACAGAGATGTGGCTGGCTGCAGCTGCAACCCAGCAAAGGTGCCAAATGGGAAAGCGAGCAGCTATGTGATCTTCTCCCCATCAGCTCCAAGTCTCTCCACTTTCATCCCCTTGTCCACACCAGCCCCATCTCAGCAACAATGTGCAGTGACAGGGAGCAACTGTGCAAACGGGAAGGGGGAGAGAGGCCCTTGCCTCCGTCTTGGACTGCACAACCCTGTCTGGACTTTTATTGAGCCATCCAGGAGCACGCCTGCATACACCAAATAATTGCATTTTGTTGTGGTTGTTATAAAATACATTGGAAACATGTGTGGCTAGAAGGGCACATTAAACTCCTGCACCTCAGTGTGCATATTTTGCTCTGTTTTGTTTTGATTTAACAGGCCAAAGGAGACATTTCAATGAGGCACTGTGGTGCTCTTGTAGTTTTTTGTTTTCTTCAATGGGCTGCAGGCATGTGTATCAGGGAGAGAACAAACTGAGGGCTGCTACAGGTTCAAAGGAGGTTTTTGGTTTGTCTAAGTCACACCAGATGGCAACCTAGGGTAGCATCCCCTCCCTCTAGGACATTTTCCAGTGGCTTATGAAAATGGGGTTCATCTCTAGGGGAGCATTTGGTGTCAGGGCAATACCTGATGAGAAACAGCAGTCTGTCTCAGCAGTGCTTTGTGGATATTGTATCTGTCAGAGTCACATTCCCATTGCTACTCATGGGACAGGTTTGCTGCATTGCCCAGGGTTTCTGGCTGTCTATCTGAGTGGGTTATCTCTTTGTTATTGACAGTGGCACTTAGGGCCTGATTCTGTATAAAGCACCTAGGAGCTACCTGAGGTTTTGCAGGATCAGTCCCTGGGTTTATGAACAGGTCCCGTTTTACCTTTGTTGGGTTTCTTTTTGTTCAGCCCTGCAATCAGGAGCTGATCGAGGAAAGCAGCACGATATGTCAGGTTTCATTATCACCCCGGTTCCTGATAAAGGATCAGGATTGGGCAGCCCAATTCTCACAGTTTTCAGCTTTCATTGGCATTTGTGCACAAAGCAGTGTTTAAAATGTTGCTACCACTCTCCTCTGCAAATAAGAGAAGTCTGTGCCTCCAGCAGAAGGTATAAAGTATTTTGTTTATTCAGTGAAAGATAGCAATCATGAAAGTTAGGTTGGGTTTAAAAGCCTTGGAATTTATTAGGGAAATTGACTTCAGTTTAATAGGAAAGAAGGGGAGGGGTAGGGGGGGTGAGAGGAACAAGAAGGAAATTTCAAACAAAAATGTTCCAAGACCTCTTATTCATGAGTTTAGCTTTTGCCTGTTGAGCTTAAACAACTTTCCATTAACATTCCTTATTGAGTACTGTAAATGAAAAAAGCAAATAAACATTAGTCTGTGGCCTGATGTGTTGTCAGTGATGCTGTTCATGATTTTTTTTTGCTCTGTCAGTGAGAGCGAAGGTGCCAACAGCACTGCTAGTTGCCAGCCTGGTCAGACTCTGCACTGCATCTCTGTGCAAAGCAGGCAAAAGAAAAAGCTTTGTTTCACCTTCTTGCTGCCCAGACTGGGGACTGATGTGGGGGTTTCTAAAACACACCCGAAGGTAAATCAATGGTTGCCGAAGGCGAGTCTTCTGCCATCACATCCTACACTCCCTTTAATGAGCTGGTCAAGCTCTGTTTTTGCAAAGTCAGCAGGGTTTTCTGGAGTCCACCATTCTCATCTGAAGACCTTCACAGCTGTGATGAGAAAGGATGTCTCTTTAATTTACAGTCAGCATTTTATTGACCTACTTGTTCTTATGCCAGGATTCTCCACAGTATTTCCTTTCTCTCTTTCTCTCTCTCTCTCTCTTTCCTGTTTGCCCCCTCCTTCTCCCTGGCTTAAAATACATGGACATCCATTATATCCCCTTTCAAGACTTCACACTGAAGTAGCTAAACTCTTCTGGACCCTTCTTATAAAAGAATGTCTCATCACCACACCCAGCTCCCTAGCAGGACTCAGCAGATCATTTCACCAAGTGCTTTACCCACCATTCTCATAAATACTTGTACTCCTTTTCTCTTGTCTGAGTATTCGTCCTACCACTGACGTTGCTTTTTCCATTGCTGTATCTTCCTTTGCCTTGTTTTCCTCTTGCACTCTGCTCAAAATTATGTGTAGGAAAGACACTTCCAGTCTTGCTCTTTCATCTTTTAGTTCAAATTTCTGCTTTTCAGAAGCAACAGCTGAAGGTGAGTGAAAGAAAGTTTTCTTATGCAGAAAAGATTACTTTTAGGAACATTCCAGACCTGTTTCAGTGCACAAGTTATTTTGAACCACCTGTTCTTCAGAATTCTGTAAGCTGCCTTCTCCTTCTGTCTGCAGACAGAATTCCACTGCAGGGCACCCAAGGGTTGTTAGAGCTCTTTTCCTCCTTGGGTGGACTGTGACAATCCCAAATCTCTTGGCAAGATGGATATACAGTTCCATGAACTGGCCTAACTTCTTGCTTCATACAAGCTCTACCACAATTTAAATCTTTGTAACAATTATCACACTAGTCAGCTTTACCAAACAACATCCATCTTTGGCTAACTTCAGTGGCAAAAGCTGTGGGGGAACAGGGAGAAAAAGCCACTCACCTTTTCCTTATGCTTTTTCTGCATCAGGCTATCTACAGGGAACTCTTGCCCCAGCATAGACATGGGGTGAGGCCAGAACACCTGGGGCTTGCATAAAAGTGCATCATCAAGTCTCACATGACCTTTTTACGTCTCTTCTCAAATGCCAACATACAACTGGCCAGGCAGGCCAGCACATTTTTCTATACTGTTGTGATTTTTAGTTGATTTTCTGTTCCTAGCTAGTAATGTACTCTAGTAGTGGGTTCATACAGAACTTTCCCTCTGATAAAACTCTTGTCCCATATTCAGGGCAGGAGAGACAAAGAACAAGGGAATCTCTCTGTTTGTTCTTGATCATAACCCAAGGAAGCCAGAGTACTCAATGACTAAAGTATGTATGCCTTTGTTGGAAATTATTATACTTTGTATTTAAAATACGTGATCTGCATTGTTTAGCAAAGTTTCTATTTAAATTGTTTCCATCCAGTGGGGAATTATAACATCTTGTGAATTCAGGCTTCTTAACTGGAGGTGGAAGTATTCTCCAGACTCTTGACATAAAAATTTAGGCTTATGAATGTAGGTGCCTTCATGAGAACAAGGTGATAAAGCTTCCTATATATTTAATGGAAAGCCAGAGTTTGATTCAGTTGCCTAAGTGCAGGTGTCTGACACTATTTATGTTGCCAGAGGTCATCCAAGACATCTGCAGTAGGCTTACAGATTATAACACAGGACCTACAAGAAAGCCACATGTTTCTGGAAAAGCATCTCAAAAGTAGGTGGTATCCTCAAGGGTATCTCAGTGAACCTGGATGCCTATGCTTTGGTAACAGAATTGGAGCAAAAGAGCACAGATCTGTTCAGGTCACCTACATGAGACACCTACACCCGTCCTCCAAACAGCTCTGCAGACTCCACTGACTGTATCAATGAGCAACAGGAGCTGTTGTATTGGTGATGACAGGAGCTCTGACCACCAGCTCCCATTTATTGGTGCATGTTGAAGGCACCTAAATAACCTGTGCCCGGGGCTGAATGTCAGTGTACATGCTCAGTTTAGGATGGAGGGCTTCGAGGGGGCAGTTCAGAGCATCAATTAACTGAGTAAGGAATCTCTGCTGTTGAAATCAGATGCTTCCAGTGAGATGGTATTTCTATGGAGGAGTGAATGAGGAGAGGAGGAAGACAGAGAAGAAAGCAGGAATGAAGCTGTTGTACAGGATCTTGGGTTATTATAAAACAACTGGTCGTGGCAAATATTTCTGGAGTGATAAATTAAGAGTCAGATACATTTCAGTTAAAAGACAGCATAGACAAAGGTAGGCTGGTAAGTAAGATTATTATTTTTTTATTTCAAAAGAAGAAGCTTTGATGAATGGAAGGAACTAGTTAGCAAAGACAGCTGATCTCAGGATTTGAATGTGCATGTGTGTGTGTGAATTTTAACCCACTACAGAAAATATTCCAAGACTTCTATTCCAAGAAAGAAGAGAAAAAAAAGAAGTAGAGAAGGACTACGAACATAACTGGATGAATAACCCAGAGGTAAAGGAGCCTAGGAACAAACAGGAAATGGAGAAAGAAAAATGGGAAAATGGAAGCAAGAAAACTCTCTTAAAAGTTATAGAAGCAAGAATTCACAAGCTCCAAGTGAACGACAGGCTTCAAAGTTTGTGAGAAAAAGATGAAACGTTCACTGGTTATACAAAAAATGAAGAAGTAAGGAGGTTGAGCATTATGGTGGTAACATTAAAGATCTTATAACTTTGTTTCCAAACCTAAGTGAATGCATTGCCTTTGTTTTTGAGAACATGGGGAGAAAGGCAGTGGTTAATGGAAATGAGATTATCTACATGGAGCTCAGATGCTTATGAAATGATAAACAAATAACCTCCACCACAGAACTTTGGAAGAACTGGCAAATGACAGCAGCCTTGGCAGCAAAGTTTTTCAGTAAAATTCTCAAGTTAGAGGTGATATTACAGAAATGGAGTACAGCAAAGGTAATAACTGTGTTTTAAAAATGTGAAAAACGTGACATGAGAAACCATAGGCTTGTTAATCTGTGGATTACACGTAAATGGAGAAATGCATTATAACAGACTAAACTGAGCTTTTCTTGATAGGATAATTTCTTTTCTGAGACAAAGAAAATTAAGTAAATCATACCTGTCTAAACTTAAGTGGAACATTTGAGAGGGGACTACCTGGCCAATTATTAGGTGAGCTGGAAAAGGGGATTAGCAGAAGAAATGTTATAGAGAACTGGCTAAAAATGACAAAAATTGAGCTAGTATTGAAAGTAGAAGCATTATAAGGGAGGTTCTTTCTTTGATGTGGCTGGTGATTTAAATATTTTTTGCCAATGTAGAGGGAAATCAGAGTATCTTAGTAAAATGTGATGTGATTCAAGAATACTCAGGTTCTAATAACAAGAGTTTCTGCTGTCAGCTGAGAGCTGAGAGAAAGGCCAGGTGACTAGAAGCCACTGAAGTGAAACCATGAAAAAGATACATCTAATCTTAAAAATATCAGTATCTGCAACAACAAAATAGGAAAGTATGTTATTGTAAAGGACATTAGTGAAATTTCAGGTGGAATATCTCAATTAGCTACAACTAGGAATTTTTTTTAGCTGAGTTAGAGAAGGTGACCAGAATGCTTTACAGCATGTCAGATGTGTTTGTTCAACCAATGGTGGTTTCACTCACGGCAGTTATCTTCCCGTGACTCAGATTCTCTCCTTTGCACACACGTGCAAAAGCACTGCCTGGCAATAGTCTGTCACTTTTGTCCCACCTCTGCTTTTTGCATGATTTTATGTCCCAGATACCAACCGTGACTTGGCTGGGTAATGGTAAATCATAGCTGTGAAGTGGTGCTTCATATCTCTAACTGCAGTGAAAGTTATTTTACTGCCTTTCCTGTGCATAGCATTACGGGGAGGGGATGCAGATTACAGTGCATCTGAGGCATGCTAGTGGCAGTGGGCTTGTCTGGTTCCCACACAGGCATTTTCCCTTCTCTTTTTCTCTCACTCACCCATCATACCCTTATATGACGCTGCAGGAAAAAAATCCATCTTGGCTAGTTTTGCAAGCTGTTTGTCTTGAAGATATGTCATCATAACACCATCCTAAAACCTTTGCTACCAAAGGTTAGTGTGTGAATTTGTGTTAGCTGCTCCCGAATAACTTTGTGGAAGAAAAAGACAAAAGATGTTTTCAGGTTTTTGACCTTAAATTGACACTCTTGAGATCAGGCCACAGATAGCTATGAAATCACTACAGATTAAAGTAATGGCTGGCAAAAGGTTTGGCGTAAAGGTAAATCATAGGACATTTATCTGCAGAGATCTGACTCTCTGGGTACACCAGGCTTTTAAAATAAAAAACTTTAGTATAGAACCCAAGAGCAAAACCTTGCAAAATTTACCTACAAGAAACACAGGCCCCACCTAAGAAATGGAGGACAGTCTCTTGGAAGCAGTGACAAGCTCCCATTGCAAGTGTGTGATAAGGAGAGCTAGAAATGTAATTCTTGCTTGTATAAACAGGTGGATTATGAGTAAGGAACATGGTTGACCACTGTGAAAATATATCTGGTATGGGTAGTCACAACTTCAGCGTGGATAAGGGAGGAGACAGTAAAGAAAAGCAATAAAAAATTAATCCAGGCCTGGGAAAAATGACTGCAAATGAGAGGTTGAAATTTTAGCAAAGGACTGGGAACTGACTGTACTGGAGTATGTAATTACATGGAGTCAGCAAAAGGCGTTTCCATCTAGTTGTGACACAAGATGGGAAGAGGTCATTGAGAGAAGTGTAGGTACCTGACCCCAGTGCTAGCCTATATGGGTAAACTGGTGTATATAGTATGCAGGTGGCCCAACTATATGGTCTAATGTTTCCTCTTCGTCCTAAATTCTGTGAATCTTTGAATCATACTGCAAAGACCTTTCTGTAGTCAGGATTCCCATCCCTCACCCAAAGATGGAGCAAAAGTCTTCTGGAAGGCTTTCCACTGACTTTAGGGGCTGTGGGCCAGGGCCACAACATAGTGGTGACATACAGAGGGAAGTAATAACTCTTCAGAGAAGTATCAAATAACAGTAATGACCCAAAAATATCTGTGCTTCTAGGGCTGTGAAATTACGATTGTGAAAGATCAGTGCTGTCTTTCCAACCAAGAAAGACTTGGGAAACCTCACCCCACCTTTGGCAACCCTTACAGATGGCTGGGTGGCATGTTAGTGCTCTGCTGATGAGGTTATGAGCAGCTCTGAGGGAATTAGCTCTTCATGTTAATTTTCTGGCAGGCAGCTTAGGACCAGTCTCTTCTATACATTACCTTAGATCTGCAATTTTTTTTTTTTTTTGCCAGGGCTTAGCTCACTGCATTGCCATTTCCTCAGGTAAAACCATGTGGTGGTCTCTGTTGTACTGCACAGCTGGGGAGTTCTGCTTCCCCTCTCAGCCCTCGCACAATGCCCGAAGGTCAAAGCGCTTATGAGATCCTCACTGGGACTGACTTGCTAATTATCAACTTCAATTTCATGCACTGTTTTTATCCATTTAGTGTCTAAAGAAAGACTTTCATGCTGTATTTAACAGAAAAATTCTACTTCATGCTCACCAGCTCTTCAATCTATCTCCTTTGCCACAAGAGAAGAGATTCATTTTCTCAGGAGTTTGAGAGACCTCTCTGCTGAGCTGTAACATTCCCTGTTAGGTGCTATAGCAGCAAGAGTACACTGCATCTTTCACCGTCAGGGCTTTAAAACAGTTGGGTACTTCTACCTACTAAAATACATATGTGCCACAGAAAAAGATGAGAATGAGAGACCCAGGCCCAGATTTCTTCATCTAAACCCTAAAATGCAGTGGGACACAGAAGGCGGGTGAAGTGGCATGCAGTCCCTGCTGTGGTCAGTAGTGACAGATGACAAAGGAGAATGTCTTCTGGAGGTCTCTCACTCTCCACAGCCATTGTGGAGAGTGTAAGTTGCTGTGTTTTTAAGTGACATGCCAAATTTAGGCAACTGAACTAGGTGTCAGAGGTAAGTTGGTAAATCATGCAAGGGCAAGAGACAGTATTAGGGGTCTAGTGCATCCCCACCCCATAAATTACACCAGAATTTCATCAGATTTGCTTCTTTGAAGAGTATCTTTTTAGGACCATGCATATGACAGGACATACTGTTTAATTCTGAGTATGTAGACATTTTAGCCCTGTTTCCTGGGTGCACTGAGGAGAGGGAACTGATTCCCTGCAGCACTCTGGTGGATGTGGCCAAGAAAGATTATGGGTAACCTCTATCTGGCAGCAATCACCATCTAGGCTTGTGACCCTGATTTTCCTCCATTATGTCATTACGATGATAATTTTTCCCCCATTCTGCCTGAAGACACATTTCAGATCCAATCTGTCCCAGCTGAAACAGCTCAGCTTGGTCTGGAAAAAGCAGCCAGAGGATTTCATTACACTGGATGTTTAACTCTGATGTTGAGTATCTGAATGAACCCTTTCTTTCTCTTTATGTCTGCAAACATAATACAACCTCATTAATACTATCCTCCTCTACCTCCTCACTGCAGAAAGAGCCCTTGCCAACAGCATCATCATCCAATAGTGGGAAAACCTCCATGGGATTTCTCTCAATCAAGAATATGAAGGGGCAGAGAGACTCCTTCCACTCCCAGGAGGAGATCTGTGGGTGCTAGTGCATTCAGAGGCTGAGACATCTCAGTGTCAGTGTGGGATGGGGCTAGGCTTGGAGGGGCTTGGAGCTGGGTTGTGTCTGTACATATGGCACAATGATGCCACCTCTTTCTGGTGGGTGGTTTTTACTGGGTGTTTTTCCCAAGGAAACTTCAAACAGAAAGGTTTTGGCCCTTTCTGTCCCTCACCGTAGAGAAAAGGGTCAAGCAGCAGACAGAGATGAATTAGCTCAGTATCAAGGCCTCTGTGGTTTCTTATTTTTTTTAACCAAGCCTCCAGACTTTGGAGGCTTTAGTAAATCCTCCTATTTCAGCATCATTTCAAAGCAAAAGAGTCCTAGGGCTTACCTATGACCTAACTGCTCAAAAGTGCAATATCATTTCCCTTGAAATTCAGACTAAACAGTTTCAAGCCTCTGGAGAATTCACCTAAGCTTTGCCAGGTCCTGGATTAATCACATTTTAAAAAGGTAAATAATCTTTACTAAAATGTCTGCCCATCCTGGTGCCTGAAAGAGAGGTGTTACCAGGGGCAGCTAAAAGCAGACACATAATTGCCTTGAGGTAGTACCCCTTGACACCCCACAGAGCATCTTTCCCCTCCCCACTCTGTAACACTGTTTGAGAGTCCATTGCATTCTCATTTTCTGTGTATACTATTGGGGAATAAAGGATGAAGGAGAGGCAAAGTGTGATGAACTGCTCCTGAAGATGACAACTGAAAACTTCAGTCAATCTGCTGCAGCCCACCTTCCACCCAGACCTGCAGCAAGGGTTAACGAAATCAGAGTCGAGCACAACAGTCCTTTGGAGTGGAGTGGGTGTATTGCTGCCGTTCAGCAGCTGTGGCCCATGAAAGAAAGGTTTTCAGCTTTAACTGCAACAAAAAAACCTCCCCTACAAAGAAAACACAGAAGCAAAAAGGTGAGAGCTTAAACTCTGACACCAGTGACTTCTAGCCATGTCTCAATAAGGAAGGCAGATTGTCTGGCCAGCATACTATTCAGAGGTGATATCAAGTATTGATTTATTTCCAAGAAACCTTAATTACATTGTTCAAAGGCTTGAAAAAGAAGGCTAGTCTTGGAGTTATCAACAATCCGAGACCAGGCAGTAGATAACAAAATCCATCAGTGATTCTGAGTGTTTTAATACACTTCTTGATGTGTTTCTCAGGAAAAAAAAAAAAAAAAAAACAAAAAAAACCAGAAGACAATCATCACCAGATACGCTCTTTTAATCTAACTAACCAACGCTGTATGTTGGCATCAACTTGTTCCATTACCTCCTCACATTGTTGAGGCTTTATGCTTCACTTATCTGAACAGATGAGCAGATAACCTCTACTTCCAGAGCATCCTTTGGATTTTTATGGTATTTTGAATTAGTGATGCAAATCTAATTTTGCTGAAACAGACCTGGACTCCATTACTGAAGGAGCACTTTCTATTTGGATTAACAAGGCTGCATTGTGTCACTGCCTGATGTAAGGTGCAGAAGTGCCCAATTTATCAGAATATTAAACGTGAGAGCCTGTTGTGGTTTCTCTCTAGCCTACAGAATGTACATTTGCAGGTCTGCAGCTGAACTCCCTTCATCAAACACCTCATTACCTTGGCAAAGTGAAGGGAAATAGCAACTTAAATACTTCAGGAATATACTGGTTATACATTAACCCATGAGTCTGTAGCCGTAGGAATCAGACAAGTACCACAGCATATCTTTTGTTTAATAGAAAATCAAACCAGAAAAAATATAGTCCTGTCGAGTTTGGGATGTTGCTCCTGACAGAAATGAGTGTAAGGGAGGAGGAAAGGTGTTGGTAAGGAATTCAACCTATACTGGGGTTACTGGGGTACTGGGGTACCTGCAAGCATTTCTGAGGTGTGTGCTCCCACTCTGTGTTCAATTGAGACGTGGGCATGTGTCACCCGCCCCCTCCAGAGTCTGGTGTTCCTAGTGGGTGTGTGGGCTGGACAAAAGCTCTGGTATAGTCTGAAAAAGTCTCCCATATGCACTTCCAAGGGAATAAGATCCCACAGTATCCCACACACTATCCCACTGGCCAATTTAAACAGAGACCAAGAAATCAAGGTTTTCTTTCTGGCTGAGTAAAAAGCTTTCTGAGTGACCTTGTAGAGTTACTTGTTCCTTTGTGTCTGCTCTATCTTATATAAATCAATGTGAATAATTTTTACCTACTTAGCAAGCATGTTTGAGATGGAACAAACATTGGAAATTACAGATGGATACTCCAACAGAAGGAAGCACCTAATCGGAGTCTTGCAAACCAACATGTCATCCCTTGAGTCTCTGTCTATTTACAGTGGGATTGCCAGAGAACTAAATTGCAAAATAACTCTGTGCAGCGGGGAAAATGCATAATCCCCTTGGCACAGGATGACAAGGAACAGGATACAGGTCTACTGAGGCTTCAGAACTGATATTTTAGCTGTAAAACCCTCCTCTTCTTCAGAACAATCATTACACAGAAATTCTGCATATTTCAAAACAGAAAATGCTCCCAGATTCATCTAGAAAGCCTTTGTCATTGTTAACATTTTAGCTGTGACCGACAGGGAATGATTGCCAAGAATCAGCTGAGCAGCTGCCCCACTGAATGAAGAAGCTGGGTAGGATGGCAAACTGAATTTGTGGCTCATATGCTGTAAAGTTCTGCTGTGTTCAGAATTAATATACCTGCCACAATGCATAGGAAATAATGCAGTGGACTGCTGTGTACAAACCCAGAGCTGTTATGCAAGACTTACTTTTCCAGAGAACTGTAAACTTCAGTGAACTGTGTATTTTCTCTGTCTGTTGTTGTTTATGTACCTATTGATTTATCTACCCATCCATCCACCCAAAAGTAACTCACAGCTAGAGACTTCTCAAATGCTGCATAAGTGTTTCCATGTCCCTATTTTCATTCTCTCAGAAGTTATTATTCTGGCAGTTCACAAAACTCTTTGTCAGTCTCCATAAAGTAAAGAACTTAATTATGCAGAACAGATAGTTATTTGCTAGTGGCACTCTGCCTACCAGTTATGAAGATGGCCAAAAATTACCAGCAACTCACTTTTGGGGTAAAGTTTGCAACATGAACTGTGAATTTTTATTTCACTGGAACAAAAGTCACTGCATTTTCAAAATGTGTCTTCATTTGTATGTACTGCTAATCACCCACATATAACTAAAGGGGAGTGCTACTATAGCAAATCATATGGAACTATAAACAACAGGAAGGAAAAAGATCTTCTTGTTACAGAAATGATGGGAATAGGTATAGTTCAAGGCCCTTCGTTGCTTTTAGTCTGCCTTACAGCAGACTCCTCAAGGATGCAAGGAGCAGAGGGAATCCTCAAAGATACCCAAATCCCACTTTAAATCCCTTAGAAGTTCCTTATCAGTGCAGAAACGTTTGAGCATCTCAGGAAGCCCTGCCTGCGACAGTGAGCTTTGAAGACCTGACCTTGAGAGTCCTTGGCCCTGATCCTTAGACACATATAACTCCCATTGAAATGGGACTAAATGGGAGTTAGTGAGGTAGTGAGGTGATGAAGTGAACCTCTGGTGTCAGTTCCTCATCTTTACTCTCTAACTCAAAAAGGTATGGGAACATAAAATTGGGGCACTACTAATCACAAACAATTATGTGAGATCAGCATTGGAGGCCAAACCTACGACAGGAAGATCTAAACAGGCATCACTCAGAGAGAGTGAGCAATAAAATATTCTTGATCTTTGAAGATATTATATGCTCATACACTTGCATGAAAGAGTGTCTTAAAGGGGGTGCAATTATTTTAATGATGTCCCCAAACTGGATCTGGGCAGGTGCAAGTGGCAAGTTGTATTTCAAGTGCTTCAGATTTTTAAAATAATATATTTTTGGAATTTGTGATTATCCTGAGAACATTAACTCAGTTGGCATCCTGGCAGATCCAACTTGACTTGAGTAAAACCTAATGATTGTGGAGGTCGAAAAAAGCAGTTAGTAATTTCTGCTTGAAGAAAGGAGCCCATGGAAAGATGCGATCATTTCTGGTGGCAGCTAAAGATGCATGTGATCCTTAGCCAGGCTTAATCTGTCTGTGTGGGGCTTTTCCCTCAAGACCGGTTTGTATTATGCAGAATTGACTAAGCGTGAGCTGGCTCCTCTTCTTTCTTGTACCTGGTGTGATTTCCATTTGTACCTATCCTGGGCAGAGGTACGAGACTATCCAAGCAGTAGCACAGCTTTTCTTCACTCATTTGGTCTAAATGAAAATGACTGTATGAAATAAAAATTCAGAAGAGTTAGGCCATATATCACATTCTATTCCCAGTCTTAAGGCTCTGAAGAATAAAAATAATTATGTTTGCTGAAACCATGACTCTTATCTCAAATGCCCAAGATGAATTTCTCTGTTCCTTTCCTTCCTCCTCTACAGCCTTTTGGCGTCAACTGCCTGAAATGTTTCTTATCTCTGTTCTTAAAATGGACCGTATCTCCTTCCCGCCTCCTCTTTCTCACAAGCACTTGCACAGCCATCCCCCTCCATGGCAGGAAGCCCCAGAGGGGTCTGGTCTCATGATGATTGGCAGGAAGATCAAGTTCTTTAATTTCTGGTCTGAATTCCCTGCTGACCCTGCTTTGACGGTCTCTTGAGGTTCCTTCCAACTTGAATGGTTCTCTGAGACAACGATTCATGTGCTACAAGGGAAGCCCTGAGTCACTGACCAGCCTGTCTGCAGGGAAGCAGTCACTTCACACTCCCGCATGTGCAAGCAGATCATTGCACACAGAAAGTGCAGGCAGAGGCACAGCTGCCTAAAATCTGCCCTTTGGAAAGACAAGAGTGTCAGCCCTGAGAGAAGTGTTGCTTGGCACCTTGTTCTTTAAACACTGGGAGAGCTTCCTCCATTGCAGTCTTGAGAGAGCTGCAAGGTGGAAAGACATACAGGACTTCTCTGAAGTCAGATATATGTGGATTTTATTGCAATGCAAAAATCTGGGAGTTGTACTGGGTGCTGTGGCATACATGCTAGAAAAGTGGCTGAGGGAAACGGTCCACTTGTAAACACTCATAATGCCCCTGTGTCCAAAGCAGTCAGGAACACATGCACAGAAACCACTTACACTGTGGAAAGGAAAACAAGGAAAACAAATAGCCTCGGGGCTTGTTTTCATACAGTTTAGAAGCAGACTTCCTGTGTGATAAAGAAAACTACTGGAGAGTTCACGGTTTGATCCTGACTTCCTCATACCTCCAGGTTCCCAGGGACTTCAGTGAGGATTCCAGAAGGGACCAGCTCCTCTGTCATGGCCCAGGTGCCTATGTTTGCATTACATTAATTAATACATTCAGCACCAAGATATTTTTCAATCACCTGTTCTGATGATGATATAAAGTCAGAAGTGGAAGGGCACCAAATTAGCTAAGTGGTTCCCTTCATTTGAGTATGATCTGTGATTCCCACTCCTGTGAAAAAACATGGCATTCTGCAGAAGACTGAGAAATAAGGTTATATCAAGTCATTTGCTAAAATCCTTTTAAACTCCTGTTAAGATCTTGAACTGAGAAACCTATTTAAATTCATCCCATTTCACCCATTGCTAATTTTATTTATGCTGCGATACTTTCAGATAATATTTAACTGGCATGCAAGCAATAGATATGCAGATGGTAGGTGGGTAGAAGGATAATTTATGACCCAGAGCAAGCTATAAGCTAGTTTTACCAGTTGTAAATGATGCCCTGTGTTTTAGACCTTTGACACTTCAAACTTCAGTTAACATATATGATGATTTAGCCCACAAACAGATTCCACCCTGAAACAAAGCATTTCCTTGATTAAAGGGTTTCTTAAGGAAATATTTAATGTATCATATAACAGTAAAATCCTTTTACTTAGCAAATAATTCCAGATTTCCAAAACTGCGCCAAACCAAGGTTGTACTGGCAATCCTATATCTGCTTCATAGGAACCAGATTTCTCCTTTTTAAACTAGATTTTTAAAAAGCAATAATAAAATATTGGAAATGCAAGCACTGCATACAATAAAAATATTCAAGCCTTTCTTGGAAAAATAAAAAGACCATATAGGTAGCTAGACATACTTTCAGGTATGTGGATGCATGCCATTATTTCATGGAAACCAGGATATGCAGCACAGGAAGGGATCTCAAGACATTTTCTGGGCTAGGTGTTCCCAGACTGTGGGACATTTATCACTGATGATATATAAAGCCAGCTCTAGGATGTTCATGAAGGAAGCTCACCTATTTCTTGAGATAAACCTATCTGTGTAGACAGTTGCAACAAAACCAGTAAATAATGCTGAAAAAATGGGCAACATTAAAGACACCAGGAGTGTAGGAGAGTGGTGGGAAACTAGAGAGGATGGCACTGGGAAGTTAATTTGAATTGTGTGGGTATATGTGCTATGAGGAGGATAAAAGACCAGAGGCCACTCTCTTGCTAATGACACTGATGTGACACCAGCAAACTCACCCAAAAAACTCTTAGGAGACTGGTCCCTAACCAGTTCTTAGAAAACCCAGTGAAGGTGATTGCTGTATTACTTTAGCCTTTTTCTTTCCAATACGTTTCCTGCTGATGCCCTATTTCTTAGAGCTTGAAGTATAAAAGTGTGATGAAGGGGATTCAAACAGATTGCTCTGCAAGACCCTGCCTAGATTGCCTCAATTTTCCTGGCTCTGCTCACACATCTGTGAGCAACTGCATGTGGCTGGTTTGGTCTCTGTGCAACGACAGAAATGGAGGTCGCCCGTCCAGCCTGTGTCACGGGTCTCCCCTGCTCTCCCTCTTCTTTGCCCCAGGTTTCTGTGGGATCTGCTTCAGTCGTGTCACTGGATTCAATGCCTACACTTCTCAGGGCTGGAAAATGCTCAGGTCAGTGTGCTCCCCAGAGGTCCCCCAGTTTACATCTGGGCATAGTGATATTTAAATGCTATTATGTGAAACAGCATCTCTGTCCAGTGGCTCTGCTTGTGGAGGCGGTACCAGACAGAGTGACAAACTCAGTAAAGTCTTTGCCATGGCTGTGCAACAGCAGCAGCAACCCCAGGCCTTAGTGGGTTCATCAGGGAACTCATGGCATGTTACTTTTGCTCTCAGAAAGCTGTGAGATCTGATACATGTCTGTGTGGAGGGACAGGGCCAACTTCCATAAAGATAGACACAGCAAGAGGTCAACTTGGTCCTTCAAAACAGTTACAAATGTTTTTTAACCACTGTCTCTTCTTCATTCTACTCTTCTTGCATTTACAAACTTCTGACGTTCTTTTCTGTTATTTTAGTCATCATCTATGTCTATATTTTATTTGATCAACTAATAGTGCCTTTTTCTTTAAAGAAAACTGCATTGATATCCAAGCCTGAGGGCTAACTGAGGGTTTTTTCTGAATTTATTTTCTTTCAGTGGCTTCAGTCTCACTTCATCCTTTGTACTTCCTTTTCATTCTCCAACTCTGATGTTTTCAGTCATTTCTAATTTTTTGCCCTCTTAACATTTTGTGTTGCATTTATGCATACTGAACTGGAGTCCGCTGGCAGTACAGCTATGTTTCTTAACTACCTTTTGCAGACTGTGTGATATTAGTTTATGAGCCGTAAGCTGAAAGTTGCTGAACTACCCTCTTCTCTCTATTTTACTAACAGCAAAATTTGACTCATTTGCACCTGAGATTATGTGTGTTACAGAACACTGTTGGGAGCAGAGCTTGTCAGAAAATGCCTGGGGAATCCACAAATTATATGGAACAGGTTTTTGGGTTTTTTTTAATTAAAAATGCTATTTGCAAACAGTTTTGGTGCCGTGAAGGTTTTACCCAATTTACACTATGCACCCATTATTTCACCAGACCCACATGCTTTCAAAAAGCCCCATTCACAGAAATCCATGGATGGGATTTCCAGACAGGTACTGGGTGCTCCCTGAACCCAAGGGAGGTTGGTGACAACTCTCTCCATGAGTCAGCCTTGCTGGAAATGATGGCCAAGCTCTTGTCTTGTCCTCCCTGTGACACAGCAATCCAGGAGGCAGAAAAGCCAGCATCACTCATAAACCCGTGTTTGCTGTGCCCATCCTCAAGCGGTTGGCGGAGATGAGATTGCTCAGCTCAGCAGCTGCCTGTTTTTGCTGCCAAATGGAAATGGGCCCAATGGCTTTTGTGCAGGCAGGCTTTACCTTGGCTATGTCCCTTTAAATCAAAGCATTTGCAATTCCGTAATAGCAAAGTATAGGTACAATGAAAGCCAGGAGTTCCTTTCAATATGGAAATGTTTCCCCAAGTGACTCAAATGAAATTTCATAAGAAGAAATCCATAGTTCCATGAAATTTATAGATGCATTATAAAAAAGAAGTATATTGCAGGTTACTTGATTTACTGTTGATTCTTTGGGCAGCACTCAGCAGAGTAAAGGAGGAATGTGATTTGGAAATACACTGGAGGGGATTCAGCAGTGTGCTGGCAGCATCAAGTTTCATCCAATTTGAGGGGATTTTCACTCTCCTTGGATACTGTAACTAGCTGCGCTTACTATCAAATTACATTTTGCTGGCTATCCTGTAAATCTGTGAACTAGTGAAAATAAATGCAAATATAGTGACTTTTGCCTCATTTGTGCTCCCATTAATCTTTCAGTTATTCTGACATAATTTGTTTCTCTTTTACTGTCTCTGTTTTTTATGACTTGTGTACGGAGACCAAAGCTTCATTATTAAGGGAGGACACACGCAAGAACAGTCCACGGGGGAGTAATGAGAAGAGCCACATTATTTGGATTTCAAATGAAGCCTTTTGTCTGTGACCAGTTACTGGATCTGTGCATGCATGTAGATGAAGCTGGCATTAGGTGTTTGGGCTAAAGTAAGACTATGGGAGTTTTAAGTGTATCCAGACCCTTGGTCAATACCTTATGTTTGCAACCAGCACACCCACACCTAGGAGCTACAACAGGTTCACATGTCTTGTGTGCTGGGCACAGCATCGGATGAAGGTACCAGCAGGTTACACGATAGGTGTTGCTGTCCCATATAGTGTAAACTGGCGTTAAAGATACATGGGAGCCTAGGTGAGTCTTCCTGCCCATTGTGGTGAAAGCATTCAGGAAAAAAAAAAAAAAAAAAAGTACTTCTCATTCATGGAAGGTATCAGAAGGTAATCTGTGTGTGAAGAATGTGGATTATGGATGAAAGGTCCTTAAGAACTGGTACTGTCCCAAGTTATGTCTACAAAAACGGTGCAGTTACTGGAGTATCGGCTCTTTCCTTAATCCAGAGTGGATGGACTAGTGTTCCTTGTGAGCTTACCATCATATTAATATGTATGTAAATGTCCACCAACCCAGAGCAGACTTGTATTGGCTAGCCTGGGTAGAATGAGCAAGTGCCCATCTTCACTTGTCTGTCCAGACACGTCCTGCATTCATCCTTTCATCCAGAGATTTCTCCAAGACTTGCAAGACAAGCCAACCTCACAAAAGACAGGCTGAATGCACATTGACCACAAGGACCACCCTGTAATCACGGCAGTATGTATCATTTCCCCCTGTTTTCTCTCCTCCTCCACTCTGCAGATTTTGTATTAATGTTATTTTGCATAGCCACTTAGACCACCTTTCTGCCACATCCACAGCTATATTCATGGGGAGCAGACAAACTGGTGGGAAGAACACTGTTGGTGAAGAAGGTGTGGTTACAGGCTCACTATTCCTTGGATCTTTCTATCATTCCTTCTACTTTCCCTTTCATCATTCAGATTGGAAAATACTAGTGCTTTGGAGGCAACTGCAGCCACAGGAGTGCCGAGCTTCTATTTTACCTCTACAGAGTTCCCTAATGAACCTCAGATTTACTGAGCTCCCTGCTGGGAGAGCAAAAATGGATCTGTCTGTACTCCGTATTCACTAAAAAACTGTCATGCAATGTCATCTGCAGACAGAGAATGGGAGATAAATAGCACTTTAGAGTTTCAGAACAAATGATCAGCTGTGGCAGACAGGAGCATGTGAAGCATGTGAAGGCAAAGGACCAGGAAGGTTGTAAGAGATGGTGAGACCATGAAACCAGCAGCCTGCCTTTGCTAGAGAGAAAGGTTGGCTCCCACAGAGCCAAAGGAGTCTTATCCAAGTAATTGCACACAGCCATGCTTGCTTAACGTAGCATGCAAAAAACGTGCAAAAGCAAACCATGAAGCCTGCCGCAGAGATATCAGTAAGCAGACGCTTGAAAAGGCTGGGTGTTTGTTAATGTTTAACAAGCGAGTCCTCATTTGACTCAGTAGTGTTGAGCTTTATTTATCTAATCCCTAAATTCACCAAGGGAAAAAGAACTCTCTTTATTAGCCTATGATAAATAAGTAAAGAGGAGGACCTGGAAGAATCTTGCTGAATTTATTGTTTAATAGTAAAGGATCCTCTTCTTCTATACAGCCTTTCCTTAATGAGATAAAACAATATTTTAGAGGGATTTAAATAAATATTCTTACCTTGAATATGATGGTGAAAGAGGTAAAATTTGTCTATCCTGGGGTTTGCAACTGGATTTGAGAACTGTCTTCAAATTACTATTTCTGCCAAACTCATCTGTGGTGAAACCCAGGAACAACTGAGGAGGCACTATTTTGAGCCAGTTAGTTTAATTTTAGACAGGGACTCATAGTTCAAATCTAAGGCCAAACCGTGCCTTAATGGAATATTGCTGTGGCAAATTTTTAGCTTTTCTAGCTACTTTTAATAATCAGACTTCCATCCTATTCTGCAGAAAATATAGACTTATCCCTTCTACTAAAAGTAATTTTTGTGGAATTCTACTGGTTTGTTCTCCCAGCTTAGACAGCAGGGCAGAGATTTTCTCCATGTGAGATGACACCAAAATCCTAGCTGACCAAAGAGTTTCTTCCAAACCGTCAGACAATGAGTCTTAACCAAGTCTACTGGAGTAAGATCCAAAGGGTCGTATTCAGAGTTCAGATTTTAGGGTTTATTTGAAGTCTCACTTTCATGGACCAGCTCAGGCAGAGCAAGCATCACAGCTGTTCGCAGCCATGTTTCATAAAACCCATGTCAAAAGCGGGGCCACAAATGGTCTTGCTTGGGAGCAGTCTGTGCTGCAGGACATGATCCCTGTGAAGTAGGGTGGAGAAATCCCTCACCTGTCAGAAGGAGAATCCTCCATTCCTGATATCTGCTTTAACAGGGGTTTATGAAAGCTGTTGCGCTCAACAAAGCCAGGAGTGCTATTTTTAGGCTATGGCACTAGGAATTCTGCTAGGTCTGTTTAATACAGAACAGTCATTTCCTTTAAAAGTCTGTGCATGGTTTTACAATCTGACTGCCCATCCATACCTCAGCTAATGTTTTGGGGTTTTTTTTCAGGTTCTGACTTTCATCTTTTCTGGTTGCCATGGTGATAGCAATACAAACACCTCCAAAGGATGAGCTACTTCCCTTGGAAGAAGAACGTCTTACTGTATGCACCAGGACTGCAGAAATATTTAATGTAATTTTGACCACATGGTAAGCTAGTTTGGTGGGTCATAAAGCAGAAAACGCCATCTGGGGCCAAGGTCATGTCAGCTCCATTGAGGGAATATTTTATTTTATTCTCTTCCATTCTGAAGACCACATTTTTTTTCTCACTCAGGCCAAATCAGGAGTATAACTTAAGAAGAGTATTTTGCAACCTAAATATCTATTTATAGATTAAGTGGAATATTTACTGCCAAAAGAAATTTCTCCTCAGATTCAGATCTGATTATATGCTTTCACAAACATGTTCCAGCCCTTTATCCTCCTGTTCATAGTCTTTTTCACACAAGAGGGTGGAAAAAACATCTCAGCACCTCTGCAGAGGACTGATAGCTCGTAGCACACACTGTAAATGCTATTCCACATCTGATGAAATTGGGAGACACTGTGCAAATAGCTTGATCAATGTGTACATAGGAGATGAGTGCCAGAGACCAGAGAGGGTCCCTGCGTGGACCACATGGTACCCAGTCCCATGCTCAGACTGCTTAAACACAACACTTTGACAGCAAACATCATACAAAACGCTGGTATCCAAAGCAGCTCTATCATGATGAACAAAGATGTTGCAATGTCACTGGCTGGGAATAGCATGTCAGTACTGGATATCGCATGGTATGTAGCAACCTTCTCACCCCTGGAGTCTTTGCAGGGTTAAAAAATCCCGAAATCTGCATGGGGGTGGGTTTCTTCTGGAGCATTACTTTCCTGAGTGAGGGAATTGTTGGACTATAGTTGTACTGGGAAAAAAAATATGTTCACTGCAAATAAATATTCAGGTTGGAGTCAGGAGAAAAATCCTTGCAATATGAAGAGAGGCAGCCTCATCCATTGTAATTTAGAGTCAGACCAAGGATGCTATAACTTCTCTTTTTCAGTGTGCAAAGAGTTAAAGCAATATGCTTTCAAATGTCCCCAGCTGCAGTCTCACCTCCTCCCACTCTGGGTCCCTGCCTTATATTCTGGCACTGCAACTGGTGATGAAGACTCCGAAGGAAAACAGAAAGAGCAATATTATTAGCATTTGGAAAATATAAGAATAAACTTTTTTCCCTTAGGGAATCACTTGACTGACACAATGGAAAAAGCCCCGGGGCATGTCTTCCTGCACTCTCTGCCTCCACCACCAGTGCAAAGGCCCCTGGGCTTCCAATGGAATTAAGTCTAAATTTCATGTTGCACAAGCAGGCCACATCTTAAAGAGATCTTTCTTAGCCATGACTATGTCCCATATCTGCCTGGTGCTGTTCAGTAATAAGGAATTAAGTTCACCCTATACCCAGTTTGGCAGCAAATATTCTTCATCTATCTTTGCAGTTCTGAGATTTATAATTTTATAATACATTCTAAAAAAACCCTAATAAATGCCATATTTTATTCAATATCATCTACTACAAGATAGAAGAAAAACCTGAAACAACATTCTTGGATACATATACATGCAAGCATAGACTGTATATTACTAATACATTTACAGTCTGTATTACTTTGAGGCAGATATATAAGGTAAAAATGAACACACTACTCAAAGGTTTAGAATGTTTTGAAAATAACTCTAAAGGTAGCTCCAAGAAGGTTTCAGTTTGGCATTGAAGTACTTGTAAATCTTCTTATATATTTGTGAAAATGGCAGTTAAAAGGTAGATTTTTTAAATTTACTTGGCAAAAATTTTAATAGCAGCAGCTGTCCAAACATGCTGCAAGACCCCTTTACACAAATATACGAATTCTACTGAATTTTTGGATTAGTATTTTATTTACAAGCAAATCTAGTTGCTCTTGTACTCCCATCACATACTGCATTTTACAAACTTTTTTTTTTGGTTGTTTTAAAGAGCTTTTGGGGTTTCTGAGAGGCAGAATGGCAAGACTGAAGTAGAAAAGAGAAAAACTGACGTGACAGTGCTTAACACAGCAGCTTTGTAATTACCATGAGTTCACTGTTTTTTAAAGATCCACAAGAAAACTAATGCAGAGTGCGTAGCAGTTCAGGGCAGAGAAGTAACTGATTTTTCATGCATGCAAATATTTCAGAGCTGTGTTACAGCAGTACAGCTGGTGACTGTCCCCAGTTTAACCACACCAAAGCCCATCTTCGCCATCAATCCCTGCTCATTGCTCCTCATCAGCTCTCATGGCCTCAGACCCAGGGCATCACAGTGACATGGCACCAAGACAGCCTGCACAGGGGCTCCTTCCTGGCACAGACCGCATTTCCCCTTCTCTGTCCAGTTCTCCTTTGCCACACAGAGCCACTAATTTGGGCGAGGTGAGAGGGTCCAAACCATCGGCACCCTGTCTTCGATGGGCTCCTGACCCTTAGCTTTGACAATGGGGAACACAAGGTACTGGCAGGTTGGGGGTAACTAACTCCAATAATATTTAGACGTATTTTGGAGTCATAACATCTTTGTGAGCCTTCCAGGACAGAGAGGATCTTTATTTAATCAGTGCTTGAAAAAGGCCTTGTGACATAGCCGGCTGAATACAAGTTGTCGCTTAGACTATGCCCGTCACACTGCTGCTGGGACATACTGAAGCAAGTCAGACCATCATCATCTCAGAAGTGCTGTAGTACCAATGCTGGCTAGAAAGGGCTCCAGACTGTTCTGTGAAATTCGCTCTGGGAATCAGCTACTTTTGATACATAAAGCTGATTAAAATAATTCCCTCTGATATTCACATTTCTGTTTCTCACACAAATGCTGGCTTTGGCAGAATGTTTTTCAGACCTTAAATTTTCATCTCAGTAAGATGTATGAATGTGACAGGAACATTTTACACCTGTTGGGGTAAGCAATGACCAACGCCAGTCATACTGCAAATAAGCACCATGCAAAAATCCCTACTGCCACTCTGGTGCTGTTATTGGCTCCTCTAATTCTTACAACCTCTTTACTATCCAGTCATACCATGCATCTTCTTCATTATTCAGCTGTACCATCCAAACTTTTTGCTATCCAACCATATCATGCAACCTTTCTGCTGCTCTAGCCCAGGTTCTCAATAATTGCCATACTCAGGAATCTTCCAGAGATGAGAAGGGCTGCAGACAAGACCTAGAGCCAGTTGGCTACCTGTGAGTTTTATGGATCTACTGGGTGGAAAGGAACAGGATGGGTAAGTGACTGTGTCCTTTCACAGATAAAGGCCCTTAGGTTTCCATGATATGACCCTTCGGCAGCAGCGCTTCAGTGTATATCCAATATCCCTCCCTCATACAGCAGTCCTTGTGTCTCCCAGCTGGAAATGGTCTGTCTCTCACAGCCTCTTGTACAATGGTCTGGGGAATCACCCAAGATCTCTTTTTAGGAGGGCAGGCTGATGTAGAGCTACTCTTATGCATGTAAAAAACAGGGCCCACACTCAGGCATCTCCCAAGGGATCTATGGAGTGAGATGAGACTTGAAAGAGACTCTGGTTCTTGGACAAATATAATAAGAAAATAACCAGTCTATTGCCCCATTTTCTGAGGGGCTCCACTGGATCAGCAAGACCACATCCAACTATTCCAATAACCACTAAGTAAATAACTGCATTAGAAATAACAGAAAAAATGAACTTAAATAGGGAAAGGGGGAAGCAAAAATGCTTCCAGAAAAAACAGGAAGAGAACAAAGCAGAGAACTCTGGAAAGAGAAGATGAAACAAGTGAACCAGAGTCATACAAATGCCAGTATTAGTCAGTCTGTTGCTGAGAAACTGAGAATACGTCTGGTCTAACTCCCACTGGACATGAGTGGTGGGTTTCACAGGAGGAATGAAAGCTCAGTAAGAAGCAGCATTAGATTTAAGAGTGAATTGTCTCCTAAAATGTCATTTTTTCTTATCAAGTCAAGTTTTTCTTATATGACAGCAAGAGCTGTCTGAATACCATCAAGTAGTCATCTTGGTGGCATTTGAGCATGCACTAAATGTAAACCTTCACATACTTTTCTTATCCATGGAGTCTACACTCAACACTTTCAAGGAAATAAAGAGATTTACAGATTAGACATCCATGTATGTGCCCAGGTAGCCTGACATTCCCTCTCAGCCCTGTCTTGGCTCAAACACCTTGGAGAACAGCACTGAGGTAACCATAGTGACAGGTGCCTTAAAATTATTATAGTCATGATCGTTTAAAACAAACAGCTGCATAAGTCTGGACTAATCCCACTGAAATCCTCCTAAGTCTGGCAACCTAAAAATAGAAAAATAAAAAAAAAGAACAAACAAACAAAAAAAAAGCCATCCACCTACTCAAAACTGGTTCTGCCTCAATGACAGGAGAATTTGTGCTTTGCAGCTAGATCTAAATTCTGCTTCTGCAGGAGACAGGACCTTTGTGTCACAAGTTCATTGTTATATTTTTAGACCCAGACACTGAAAGGTGGGGCCCGAATATAAACCTCATTGTACTTTGGCAGCAAACAGGAAGCAAATGATACCTTATAGAGGTCAAGCTCAATTCGAGTTCTCTGGAAGGCTGGAGTCTGTGTGTTTGTTTGTTTTATTTTTCCCAGACGTTATAGTTTTCTCATTACCTTCCTTCAGAGGAAGTTTTTAATAGCTCTTCATGTGGATATTATGGTAGTCACAGTGTGAAGGGGTTTAAAGGCTTTAAGTGACTCTCTGGAAGAGCATCAAGGTTGGGTTAAATAACCACTTTGCTATTATAACCTGGGTCTTCTGCTACTGCAAGCCTGAAGTCATCCTTTGTGGGTCAAGATGTCAATATCTGCAGCTGCACTTTGCTTTTGAGAAAGGTGCTTGCATGCCTGTCAGCACTTGCTGTTATGAGTAAGACTGAGCCCTATGGCACAGAGACAAAAAGGAGAGATCATGCAAGGTCTAGATCAGGAGTCTGTGTGTAGGACCAGCTCCTCTCGACCACAGTACGTGCCACTGGCTGTCTAAAGAGTTGTGTTTGTGAGGGGATAGTGCATTTTCCTGTGATCCTAGGATCCCACCAGGATCCATCCTCTTTCCACCTCTCAGCTCCATCTATGTTATTTCTTACATCTGAGCATACACGAGGACTTTCAACTTCCCATGAGTGAAAAACAGCCATCATAATGAGGTGTTGATATGATTGGAGTGCTACCTGCTACTATAATAGAAATGATTAACAGTGATGGATCATTTTCCACACCCACATAGATAATAGCATCTCTCTTGGGATGGCTGACAATCTAATTGTGGCAAAATGCAGGGAGGCCTGAAGCACATTTCATTAGTAGTTATTGACTAGGGTACTCTGTCTCATCCTTCAGGAAAAAAATAAATAAATTACAAAACCCACCTGACAGGAAAAAGGAAAAGCGTGTGCAGTGCTTTTTAGAAACCAGTACAGACATAATTAGGGATAACAATGTAGCAGCAAGTCCCTGCAATGAATCGGCATTCTCTTGATCCACTGCACACGACAATGTATTTTCCCCAAGGGACATTTTTGGAGGTGCAAAAGTTCACCTGCAGCCTGGTAATTCACTTTGAGACAGGACTGTGATCACTTAATGGACTCTTCTTGTGCTGGCTGCTATGGTAACTGCTGCATCATGCTCTCTATAGGCTTGTTTTCGGAGGAGAGTGTAAACTGTGAGAGCAAATCTCAGATGGGTTTGTTACTGGAATCAAAGTCCCAGGGTGGATTTGCAAGTCTACACGTGGTCTTGGCCCACTGTGCTCTCCTTTTATGGGCATGTTTGCTCATTTGGCTTAATTTTAAACCCAGTCCTTCAGCATTGTGTGCTCAAAAACACTTCTTAGAACTGAAGTCTTTTGGGTTTGGGCTGGGTTGGACACATATGTAGGAAGTGTGAAAAGGAAAAAAAAAAAAAAAAAAGCACAGAGAAAATCCTAAAAGATGAGACAAGCAGAGAAGAGATTGGGTTAAAACACTCAACCCATCTGGCCTGGCCGTCAAGCTCAAAGGCTGCAGAAGCAAAGCCCTCTCCAAAAACAAGGAAAGAAAAGTTCTCAGGAGCTGGGAAAAAGAGCTACCAAGTCTTAACCAAATGTAAGCAAAGCAGGGGTGAATAGGCAAACAGTCTGGAACAATGATGCAGAGACCTGGGAGTGAACATTTCTCATCCATCTCCTCACTGAGAGCTTTACCATGAAAGGTGACATTTGCCATCCCCTGGCTGATCTGTCTGCAGAGAGGGGCAAGTCTGGGTCTCAGGTCATGGGGCAGGATGAAGGATCACAGCAAGTGGGAAGAGGGAAAGGGCAGATAGAAAGAAAGGGAAAAAGACAATGGGGGAAGGGACAAGAGAAAGAGAAGAGGCAGAAAACTTAAGGTGGATTTCAGCGATCTACTAGAAGCTGGGAAACATATTCCTGAAAAAGTATGGGTGAGTCTGGGCTAAGGTCAGACTGTGGGAGACACGCGGGATAGAGGTAATAATAGCAGAGGATGCAGGTTCATGTCTGGGCAGGAAGCAGACTTGAGAGCTGGAAGGGGCCTCAAGAAATCAAGAAGGCTATTCCTCTGCCCGTAGCAGGACCCTCCCTGTCAGGGTCATTTCTCACAGATGCATGCCTGACCTGTTGTTAAAGATCTTCAGCAGCAGATGCGCCAGGACTTTCCCAGACCTTCTAGTAGTTCACCCTCCTCTTCATTAACATGTTTTTCTCAGAGCTAGTGTTGAACACCCCCCATTCTTTCCCAGATGGATGAGAAGAACAGATTTATCATATCTTCTTTTCAGCAGTGTTTGAAGACGATTTAGTCTATTTCCCTGCATTCTTCTCTAGGATTTCTTAAAATATAATGCTGAAATATTCCAGCTGATGCCTTACCGATGAGTTTCAGAAGGATTATTTCATGCAAACTATATTCATCTCAGGTGATTTCAGTATCATGCCACCCTGTTTTGTAACAACATAAGGTTCCTGACCCACGGTCAACTTGTGATCCACCATTACACTCATATATTCCTCTCCAAAAGTTCTACCAACTGATTTTCCACCACTGCATAATCATATCATTGATTATTCTAGCCTGAGTACAGTACATTTTGTACCTGCTGAATACCATTTGGATTTTTCTTTTCAGACCATTTCTTCAATTTGTTAAAGTAATTTTGAATATTAACTCTTTCCTTCAAAATATTTGCCATCACTTTGTTCTCCAGATTTAATGTATAGCCTTTCTAGTCTCTCATCTGTTTTGTTAATGAAAGTACTGAACAGACATGATTCAAGACAGACCTTTCTAAAGCTCTATTGAATCCTTCCACTTTAACGTGGATTGAAAGATCTTCTTCCTGGAAAAATGCTGAAGAAGAGATAGGAGAATGAAGAAGAAAGTGGGAGTAGGTCAGTTAGGGTGACAAATCAGTTGAGGGACTTAAATACACAGGGAAACAGACCACGTGGGATACTACTCTTTAAAAACATAAGGTAAGATACGGAAGTGAGTGAAAGAACTAAACCAAACAGGCTTAAAATCAAGCCACTGACCTGGTGGGTTCCCAAAGGATTTGATAAAATCAGTGAATCAAATAACTTTTTTAAAAAATCAATACACCCATCAACAAAATATAGAACTTACATGAGGTGGCTGTTAAATCAATCAAAAGCAAAACACTGTTTAAGAACAGGCAGACAGGTGGTGGTGGACCAGTCCTACAACCAAATCAGAGAGATCTGACAAGTGCTGAAGCAGCAGTTCATGCAGTACTGGGTTATGCTGTTCTCACTGCCTGCATCTGCAAACCACTCCATTTACATCCACAGGACAAGCCCACAGAGAAGGCAACATGGTATGAGTAAGTATCCAGTAGAGCAGAGAGCAGGACTGAAAGTCATCTGGTATTAGCCATCAGTAAAAAATTATGGAAACCTGCTTTTCTCCTTGCTGCTGCATCTCTGCAACCTGCCATGTGTAAAAGTGGGGTTTTTGAAACAGGATCAGTGTGCATAGCCCTAAGGAAGACAGGCAATGGAGAGATAGGGTGGTATATCTCACGTTGCCCTCCCCTGCTGTCCCTTTCCCATCTGAGGCTGTCAGCTCCTGGGTTTGCTGAGGTTTTGAACACCAGGCCTTAGCTAAGCTGTGGTATCTGAGATGTCCTGACTGTCCTCATCACATGGTGTGATCTATTTAGGCTTTCCTCCCTCTGTCCTGTATGATGACTTCTGAGATGGCAAGAGCAGCCCAGTGTGAGTGGCAGGGCTGGAGGACTGGCAGAGATGGACCACCACAATGAGGTCTTCCTGGGGTGCGTCACCACATCTGTCACTGGGAGGGTGTAATGACAGGTCACCAGTCAGGCATTAAGGTCATGGGTGGGGAAATGACCATCCCAGTGTTCCCGGTAAAATGCACCTGCTCCTGACTGTCTCAAAATATGTGATAACTCAGCGAGGACAGACCTCAACAACTTGGGGTTGGCCCCATGCCATGCTCACTGATGGCAATTCACATGTTGAGCTCCTCTTGCTTGCCATGCCCATGGGTCTTGTTCTGACACACATTACCCAAAATAGAAAGTCCTCTTTAGCACCATGGTTGTCTCTGCAGTCATGTTTGGGCCTCACTCAGCTCAGCTTCTCCTCCCTGGAGACACAGAGCTCCTCTTCCTCAGCCTACAGGTGCTGCCATCATCCCAGAAGATTTCAGCTGTACAGAAGAGGCAAGCTGTGATACACGGTCTTCCCATCTATTTTGCCAGTTGACAGCTTTTCCCAGGTGTCACTGGCAATGGTTTTGCTGCCATGTGGTCCCTCCATGGAAGCTCTCCTTGTAGGGCCCCTGGTCTTCAGTTGCGGAGGAGTCTGTGAATGCAAAAGGTGGTACACCCTCTCAGCATGAGAACAATGCTGAGCAGGCATCTTCTGTGGTAGTGAAAGATATCACCCTGACGTTGCAGTCCTTCAGGGACTCTGATGATTTACACCCTTCCAGATGAACATACAGAAAGGGACCCCTTCACTCTGGATTATGTTGGCAACTGTCCACCACCAAAAAGAAATCCTGTACCTGTTGTTTCAGAGACCTTGAACTTTCTATCATCTACTGTCCTCCAAAATAAAGACTGTATATAATTATGCAAGCAAACAAGGCTTTTCCAGCCTGTGTTTTATGATTTTATGCATGAGGTATACCTTAATGTACCAAAAAAAGAGAAAGAAATTAGCCCGAAGCATCCAATTTTCAAGATACCTGGGCAGTTTTCTGCAAAAGAAATATGAGCCTGAAGCCATCTGTTATTTCCTGTGAAGTATCTCCCCTGTCTGACGGGGCTGACTGCTGCAGTTCTTACTTCCTTTACACATGCAGAGAAAAAAAAGGCAGCTCATGGCCACCCGCACTTTCAGCTCTGTTTACTGATCTCCACAGTTTCCTCATGAGACTCTGCCAGAAAGGCAGTTTAGCTGACTACAGGCAGTTCTCATTAATCCCCCCTAGCTAAACAAGATGCAGAATGGAAAATTGCAAAGCAGGAAAGCCAGCAAATTGCATCAAAGCAACATTTTAGGAAACCTAAGCAAGACACTTTTTGCAGCACGCCCCCATTGATGAGCGGTTGTTTCTAACGAATTGCTTTTTACCAGTCCAAAGCACATGCATTTGTATGCCTGTAAGGCCATTTGTAACATCTCTGGAAGAGCACTTCCTTCCTTCCGTGTCCCTGCTGCTTTTTGATAAAGTCTCCAGCGCATTCAAAACATCATTAATTAGCTGACTGAGGGCACTGACCCTTCTTCTTTCTGCCTTATTTAAATTGTTTGCATTTCAGAGGAGCTAATAAAAGGCAACAGAGGCAATGCTCTAAGCAGGAATGAAGTTATGACATTGCTACTGCATTTCTTAATGCCTCCTTTGGGCTGCTCTTGTGTTTGAAAGCACAGCAAGAGGGATGGGAACCCCTTTTTCCCCTCCATTCCCCTTCGCCAACACTACTAGGGCAGAAACCTTGGCTGGTGAGGTGACTGGCTCATGTACCTGTTTGTACTTTATGGGTGAGATAACATAGGAGAGAGCACGTTTTGGCTGCTATGTTGCACAGGCAACCTAGAGGACAGGCTGGGCTTCTGCCCTGTGTGAGGTGGAGGAGCAAGCAGACCCTCAGCAGGTCCCCCCGACATGGTCATGTTCCGCTGACTCCCATGGCAGGGGGTACTCTCCCCTCTGTGGAGGGGCAAAAGTAAAGCATGAGGTGCACAAGCTAGGGTATGGCTCCATTTCATGGAATCACAGGATAATAGCTGAGATTGTCAGGGTCCCCTGCTCAGAGCGGGGTCAGCTACAGGTTGTTTCTCAGGGCTGTGTCAAGTCAAGTTTTGAATATCTTCAAAGCTGGAGACACCACAACCTCTCTGGGCAACCTGTGTCAGCACTCAATCACCCTCACAGTAAAAAAGTTTATTATCTACAGGAATTTCTTGTATTTCTTGTATTTCAGTTTGTGCCCATTGCCTCTTGTCCTGTCACTGGGCACCACTGAGAAGAGCCTGGCCCTGTCTTCTTTACTCTTAGAGCCTTCTCTCCTGTGGACTGAGCAGTCACAGCTCTCTCAGCCTTTCCTTGTATCAGAGATGCTCCAGTCCCTTCATCATCTTCATGGCCTTTCACTAGACATTCCTAACAAGGCTTCTGGTGACTGGCAGTTCAGAGCTCTCTGTATTCTGCCTTCTGATCAGCTCCTCTTTTGCTAAAACCACTCTGTCAGGCTGGAGGAGCCCGGCTGAAAATTGCTCATATGTTGATTCTGTATGAAAGATCTTCCAGCCCATGCACATGACGTTTCCCTGACAGCATGCCAGAGTCAGATCACTTGACTTGCTTTTTGTTTTCCTTTCTCTGCCAAACTCACAGACTCAGCAGCCGCAGAAATATAACCTCCAAGGCATGAAGTCAGGTTTTTGGTAAAGACACAGAAATCAGTGTTCATTTCTTTATTCTTGTTTTGGCAAGTGACGTTACCCGTTGCTCATATCCCCTACTACCTGTCTCTACTGGCAGTATAATGAGCAAGGAGCTGGCTCCCTACATGTCTAGAAACTCAGTCCTTTTTTGAGCTTAAGCGTTACAATCACTGAGGCATCTAAGACAGGGAGTTCTTGTAGATGGCTTGGAAAAAAGTGGGCAATCTTTCTATGTTTTATTTCAGTAGAGGCAACCATGCTTCCTTCTCCTTTATCTTTCTTGCTTCTTTTTAGAATGTAGTTTCTGCAGAGCATCTGTCTTCTACTCAGTGTAGAATATAATAATACAATATAATATAATTTAAAAGTCTGTGGTCATATGATATTATGGGATATATACAATATATTAGAAAGATAGACAGTTACATACGTACATGCATACATACATACATACACACACACTATGCAGCAACAAAAATACAGGTTCTTTTTCCCTTGAGATATTCCTATTAGGGGCACCCAGACTAACTTTTTCCTGACTTTTCTTAAATGAAATTACCAAAACAGGCTTCTGAATTTGTTGCCTTTACAGAATAATGGTCATGAACCAGGGGCAGCTTCGGGACCTTCCAGACTTCCTGTAAGCCATATCTTACCAATGCCATAAGTTGCATCATCCATAAATGCAAGTATGCAGGGAAAGGTGCAGGATGAAGTTGTACATTGCTGAAAGTCCAAACAGAGCCAAGTCAGACTGATCTTCTAAGACGATGCAACTTCACGACATTTACATTTTAAAGTTTTCAGGTAAAAAGGCTTGGTAATTTGGTAAATAGCGTAATAACCCTGTAAAACTCTGATGGATTTTCCAAAGCTCAGGAGAAAGAGGGAAACCAGAATGGCTATTTCAAGTAGAAAGTGAATCCCTTACTAGTCAATCTTTCTGATGGGAAAGGAAATTATTATATAGACCTGGCCAGGGACGATCACATATTCTGTCAGAATAATTTCAGTGGACAGAGACCCGCAAAGCTACAGTGTGAAGGGACAGATGAGGAGACCACCATGTCCGCTGGAAGGATTACAGTCCACTGCTTTATAGCTATATGCTACTTTGCCAACCCATCTGAAATGACAGCATTTCTGTAATCCACGTAATATACTGAAGAGTTATTAAGTCTGAGTAAACCAAACAGCAGTGGGTGTGACAGTCGTGTGGTAAGTGCTTGACTCAGATGTCTACCACAGAACTTAAGTTTCTCATATATTTCTGTCCTCCTCAATGAGGACAACAAGCAACGCTGGAACTTATTGGTCAAGGGCTCAGTGGGGCTGTGTCAGGATGACTAAACACTTGTCCTGGCTGTGGCACCAATCCCTGACTAGTCTCTCCATGCCTGAGGTTTCGGTCTTGCCGATTGCTTTGTTCTCAGGGATCGCTCACAGCAGGAGAAGAGTAATATTGTTTCTGGAATAATTCCCCTAGACTTTAATTGATCCAAAATTTGGCTAAATGTGTTGTAAGTGATATAGCAATACAAAAACATGAGGAAAAGTGGGAAGTTGGTTAAATTTGCTACAAACAACTGCTGTCTGCAGCCTGCGTGCGTTGACAGGATACGGCACATTTTCTGACAGACAGATTGGATGCATCCTCTCATTCTACAGATCCAGGTCAATGAGTCTTGTAGCATAGTGACACACATGTTTAGTGGTTTTCAGGAGCTAGATCTTAGCTGTGATACTGGAAATGTTCGGATGACTGTACTATTATGTGGAGACATATAAAAAATGAACTTCATGAAGAAGTCCAGAGATCTTGGAGACAGAGTGAAGCATAGCACAAAACCACTCTTGGATGTCCTGCTGCTTATAGACTGTGTCCGTTCAAGCATGTCAAAGCCTCTTTTCCTGGGGTAACTGTTATTCTTTAAGCTCTCTGATGTTACTTGGCTTTAATAATTAACTCCACTTATTGATATAGGTGTTTTGGTTTATTTACTTTAAAAACTCGGGATTTTTCACATGCTTCTTGGAATAACAGCTTTCTGCTCAGTAAAGTGTAGGGTAGTTGGTAGTTTCCAACGGGCTCTGAGCTCTGACTGACTTTTCAGGGACACTTTGCCATACAAGTAGCAGCAGAATTTGTGTGGTATTTGTAGGCTCACCAGTCCCCATTTTACAGTATGAAGGTTTGTTGGCTGATACTCCCAAATCTGTGGCAGTAGGAGAAAATGCATAAACACAACACTTGTTTTCTTGTGTGTAGATGACGTGTTCAATAAAGTATGACCCAAATTCAGCTGTTACAGTACACAAGCTAAGTACCCTAAAAGTAACTAAACCTCATTCTATTTTAGACCAAAAGAAAGGTTTCTGAGCCAGTCTTTCCAAATGGAAATTGTCTTAACAAAAGATGTGTCCACTCTCTATAAACATTGTCTGTGTTTTAGGATCATCACAGCTATAATAACTCTACTAATAAACCTTATTTTGTGTTGTAAACTCTGGTGACAATTTAAACCTTGAATTGAGATGCAGAGCCTGGAGTGAGTTGAATGTTAGCTAACACAGGGAATGTCTTATAATGAACTAATGCCTATCAGTAACAGCAGTTACTGATCTAGTCATATGATTAGCTGCAATCTGTGAGGAACTACCTTTCAATAAGTAACTAGAAAGAGGATTTAAGCCTTTGTCTGTGGTTTGTTTTGCTGTTATGCTCTAAGGTTTTTCGTTCTCCTCCCTCCTTACAAATACCAGCTAAAACAAGTCTTGCTTTGACAGTTGCATATTTCTTTGCAATGCCTTTCAGCACACATCTGGGAATGATGGGGTTAAAAAACAGCAGTTGTATACGGGGAGCTATTATGCTCACTTTTTTCTCAATAATTCTTTTATATTCTTAATGAGATATGAAGAAATACTAAAATAAGAAGCAAAACTGCTCTGAATACATTCCCATCTTCAGGTCCCCCTAGATTCCTCCTGCAATATGGGAATGCAAAGAAGACACTGAGTCTGTACCATCAGACACCATTATGCTCCTCTGTTATGCAAGAAAATGATTGCAAGGCATGTTCATAAGGAGATCATCATTATACAATTAAAGGGAAACTAAGCTGGTGTTTGGGAGCATTTAAGCTGCCATTAGAAACTGAAGCTCAAGCTAATATCATATTTCAGCAATGTTCTGACACAAGCCCTGAAGGAAATTGCCCTAAGTGAGTTTTGTCTGGATCTATATGCTGGGATATACAATAGAGTGGATTCCTGGCATTGCAAAGATACAATGCCAATAAAACATGCAGAAAAAGAGTATCTCTGGAGCATAGATACTTCTATTTGAGACTCCGTGACAGTTCTACCTACCTTGCAGTAACTTCTAACCTAAACTAACATACTAGACACGAGCAGAAGAACCTCCTTCATTCACTCTTGCTTGAAGCAAAGAATATTTCTTTCTGAAAACCAATCCAATCTTGATTTGGAAATTGCCAGTGATGGAAGAATCAACCACAAGCCTGGATGAATGTTTCCAATGGTTAATTATCTCTGTGGTTAAAAAGCATTCCTTACTTCTAGTCTGAATTTGCCCAGCTTCCACTTTCAACCACTGGATCTCATTATATCGTTATCAGTTATGTTAAAGAATCCATTTTCATATTTCTCTTATCCATGTAGGCATTCAAAGGTGGGATTCAACAGCTTTAGCTGTCAAGCACTCACTGTATAATGTAAATTAATTTAGTAAGTCCCTCTGCACTCAATGCAGAGAGACAGCCATCCCTCATCTACACTCCTTGCTGCTGGCAGGTACATCTAGTTTATGTGACATAGCTGGGCATTGATGCACCTTCCCTCTGCTCCTGTTTGACATTGTATGTGGACCCTGTGCTTCAAGGACTCTTGCTGTGACTTTTCTGTGTTTGGCTGTGCACAGAACAGAGGTTTTGTACAGGTCATGTCCCTGATAGGGCAATTACACCTCCAGGTTCTTGTCTAGTCTCCTTGAAATCCCAGATGTATTTGTCAGTGATCTGATTCCTGTGGCCTGCCTGCTCAACATTTACTCCATATACCTCTATCTCTGTCAAGTTTTCTTATGACTATGCAAGTCTTGCGATGACAGCCAAGCTGTCTCCCACATCCTTGCTAGTTTTTCTATTTTAGATTGCTCAAAGCCATTTGGTGATGTTGGGCCTGTTATTGCCTATGCAGTGTCCCCCTCTTTTCCTCAATATGGATGTCATTTCCAATTAAATGGTTGATGAAGAAAGCTAATCTGGCAAATTTCAGGGCAAACACATTATTCCAGAAAGGGTCACTGAGCTTCCTTTTGAGGGAAGAAGCATGATTTCCTCTAGTGGAGTCCTCAACCCCACAGTTCCCCAAGGTTCTCATTTTCCAAGAACAGCAAGAGCTATTGGAAAAATTTCTTTCTCTTCCCATCCCACCCTGGCCAGCTCAGCACCCAAACCACTTCCATGGTCTGCTTCTCTCCTTTTTGAGAAAGCAGGATGTTTTCTAGACTTGTCTGCTTCCATCTTACAATTTCTTACTGAGCTAAGGGGGGAAGAGTGATGTGGTTCCTTGACTCCATTAACAGGAATCATGTTGGTTTAATATCGCTCTTGTAGATTCACAGCAATTCCACTGAATCAGGTCACTAAGCCAGGGAATATCTACAATAAGGATCTGAATGACTGTGGAACTATCACGTCCAGCTCAGAGTAGTATATTTTTGCTTTTGCAAAAGTATAATTTAAAAGGTGAAAACAATGAATAGAATCGTAGTACCACAATGAGAAGAAATAACTCGGTGATGAGAACTTTAAGGTTTCTACCACCTGTATTCTTAGACTGATGTGAACCATTTGTACTTTTAGTCTCAGAGATACAGCAGACATTGGAGCAAAAAACTCTTTATGTAAGGAAGAATCTCCAGCCCAGAAGTGTTGAAAAAGATTAGCTAAGGTTTGAGTCCATGTGAGTAAACAGAGTGGGGTCTACGAAACATCACGCTTCACCCAGTGGATAATGTCAAGGATTTCTGCTGTAGCGGTAATGTGGCCCTTGAGACCCCACTGGAAACGTGCTGCTGTTTACAGAGAAAATCACCCTGAATCAGTGAGTGTGCTTGTGTTTATGTGTGTGTGTGTGATCACAGACACAGCTCATGATGGATATCACATTAGCAGAGTACTTTCACCACTACTCATAGAAGGACAGATGTGCCAAAAGCTGTGATCCAGAGGGAACACGTCAAAGGCTGAGTGAGAACAGTTAATCCTTCATGTCTATCCCATCTTTTCCACTGTAATTGCCTGCAGGAATGCTGCCTATCACCAGCTGTGGCAGTGTGTGTAGGTGAAAACTGAGCCAGGGGATCTCAGATCACAACTCCCTCTATGAAAACTACTGCACTGTGATGGTAACTTCCTGCAGTTGACGCCAGCCTGGCCTGGATTTGCATTGCAGTCAGATGCCATGTTCAGATGGCATAATTTGTGACAAATCTCCATCCCTGTTCCCCAAACAAGTGTCAGATCCTCTGATCCAATGCCCACAGCATAGGATCCTTCTGGGTGACATCATGGTTTGGTGGTAGTTCCCTGATGGGGTTAAAACAGATTTTACCCAGACTACTCTGAGATTTAAGACTATGAAGTCCACCGGAACTGGGATTTAAGAAGATTTGGGGGGAAAATCTGAATATGGCCTTTAGACCTAAACCTCTTCTACTTGATCTTCACAGTTTGAAAGGCAATACACTGGTCAGAGGGTTTCCCTCTTCACCCACAGAGATCTGAGTTATGGATCTGTCTCCTCCTCACAAGAGTATTTATGCTTTGTATTTGTCTGGAACAGCTCCATAGCTTACAAATATTTGCACATGATGGAGTTGGAATAAGACTTTTAAAGATTCGTAAATAATTTAGGCAGATAACTCCCATTCATTTAACATAATTCCAGTCAGGGGTTTCAGAAGAAATTTCTTTCTGTGCCAGAAAACCTTTACATAGCCACTGCCAATGCTACTGTGGAAATAATAACACTGTAAGATTTCAAAATCATGTTTATAAGCAGGAGCCACTATGGTTCAGAAAACTCCAGTGATTCACCAGCACTGTTGTTATGGTTAATTTTCCTGGAAAAGTACATTATTGCAACAATTCCTCTTTTTTTGTCATCACAGTGTTTATTTTGTTATCTGTTTGTTTTTACTTCTGGATCTCAGTTTGGCACAGAGATCCTTGTATGTAAATATGGTTTTAAAAACCATCAGCATTTTGAAGAATATACAAATTGCCAAGGGATTTTATTTTTGGCTTTTTGAGTAACATTATGTTTTTGTACTTTTTAACAGCAATGAGCAATCCTCCCTCTCAAATAGCAGTGTTTTTAAATGATGTTTCGACTTTTGTGGCTGAGGTTCACTCTTTTATAATGTGGGAAATGCCCTGCCTCTGAACTGTGTAAGTGATAAGTCACATTCTCCACCAGTCTGCTTTTTAGCAGAAAGGAGTAAACACCTCTGAGGTCCTGAGGACGTGTTTTTAAAACAGTGTCCAGTACTTGCAAGGATTGTGATAATGATAGCTGAGGAGTTAGTAAAGAGAAAACCCCAGGTCAGGAGAGAGTTGCTGAGGACAGGGCAAGAGGAGCAACTTGAAGTAATAGCATAAAATGGAGCAAAGGAAATTACAGCTTAATTGCCCAGAAGCTGCTAGACTGCCAATTAAGCCTCCCTGGGGAGACGGTGGAAGTCACGAAGGATGAGCGGTAAACACGGGCCTGGACAAACACTAGAAAATGTGCTACCCTCGTGCTACATGATGGAGATAGGTTAGATGGCCTAAAATGTCTCAAAAATAATCTGTGAAGCATCTCTTGAGGCAGATAATAAGCAGGAGTTGGTGGCCAGTAGTTCCAGATCCTCTTGTTGCTCCTGCCACCACCCTTCTCCCCTTTTCCTTTCCCTTCTGCTGCTGTTCACTTCTCCATCCCCTTCCTACCCTCCCCTATAAGGCCTTTCTTAAGCAGCTCTCTATGTTTGTTGTAACTCTTTCCAAGAAGTGTGACAGCATGGTGACAGTCTAGGTTATCACAGTACACAGGAGATACTGAGATCATTCATATCATCATCTCTCAACGATATTGCATGTCATGGCTCTTCATCACCTGCAGCTTGTAAGATGGCCACAACTCAGCTTAAGGTTCTCCTGAGAAAATGAGGATGGACCTTTGGAGGAGGGCCCTGCCATCATGGGATGGATGAGACACATGGGTGCAGCATGCTCATACTCTCCTCACTGCATGTATCTGGATCTGTGCTTATGGACAATGCAGGCCAGAGTTTTCAGTTTTGTGATGGATGTTTTCAGACATCCATCAGAAGGTTGGTCGCACATGACGTGGACACCTGGGGATCTTGGAATGAGGAAAGGCGTAGGATAAACATCCTCCTTTTCCATTAAGAACAAGGAAGGCGCAGAGAGAAGCATTTTAAGAGTGACATCAAAGTTTTCTCACCCAAAGGCAATGTCTCTGGGTATGACTCCTCTGAACAATTAAAGACATCTACATCTAGGCATCCTTGGTCTCTCAGCATCAGCAGGTATAATAAGCACAATTAAAGGTGGACTTCTCATCTGTAAGTAGACATTTCAAATGTATACACCATATACTCTTTTGCTTTTTTTCAGTAGGAATCCAGGAGTGATTATCTCAGATGTAAACAGCTGTGTTGTAGATATACAATCACAAGTGACATGGATCCTATCTCCATGCCTTGGTGTGACCTGTTTTCCCCCTTCACCAGGGTTGCAGGCAGCAAAGCTTAACACCCCTCCCACTTCAATAGTTTAATTTTCCTTTGTGTTTCAATCCATTTTTGATTCATACCTGAACTTTGGGACTTCTTCCATGCCACTCCCTATATGCAGAGCATTCCTCCAGTGGAGGTTTGACAAACATCCTGATTCTTAAAACAGCTCAGAGCACACCTGCTCTGCAAAATACTGAAGCTGCAGTGGCCCCACCCTGTGTGGGGTTTGCTCAGTTCTGTGGTGCACTGCTGGCATGGCCAAGGGAGGACCTCCTCTCACTTGTATTTCACCAGTTCCTCACTGCAAGGAGATGCTGGATCTTGCAGAGAAAATAATAAGTTCACACCTCTAAAACTTGGAAGGTCAAGACATTCCCTTGTACAGAGTGGAAGATAGGGGGAAAATTGAAAGGAGACATGAGAACTGTCTCATGACTGTCATTAGGTGAATGACTTCTACCAAAGTGGGGGAATAAATTGCTCTCTGCAGCCACCGAAGGTAGGATGAGAACAAAGGTTAGCTGTTAGAGAAAGATTTCTGAAGGAAAAGATAGTGGGGATCTGGAATACATTAGTTAGATGGCAGACACTCTGTTACAGTTGAGTTTAAGATCAAGCTTGAGAAACGTGTCACACTGCAGTCACAGCTAAGGAGTGGAGCCATGGGTTACACAGCTGTCCATGACCCGATTCCCACAAGTAGATAAGTATCCAATGTGATGAATCACAGGGCAGGGGCCGAGGGGGAAGGTTAGCATTTGGTGATGTAGTTTTGTAGCCCTGGGGAAGGTTGTTGGTGGTGTCATGGCCCTGTTTGATTTTTAATGAAGTTGCTTAATTCTGCAGAGCTCACAGAGAAAACTCACACTGAGGTTAACAATGGTTGAAGTTCAGGAAAAGGTACAGAGCTGACGAAAGAGTAAAAAAAAAATTGGATGCATTTGTTGCTCCTACTTGTTGCTCCAAGAGACACTTGAAAATACAGATCTGCCAGGTGATTTTCTCATTTAGCAAAGAGAATTTTCTAAGTATTTGTGTAGTTATGAGTCACATCCCATTTCTATATGCCAAAGAGCTGCCATTTGAACAGGCTTGCAAATAGACTGGAGAAATATCTGGTTTGACCTGGGAAATCCAGGTTTAATGTTAGCACAGGAGGTGAGATGCTACCAGAACTGCAGTAAAAGCTACAACACTAAGGCAGAATGGTTCCCTGGGGACACAATCAGAAGATAAGGTGAATGATGTCTCACAACCTGTTTCCCACTCCCAGCCCAGGAACCACTGCAAGTAGCAGCTCTTCTCATCTTTTTCCTGTTTTCTCAGCCTCATACAAACTCATAGGTAGGTTCAGGACCTGATCCCTCCTGACCAAAGCTGAGCCTCAAAAGTAAATAACATTTTCATCTTCTCCAATGGTGTCTGCAGCCTACCCCAAACACCATATTTCTACAGCTAAAGTAGTATCAGTACCAAAGCCAGGTGGGACAACATTATCTCAGATTTATCTCCATGGTCTTCAGTTACAGCCATATGGGTATAGGCTTACCCTGGCCCCACACAATGCTCTCATCAGGTGTCTGTAGACATTTTCTCTGTCCCTGTGTTATCTCAGTGAAGATTTAATGAGTACTTTTTCTGTGACAACAGGAACTTGATGATATGAAGAAATATTTTCCATTCCCATTTTCCTCAGGGACCTCCAAGACCTGTTAGATGTCTACCCCATGAGGCAGGCACATCTCACACTTCTGTTCCCTCCAGTCACCAAGACCAGGAGGCCTTTTTGAACATGTCCTAACTCCCTTCTAGTGTGTGCTCAGCTTCTTTCCATGGAAACACCTTTGTTGAGTCACATCCTTGCAATGAGCTGGGATTTGGCCAGGGGACACACCTGGAAACATGAGCTGAGAAACATGCAAGGATACTGACCCAGCAAGCATGCTTTAGCAGGGTCTACACTTGCTCTGGCACCCTGTAACTCTGTCAGATGGTTGTTATACTACATTTGACTCTTTAGGCAGGTACCCTGTTGCTCAACTTCATCCTGCTGTAAGGTCCAGTCTGACCTGTCCATTTACTCAAGTCAAGGGGTAAGACCCTGGCACTGTTCCTGGCACTCTGGAGGCAAAGCTGTGCTGCTCGTCTGTGGGGAATGATGTGTGATGTCCCTCACATGATGACAGTGCTTGACTGGACAGGGAGTCAGATTGCCACATGCCATAGCTGTCGTTGTGGTGACGTGGTGACTTACGTGGCCCAACCTGCATGGTCTGCACCAAGCCATGCCGCTGCCTCTTGAGGCTCAGAAGGTGAGATGAAAATACTACGTGCGTTTTCCTGGGGCAGTGACCACACTGCCAAGAGGAAGCCATTGCCCTGAGGGAAACAAAAGCCTTGGGACTGGCTGGAACAAAGGGGAGGGAGGCATGCCCTAGGCTAGACCAATGCTTTGTCCTTATTCATTAGAGCATACACATCCTTGGATGGGTCCAGTCAAGTTCATCCACATACAACAATTCACACAATCTCTTAAGTTAGTGAGCAGTAAAGATCCCAGGGACACACTTCTTCACATCACATCTTCATCTCCTGCAGGAAGGCCTGAAGCCAGAGAAGTAGAATTGAGACTTGTTTCTGCCATGTGCAGAGTCAAACCCAGCTTAGCCCAAAGTCATGGACCTGGACAGGTTCAAGCACTACTGTAACGATGCACCCTCTCATCAGTCCTGCCAGGACTGGCAGCAGAAAGCTCTCGAGGAAGGGGGTGTGAAGCAGCCCCACGAGAGGTGGAAGGAGAGGAGAGGACTAGCTAAGGAGTTGGCAGAGCCAGGCAAGTCAGGAGAGGCAATGAATCAATGTGTCATTCCCTGAGCAACCACAAGACAACTCCCCAAGTAGTTGCCCTTCCCAGGCAGGTGCGTGCATCTGCACAATGTACGAGGATTGCTGCTGAAGGTGAATCCCCTCTCAGGACCCATCAGATGAGTCACAGATGAGTCAGGTCTTTGCAGTCCTCCTTGCTCAAGGGGTATAGGGTAGAGGAGGCAAAATATGAAACCTGTTTGTATTTTTTCTATGTGACTGCTAGTCTTGCTATAAACTGTAAAAACTGCACAAGAGCAGGTTTTTTTTCTGGACAAACTTGCCTGCTGGGTGCACACATTAAGCTGTAAATCCAGTCTTTCATAGGAGAAAACAGCTTCATTTATAAGTGTCCCATTAAGCAAGAACATGCTTCATTATTTGTGGGGAGACCATTCTCCTGCCCACATGTTGAGGTATCTTGGAAGCAGTATGTAGCTCTTTGAGGACCTATTATTAATTTGAATTTATTGAGTGCTGACAGATGTGCTTGGTGCTTTATGGTCACATAAGGGAACCCTTGTGGCTGCACTGTTTCAAAAGAAAACTCCCCTGAAAAGGTGGAAGCCCTTTTGGTTTAAGGCTGAACGACACTATTCTGGTTTCTGAAATGCTGGCCTCAGCAGCACTCCACAGCAAAGTGCTGATAAACACTGACAGGACTAAGTAGGGACTCTCTCCTCTGCAATCGACTAGATAGTATTTGCTACAGTGATTCTGTCTGCCTGAGCTATATCTGAGGAACACAAAGATGCTGGGTACATAGAAATTAAATTCGGTTTATTTTCATCTGTGTAACTGTGAGAAGACTTTAGCTTCCTGTTCTGAAGCCAATTTGTGGGTTGCAGGTTTTCTTTGGTCTTCTGCATTGTGTTCTCCCATGACCCTGTCCTGCCAATGGGAATGCATCTCCTGTGAGTCTGTGGTTGCTAAAGAAGGTGTAGTAATAGAGAGAAAAAAAGCATATTCCCAAAGTATTTTATTTTTAATGATAGTTCTAACACTCTCTTTCAGTAGCAGTGAGTCACAGTTCAGCTAATGAAGGGACACTTGATTATAAAATTCTGGGTCTGGGCTTGACACTACAGAGCATGAAGGAGAAGAGACGTGAATAAACCATACAGACTCACACAATGTAGCACTACTTTTTTTCTTTCAAACAAAACTGACTACTCTACATGAGTAGATGCATTTGGGTTTCCAAGCTGTTTGTTATTAAGACTTTTTTGGTAGCTTCACAAAGTAAAATTCCATCAAACTCTTTACCTTGTGTCAACAGCCTTGAGATACTGACAATACTTAAACTGTTGTAAAGGCAAAGAGTGAACAGGCATGATCCCTTCTTGCTGCTGATGGCAGAGGTGAGACCCAAAAGCCCCCCACACACATGTGCTCTTTAAAACTAGTGAGTCAGTGACATGTGGGATGGAGTCCGGGAAAACATCCCACTAACCTTTTCCAGGTCCTTAAGCTTGGGATGTGATGGTGAGGGTGATAATGATTAAAAGAAGAATCTGTTACGTTTGGGGAGGTGACATGGCAAAACACTGTTGTTTCTTTTCTTTCCCCTCCCACAGGTTAGATTACACTATAGAGAAAGAATTTACCCAAAGGCAGATAATGCTTAAACCATTTAGAAATAATTAATAGACATTAGAGTCATTGCATACTACAGAAAGGCTACACAATAACTTTCCTTGTTAATGTAAAGGATGTTTGTTTAGGCTTAGTTGGTGCTTCCGACTACCTAATTACCCAGAAATGAGGTAGCTGTGCTCTTAAGGAAGTCAGAAATGCACACTGATGAGTGCTGGGCAACACAGTTTTCATAAAACATCATGCAGATATGTTGGCAAATTAGTTTTGCAGGTGGGGGCAGTGGGTCTGTTTGCTTCTTTAAATTCTTTCTTTTGCCTTTTCTAAAAGGCCAAAATAGCTTTGCATTTCATCTGCAGAATTAATTCCTTCCTTTTGTAACATCATGCATTAAAGTAGCACCTTAGAGACAGCTGTTGTCTCTGCTCAGGATCTGTGAAGAGCACCTCCTGGCCATGGCCAGCAATGGCACCTCCCTTGTCACTCATGGGTGACCACCATTCCTCTTTGGGACCATGGGAGCAGCAGGAAAGAATGGATGCTCTCCAAACACCAAGTGGGTAGGGCAACCCCATAAAACACAAAAAGTCATAGGATCATAGAATCATTTAAGTTAGAAAGGGCCTTTAAGATCCTTAAAGTCCAACCATTAACCTAGCACTGCCAAGTCCACTGCTAAACCATGTCCCTCAGTGCCACATCTACACATCTTTTAAATACCTCCAGGGATGGCGACTCAACCACTGCCCTGGGCAGCCTGTTCCAATGCTTGATAATCCTTTTGGTGAAGAAATTTTTCATAATATCCAATCTAAACCTTTGGCACAACTTGAGGTCATTTCCTCTCATCCTATAGCCTGTTACTTGGGAAAAGAGACCGATATCCACCTCACTACAACCTCCTTTCAGGTAGTTGTAGAGAGCGATAAGGTCTCCCCTAAGCCGTCTTTTCTCCAGATTAAACAAACCCAGTTTCCTCAGCTGGTTCTCATAAGACTTGTTCTCTAGACACTTCACCAGCTTCGTTGCCCTTCTTTGGACACACTCCAGCACCTCAATGTATTTCTTCTAGTGAAGAGCCCAAAACTGAACACAGTATTCAACATGTGGCCTCACCAGAGCCAAGTACAGAGGGAGAGTCCCATCTCCTCACTCGTGTCTCATGCTTGTTTTGGCTGCCCATTCTCCCAGTGCATGGGAAGTGCCGCTGCTCGGCTGCTGGCAACCCTCGCACCCCAGGGACAATGCAGCTGGCAGAAAGAGAAGCTAAACCAGCCCCAGCTCCTTCACTTGTTAAACAGCACCACGGGGGAGGTAGGGGATACATCCGCTCTCAAAGTTTTGCAGAGGAGGTTGGGAAACATCCCTTTTCCCCTGGGACTCTGCAGCTGCAGGCGTAACTCCTGACCATGTTCCATGCTGGCAGCACAGCACAGCCAAGCATCTTTCTGATGGTGCCGCTTCCTACCTCGTGCTGCTTGCAGCTCTGGCACATGAGTCTTGGTTTGGCTTGAAATGGGAAAGGTCTGTCCCACTGAGCTGGGATGTAAACAGGAGCTTAGCCATACAGAAGCTGGAAGCCAGCTTTCTGGATTTGCTCCTGTTGTTTGCCAAATACTCTCCATTCATAGGAAGATGATGAAAAACATTTCTGTGAGTTTGTGGCTGTCTAGTTCCTAGCAAGACATTAATGTGAGGGAGGGGAGGAAAACCCAACCCCAAAACCCAGAAACCTAGACAGCTCACAAACCTTCTCTATAGCTTAAATAGAGGCTTGGTCTAATACTTCTAATCAGCTGGAGCATCTCTTACCATTTCCCAGATGGTTACTTAAGTGCATGTAACCACTCTAACTGCTAACTCTTCCCTTCCCTTCCCTTCCCTTCCCTTCCCTTCCCTTCCCTTCCCTTCCCTTCCCTTCCCTTCCCTTCCCTTCCCTTCCCTTCCCTTCCCTTCCCTTCCCTTCCCTTCCCTTCCCTTCCCTTCCCTTCCCTTCCCTTCCCTTCCCTTCCCTTCCCTTCCCTTCCCTTCCCTTCCCTTCCCTTCCCTTCCCTTCCCTTCCCTTCCTTTTCATAGCAAGGATGCCATACTTTCCCTCATTACAATGATTTACTGTTTTTCACCTTGTCCCACTGGTTTCTCTTTTATTTATTTATGGCACTTATTAACTTAAACCTGCATTTAGATGAGAAACAACAAAATTGCCAATAGTTTATACCAGGAGCTTATACTGGGAGCTTATACTTACAGTATTTTAGCATGCTTAGAGATGAGATATCTGTTTCTCATGCTCCTGTAACAAATTAGATCTGTTTACAAGCTACTGTTTTTATTGATATCTTGCAGTGAAGACATCTGGTCTTGGTACATCAAGCTATCTACTTCTTCCCTTTCAGCATGGCACTTTGGTCATAGAACCAGAAATGGTCCCTTTCCCAGCACCCTTCAAAATGATGATCTCTCTGAAGGACGTCTCCTTTCCTGGGCCATCCAGCTAACATGGAGTCTCCCAGCACCCTACTTACTGAGAGGTTTTTAGTGGTGGCCTTTCATGGTGAAGGTTTCCCTCTCCGTGGCTGGGGTCTGTTTCCTGTTCCCTGTGCCCCTTGGAGCACTCTGACATCCTCCTTTCCCATCCTGCTGCAGCCCGGGGCAGGACCCTAGACTAAACACTCGCCTGGCCAAGGAAACAGCTGGGGTGTCCGCCATCTGCCACTTGTCTAGAGCAGGCATGCCTGTGTGTGAACCCAATGCTGGCTTGCGTTGCCTGCCGCTCCTACACCGACATCTTCATTCTCTCCTCCAGAGCTTTCGGAAGTGGAAAACAAAGATCCAGGCTGTCTTGGATCCAGGCATGGGAGCATGGCAGGATGACGTCTATAAACATCCAGAAAATAATGGCATCATTTAACTTTCAGCAGAAGGCTTATTTATCTCTGAAGAGATTACACCAAATGTTTCCATGCAGAGCAGAGCAATGAAGTAGACACAAAACCATGACAGGAAACTTTTTATACACGAAAGGGGATTGTAAATTTCTGGCATAAAGTTATGGAATACATTCATGAGGCAGTATCTGCTTTACATTCACTAGACATTTGCCCTTTACAGCCATTTGGAGTAGTGATGCTTAAATGGACTGGTAAAAGGAAGTGAGGGAGAGCAGCACACTCCATCTCCACAAGAGCCAGTCAATGTCGGGGAGGCATGGCAGGGGAGCCCACCCTGCCGGAGACCCTGACTTGCCATCCCAGGAGCTGCACCCACAACTGAGCAAAGCACCTCAGGAGCAAGAAACAATGGCTGCATGTAGCCTGTCAGCACTGTGTGAGCTGCTGTGGACTCTGCTGCTAATTCTGCACGGCAAAATAAAGAGCAGGATCAAGAGAAAGCCTAAATTCACTGAGCCTGAGGCTGCAGTTGGCACTCTGGTGTGTGCATCCATGCCAGGCGTGTAGAGGGTCAGCAACTCTGGACTGGAAAACAGCCTGGACCATGCTTCACTGGCAGAGCAGATGAATCCTTGCCTCAGGCATGGTGAACATTTCCAGGCAGGAGGAGATGGGTAATGCTGGTGAATAACCTTCAGGATACAGAGCTCGATTCTCATGCCATTTGCTGTGGTCTGTTAGCAGTAGGATGTGGTCCCTGGAGTCACTTGGAGAGTGTCCCAAGCTAGTGAAGAACCTGTCCCCAACCTCCTGCTCCAACACAAAGGTACTGAACATACGTCAACGACTACAGGATTTCTCAGACAGAGAGGGGGGCCTTGGCAGCAACATGTAAGAGGAACACCAGGCCAACTCTAATATTAAAAATTAAGCAGACAACAGATTGACCAGGGGATACTGGAAATGCCCCAAGCACAGGAACGGACCAAGAGAAGTGCATTGCAAGCATCTCCTGCTCTTTTCTCTGGTATGACTGCCATTTGCATGAAGCAGCAGCAAAATGTCATCTCCTGGTATTGGGGTCAATGTACATTTGTGGGGGAGATTCCTGAGCCCAAGCCACCCAATCCCTGTGTTTGAGGTGACAAAAAAAAAAAACTAAAACAAAACAACAAACCAAACCCCCAAAAACCAGTGATGCCCTGTGGGGCAGCAAAAGGGTGATGTGAGAAACACCATTAAAATTTCAGGGTGCATGTTGAGTGAATAAAGTTTTAGGTGTTTCTGCTGAGCCATCCCGGCATTGAGGGTTCTGTGGGATGAGGGTAGATGTGCTTCAACTGAGACATTCTGTAGTCAGGGCAGGCAGATGCCCCACACGTTGGGTGGGTAGAAGAGACAGCAGGACAGAAGCAGAGACAAGAGGGGATCCTGCGGGGATTAGCAAAGCATATAAAGAAAGCACATGCTTTAGTCTCCTTTCTGGGATGTATTCAATGCTTTTATTTAAGAAGAACAAGGAACCCAAGTATAATGGAAATTCACAGTTATTGTAGTGACACTCATAAGCCTACTTTGACTTAGAGCTGAATGTACACGAGTGGGTCATAAGACATATTTCCTGTACTGAAGAAGTTGTGATCCAAGTGCACATGTCAGAGAGGGTGGGAAGAGAAGAAGGCCAGGCGAGCCTTGTGCCTACTCAGTCAATGGAGGCGGTGTAGTTGGGGTAGAAGAGAGCCCTGCTGCTCTCCTAGCACTAGTGCACAGCTACAGCCCCACTGCCTCCTTGGGAAAACTCCACAGTTGAGGCAGTATCTGGTCTCTGAACTCCTCTGCAGCAGATGATGAGCCTGAAGTCGCTCACCTCTGTCCAGGCAGTTTGATTATCTGTTTACTGGAAATAAATGGGTGTAGGTAAACACTTTAATTGAGGTACTTTTACCAAGTGAAATTATACATCTTTAGACCCTCCCCGGTCACCTATCACTGCTGTACCCAAGCAATACAAGTGACTTGAGGCTTCCAGGTCCCCTTCAATTTAGTGATGGTTTATCAGCCCTGAATTACAGTGTGGGAAGTGAAGGGCCAGTAGGGAAAGCGAATCTTTTAAAAAGACATTTAAAGCAAAGCTGAGTCCTTCTCTCATCCATTCTACATTCTGGGTTAGTTTCCCAGGTCCTTGGTGTAACACTACTGTCTCTTCTCACGTGCCTTTTTCAGTACAGAGCAAAAGCAAGCTTTTCCCTCCTTCCCTCCACTGCAGTTACTTTCTGGAGAGATTAAGGACCACGACTCTTGCTTATGCAGGTGTGAGCTAGTGCAGTCACAGGGAAGTGACTTGGATCTTGGCACTGCTGTGATTTGCTCCGTTGTGCAAATGGGATCCCAGTACGCAGCAGGCTTCCCACTCCTTATTCAGTTAGTGGTTTGTCCTGGGCTGACCTGGATGTAGCAAGTGAGAAAAATACCAGACAAGGTCTCGTTTAATCCTAGGTTCTCTTTTAACTACTAACCAAGCCGCCTCTGTACCAGCATGTCACATTGAGAGGATGTGGACAAATATATCTGTGCTGAGGAGTGGCAGAGGCTGTAGGCCACATTTAGAAATGCTGAGCAGCGTGTTTTTCTAAGCTGGCTAATTAGTATGGGCTTGAAACTAACGGCTGCGTTTAACTGACAAGGCAATATGCCCTTCACCCATCCCTTGAGATGTCAGGAGAATTATTTCTTTTGAAAAGCATGCCCGTTAACTCGTTCCTCTCTCTCCACTTTGATCTTTTCACAATAATCTTTTCTCTCTGCGCTTCTTTTCTCCATATGGAGGAGACCATGAAAGCAAATCATACTGATTTCCAACTGATTCTTCTTCCCTTGCCCACTGAGTTGCATGGCTGGGTCTTTTGTGCCAGTAGCAGCAGACAGGGCAGCTCTGCCACCCTGGTCTCACGAGGAGCTGTGGAAAAGGCAACACTATGGTCCTAAAGTGTTAGTGGCGGTGCAACCATGAAAAGTTGCTGTTAGAGAAACTGAACTACTGCAGATGCCTCAGTCCTTCTCCAGGGCAGGGGGGAGGTCAGGAAGAGTCAATGATTCAAAAAGTCACAATTTTCCTCCTAAGTTGTTCCTCTGGGCTCTGGATTAAGCTAAAAATTGATGACCTGGCCTTAAATGAGAAGGACAGAGTTTTCTGACAAATCTTATTTGGATCCAAGTGCCATGCAACTCTGGTACATATACACCCACACAGCCAGATGCTTGTAGAGTTTTCCCACACAAAGGTGCTTGTTAATACTTGACAAAAACAATTCAGAGTCTAAAGGTATAAATGGTATTTGGTGGGAAAGAAGAAAGGAATATAGAAATAAATATACACTGGTATTTAGGGCCAAATCTTGCCCTCCATTTGAAGGGTTCTGTACAATGCTAGGAAATGTTTGTGTATCCAAAGTTTCATGTATATCCAAAATAATTAAGTTAATTGCCAAATTGGCAAATACTGCACTTCTCAGTCTTGGTAGCAGTGGAAAATCTGACCTTGCATAGGGGTCACAGTAATTTCAGTGTTTAGGCTGCCCTTGAGATATGAGAGGCATCATTTTGCAAGATAAATGTTTATCTTTTGCATCTCCAGAAATACATTTGAAGAGACTCTCTTTGCTCCCACAAGGGTCTGTTTGGCACTTGAAGAGATTCGCTAGCTTTGCATTTCCAAATAGGGATGCCTCTATTTTGGCTTCCACATTCGGGGAATGGGCTAAGAGTAGCTGTATTCCAGGAGAGCCAAGCACTTCCCCACATTATTTACAGTTACTGCAAGCTGCAGATCTTTAAGACTTCACAAGGTCAAGTCACCAGGACTTAAATCACTGTAGCATGGAATTACAGTCCTATTTTGAGACACCAACATTTAAAAATTTTGCTCCAAGCTGGCAATTGCCTGCAGTATCATACCAAATTTGAAAAAAAAAAAAAAAAAAAAAAAGGGGGCAGAAAAGGGTGAGGAAATAAGAGAGGTTTGGCTGTGAATACCATCATTACACATTCTGCACCAAAAGGAGATGACTTCAGGGATAAATGACCCTTGTGACTGACTTCCCCAAATCACAGGATGTCAATTTGTGTTTTGAAGGCACCTACTATGTATTGCAAAGGATTGATGTGAAAAAGTGCATGCTGTCCTCAGACTAAATAAGTGTTGCTTTGTTTTCAACTTAGAAAAGACAGAAAGAAAGAGTGAAAGGAAGGGAGGGAGAGAGAAAGCATGTCACAGATGAAAGCACGTTCTCAAAGGTCACGCCAGAGTGTCCTTACCTCAGCAAATGCTTTGACTTAACTTCATAACCAAATAATCCTGCTATCTGATACTGCCTGAGAAATAAACAGTGTTCTTTAAAGCTCTTGCCTGTTTCACAGCACTTCCCTGTGACACTGTAATAAAGTAGGTTGCAGCAAGTATTCTGCATGCCATGCCTCCAAATGTACCAGTTAATTACTGAGCCCTTTAAACCTGCTAACAAGACAAGCCTTGTTCTTTCAACCTATTGCTTTTTGCCAAAAAAAAAAAAAAAAAAAAAAAGTCTGTTGGGCAAATAAATCTTTCCAGAGAAAACAGATTTGTTTCCAAATCAGTCAACTGTGCTGAACTGTAAAGGAAGAAATGTTATTTTTTCCAGGATGAAAGCAAAACAAGATCTCTCCCTGTTTACTCTGTCTCACCCATTTCTAAAGAAGGTCAGTTTAATTCCTTCATTACTTTTTCCTGCTGTCTTATTTATCTTGAACTCTTCTAGTCTTTTTCAATTTCACTGGCAAAGCCCAGCCTAGTTGGTCCAATATAGGAATGCACTGTGTTTTGCTCTTCACAGCCATGTGAAGATGCTGAATAGAGTCGGGTGAGCTATAAGCATCCAGAGTTTTTCCTTTCTTCCTAACTTTCTCCATGCTCCTGAAAAAACATAAATCTCAAGCACTTATTGTTGATTTGGTTTCCTTTTAGCATCTTGTTCGTTACAGATGCTCCTAAGCCTGTGAAAACAATCACAAAATCAGACTTCCCCAGCCCTGTGTGATATGCCACGCTGCAATACAAACCCTTGTATTATAAGCATCTTTTAATACTGATGCCTGGGACTGAGTCTGAAAGGAAGGAATGGCGGTAGAAATATGAGGCCATATAGTAAGCCAAGGAAAAGAGCTTTGCTATCTTCATAACAGGTAGCTTTTAAGCTTTAACTCAGAAGGAGCTTTGGGCAACTCTGGGGGGTGACCACTGTTCAACTACAGTCGGTAGAGGACATCAGGTTTGCTTGCACCAGTCTGGCTAGCATGCAAGGTGTGTTTTGAATGCCCGTGAGTCAAAAGTCAGAACTAGATGTACATTTGTTTAATAGTCATAGTTTGTAAGAGAGGGTCATCAGATCAGTTAGTTTGATACTCTAGATGACATCTTAACTAAAGAAAAATGCACCCTGCTGAATTCTCCTGTTCTTATTGTGCTGGGTTGGTTACACCAGTTTAACCTCTTTTGCCCTCACGTACACTCCACTGACTTCAGAGCAACAGCATCAACAAAACTGCCTGAAGGGAGGTATATGTTACCTGCTGATATGCAGATTTTAGCATAAAAGGCTCAGACATATGATAAAGTCCCATGCCTTATCTTCTGCCTCTTCTGCCATTGAATTACCTCACTCGTGCCTTAGGCGCTGAGCATGCAGACGAAGCTGCGGCAGCTTTCCTGGGACTCAGGGAGCTGTGAAATGATGACTCAGGCACCGTAACCTGATCAGGTGCCTGCACCCTGAATGCGGCTGGACAAGTCTAGAGGCAATCCCGGTTCATGCAGTGCACACACGGAAGAAGCTACAAAAGCCACCATGGCTAAGGGTTCTGTGTGAAACTCTCCAGTGGTATGTTGAACCCATAGCTGGACTCAGTTCTCAATTTGGCATCTACACTCAAGGTCACAGCCCTGTTATACTATAAAATGTGCTACTTTCACAACCAGAAAACAGCATGATATGATATATGGCAGTGCCTACATCGTTCAACAGCTTTGCTAGCAAAATGAACAGTAATTTCACATCTTCCAGGGCAATTCCATTTCAAGTTCCAATGTTAAATGCAGCAGCCCTTGCAAAAAACCCAGCACTCCTTCATGCTCCCCTTTGGTCACTAGTCAGATTTTATCCACTGTCCTGGAGCTGCCAGTCATTTTACTTCACCATGTTGTCCTTCATCTGCCCAGACACGAGAAAATTAGTCAAGCATTTTGCTCTTTGGTGGCACAGGAGGCAGATCTTCTGACTCCCACTGTCCCATCAGAAGTGTTTCTTTGTTTCAGTCCCTTTCAGAGGTGGTGCAGGGCTTTCTGAAGTTGCCTAGGAGCTCCTGCTGGAGAGAGAATCTTACAGGATGAGGTCACCTGCTTATTTCTAGGGAAGATGCCAGCCCAGGAAGCATGGGTAGTCTTTTCTGGAGTGCTGAATTTCCTAAGGGGCAATACCTCTGGCAGGCAGAGTCATATCTGTTTCTACACACCCCTGGCACATGGATTTCTGTTAGAAGTAATGCTCTCAGTGGCACTTTCTCCATACTGGATACTGTGATAAAAATAACTGATCCCGTAGTCCCAAAACCATTTAGAAAATGCTACCTACCTCATCTCAACTCAGGCACCCACTGCTGGGATGTACCCAGCAACTGATGCCAACTGATCTATTCTGCTTATTTTCATGGGAATGGGTCCATGCTCCATCATCAGTATTTTCAGTTCTCTAACCCACTCAGACTTCTGGGGGTTGTCATTTTGAGTCATTGTTAATATTAAAGAAAGTATTTGCAGAAAACCAAATAGAGTGGCTGTCAAAATTGTCACACTGCCATTGAAGTCAACAGGAGTTATTTGAGTGGGACCAGATGGCACCTGCTTTTTCTTTATAACCAGTGTTTATTCACTCACTCTAGATGCTCCTAAAATCTTTACACTGTCAACCCTTCTCTACATAGATCTAGTCCAGCCTGCGTGAAAGCAACATTTGCCAGCTGTGCTTCCAAGAAATTACACTGTGCAAATAATTACCCTAGAGGAGACCAGCCTTGGCAGCAACTACCTGAGTACTGGAGAAATGCAAGTAGTCAAAGGGCAAGGCTTTGGGGAGTGCTGCCATAAACTATCTGGTGGAACATATTAGGGAGACATTCAGCAAATGTGACTGAGACCTCTGATTCTCTGCCAGCTGTCAGGTTTGGAATTACAGCCATAACAATTAACCATGATTACTTCCCGATGTTGTTAAGTACAGTGCAAAGATCACCAGTTGGAGTAGTTTCTTTCTGTGATATTTAAGTATGGTGCCAAAGAAGAGTATCAGATCTCAGGGATGAAGACTAGTGATGGATTGGCAGGTGTGTTCAAGGAAGAGACAGAAGGATCAATATTTACTGTTTATGCATAGCAGGTCCCATCCAGACATGTACTGTTAAAACACAGCCATTATTAAATAGATAAATAAAAACAGTAACATCCCCAACTAGTGCCGTAGAGGTTACAGAGTCATCCTATGACCGTAGTAGTCCAGCCAGTTGCCTTGTAGCTTGATCTAGCCAACCTTAAGCTATTCCCTGGTCAAAAGCATGAAGAAAAGATCTATTTTCTAGCACAGCCAAAAGGATCAAATGTTAATAAATTATTGGGCTTTACCTAGAACTTACGTCCACCATTGGAAGGCCACTAGTTTAGGATTCTAAGATCTCATAGACAAAAGTGATGAGCAAATGCCAGAACTGAAGACCTTCTGTATGAGAACCCTTGACACCAATTAATCAAAAGAAGGGTTTCCAGCTGCGTTCTTCTGGTGATCATAACCAAATCTGGGACAGAGGACCTCTCTAGGCAGCTTGGGATACCAGTTACTAACTGCATTCATCAGTAGTATCTGATAGCATAACCTATGCAAAGGTATTTTAATTTGAAACAGGATTAAACAAAGTATTCTAAGCTTGCTATACCTTAATTTTGTATTTCAGGTTTACACTTTCAGTGAGTACAGTCTGAGGGCTATTTATTCTGAAGGGATTGGATAACCTCACCACAGCCAGTCTTTTCCCTCTTCATTTAAATTCTCCCATACTCTTACCTCATATCCTTAAGGCTTTCCTGAAGACTTTGGGAGAGTGGAGTGAAAATGGGGTTTGTGTGGAGAGATGAATTAGTTCAAGCAGACCAGCTTGGAAGACTTGCTTATCCTTGTTGACCTCAAAACCTGGTGTAATTTCAAAGGGTTCACTTTGTGAACTTTGTGAGATGTCATGACTCCAGTCATGCCTAGTTTGCCATCTAAAGTTGAGGTATTTGAGCCTAGACTATTGTGGTCTATAAGAACAGTTGATGCATACAGAACTACTGTTTTTAAGACCCAGCCAAATAATGTACCATCAATAACTAATTCAATGCCTTCTTGATTATCTACACTCCAATTGCTGTGCCCTAACCAGTGTTTAGTTCCTGGCTTGGCTGCTGAACACCTTCTATCCAAGAGATGTAATATGGAGCTGTTCAGTTACAAGTGATCATGGGAGACAAAATTGCTGTTTACCTTCCTTGACAGACTCTTACAATAAGACTTTGGTTAAATGCTTAAGGAAAGAACATTTCTGCCAGATCAAACGAATGCCCAAGGAAACCAACCATGGCAGAAATTAGTTTAGTTAAACATTTGAACTAATCTTCACTGAAATTCTTTTGGCAATGTTTATTCGGCTTTAATTGTTTCTTGAACACACAACAGTTTAAACAGGGCCTTAGAACCTACATCAAGCCCATACGGTTCATTTGATACAATTTAATTTGACCACTTGAGAGGCATAAACATTCTTAACATGTGAATTAAAGGTGTCTCTGGAAGGCATTCAGCTTTGCACTAAATGTTGTTAAGAAGTAGACAGAAGCCAAACAGAGGACTGTTATACAGAGTCAGTAATCCGATATTCTGCTATCATTACCATGAAGCTCTTTTTCACAGTAAAAACACCTTAGACTTGAGATTCCAGGAAGAGGTGATTTTTTTAATATGAAAGAGTAGATGCTTTGTTCTTCTATAATTAATGGAAGAAAAATCTTGTTGACGTTTGCATAAGTTTAAGTTATTCAAGATCTGGAGTTACACTGCTCCCTTACAGAACACAACCTGGTAAGTTATTGTTCCTAATGTTGCTAAAAATTGTGTGGTACTGTAAGGTTAACAAGTATACAACAAACTGGTTTGATTTTCTATCTTCTCTGGAGACAATGGGAATCAGTGGGTAAAAACAATAACCCTCAAATATTCCCTCAGCTCAAGCAGGAAGCTTTTAACTCTAGATCGAGGTGAAGACCCAAATTTTCATTAAGTTGTATTGCAGTCAAAGGCTTCAGAGACATCTCTGATGCTTTATTGTCCAGGAAGAACTGAACAGTGACCTATGGCTGCCCAGCAAAGTTTGTCCTAATGGAGGAGTAGGCATGCACAACTTAGTGCAAAAACGTTGTGCACATACTAGGAAGTGTAGGACCACCTTCACAAGGATAACACTGTCTCCAGGTTCCTGATCTCCTCTTGGTTTGACCCTGGTAACAAATGTAGCTGGAGAGATACAGCTGCTTCTAAAAATCCCAAGCACCTGCAAAGTGGAGGTACCAAAAAGTGTAGACATTTATAGGGTGTGAAGCTACCTGTGGTACAGCCTCATGGAGAGTTCTGGATCTGCTGAGAAAGATCTCTGGGGGCAAAAGCACCATGCAACAAAATGCACCTTATACCTTTGGCCTCAGGTAGATTTGGGTCTGGGAGAAGAGTGACATAAACACATCTAAAAGGTGTTTCAGCCTAAGGCAAAGTGCTCCCAGAGCTCCCAAAAGTACCCCTCCTCCTTCAGTGATTAGTGGGGGTATCTAAGTGGGGCTTAAGTGCCTCAGCACAGGCTGGAAGACAGGATGAATCTTGGTTCCAGAGTCTACAAAAATACTTATGTGAGCCAGTGGTTACCACTTTGATTTATTATGCAAAGAGGAAGAGAAAGGAGAAAAAGAAGAAAGAAGAATAATCTGCCTTCTGAGGTACTGAAAGTAAAAGTGAAAGGACATTTGTCAGACATTTGAAGAGTAAACTCAGCATGATGCTGGAAACTGAGAGAAAAAAAGGCTGGGGGAAAAAAATTGCTTGTGTTCATCTCTTTAGCTGCCGTTCTCTTCTAAAGAACCTTTTCTTGCCTACTCTGGAGTGACTTAGGACTTACAGTTTGCTACCAACAAGCACTAGGTGGGTGACAGCAGTGCAATTTTTCCACAGAAAGATGACTGTGGAGATGCTCCAACACAGTCCAGACTTCCTAGAAGCTCATCTGAACAAACACATAATGACGACTAAATCTTGATATAGCACTTCTCATCCCCAGATTAGGGTCACCATTTTCTACCCAGTCACATTCTCTTTTGCTCTAGACCTGGCCAGGTGGATTTCTATCCCTGGGAAAGCCAGATAGAGGGGAGATGTGTCACTTGTCTACTTTGGCCAAAGGGAGAGCCGCAATGGAGTCCTTCAAGGATAGGTACAGGGTGGAGATAGAAGGAAGGACCTCAGGGAGCTGCAGAAGATATGAAGACTCTAATTTTGTGGGTCTGGGACAGCCAAGGTTGGAGGGGGTAGGTAGAAAGTGTAGGAAGTGAACGGAAGAATAAATTTAAAGAGGTTTGGGAGGGAGTGGTACAGCAGAGATAGGATTGAACAAACTCTTGAGACAAGTGCTGAAGACATGTTGGGAAGGGCAGGTGGGGATGGGAACAACAGGTCAGGAAGTTGCAGGCTGTGGCTAGGACTGGAGGAAGAGGAACAGAAAAGTGAAGTGCCCTTGGCTCTCAGAGGTGAGAGACTGAAGATAAAGAAATCAAAGGGTAGCTCTCTCCTCCCCCAGCTCACGTCTCTTATGAGCAGAAAGACATGAATGCATAGCACCACTCTATTCTCTCCAAGTCCACAACAAAGGGATGCCCACCTACAGACTTTTTTTACTTTGACCAGTATATTAACAATACTTTAATTCTCAAAGGACTTCAGAGGAGAGCAGTACTACTGTTGGTCTATGGGAGCAACAGGACTAGCCAGAGGTATTTATCACTTCTTCATGGTAGGTCTGCTCTACCGACACCTCTGAGACTGCAGGGGATATGTTCTTGCTGCTGTTAACTGCAAACTCACGCAACTCACGCAGCAACAAAAGCACAGAGCTCAGTTCAGGCTGGAGCAACTGGACTACCTTGTAGTACAGACACACAGGGGGTCTTGTTCTTTGAACACGGACTTGTAGTGCCATTTCAGATCCCTGAGGGTACCCAAGAGATCTCTGCAGCCTGACAGATACTACAGAGGTCTTATGTGCAACTTTTCCCTTTGGAAGAGACAGGTGAAAGCCATACAGGATATGTTTTGGCATCTCAGATAGCAGCAGATACCTCTGCATGAGTAAGCTGTCTTCATAGTCTCTGTAAGATTACAGCTGTACTGCTAAAAAAAAAAAAAAAAAAAAAAAAAAGGCAAAGACTGCTGCCAAACCCAAGCAGCACATACTGACTCCTGCCCACACTTCTTAGGGCTTACACTCTCCTGTCTATGCTGCTTGGTCTTGGGTCTCCTCTGAAGCCCGTATGGTTTTTCTGTGACCCTGAGAGAGAAATACTTCTTTCTGCTTGTTGTCTTTTTCAGTAAGAAGCATATGAGATACCCTGACGGCTGTGCCTCAGCTCATCTAAGTGATGTTTTTACAGAATTCCCACAAACATACATTGCAGGCCTGGAGGTATGTTGTTAGAACATGAGTGTGAGGACACAAAGGCTGCTTTGGCTAGAGGGATCCAAACCTGGTGTATTCTTATCCATACTGTGTTTGGGAGTGGTCCACAGGATTTTTTTTCAGAGCAATATGTATCTGGGGTCACCATGTGCTTGACTATTGGTCAGCTGATACAGACCATCACTAACATCAGATGACACTTCTAGCTTGACATGAGTCACCGCCATTGCTGTCCACAGTTTCTGTATCTCAGTCAGTCTCACTAAACAAACACACAGTTGTTTGGCTAGTTGGGTAGCAAAAAAAAAGGGAAAAAAAGTAGTTGCCTAAGAGCTACTGCTTTTTGAGGACTTGGGATTTCCATCACTTTTTGCTGGTCAGCAAAACCTGCTAAGCAGAACCAGAAGGCTGTGGCCTCTGTGCACTTCTGTTGGTTTGGTTTGGAACGTACTACCTCAGTGTGCATAACCCAGCCGTGAGAACAAGCCTCACTGCCTGCAAACCCCGCCGAGCCTGCATTTTAATGCTTAATGTAATTCTTGGCCCACTGTCATTTTGGCAGCACTTTGACTGCAGACCTAATTTAATACAATTATTAAATGTAAGACGAATACCATGTAGGATACATCAGTCATCAAATCCTAGGCTAGAGGTCTGGATCTCAAGAGGTGATGTTGCCAGCCCCCATGCTCAGGGAGTCAAACACACCCCACGCTACCCCAAGTGATGTTTGGCCAACTTACTCTTAAAAACCTCCAGCCACAGGAGAAGCTTTGGTAGCTCTGTAGGTTCCAGACCCACAGCAATGACACAGTGAGCCACAGTGCCCCTGTGCTCACAAGATGTTGATCAGTCAATCAGGAGGACTAGGCACTGCGTTCCAGTTCTCTTGCTGACCTATTCGGTGACCCTTCTAGACTTCTCAAACTTATGAAAGAAGAAATGATGATATTGACTTACCTGACAAAGCACTTGGATGAAAGCACTTTTGATAAAGACCTACAAACTAAAAAGTCCCTAATATTAGCATTTAATGGTATTATTAATAATTTAAAATAATCACTATTATTAAAATCAGATAATAACTCATTTAAAGGAACTCATTTTAATTTGGAACACAAACCCTCATCTAACTAAATGATTTTTTTTTCTTTTGTGAAGAGATTTAGGGGACTGGTCACCTCTCCTTGACTTTCATAAGATTTGGGCTGCACGTAGCTGCATGGTGAGGGAGGCAAGTTTCTGCTCTTTAGTGTGTTGTTTTCATCCCATCTGTATAGGATTTTAGCAGGAAAGCAAATGACTCTTTCTCGCAATCAGCTTACTAAATTCCCTCTCTGATGGAGATCCTGCAGCAAAACATTTCCAGGTAAGAGCCAATGAGCTTGGTGGGAGCACAGGGTCATCATACCCATAGTCCTTTGCCTTTCAGAGTTGGAAGTTTTGCAGGGCCCTGGGGATCCTAGGGGTGTTTTTAGAAGAGAGGCTTCAAATGTATTCCTGACTCCTTTTTTGAGAGCAAACCACAATTACATGGGGAAAGTATAGTGAAGGTATTTGACTGCCAGGCACTGGAGAGAAGATCTGCAGGAACACTTGAGTTTGCATGGCTTGGGTTATTTAATCTGGAATGTCCTTTGACTCGACTCCCTTGTGCTCCTCTTCTCCAGCACACACAGAAGAATGGGGCTCTTGGGCGACTTCCATCTCCCCCATGCAAGAATTTTGCCTCTGACATGTATGAGGAGTAGGAACAGGACTGCAGCAATAAATAAATACCAACGTGATTAAAAACAAATGTATGAAGCATTATTAATGATACACTGGAGAGAATGGAAGCATGCTATGCCAGAAACACCATCAGGAGCTGAATGGATATATCAAGGGCTACATAGCCTAATGTTAAGACAGCAGAAGGGGGCAAAGCAGTGATTTACTATGCAGACAGCAATATCTGAGCCTGCAGCTGGATATTTCCTGTTTGATTAGTAGAGTTGTTTTGAACTAGAAGGACAGATCAGACTCATGTCTATGCAGGTAACCTACATCTGTCAACAGGAACTGCCATGTTTTGTCTTGTTTTCGTTATTCAGCACACGCGCTGCCTGCCCTTCCATCATGCCTTCTATGCTCACAGCTCTTGCAGAAGTTTTGACAACCTGAAGCCCATCTGGCCTTGCTTTGAAGGCATTTCTGGAAAGACTGCTAGACTGTCCGGATGCCCAGCAAAACTGTCTGTAGTGCAAGTAGGAAGCTGAAAGTTTGGTGATATAGGGGAGCTCTCACCCTAAAAGCACAGTTCTTTTCCAGCATTTTTCCCATTTTTGCCACTGATGCACTTGAAATGCAACCACCACATATGCAGTGCTCTACTCCTGTGAGTAATTATCTGACAGCTCCTATTCTGAGTGCTCATGCAACCGCATGTAGATGGAGAAGGAAACAAGTCATTTGCATACAGAGCAAATATTTTGTCATCACCTGCTGTTCATCCTAATGAGATTTTGCCAGACTCATTAGAATGATTCCACGCTTCTTAATACCCACTGGGATTGCTTTATTATTTGATAGAGTCAACAGTTGGCATATGCCACAGTGTCTTTGTATTCAACTCCCTTGAAACCTCTGATGGCAGCTAAACAAAGGCAGTGAATAACCAGTTTTGTTTCCCTCTTTCTCCCAGGATGTCTTAACACTGACACCAGTGACTCGTAGGCATCACGGTTAAAGGGATCTCTTTATCAGCCCACTCCCACTGGCTTCTGAAGGCAGCAGGCATCTTTTCGCTAGGGACTGGCTTGTCTCTGCTTGGCTGAAAGCAAGGACCCTGAGGGCACCTGCTCCCTGCAGAGGGCTGATGGGGATTTCTGTTTTTCTACTTCCCCTGCTGGTTTTAAAAATCCTGTTTCTAAATCCATTGGTGGTGGTTTTCTCTTTCCTGTTACTCTATCAAAAAGCTATATAAACAACAAGAAAGAGACAAGGAAGTGATTAAATTAAAAAAACAAAACAAAACAACAAAACAGCTGTTGATTAGTTCAGTTCAGTAAGAAACTACAGAAGATTTGGGCATGGCCCAAACTTACATGCCTCTTTCTGTGTGTAAGCTTTCCATACGAGTTGGTGATCATGGGCATGCTATCAATTGCATTAAAAACAAATCAAAAACACAGAAAAGTACTTTTTCTCTAATCTATCATCAGCTCTAATAATCCAAGGTGTTCCAATGGCATTAGCAGGATATAATTGGTTTGGGTGTTACTTATAACAACATGGAGTAAAAAAAATCCTGAAGTGTGACATTTAAGTTGACAGTGTCACTTTAAACAAATCCACTCTAGATGATTTTTGCTTTGGGAGTCTCCTTTTACAAACAGACCTTGCCAAGAGCCAGAGTAAACACTATGTTAATCTTAGATCAGCCTTTGATTTTTCCTACTTCCTTTCCCTTCCCCTTTCCTTTCTATTTCCTTCCAAGACAACAATATTATAGACAATTTAAATCAGACATGTCCATAGCCGAACAACAAAATCACCAACAGAGGACAATGAGAACAGCAATAAACTCAACATAGTAATTATTTTCCCGTCACACCAGCAATTACAAAAGCAAAGCAAGAACAACTGAGTGCTCTTAACCTGATATTGATCATTTAATTTTCTCATGCCATGTAATATTAAACAGGCTAATGCTACTACAGAGAACCCTGGCAACAATTAACTGTAGCTATGAAAAAGTCAGACTCATTGCAGGCTTGAGCAAGGGGGATAAGTCATTATTCATGCCGATGGTAATAATTATGTGCAATGGAAAAAGTGAAATTAAAGACAGATTAATACTTAGGCACAAATTCACCATTTCAGTGAGGTTTGTTTCTGGCGCAGATCCTGCCAGGTTTATATTAGCGTGATACACACTGCTTTCTCAGAGCTCCTGCAAGGTCAACCTGCAGGTCAATGGTTGGCATAGGCTAATTGGGAATTGTAGCTTCTCTCTACAAGGTGAAGAATGAACTTGGCAACAGGTTATCTCATGAGCGTTACAACTCACATGCTTTTCATTCTCACTGTGTGCTAAAACTTCATTGTAGTTAACACAGGAAGAGCCAGGTTTGAGGTTTTTGCTGTTGGGCTGGTTTTAAACTTGAATCACCTGTTGTTCAGTCCACAGACCATGTGCCTGTCTTTAGACCTGGAGATTTGATTGGCAAAACATAGGTGCTGGTTGACTTGAGTATCCTACCCGCTGTCTAGCTGCTCCTCCTAGAGACTATTAATGTCCCATTAGTTTTTAAATCATATCTGCCAATCCTGTGTGAATACCTTAAATATAGATAAAGATACCTCAAAAGTAAATTGATACCTATGTTTAGGCAACTGAGTTGCACCTCAGCATTTGGTTCCATTAATAGGTCTTCAGATGCTGCTGACTGCACTGACTATATTTCAGTTGACTACATTGGGAGCTTAGACACCTGGCTCATCTGTAGACACCAAGCATATGCTACAGTTTCAGAAACACTGGCTGTTGGAGTTGTCCTGCAATAGTATGGTTGACCTCCTGTTGTTTTTCCAAGTGGACATGTGCCTCCTGTAGATACTATACCATAACTGTCAGCCCAGCCTGAATACCTCAGCTATCTTACAGCATCTCAGATAGCTCTTGGTACTTATGTGTGAGCAACTTAACTGACCCCATGGAGTTTATGTCAACTGTCTCCAAACAAGGTGACCTTCCAGTGCTGGCCTTAAAGTTTATACCATGAATGATGGACAACTCTTCTTATGAGAGCAAACTCAAACCTGTGTTTAACTGAGAGCACGAATAAAACCACAAAGAATCACCATGGGAGGAGAAAGAATGGTGAACAGACAGTGTGGGGTGAGGTTTTCTTCTCCATGCTTTCATGGTGGGTGCAGTAGCGGTTCCTCAGAAGCATTCTTGTTGTAAGAATGCTGTCAGATACAGAGGAAGCACCAAATTTGAACCATATGTGGGGGCCCTGCACTGTGCAGTCCCATTTACAGCTCCATTAATTTTAGTTTCTGCTATTTCATGTTGTACCACTTTAATCTCTCTAGGCAAATTATCATCAAAGTCCTACCCAAATTAGCAAAAGGTTGAATTTTTCCTTTCCTGATTTATGTGAGGAAGAGAGTCCTGATTCAGACAGGTTAAGAAACTCCTCCTCAAAACTTCTACTACTTCTGCAAGACCTCAAAGAGAGTTCAAAATGTTTGGATGGGTCTGCTTTTGTTTCCATTTCCTGAGGGAATTTAGACTCGTTGCCATTTGCAGTATCTCTGACCATCCCCAAATCCTCTAACCACTGAAGGGAAGGAGAGAGAGAGAGGATATGTCAGAGAGGTCAGATAATCAGACATTCACTCCAGGAAAGGATCATTAGGGAAAGAGAAATGGATTCTGATGATGAACACATGGTCTTGTAGGAGGCAAATTCTGACACTGAAATTTTTTATTACTCATTTTATTTTTCTTTTATTTTTCCTAGTGCCCATATAGACCACATCATTGGAATTCCATGGTTTTCATGATAACCTAAACCCACAGAAGCCAGAAGAATAAAAGTTGCCAATGGCACAAAAAATGGGTGGATATAGAAAAGCATGCCCTCTAGGAATTCCTGCAAATGCAGAACCTGCCTGTGGAAAAAAGAAAAATAATGCAAGTGGAAATATTTTTTCCTTTAAATTGGAATTTGGTTTATTTTAAAAATGAGTCTATCTAAAGTTGTGATGAACATACGTTAAAGGCTAAATTTGTTACATTTAATCAAACAATTTGAGTTATAATGAAAGAATATTTTTTGTACTAAGCACTCAAAGTTCACTTACCAAGTTTTAAGGAAAGGCAAAAACCACTGAATTTGTGAAAGTCATCAACTAAGCAGAATCTATGGGTGTGCTCAACCAGTTTTTGAAGTAAAACCGTTTGCTTTCTTTGTTCAGCTCAAGTACCCTCTGCATATTATCTGTGGTACTGTAACAAGGACATTCTGGATCATAATAATAATAATGGTAATAGTAAAAGGTGCTAGCCAGAGTGTATCCTCCAGAACACCGGAGCATACCGCACAGGACACTTGGGCAGCTCTGCAGGAAGCCAGGCTGAGCCACACAGAGTTTATTAGCTTAGGCTCAGCACTGTGCAAACACAATTATACACCTCCCGAACCCTCCCTGACCTTAAAATCCTAATGCCACCTTCACATGGCGCTGCACCTGAACCGATAAACCACTCTGCACTGAGCCACCTCAGATCTCTACATCCATGGGACAGCTAATCTGCAGTCCAGATAAACTGACCATAGATATTTGACAGATGGATGAAGTTCAGTCCAATATCTTCTTCACTTTCAGCTGAGAGTATATTTAGGAGTTGGAGAACCAGGAGAATTTGTTCCCCTCTTCTATTTTCTGGAGTGAGAGGATGAGCTATATTCATCTAAAATCTTGAAAATCCAAGTGATGAGATCAATTCAATTGCCTCATTTTCACAAATGCATCCTTTTTAAATAAATGTATTTTAGGAATTATGTTCTTTTCACTTTTCATTTAATTCCACTTTCTATGAGAGTTGAATCTGACATAAACTGAATAAAAAGAGTGGATAACCCACCATTTCCTGCTCTAATAAAAATGATAAAAGTTACGTTTCCAAATAAACATATGTTAAGCTACATGACTGTTTAAATCAGGGGCCTCCCATGCTGTGTATCCTCTAGTAACTCTTATGCTTCTGGTTAACATTAACAGAAAGAACAAAATGCAGTTTAAAGGAGCCACACTTTATTTAAGAGATGCAATTTAGTGTTTACCAAACAATGAGAATATATATTTCTTAAAGAAAACAAACAAGCATAATGCAAACCAAGATTAAAATAGCTACCATAGACCAAGGTTCCTTGTTTGATGACTTAAAACATGCTCATTTTTATAATAGTTATTTGAAACCTATTCATTCTGAAAACAATCCACATATGTTCAGTCACTGGATTTCTTAACTACACCTGCTGTCTTATTCTGAGCCGTGGATGGTCTTGTGAGTCTTGAACATCTCTATTACCCACCACTGTCAGTCTGCTTCTGTGAGAAAACTATCTCCATCCAATGTGACATTTCAGGAAAGAAGGCTCCATACATGCTCCTTACTGACCATTAAGTCAATACCCTCTGCCTCCCAATTCAACCCTACACAACAGCACAGAAGAGTCTCCAATGAGACTCTCCATTGACATTGTCCATTTCTATTTTGTCCAGGGAAAAAAAAAGTCAAAGCAACCTCACATGAGATCATTCATGCTTTCTTCCAGAATAGACATCTAACCTCCACCTAAAGCTTATTAACTGTTGCTTTATGCAAAAAAATTCTCTCAATATAACTCAGTATCTGACCTCGCCCTACCTTGAACATGATAAAAGCTCTTGAGAAGGGCTGATCCTATCTCCATCTCAACCTCACAAGGATCCTGGACTTTTTCCAGTTCAGCATCTATCTGGCATGTAAAACAGAAACAGTGCTAGTGACAGTGATGAATGATCTGCTCTTGGCTGTTGCCTGCATTCACACTGCTGGATATCCCTACAGCATTTGATTGCATAAACTATGAAATCCTTTTGTCCATATTAAGGATGTTTGGTCAGCATTACCAGATCTAAAAAACAATCTCTACAGAAGAAACTGGTAAATTTGTGCCCAAAGTAAGCATACAGTATGCAGAGAAAGTCCATCCATTGAATGAACTCACTGCTCTCTCAGGACTATGGCAATCACAGTTGTGGAATTATTTAAACTCAATTAATGAATAATTAAAAAAAAACCTTAACAGATACTTTTGGCAGCTACTGTACAGCTTACTTGTTATGTAATTGAAATTATACAAGCAATTAAAGGGCAATTATAATCAGCAAGTGAGAGAGTTTTGGGAAAATGAGATGTGGAACGACAGCAAGGCTGTGGATAATTCATTCTGTCTTAAACAGTTGCTTGTCTCAGTGGTTTCCTTCAGCCAGAGATAAGCCGAACTGCAATGCAGTGCTCGACAGGAAGAGAAGTCACCAGTTCCCCAAATCAAGTGAGTTTCAAAGATATGGACACCTGGGAGAGCCCCAGATGCTGCAGGCAGGAGAGGCCAGAGCTGTGCTACGAGGACCTTGCCTTCTCGGCAGTGGCTACAGCGTCCTCAGAACACATTTTTCTCCCAAGCTAAACCTGGTTGTCCCCAGGCTAGTCTTACCCCATATCTATACCAGGTTCTCCCTTTCCGACCCCACCTCCACCATGCCACCGAGCAAGGAGAGCTCTGGAACCAGAGCTCTCCCTCAAAGGCTGCACTGTATTTGTAAACCCATCTGATGTCTATCACAATGTGAGTACACCCCACGACAACTGCCTGAAGGCTGGGGAGACCTTTTTTAGGAAAGGGGAGTAAACAAGCAAACAGAGACAAACCCTTTCCCATTCTGCTCGTAATACTTTTTTATCTGCTTGTCATCATGTGTTTTGGAGCCTCAAAAAACTGCATGAAAGAGATGGATCATTTCCGCATGTCAGGCTTGCCTCTCCACTGCACAAGCTGTGTGTTTGCTGGCGCAGTGAGCAACACAGCAGTCCCCCTGGCAAAGGAGGTTATGCCCGAATGCAGTCTGATGCAAGGACATCATCTTCCCTGAAGGGTCTGAAAAATGCATCATTATCTATGCATGTGCTCTTGAAAACCAGGGTAGGGGGCAGGGAAAACCTTCCAGTAAGAAATGATGAAAATCAGAGCAGGAGAAGGAATCTGAGCTCATATTGAAGTTGCTGTGTTTTTTCATACCCTGCACATCTCATGTTACAGGCATCATTTGTCAGTAGCTCGAGGCAGCCATTTTAATGAAAAACTAGGCAAAGTTTAGGGAAGACATAGAGAAAGAGGTGCATGTGTGTGCATGCTTTTACCAGCACCGTTGCTGACAAACTGAGTTGATAAAGTACATTTCTTGCTTGGGGGGACCCAACTCTCTCCCTTCTGCCACTGCAGAAAGAAAATGAAAAATATGTCTACAAAACCACAATAAAAACATGCTAATGTGTCAGGGGGCCTTTTTCTGCAATTCAGACTGAGAATCTGCCTCAAAAGTAACTTCTGCATGAAGATTCCCAGATGAGTTACCCCAGTTAACATCAGAAGGTGTAAAGGATGAAAAAATCCCAGATGCAACCCCAACTTTAAACCTGTTTGTTTAATTTGGTCCTGGATGCCTAAGCAGGTGTGCCAGGGATTTTTTTTTTGTGCTTCTGAGCTTGGACCAGCCAAACACCTCTATTCCAGAAGGCTCTTGTCTGCCTTTCTCACCTGCTCCTCCACCTCACCAGTTTCTTTTCTCATCATTGCTCTGGCCCATCTCTTCAGGGTGTTCTCAGCATAGACAGGGAACATCTAATCCCTGCTTGTTGGGCCAGGTATGTAGGAAGGCCTTTTTTTTCCTGTAGAAAATCAGGAAGCCTGTGCAGAGGAAAGCAGTTTGCTGTGATTAGAAAGCAGGAAGCAAACGAGAAGGCAGAGGCTTTCTGGGCAAAGTTTCTCCAGGGAGTTTCTACAAGCCACAGACCCACTGTGATGTCGCTCTTTATTTAGAATCATAGAATCATTTAAGTTGGAAAGGACCTTTAAGATCATCAAGTCTAACCGTTAACCTAACACTGCCAAGTCCACCACTAAACCATGTCCCTAAGAAACACATCTATAGTTTCTCCAGGCACCAGTGTTTTTGTCTCTGCTCTTGTCAGAGTAAACAATAATCAGGCTATATTTTACTCTGTCCACAACCTATTTTTAGGGCTTCACTTGCTGTTAACCTGCTGCAGAAGTGTGGGAAGCACACATATAGGAATGGAGCATCCAGCATCCCAGCCTTGGATCTCCCTGCAGGCAAGAAATTGTCCATAGCACAAGAAATCCTAAATTTTCCTTCCCATGATGGAAGCAGAAACGTTGCCTCACTGACACACTGCCCTCTCCTGCCTGTGCAGGCAGCGTAAGGCTGGCGTTGGTAACTGCAGCCTGCGTGGGGCAAAGTGTGTCTGTCTTGATGGGTAATGCAGTCGGCATGAGCAGGATAGGGTCCTTCTCCTCAAAATCTGCAAAAACAAGACTTTGGTTTACTTTAGTTCTTTACTTCTATTTTAGCTTTTGATAAAACATACATTATAGCTAGGAGAGCCTGCCTCTCCCCCTGAGACGCTGCCCAAGGAGTAGACAAGAACAAGTAGCATTGATTTATTGCTGCAGAGGAGGTAGAGAAAGAGGAATGTAATAAATGCTGAGGAGATGAGAAATGCACCCGTTCCCTCACCCCCTACATGTGCACACACACTCACAGGCGCTCACAGCCCGGAGAGGGAGAGGAGGTTATCTGCCATGAACCAGCACATTGCTGAAATTCTAATTAAACAAGAACCAAAGCAGGTAGGTGGTGGTAGAAATGCTGAGCTTGATGCGCATTTATCATCTTCAAATGCTGAACACAAGTTGGTGAGGAATGTCAAGAGAAGGGCACCCTACTATTTGCAAAAATATTTTGTAAGAAAGATAGAACTGGCTATTTCCTACACAGAATTAGAATAAATATGCCTTACTCCAAAACAAATCAAAATGCGCCTTTGAAGGAATACTAATAAGTTTGGCAGAACAAGCACATGAATGTTAGAAAATGCTAATTTAAAATTACTTTTGCTACCTTAATCCAGCCCCCATGCGTACATGTATTATGCAGACACGGTTTGTACTGTCTGATCAGGCAGTATTTTTCCACACAGCTCCTTCCTTCAGTACACAAATTAGACCTACTCTGTGGTTGTGGCAGCATCTCTACTTCATGTTCTTACAAAAGCTAGAAGTGAATGAGGAACGGGACTGCGGGGAAGAGAAAGTACAAAATTACATCCTTGGATCCTATCTCGTCCTTTGTTCCAGAGTGCTGGGAAATATTGTTCAGCCAAGCTTTTCATAGGTGGGCTGTAACTATGTCTTTTTTACTTCCTGGGTGCCTGACTTCCAAGCCCAGCAGTGCAGAAGTGCTGAGCTCCTCAGTCTCAGCTGAGTCAGGGAGAGCGATGCTTCGGTGATTCACAGCATCATATCATATAGTAAGTGCTCTGAAAAATCGTGTCCCTGTGGGTTCGAACTGGGCAGCTGCAGTGCTGACTTAGCTGCCCATTTGCCAAATGACAATATTGTGATATCTCATCATGAAGAAGTTTTGCTAAAATGAACCAACTAATAGTTTGGGAGCTCTTGTACTGCACTGGTGAGCACTATAGAAAATCCCATGAAGAAAATATTTCAGGATTCAAAGAGCATGGTATAATCAGGAATATACTAGAAAATAACAGATTGAATAGGTGCTTGCCACTATGGGCTAAAGGACTTTGGATACATGAAGAAACCCCAGGTATGCATGTGCAATTAAAGACAAAATTAAAGGGAGTTAAGTAAGGTTGCATGACATCCGCATGACTTATCAGTCGGGTAAACACCATGGTGTTGAGATTTGCTGAGGCAGCTAAAGGACCACACCTGTAGGGTGAGAGCTGCCTTTAACAGTACGTGGGAGATGAAACACTCTGTCATAAGTGGCTTCACACATAAACACTGGCAGCAACAGACTGGTGAAATTTAGGAACAGACCCAGTCCGGGTTATGGACTGGTGCCTTCTCTTCATTGCAAAAATTTAAATGGTTACCCTTGTCCTAGCCCCCTTCTGCCTCAGCCCTTAGGACCTTCCCCACTGTAAACTTTCCCTAATCTCAGCAATTCAGTCCCATTCTGAAAAGTCTGTGTTTTTTGGACTTGTCCTCCCAGTTTTAGTCATGCCTGTGCCAGTTCACCCCATTCAGATCCTCCATCCCTCTCTTCACAATAGACATCAGCCCGAGTTGTGACCATAGAGCCCAATTCCTTGTCCACTCTTTCTTTTCCCTCACATAACTATCTTTTCATTCACAGAGCACAAGAGAATTTCAAAGGGTAAGTCACAGCATTTTTTACATATAAACCTTTTCCTTCAGCCTGAGTCTTGGCCATGAGGAACAGCTCTAAACGAAATTCTCCTCCCCACCCTATCTGAAATAATTCAGCCTGAGGCAAACACCTGGATTGGAAAACTTTACTCCAAATGGTCAAATTTTGGCAACATTGTAAGTGACTGGAAAATGAGAAATCTTAATAAAATGCAAAACTGTCAGAGCCACCTGTAAAAACCTAGAACTCTAGACAGGGTTGAGCTGCCCTGGTGTCCCCAGTCTCAGACATATATCCTGGACATGTCTTGTGTATCTTCAGCTCAGAGCTGGGTATGCACCAACAACCCATATAGCCCTTTCACCCTTCTTTCAACCAAAAGGAAAGCTCTCTGCCAGCTGCAGTGTGACCTAGATGACTGTGGGACCAGAACCTCCCCAGATCTGCTCCCTAAATTAGGTAGACATGGCCCCCAAGAGCTCCTCTTGGACCCCTACTGATGTGTCCCAGCACGGATAATGGTGGAGTCACGGATTCTCATTCCCGTCCTAAAGCAGCCCCACAGGCAGGCAGGAGATGGTCCCTCAGCCCACCAGGGACCTGCTGCCCCGACAGGTCCCCAGGGGTACATGGTGGTGACCAACATGCTCAGCAGGGGCTTGCCTCACTGTAGGCATGTTGTGTGCTAGTCTCTGAGACCAGTGCCCATCTGCTACTGACAAGGTGAACACCTAGTGTTGTCATGCCTTCAGCACACTATGTTAAATGTTAACGTTAAACATTAAATGGCAATAAGTGAAGGTCTCCAGCACAACCCCCCAGCTCTTTCTCCTTGCTGTGGACCTACTCCCTGGCCTTGAGCAAATTGCTAAATCTTTCTGGGAACCAATCTCCCCAGTTAATAAACTCTGCGGTGGGGTGCAGTGACAATCGATTCCTTAATGTTTGTGTAGCATGGGAAGGTCCTTGAGGGGAAAGCTCATGGGAGAGCAGCATTGTTACTCTTATCTCCTCAGAGTTAGCATCTAACACATCTGCTAAGGGTGACTCAGTCCCATGTCTAGCTTACTGCTTACTCAAAAGTACAGCAGAACTTCTATGGTACAATGAAGTATTGGAAATCAACTGAGACAGGGATTTATAGCTGCATTTTCTTGCAATGTGTTATAATAGCCAGCATTATTTAATCATGGAAACATGACCTGGCCAGAGCTAACTAGCTTTGCTCAGGTGTGCTTGTAAATTTAATTTGAGTTCTTCTACCTTGTGCAGAAGTTGAATGCAGGCTAATGTGTGTGCTGGAAAAATAACAAATCGTATTATGGTATAGAACAGGAAACCTTTTCGTTGCACAGTAAAATAGTACAATTCAATACATGTAGTTTTTATACAGCACCGTTCAGAAATATATTTCAAAGCTTTATATAAACAATTTGCATGTTACTTCAGGGCCAACATGTCAAATGCTATTAAAGAGAAGAAAGCCATTGTAAAAATAAGTTTTCAACATGCATATAAACAAAGCATTCATTGGAAGAGGAGGCCACTAACAATTGGATATTGGGTATTATTAATACAGGTCCTGATAGGAAACTGAATCCATGGCATAAAATATTTACCTGTGATGCTCTCCATATAAAGGCTGTTATAGTGTGTTTTATTTAAAAAATGAAGTGCCTATGTGTCCTGAGAGCCAGATCAGATGGGTCTGGATGTTCTTTTTCACTGCATTATCCCAGCAATTGAAAAATGAAGAAAAGGAGTGAGAAGAAGGTGGGACAGAGACAAAATGTATGACAAACTGAAATCCTCCACCCCACTCCACTCCCCATATTTTCTTCCATGGTATTCAGAGTCTTCTATGCTTGCTGCTTACTCTGTTATATTCTCTCACCCACCTACTGACACATTTCCATTGATTGCATATGTAGGTTTAAGCACTTCTACTCCCCCTCCACTGCAAGCTTTTCACCGCTGCATTAGGTCATGTGACAGGAGGAAGCAAGTTTTGGGCCACGCACATCCCTCCACATCAGCTCTGGGGTCTGAAAGACCCTTCATGGGCCACCTAGTGGGACAGAGGCCCCTGTTCATGGGAACAGAGGGGTGACTGCTGTTGTGAGGCTTTGGTTGGGAGAGGCACAGGCTCCGTGGCTGTTGCATGATGCAGGCTCTGCCCTTCTGCCTTGGGAACTCATCTGTGGTAGGAAACACTGGCAACAGCCCAGAAAGAAACCACTATACTGGGAATGTGCTGTTTGCCAGTACTATCAGCTGCTAGGAGAGGAGAGAATAAAAACCTTCCCTTGAAAGCCCATCTTGACTTGGTTGTAGGCAGCCTTGCTGCTGCCTTCAGAAATATTTTTACAGTCCAAAATGACTAGAGCATACCTGTGTTGGATTTACCATAAAAACTCAACAGAGTGTGCCAAAATAGTATCTCTAGCCCTGGAAACAGAAATGGTCAAGCTTTTCACCAATGAAGAACTGGGTGAACGGTATATAAATATTAACTATTGCTGACTTTTTTTCAAATACACCTTATGAATAAGACTCTGGATGCTGGTTTATTTGGGTTCCTGGTAAATCTGCTTATCTTGTTGTATTGTAATGTAGAATTAATACACTAAAGGAATTTTTAACATGTGCTTCTCAGTGGTTGTTTAATGGCTTGATAATTTTCCAGAAATATTTTGTCATTCACTGCTTCACACCAGCATTATCTTAAACTAATACCAAAAGCTAGTTGTTCCAGACAGCTGAACTGAAATGTGCAATATGGGGAGCCACAGCCAACACACCAGTTCCCACGTCATGTGCATTTCTAATTACACAAGAAGTGGTGCTTATTGTGCAGAAGACCGTACAGTCAGTTCTGGTGTTCTCTGAGATGACTCACCTACTCTCACTCATATATCCTCTATCCACATGGCTATCTTCTCTAGCTTTTGGCTGGGATCTCTAAATTAGAGGCTTTTCCTATAGTCAGAGCAGGGGAACACATGCCTCGGGAAGACGGCTCTGCTCTTTGGTGGGCTGAGTCATTGCTGGTCTGCTGCTCCCCCGTTGCTCCATTGACTGGGGAAGGAGCCTCAGGCAGGGCTGGCAAGTCTTCGATGTGCGTGCCCCAACCAGCCCGCCCTGCCGCTGCCGGTGGGCTGAGAGGAGACCTTGCAAGGTGAAAGGCTTACCGACACTTATCTGGGGTGACTGGGCTCCTGCTTAGGTAATTGAATTAAATAAATACATGTACACAGTGAAGCCCACAGTGACTTAGATGGCAGCCCCACTTTGAGTTGGAGAGGTGCCCCACCAAGCCCCAGTATTTGCACTCAGGCTTTCCCAACCTGCAATGGCTGTGGTGGCTGAAGCACCCTGACAGTGTGAGCCAGAGTCCCCATGCAGGATTGTCCCCAGACCGTTTCCACTGACAGCCCTCATTTCACCTCTCCTTCCATCACTGTTTTGACTTCCTTGTTTCCAGGGTTTGTTCCCAAGCACTTACCACCTCCCTGCTGCCTGTTTCTGCAGCTGTGGCCTCACACATGCTTCCTTCGCTGTTCTCTGGGTACACCCTCTCCCTCGAGCATTTCTCTCCCGCAAAGCGGCTGCTCTTTCCCACCCAGTGTGGTTTCACCCCTGAGTTTCAGACAGTGCTGCAGACATTCACCAGACTCCAATTCTCTGGGGTCATGTCCTGCAGAAAACATCCACTGTCCCCAGGGACCTCAAGTCCCTTCCTCAGTCATGGGGAAGACAAGGATTAATCATAGTGCTGCAGCACTCGCTTTCGACTCCAGCTGCAGACCAGTCTTTTATAAGGGAAAGGGACTGGAGCAGCCCAAGGGTGTTACAGATACCTTCACAGAGTAATGGGTCCCCAGTGCCCTGATATATGGAGTTTCCTTCTCTAAGCTTGCTAAATATCTGATCTGCCCAGTTCCCCCATACTGTGTCTCTTGGGCATGAGGTAGAAATCATCTTCCTTAACTTTAAATGTCTTTAAAATGAAATAACTTGTAGTTTGGAAGTGCCTGCTCATCACCATAGAGTTTTAGACAGGGACTAAGGGGATGGTGTGCATGCTGCTTTGCAGAAGGCATATAATCCCAAAATGACAGACAGTTTGTGGGATGACATGGCAAGCGTGCCAGTTCGCTGTGTGTAGGACACTCTCAGACCAGCTGCAGACATGTCACAGCCTGGTCCCCTGGACCCAGGATGCAGCAAGTCCTTTTCTACAGCAACAACAAACCAAACTGTGCCACTTCCACCCCAATCTTTGTGTCTCATGCCCATCATCAAGCCTGGAGGAAGCCAGATGCTCTACAGGCAACGTCCTGTCCACATTAGGGCTGAGTTTATGGTCTCAGCATGATTTCTCTCTTCTAGTTTGGGCAAGAAATGAAGAGGAGGCTTTCTGTCGTCTAGTCTGAAAAGACTAGAGTTAGACTTTTCATCCTTTCTCAGGAGTCACCTACTGTAACTAAGCACCACAAGAGAGTCATTGAAGTTAAAGAGAAGGAACAAGGACTCAAAAGTTTGAGGAGCATTGCCCTTAGGACTACAAAGAGCTCTAATAGATTTGGTCACAGCCCAATGCAGCTGTAGGCCCACTGAGTGGGACAGTATGTGTTTAGTTGTCTGATTACACTCTCAAGTCTTATTTTTTGCCCCTACATTACTACTTCATTTCCCTCCTGCTGTTTCAAGCTGCTGGTTGATCCAGAGCCCTGGGTAGAGGAAAGAAATGTATTTATATTACAGCATAACTACTCTAGATTTCCAAGTGAAAAGCGTGTAATTGAGCAGGGTTGCAGACAAAGAGCAGGTGTATTTCACAGCTGCTTCATCTCCATTGCTCTGGTCTGATGAGGAGCAAAGCAGTGTACATGGGTGGGTTGGGAAGAGGGAAGGAGCAGGTCAAAGCAACTTGTGGCATACTGATGTGAGCCAACTTGCTCCAGCACCTGCATGCTGACCTCAGGCTGTCAGAAGCACCAAAACCTGAATAAAAAACCCAAAACATAGCTATTTCTGCTCTAGTAGGACGAATGCATATGTGTAACCCTTAACACCTCACATCATAGCAGAGGGAAAGTAAAGTTTCTCCCTGATTACAGATGAAACTGGACCAGTGTGGTTACTAGTCCAAAACATGGCACAACATGGAAGGTCCTCATTATCCTGATTTGTCAGAAATATATATGCCTTCCTCCCTCACTCCCGAACTAGCTTTCCAGGCTTGGAAGTCCTCTCCATGCCCTCAAAGGCCCATCACACCCAACCCATGTAAAGTGTGTTGAAAAGCCCAGTGCCACCACTGCAAAGCTGTAGAGCTCAGGCTGGGGTGGCTTGGCTGTTGGTGTTATAAAGAGAGGGTGAAGCCAGTCTTGCAAGGAGGCTTGGGCACACAATTAACTGACAATGTAGGCCAATACTTTTTGCTTTTTGAGTCCACTCCCTGAACAGGCAGAGCCAGATAATGAGAATATGTCCCAATTCAGAGGAGCACCCAGGGCCATGCAGAGTGATGCTCCTGGTTCACGTTTAGTGCTGCAGGCTCTGTAATTTTCCTTGGTGTGTCAGGACAGTTTTGCAAGTACCTCTGACTCAGGTTTCACCTTGACTGTCAAAACCCTTGTACTGAATGTCATCCTTAGGAAAACAGAGGTTTGGTTTGATCCCAAAACTTGAGACATTTGAATCCACACACCTGGAGTCTTCTGATAACTGTGCTCGTGGTGTGAAGAGCTGCAGCGCCCAACCATTACCTTTTTAATCACTGCTTATGTGTTTTGAGTAGCATCATAGTGTCAGGTTATGGTGAAATTTTGAAGACAAGCTCCAAGCTCCTTTTGCCTCCTCAATGCTGAAGGAGCAGATAGAGCAAGAGAGTTAGGAAGCCCCAGCAGTAGCAGTAGCACTGCTGCTGCCATCCTGAAGTAGCAGAAGCACCAAGGTGCACAGTGAGGATCTGGCTCCGGCAAAACACCATCAGCAAAGCAAGAAGGCACAGAGTACAGCTTCTGGGACAAGCTACTGGCAGGGGCGCCAGGCTTGAGAGTTGGACCTGTGTGAACATCATGAAGTTCAACAAGGCCAAGTGCAAGGTCCTGCGCATGGGTCGAGGCAATCCCATGCATAAATACAGGCTGGGTGGAGAACAGATTAAGAGCAGCCCTGAGGAGAAGGATGGGGAGTGTTGGTTGACAAGAAGATCAACATGACCCTGCAGTGTGCACTTGCAGCCCAGAAGGCCAACCATATCCTGGGCTGCATCAAAAAAAGCATGACCAGCAGGTCTATACAGATTCTACCCCTCTGCTCTGCTCTCATGAGACCCCACCTGGAGTGCTGTGTCCAGCTCTGGGCCCCCCAACATAAGAAGGACATGGACCTGTTGGAGCGAGTCCAGAGGAGGCCACGAAGATAGTCAGGGGGCTGGAGAACCTCCCTTATGAGGACAGGCTGAGAGAGTTGGGGTTGTTCAGCCTAGAGAAGGCTCCAGAGAGTCCTTATAGTGGCCTTCCAGTACCTAAAGGGGGCCTACAGGAAAGATGGGGAGGGACTCTTTATCAGGGAGTGTAGTGATAGGATGAGGGGTAACAGTTTTAATCTGAAAGAGGGTAGATTTAGATTAGATATAAGGAAGAAATTTTTTCCTGTGAGGGTGGTGAGACACTGGAACAGGTTGCCCAGAGAAGCTGTGGCTGCCCCCTCCCTGGAAGTGTTCAAGGCTGGACAGGGCTTCGGGCAACCTGGTCTAGTGGAAGGTGTCCCTGCCCATGGCAGGGGGGTTGGAACTAGATGATTTTTAAGGTCCCTTCCAACCAAAATCATTCTATGATTCTATGTGGCAATGCCATAACTCCGTAGATGTTAGCCATGCTGCCATAACTCCCTAGATGCATGTTCCTACCCTAAGATAAATGTAAACCAGTTTATCGGTGGACATGGGATAAACTGCCTCATATTTTCCATGGCGTAAGAGTAGGACACCCAGCAGTCACACTGGGAGCTGTTGCTGTTTTAGAAGGTCACACCCAAGTTTGCCACAAGGTCACTTTTTCATGTTGCCAAGCCCACACAGGGGAGAGGAGCCAACCCAAATTGACTGAAGAATGCAAACAGAGTGTCTCAGCCTGGGCGTCCTCATAGCCACCTCGGCATAACCCTGCGGGTGAAGAGTGGATGAGAAATGAAAAGGGAAAAGCAGAGAGAGAGAAAGTCTTCTGTAAGGTAGGAAGGGGAAAACATCTGGGATTTTTTGTGTTGTTGTTTTTAAAGATAGTTATTTTTGAAATACAGCTCTGCAGCATGAGATAGATGTCCTGTTGTTCCAGTGGGATATTTACAAGTGACTCATTAAATATTTCAATAGCAATGTATTGTTTCTGAGATGGAAGGATTGACAGTGAAAGAGAGCCATTCCTAACAATTAGGAACAGGCGGCAGTATGACTGAAAATGCTATTCTGCAGCCCTGTAGGCATCTGCAAATTTAGCTGATATGTGTTTTTTTAAGTTTGGCTTTATTTATTGGTATAAGTTGATGGTGGCCTCTTGATTTCCACTGAAGTGGACTGGTTGGCACTGGAAGAAGGAATGAATTTCATTGTGTGCATTAAAGAAAAAAAAATTAAAAATTGGAGTTCTGATGTGGGAATGACTTCTCATTGATGTTAAGAAATATCGTAACACTGCCCCTCCCTGAAATTCTTGTACCAAGACCACACTTTGTATTTCAGGTATAAATGAGGTTTAGAAAGACAAAGTTCAGAGACTTCAAGAAGTGGCGAATTCATCATATCCCCTAAGGAGTTATTTCAAGGCTTAATTAATCACTGTTAAAATGCGTACCTTATTGCTAGCTGAAATGTATCTAGCTTCAGCCTCCAGCCACAGGATCTTGTTACGTGTTGCCTGGTAGATTAAAGAGTTTCTACTATAAAATTCTATGGAAAAAAATTCACTTGTTACAGAATAAAAATTGGGTGAGGCATATCAAATTGCAGGTTTATAGGTCACGAGAAGGTTTGTGGATAATTCTGTGCTGGTTGCTTGTAACAAATGCTGACACTACATTTAGAAAAGAATGATAGTTCTTTCTCTTGGTAATTAGGGAAGCCTGAAGGATCTGAATATCATTACGGTTTCAGAAGGGCTGTAAGCCTTAAATTTGGAGGATAGTTTCCAGCACTAGGTTTTTGTTCAGCAGTTTTTTTGGGTTTCTTATCTTCTTTGCCAGGTGAGTCACTACCACTGAAAAGTACAATTGTTGCAAAGAGCTCAAGAAGAATAAACAAAAGGCATGGGCTTGTTCTCCTCTCCCTGAAGTGAGCTAAAATGACATCCTTCGCCTGGTCAGGGTTTGAACACATTTGGAACATATTCACTCCTCACACTCTGCATTCTTCTTGCAAATAATACATAATTACAAAGATGTAGCCCCAAGAGGAAAAGGCTGTTTACACAAGCTATCTACATACAGACAATAATATTTTTTACATGCCTGCTTTAGAGATATTTAACAAGTTAATTTCTTTTTATTTCACTTGAGATCTGTCCCAGCATGCTAATAGTTAGGCTCTAAATTGCTGCCTTACAGATGTTTCCCAGAGTATTGTGCTTTTTATTATTATTGTTCTCTGCATCTCCTCCAGTTTACAGATGTCTCTCTTGCACAGAGGCACCCCTTTGTCAAACCACCAGATCAAGAAAACCAGTACTGAGGTAGCTGCCGTGCAGCAGGAGTGCTTACATTTCCTGATTCAGGGAAGGGGAAAGTCAAAGAATAGGATGCATCCTGCTGAGAGATGTGAAGCCTCCATCAGCCAGAAAGAGGTACCTCATAGTCTGCCTGCGTCCTTCAAATGGGGCAAGGGATGTACCCCATGGGGAGGAAACCAGGTTCTGGTCTCCCACCATCTCAGGAGCATCTCTCCGGCCCTCAGCCCTAAGCACCACAGTCTGAATTTGGGGCTGGCACTTTCCTGATGTGCTAACTGCCCTCTGGGTGAGAAGGCAAGGCTCACAGAGCCACCAAGAGACAGCAGCCAAGCCAGGGAGTGGCTGTGCGATAGCAGAGTCCCTGCCCCAGAAAAAGAGGAGTGCCAGGGACAACTCATGTGGATTGCATCATTAGGTAAACCAAATAAATAGCGTTTAAAGGAAGGAGAGGACTTGGTTTGGCTTAGGCATTGGCATGCTGCCTAAGATTCTGGGGATGCACCGCATGGCATTTTTGAACCTGACCCTCTTCTCTCCTCTAAAATGGGGACAAGGTACTTTCCTCCCTCAAAGACTGCAAGGTGGATTCAGGCATTAAAAACTCCAGGATATGCCATGTCCACCTCACAGGATGGAGTTCAGTGCAGACACTTGAGTTGGCTGGCCCATGGGGCACAGACCAGATGCAACCAGCATCAGTAGTTTGGAACTGGATGGAAAGTATTTCTGTGATTCCATGACAGGGCCTGGACTCATAAAACCTGGCCCATGGTTATGTATATTAGCACAGGCAGAGACCTGCCCTGACATCAGGCCAACATGGCCATGCTGCAGAAATCAGGGATTCCCATGACACCCTCTGGTGTTTGCTCAGGCAGGACAAGCTCAGATCTGTCCAGAAAGGTCACTACAGGTGATCACTATAAAGCGTGCTCTGTAGCTGCGAAATGGCCAGGTGGCAAGTCCAGTAGGCATGCCCTCATATACCTTATAGGTGATGTACTCGTGAAGTGAAAGTCTAATTAAATGCTAAAAACATCTGTTGGGTCTTTTGGCCCAGCAAGATTACCTCTTTGGCTGCATACTGGTCTTCTACTGGAGGACACAACAGCAAGGAAAAGAGAAGGCAGTCCTGTGAGGTTCAGCCTGAGGAGAAGCTGATGCATGGAGCAACCTGCAATGAATGCCTTTGAAAAAATACCATGATTTACACAGGATGTATCTGTCAAGCTGCTGTCAAGACTATGGACACTATCCATAATATCTAAGGACCATATCACACACAGCAAGACTCTGAAGACCCTACAGTTGTCTGCTCCTGATATCTGACTCTCGCAGAATTCATGTGTTAGTATATGTTGGATTTCTAGGGTTGTACCCCTCAACACAGTGGGAAGAGGGCATGATGACACACATTTTAAATTGAGTGCTATTGTTAAAGAGACTTATGAAAGCTTCATTGGGTTGTGAAGTAGAGTTGAGCCTCCTCCAATGGGGTTAGTGCTCAGAGTTGCTCAGGTTAGCCCTCAGCTGTTCTTCAAAGCCAGTTCATGAGCTCTGAGCCTCCTGAGTTCACAAAGCCAAGGCTGAAAATCCCAGGAGAATGGGTTTTCATGCAGGGCTGAGCACCCCTAGTTTCCAGGCCAGCCTAGATTGCACAGGAGTCGCAGCTTCTTGTGGCATAGGTTTAACACACATTCATCAGGGACTTTGGGAGCACCCACTGATAATGCATTGCAATAAATCACCTGTGTGGTCATGTGAGGTTACAGAAATCATGTGATTCGTCTTTATTCCTCTCCACTACCCATATAGTGCGCACATGACTTTATTTGGATCTGAAAAGACAGCAGGTACCTGGGAAGAAGAATTAATCTTTTCTAAATATCATCAAAAGCATAATCACCTGCCAGCCTTTTATATGAAGAAAATTCTTGGCCAGGATGGGAAACTATCCTATGTAAAATGCCATCCTTAAGCATGCCATTTTTAATGAAGCCACCAAGATTGGTATTCTGTGCCCATGAGAGAAAACAGAATGTATGTTATTATCCGAGCCATTTGCAGCCAGCCAGGTTTAAGAGGAAGAATGTATCAACACTACAGGGACTCTGCAATAGTGCCATGCCCACTCTGCTGGGTGATCCATAATGAGCACACCTAACCAGCCAGTGTTAGCATTTGGGTGGTGGGCATGCAGGGGAGGTGGTGATAACCCTGTTAGACTCTCACACACACACAGTTGTCTATTAGCTCTGCCTCTGTATAAAGAGAGGAGGCTCAGTAAATACAGAAATAGACAAATTGCTCCTGAAGAAAAACAGAAGAGAGAGACACCAGCAAGGGGCACACAAAACATCTGAAGAATTACTCCCTCAGGAGAAGAAATCTTGAGATGACGCACTACTAAAGACTCCAGTCCGGTCTGGTTTTTTTAAGTCTTTTGAATTCCTCGCTCCCTTCCTGACCTTTTATGAACAGATCAGGACCTTCTTTGAAAGAGTCATGGGAGGATGCCTAAGTTCTCCTTGCTTTCTGCTGGCAGCCTTTAACAGCAGGCTTCTCACACTTGTGCTAAGTGGGATTTAATGATATGCCAACAACCGCGCCGATTAAAGGAGGAGATAACCCATTAAGTGGTGGTGTTTCAGAACAGATAACCTGCAATTTAGAAGCAATATACTGTTTTAAAAACAGGGTATGCTTGTCCTACCCTTGCCTACAAGGCATGTCAGGTAAATAAAGCTCTTGTCTCCTAGATGCCTAGGACATCCACAACAAACCTTACCTGGCTTATCAATTTCTTTGCTATTATGTCTGTGTAATTAGACAGAGAAACAGGCATGCCAGGGCAAAGCATCCTAACTCACCAAACATCACATATCCCCTTATTTTTTTCCCTAAGAGGCCGCAGGATTTTGAAAGACACAGCAGTGCTCAAGCCACTGACATTTGTTCTCAGTGCCCGAGTCAACTCATGTTCTCTATCAGAAACTCCTGTCAGATGGAATTGCACGCTCTATGTTTGGTTTTCAGAGAAAAAGGGCAAACGGGTTTGCACAGGTGTAGCTTCTCCTGTGTGAGAGAGTGAGCTCGTTTTTCCCTGCAGTGAATAAGAGGCCACCAGTATATTTTCAGAGGAACCGTGCGCTCCTGTTTGTTCCCTTCTTGTACAAAGTCAATCATCCTATACCATATCCTGCCAGCCGACAAAGGTGTAACCTGAAGAGAATGCTGATGGCAACCCTGTAGGTATGTGATAACCCAACAATAGTAGCAAACTCAAGCCCCAGCCTGCTGAAAACTTACTTGTGGCTCACTACGGAAAGTGAAAGCCTAATTTCTCCCTTAAGAGTCCCGAGATCAGAATCACTGTCAGCAGCAGGAAAACTTATTGTTTAGGGCAATATATTACACCACCAGATGAAGGGGACAAATCAGGTGCAGGCAGGGGTTATACCACCCTGACACACTTCTTTCCTCCTTATTTGGCTGGGTGTGCACTCACATAGATGCAGGGCGACGTGGGTGTGGGCACAGCAGGGAGAATGGACACACTGTTCGTGGGATGGCATTCCAAGGTCAATAACACAAATACTACTCTGCTCCCTGCGACATTTCAGCTGACCCAGACATCACTGCTTCTACCACATCCCTCAGGAGCTGCCCTTGCAGCCTGCTAGGTATTATGAAGGGTATTCAGTTTATGCTTTGCTTTGTTCAATTTAATCTAATCGCTCTTGGCCATAAAAGTCCTTTAACCACACTAAACAATTCCTCTTCCTCACTGGAGTTTACACCCATCAAATACTTGTAGATAGTTATCATGCTTCCTTTAGTCATTGTTTAGCCAAGAAATACAAGACTGATCCAACTTCTGCTGGTGTAACACTGGACATGGGAGGAATAAAGCTTGCCTAATGGAGAACATAAGGCAGGCTACTACGGCATAAAGCTTTTTAAGAACTTCCCTCTGGCAAATAATTCACAGCTGGCCTCAAAAGAGGCATTGCTAGCCAAGAGGAGGGCAAGGCAAGAGCTAAAAGATGATCTGATTTAGGGCTTTGTCAGTCAGGTTTTAGCGGTTGGGATGATATGGGACAGATTCAAGTATTCATCAAGCTGAGCTCTCTCAAGCCCAGACCACTGTTGAGAGTGGGTTAACCATCTGCTAACCATGGTGATGCACTGCCTAGAAGAGTGCAAGCTGGACCAGGCCAAAAGCATATTAAGGACTGTGTCCATATGTGCTGGTTTTGGCTGGGATAGAGTTAATTTTCTTCACAGTAGCTAGTATGGGGCTATGTTTTGGATTTGTGCTGAAAACAGTGTTGATAATACAGGGATGTTTTAGTTACTGCTGAGCAGTGCTTACACAGAGACAAGGCCTTTTCTGATTCTCACATCACCTGTCCTGGTTTAACCAGGATAGGGTTAAGTTTCCCCAGCAGAGGGGGGGAGCTCTAGCCGGGTTATTCAGATACCATGCGGACATCACATCCTGGCAGGTCACATTTTCCTGGCGCGGAGCGGGAGCGCGGTGCACTCGTGGTTTTGTACATCGTGCTTCTCACTGCTGTATTTGGTAGCTATTTTGCTCTGTTCATTGCTATCACTATTACTGTTATTGTTATTGTTGTGGTTTGTTGTGTTGCTATTGCACTGTTGTATTAAACCTTTCCTTATTTCAGTCTTGGGGCTTTGTATTTTCACTCCCTTTGTGGGGGAGGGGCAGCGGCCGCGTGGTCTCAGACCCCGTCAGGGGCTAAACCAACACACCACCCCACCAGTGAGCAGGCTGGGGGTGCAAGAGAAGTCAAGAGGGGACACAGATGGGACAGCTGACCCCAACTGACCAAAGGGATATTCCATACCATATGGCATCATGCTCAGCAATATAAAGCCGGGGAAGAAAAAGGAAGCAGAAGACGTTCAGAGTCACAGCTTTTTGTCTTCCCAAATCACCATTACATGTGATGGAGCCCTGCCTTCCTGGAGATGGCTGAACACCTGCCTGCCAATGGGAAGTAGTGAATGAATTCCTTGTTTTGCTTTGCTTGTGTGCACAGCTTTTGCTTTACCTATTAAACTGTCTTTATCTCAACCCATGAGTTTTCTCATTTTTCCCCTTCCTACTGTCCCCCCCATCCCACCAAGGAGGGAGTGAACGAGTGGCTGTGTGGGGCTTAGTTGCCAGCTGGGGTTAAACCGCAACACCATAATTTGTAGTATGAATGAAAGTGGAACATTGTTCAGGCTTGTACCCTGACAGTTGTCAGTTTACTAGTACACACACAGCCTCCGCCTGGTTTTAAGGCTGCCCTGGCTGAACTCACAGGAGACGTGTGATGGACACAGCACTTGGTCCCCACTCTGAGGGAGCATCCTTTGGGCACACTTGCACCTGCAGGCTCCAGAGACAGGAGTTTGGAGCATTAGTCTGACTCCTGTCACTGAATTCATGTACCCATAGGACATCGTATCATTTTAGTTTCTTGCCCATGTTCTCACCCCACCTTCTGTAATTTTTTTTGTTAACTTCCAGCCCCTGCACTGCTCCTAATGTATTTCAGATGATCAGTCTCTGAATATTCGGGATTAATTTTTCCGTAGTAGGAACAGCACAAAACTTCAGAAGCAGGGGACAGGAGAGACAGGACAAACTGGTTCCAGGACAGTCTGGAGCAACGTAGGAGAACCCCTTTTCACCAGATTGCAGCAAAAGTTTTGTCCATGTACATCAGTGCTCTGGCATTTCTTGTTAGGAAAAATTAAGCCTAACTGGACTTGTCATATTTGAGCTTCCCCACCCACTGAGATACACGGTCATCGGCACACTCAAGGTTAATACATGCTCCCCTCCCACATAAGACACCTTTTTTTCTTTGCCAGGATACAGCTGGGACCAACTTGGTCCTGCTTTGTGCAATGCACTTTCTGGATGGGTACAGCAGTTACCCCTGCACCACTCATGGGCCATCTGTTCTGCTGGCAGCAGTCTAGACATATAGCGCTACTGTGATTTCCAACAGCAGCAGCAGATTTCTCTTCTGGTCTTCTGGACAGCACCATGAAAATTGATGCTTCCAGCAGAAAACTACATAGCGTGAATAAGCCAAATAGCTTCCTTGCAGTGTCTCTCAGCCACAGTTGAGCATGGCTCATGGACATAATTTCATAGTTCAAGATGCACGGAGTGCTGGTTTAGTGCTGGATGGCTTTTGCAGGGCACGCAGGCTTGGTGTATCATCCATAGTGCCTACTGGGAGCAATGCCTAGAGTGAACTATCCTCACAGCTATACCTGAAGTTTATTTCAGAGGAAATTAACTTGTTCCCAGGTGAACTGTCAGCAACGCAAAGAGAATGAGGGTAGTGCTGAAGACCCACCTTTCCCCAAACATGTTGCTCTTGAGAGGCACCTGAAAACAAAAAAGTATTCAAACACTGACTTCTGTGGCATGATACCATGCTTGTCAGCCCCTTTTCAGATAGCACTTCAATATTGAAGCTAAGCATGATGAGCTTCTCCAGGTAAAGAGAAGTTCACTTTGTGCCAAGGGCAGTCGTTCATGTAGGGTTCAACCTTTATTTCTTCTGTAGAGGTCAGTCATCGGTGTCCATGCCTTGTGGCGGGTCTTCAGACATGCTGCTTGGACTCTTGTACAAAGAGACCCTAACCCCAACCAAGCTCAACAAGGAAGGATCGCCTGATCACACAGAAGTCCTCCCTCATATCCCTCTTGTATAGCCAGGGACAAACATACTTGGACAGAGATGAAATGACATGAGTAAGGCTCCCCAATACTTCACTCCTCACCAGCTACTGGATTGGACCACTGGTATCAGTGAGGCTTGGGAAAACACAGGTATGGCTCTAGAGTTGTGCTGAGTGGTCTTTGTGTCTCCTGTGGGCCTGGCCCTTTATATCCACCACATTCCTTTCCTTGGTTGGTTTGGACTGTTCTGTCCCAAAAAGCCATCACTTGTGTTTGGCTCGATTTAGTCCTTATAAATCCAAACTGTTTATTACACATGACTTCATATTTGTCTCAGATGTCTCCATATTTTTCTGGATATTCTTTTCCCTTCATGCTCCTTAATAGTTTCCCCAAACATTTTCCTGACTTGTATTTTTTGGGTATGACTGTGTTAGGAATAGGAAGAAAGAGGAATAGTTTGCTCTGACTACAGATGTACTGGCTTATCCAGAACTAATTTTGGTAGGAGTCTGCCAACACAAGATGTCTGAGCCAGCGCTTTTCATGCTGTCTGCTGATTTTTCTCCAGAGTGTCATTATTCTAGGCAGTGTGCTGGATGTGTTCACCCTGCCCAGAGGGCATACGCAAGTTTGCAGTAGGGAGGGGAGAGGGAAGGTGCCATCCTGCGCTGCACCAATCCTCTTCCTGCAGAGCCAGCGAAAAGTCTCCTTTTTTCTTGTTTTTATTAAGACAAATGTTCCCGGAAACTTCTGAGGCACTTGTCTTGTTCATAACCACGTTGTACATACTGGAGAGATCCTAATAATGTAAATCCATTAGGCTTAAATGATAAAAGCAGAAAATAACATCGTAAGACAGAAACGAAAAAGAGGCTGGCTATTATGGGTTAGATCTATATTTAGCACCTTGGACTCAAAAGCACTATAGAATCGTGGAAATTAAAAACAGACCAGAGCATCCACTCCATACAGACTCAAGAGGTAACACAGAAGGCAGAACAAACTGTTTTTCTTTTTTCCAGAATCCCTCAAACACAGAGGGAGCCAGGGTGAGGGCAAAGGAGAGAGTAAGCAGTAAGTTCAAAATGAAGTGAGACCTCGGGAGGCAAAGAGAGATCAAAGAGGATACGTTTAGTTGTGTGTGCAGGGAAGGACACCTAGGACAAAGCAGCTTGCTTACTGCTCTTGCTCCTAGGCATATGGTGAGTAAATAATACGTTATTAATAACTCACAATAACCAGTCTGTTATCATCTATTCGTATCAAACAATGCTGAGGAAGGAACTGTGCAAATTAAAAGCACAATATTCTTTAATTACAATAATAATGTGAGGACACTCTGTCTCTCTTACATAATATAACAGCCAAGGTAATATAAGGAACTCATAATGTGTTCCGTCCCTTGCGTGTCATACTCTCCGGATGCCCCTATATAAAAAATCTATGTCAACAAACTGTTTCTTTGTGTAGCTTGGTAACACCTGTAGAAATTCAGCCTGGGGACGGACCCAAGGGGGTCTGCCAAACCCACCTGAGAGCAGCAGGCCTGGGTCAGTCTCAGGAGCCGGCTGTGTGCCATGCAGGTGAGATTTCTAGGACACCTCAGCACTCTTTCCTGTGGTGAGAAGCTTTCCCTCTGCACCTGTTCAGTAACCCATGAGTTGGAGAAATCAGATTTCTCCAGTGGCTCAGAGGTTTCTCCACAGCACTGGGCCTTTATGTATCTCCAGAGGGTTTGCCTCTCCACTTGGCTCGAAGGAGTCCAAGATGCTGTTCCCTCTCTCGCTGCAGGTGTCTTAGCTCAGGTGTCTCCGCTGACCAGAACCACTGCGGTAATATCTACATAGAGGAATGACGTCCAGGATAATCAGAGCAGCCAAAGTTATTTAAAATGAGCATTTTCAAAGAGTTTGAAATGGCCAAAGAGCCATGAATGACTAAACCAGACTCAGATAAAATGCAGAAAATAGTGCAATTCATCAAGGCTGAGATAAAGCCCTGAGCTATAGTTTTGCTAGTTTCTCTAAGTAGAATAAATTCCTCCTATTAATTAGGACCTTTCTCTGTCTGCCTTTAATGATGATCCCTTTGCTAAGGACAGTCATTTCCCTCCCCACTCCCCTTCTAAGTTTATCCCAATAGCTACCATCTCAGTGCAATGCAGTTATAGCTGTGTATAGGGAATCATATGGCTTGTACAAGAAATCTTACTTACTGAAAGTACTTAAAGCCTGTACATATGGAGGAAAGAAAAAAAACAAATCTTGTGAATCTCAGTGCTGGATCTCTACATTCGCGTGCTTAAACTCAAGGATGATTATTCAGTTTAGCTGTACATTGTACTTTGCAAAGCTCTTCCACTGTGTCCCAGTGGTTAATTAGAAAATTTTAAGCCTGAAACAATTTGGGCTATTCTATATTTAAGTCCAAAAATGACAAGGAAGTAAACATGCTTCTGGGATGACCTATTACTGTTTAAAACAGGGGTGGGAATGGAGAGAGAGACCAAGTGAGTGAAGTTTATATACCCTTGGGATGCAGACAATCATCTAGGAGAATAACAATGGCATCTGCTGATGGTTTGGGGTCACAGGCTGCAAATTTCTTGTCTGTACAGAGAGATTTCCTAGAGGCAAGGCTTCACGTGCAGCTCGGGGTGGATTTCTTGGCAGAGAGCATGTGAAAATGGTGGTTGCAGCCACATCTGGCTTGCCCCATTTTAATACCTATGCATATACATAAAATTACAGTATGTTGAAGCAAAAAAAGCAAGTCTTAATCCCATCAACTGACACACCTGTAACACTGTGTCTGGCAGTACAAAAGAGTCTGCACTGATCACCCTTCCCTGAATGGCATGCACTTTCTTCAGCATACAGGTCCTGTACTAAAAAGGCAGCAATTTAGACTGTTCCCACTTTTTTCTCATGTAAAGCAGCTCTTCTTCCAACAGACCCTTCATTCTCTCCCTGGCACCCACCGCATCCTCCCTGCTACTGACTGACATCTCTCCAGGATCCACGGCCTGACGGAGATCCCCCCCGGAGCTCACTTCTGCTGAACCAGAGACTCAATAAGGCTGAAAGGTTTGGGGTGACCTTTCCCAGTGCGGTGCCTGATGCTACATGGCTCAGGCCGTGTGGTCTCATGAGAGAGTCCACAGCAGCAGGACAAGACGAAGATTTTTCTTACTCTCTCACCTTTTCACCTCTTCTCCTCAAGATTTTTTCTTCCCTGTCAGCTTTATTAGCACCAGGACCAGACTGCGGAATTGATCCAGATTAAAAAAAGGAGGAGGGGGGAGGGTTTTGGCAGGTGCTTCTTTAAGCCAGTTCAGTTCACAGTGTCATGCAAAGTATGCCAGGAAGCTAGGGGACTGCAGTGCAGTGCACAGGGACAGGGGCCAGGACAGGTATTATGGGTCAGAAACACCTCAGGTCAGCATGGATAGCAAAGACTTTATCTCATGAAGTGACATTATGGATTTAGATACCAGAGCGAGAGGTGTGATTGCTTGGAGGTGCTTTCACTCCTACAAGTTACTTTTAAGCAATGTGGTTTGAAACAGTTAATTTTAAAGCCACTTCAAAGAAAAACTTAAACATTTTATATTCTACTTCTTTAGAACATACTTTATCACCTTCTGATGTAGACAGTCAGTGTAGATGGGGCTGATTTGTTTTTCATTGCAAGTAAGGGTTAGTGATTAACAAAAAATACAAGTTTATCACTTGTTACAAAAACTATTGTCAGAGATTGGATAAATACCAGCTACATTACAGTATGCTGAGATAGCAGGCTGTGGTCACTTTTCTCCAACCTCATTCCTTTATGAACAAAAGTCCTCCACCAGTACTTCTAGGAAAACAACCTGTAGCAAGGACCAAGTGAGAAAAGGTAGAGAAGAAAGGTCTGGTTTGTATTATCAGCTACCTCTGATCCCAGTGTTTCAGCTGGTTTCCTCCACCTGGAGTGTGGTTTAAGCTGTGTCCCCATCAGCTGGCATGCTTGTGTACCAATAACAAGGCACACATCCAGTCACCAAATGCCATGGCTCCATCCCAAACAAGTTTTTAAATCCATACATCACACTGAACACCTCAAGCCATGAGGTTTCTGGTTTTCATTGTGCAGGGTGTCATTTTTTTCATACTGTGCAACCAAGAAGGCAAAATTCAAAACCTCTGAGCAAGTAAAGGTCACATTTTCATGAAGAAGGAAGGAGGATGGCATATATGTTTTATACAGGTTATTAGTATATATACATTTGATGCCAGAGACTCCAAGAGGCTATTGAGCATAAAAATATGCAATGTATATGAATAAACAAGAGTGATAATTTAGAAACTCTCCCACTGTAGTCCTCATGTCCCAGTACTACCCATGGCACCATTCTGGGTTTTGCTTGCATGGGGGAGATCCCAGCTAGGTTAGCTTTTCTGGGAGCTTAATAAAAAGCCCACCAAAGATGAATCACAGCTTTTCGTATTTAACCCAAAACCAAAGGATAAAATCTCACCCAGTTTTCAAGGCAGCTGGCTGATAACAGTGGGTTCTGTCCTAACCCAGACAGGCTCAGCTGCCCTGATAACAGTGCTGGCCAACAGCACTGTCCCTCATTAAGTCTTGATAATTATATTAGCTGCCTCTCAGCTGTTGCATGGGCACCAGCCAGAGAAGGGATAGTGACAGAAGTGATTCCCAAGAAAAAGGACTCTCTAAACGCATTGGCACATGTAATCCCACCTTGTCAAGGGAACAGACCATGCAACATCTGGGGTCCTTTTCTTCCATTTTGTAATCCTGGCCAGACTCCCTCAGCCAGCTAATGGAGATTGCAGCAGAAGCTGCTGCAAATTAGGGATGTAAACTCAAGGGAAACCCACCTCACTGAGCTGTCTAGAGGCCAAAGACAGGAGCCCTTCTGTGCTGGGCAGGTGACAAGGTGTGCAGCTGGCCTGGGAACACTCAGCACAGGCATCTGCAGGGGTACCCAGAGCATCCTCCGCCCTCGTGCTGTTGCAGATCACAGATCTCTTTGCATTTGACCTGCTTGAGGTTTGCTGGTGAGTCTGGGGCCTGGGCAGGAATGCAGTAATTCTGATGTCGTTCTTTCGAAGCCTGCCTGGTGACGCAGCAGGCACTATATGGTGATGGAGGTCAGCTGAGCAGTGCTTCCTCTGGGCCAGCAGCAACCCTGACCCTCCAGGGAACCCTCTGAGCCAGCTCAGTCACCCTGGTGCAATCTTCTGCCTCCCTTGTACCAGTGCTCAGCATTGGACTGCAGAGTCCCTGTCTCTTCCCATGCCTGCAGCAAATGAAGCAGTTAATGGCAGGAGAGAGACAAAGAGCCCCATGTCACAGGCATCCTGATAACACAGGGTCTGGGACCTTCTCCCAGGATGTGGCATCAAGTTCCTGCCATGACTCAGGCAGAGATGGGTGTTTCACATCCCAGGCAGGAGCCCCTAGTAACGAGGTGACAAATGAGTTGGCCAAGCTGAAAATTGTGGTCTGGGCTCAGGCTTAGCAGCAGAGAGAGACATCTGCTTGAGCAGCGATAGGTGTCTACACTTTTTCAGGTCAACATGCCCAAGCCACACACATCTCATGTGCATTTCGTTGTGGGCTCATTCAGCAGTTTCCCCTCCCCGCAGGATGCCCAGGGCCATGGTTCCTCCCTGAGGTCTGCACAGGGAACCTGTCAGCACATGGACCCACCAACAGACACCCACTCCTTGTGCTGCTGTCCCGAGCTGGCCAGGCACAAGACATGTCCACAACAGCTGTATCACCTCATTAATGCACTGGCACGGTGCCTGGGTGAGCAAAGTCTGCTGGAGCTAATGAACACTGCACCCACAGACACAGACACACCTGCACTGGGTTCAGGGTGCCCTTGGGTGACAGGGCAGGGTAGTGAGGAATGAGTGTCTGTTTCAAAGAGCCTGGCTCTCAAAGTGTGCCCAGTTATCATCTGGTGGATTTCTCTCCCATTTCCCAGACCTGGAAAAGCTGCACACCCAAAGACACAGATGCCCTTACAATGACCGTGGCAAAGGTCCACTGCTACAAGACAGCACTGACCTGGGCTCAGTTCAGCCATAGGCACAAGTATCTCTTGGATCTGGTCACATCTACCAGCTCTCTCAGAACCCCAGGAGCATCTCAGATGGCACTAAATGCAGCTGAATGAAGCCCCAGGTTCCCATTAGCCACAACAGGAGCTTGGATACCTGCAGACACCAGAATGCATGCAGATGTGTCCTTGATCCCTGAGAGCAAGCCCTGTGCTGTGCCAGTGCTCTGGCCAGGATGCCAGTCTTGATGAAGAGCCTTTCCTAATTGTGTTTTTCTTATATGAATATCAGTACCTGCAGCTCAACTGCTTTAGAAACGAACAGCCCCTTCCACCAGTTGCATGGCAGGGATGAAGACCCAGAAGCAATGCACTGTGCTCACAGCATGGCAGCGAAGGCCTGAGAAAGTTTTGCTTGTCTTGAGAGCTGTCCACAAGCTCCAGTGTGGCCCAGCCTGGCTCCATGACAAGATAACAGCACCATGAGCCTGTGACACAGCAGCAAAGCCGAAAACACCTGCCCAAATTCACAGCACCATCATAACAGGGGTGACATCAGCCTCTACACATTTTTCTGCTTAAAAGGAAAATAAAAAATGGCAGAAGTCAAGATGACACCTCCTTCACCCAGCAGTTTGTAGTGGTTTAGCCCCTGCCAGGGTCTGAGACCACGCGGCTGCTACCCCTCCCCCACAAAGGGAGTGAAAATACAAAGCCCCAAGACTGAAATAAGGAAAGGTTTAATACAACAGTGCAATAGCAACACAACAAACCACAACAATAACAATAACAGTAATAGTGATAGCAATGAACAGAGCAAAATAGCTACCAAATACAGCAGTGAGAAGCACGATGTACAAAACCACGAGTGCACCGCGCTCCCACGCCAGGAAAATGTGACCTGCCAGGATGTGATGTCTGCATGGTATCTGAATAACCTGGCTAGAGCTCCCCCCCTCTGCTGGGGAAACTTAACCCTATCCTGGTTAAACCAGGACACAGTTAATCATCACTTTCCAGGGAATGTACCTGGGACCAGCAAGTGGTACCTTATCAAGTGGGTATGTGAACCATTCTGGCAGATATGCAGCCACTCTCCTTTGCTCTGATCAGCAGACCATGTTCATCCCATGCAAGATGCTGACACGGATCTGAGGATCCTTGGCCATGGGGCTGTTTAGACGAAGGTGGTGGACTGGGTGTCACAGGTGTTTTGTTCAGGGAGGTTAATATTTAAATCCAACAGGTAGGCTGCATGAGTTGGTGTCAAACCCTGTTTGCTTGCTCATGTGGTCCTGGTCAGGCTGGCTCTTTGCAGATCTTGCAGAGGGAAGACAGGCAGTTACAGCCATGGGTTAGCAGAGGTGGCAGTTGTTGTATAGAGGTCCTTGTGTTGGCTCCACAGGCAGTTCTCAGTGGGATAAATTCCCCCTGGAGGGAATTTCTGCACACGCCATGCCTAGCCTGCTTCTGAAATCTGAGCTAGGCACAAGTGAGCCAGGTGGGGTTTTAACCCACAGATGATGTTGCAAAGGATGAGAAGTCAAAGGGCATGATTCGCTCTTGGCTTTTCTACAGCACACAGGATCCCAGGGAGTATGCAGGGATGTAGCACAAGATAGCTGTGAGCTGTGCTACCTAAAGGACATAGTGTCAGGCAGGAGAAGGAGGTAGACAGGGAGTGAGACCTCAGAAAACAGCCCTGATGGCTGTGGGAAAGCAAGCGAGGTTTGGGGGCAGGAGGGAGGGAGTTCTGAGCCGTCCCTGGCAGGTGACACATGACTGTACGAGCCAGCCGGCGCTGCATCCCTACTATCACTCCCGGTGTCTTCTCCTCCCAGCAGCAGGGCTCAGGTAAGGGGTTGCTTCACCCATGGCCAGGGTCAATCCCCTGCCCCCTCCAGACGTCAGCCTCAGCACTGGAAATGGTGCCTTGACGTGGGATTTTCGCAGATGGATTAGCCTTCACAAAACTCAACAAATGCTTTAGCCCTGATCTGCCTTGTGCACCAATCCTCTAATGAAGTTGTACATGAATATGTATGAACCAAAATGTTACTACTTCATGAACAGAGGTTCTCCAACTTTCCCACAGGAGTGTGCTGATTCTAGGAGAGATGGAAAAGGACAGAAATATTCATAACTACCTCTGAATGACAACACTGATTTACCAGAAATGAAGAGAATAAATACAATTAGAACTGTTAAAATCATTCAGCGGAAAAATTTCCCTGTCCACAAAATGAGAGGTTTACCAAATGTTTATTGGAAAAGTTTTAATTTTGAATAATTAAGAAACTTTGAACTAGAAATAAATTTTCATTTTATGTAAACAAAACTTTAATTTTGCTTTTCAAATTCTTCTTTCAAAGCTAAAGTTTGTTTCCTCTACAGGTTGTCTGTGTGAGTTCCACACATAAAGGAGAAAGGACTAATGCCTAAGGAAAAGGTAGAGGAGAATTTCTCCACACCTTTTTCAAAATTGATGGAAAATAGGGGAAAAAGAGGGACAAAACCCTGGGCAATATTCATTCCTTTGAGCCTAGCAACAAAAGCAGGAAAAGAAAGGACAAAGAAAAAATCAGGTAAGAAATGGTTTGTGTTTTCAGTCACATTTCAACTACAATCAAAAATAACTTTTTGATTTTTAAGCCCAGAGGAATTTGACAGTAGAATATACTTTTAAGATATGTTTCATCTTACTGTAATGACAGGGGCTACACAAAGATGTTCTTTCAGGTGTCAGGGGAGTTTATAGGCCCATAGTAAGAAGATAATGTGGAAAACTTTGCTAGAATACTGGCTGTGCAGTTGCATGGGACTGTTTCAAAGTTGAGCATAAATTGATAATATAGATCAATTCCCTGGTATGAGCGAGGGGTATTATTAGCCTCAATATATTTCTCTTACTTAAAAATACAATGTCCTTACTTGCTGAACGAATAACTGACATCAACTTCCTGCATTTCACACCACAGGAGGAATAAAACAGCAGCAGGAGGTAGAAGAGGAGGATTGGGATTCTGCACACCTTCACACTGTGCTGACGGGCCCATACATGAGTGCTTTGCATCTGCAACTGTGTGCTAAACATACAAAAACAGTAATGTAAAACTGTCCACAGGCCAAAAAAAACCCCACCAACCACCAGATGCAAGGGCATACAAATCAGGGGAAAGCCAGACTGGCAGGAGGGGAAGTTTGTATATTAGCTCCATTAGGATTTATACACATTGACAAGATCCCTCTGAGCCTTCTTTTCTCCAGGCTGAACAGTCCCATCTCTTTCAGCTCCTTCTCATATCAAAGATGATCCAGTCCCTTCATCATCTTTATAGGCTTTTACTGGACTCACTCCAGTATGTCTGTGTCTGTCTTGTCCTGGGGATCCCAGCACCAGACCCAGCACTCCAGATGTGCCTCACCAGTGCTGAGAAGAAGGGGAACATCACCTCCCTTGACCTGCTGGTGACCCTCTGCCTAAGGCAGCATTGCTGCCCACATTGCCCACCAAGACCCCTGGGCTGTTTCACACAGAGGCCCTGCCACTGCCACTGCTCACTTGCTGTGCCACGGCCATGGTGGGCACCCCGAGCCCTGCACTGAGCTGTGGGTCAGTGATCCCAAACCGCTTGGTGTGTGTCTAATGGAGGCCAGGGTGATTCCTCATTCCCATCCCATGAAGGCACCTTCTTCTCCTTTCCCGAGCCTGCTCGTGAAGGAAGGCACATCCTCTATTCCTTTCCAAAACATCGTCTCCCTCTTTCCTCCCAGTTGCTGGAGGGGATGACCAACCTTTCACAAAAGCTGCTTCCCTCTCTCACACTCCCTCCCTTGCTTCCCTTTGTAGGTCTTCTTCCTGCTGCCTCTGCCAACCCTTCCCATCTTCCAGCCAGAAGCCACCTTTAATTTCTCCAGTCCTGGCAGGTCACAGAGAGCAGCCTGTGCCAGCTGCACGGTTCACCCCATGTGAACTCCCCCCCAAGCTGGGCTTTGGTTTCCTGTCCCCAGGGAAATCAACCAAGAGCTGGGGACTGGACTTTTCCTTCCACCATTCCACCACCAGCAAAGGTCTCATGCTTCCTGGGAGCAATGGGATAAGCTTTCCAAGGAAACATGAGAATATGAGGAGGGGCTTCTTTTAGAGAGTTGTTTCTGTCCGCTTGGAGGAGCTAGTAAAACCCCCCAGAGACCATGGACTCTTGAGTCTCAGTTTAGCATTGCAGCAGGGAGAAATTTAACAGTGCAAACAGGAGGATTAACTGCTGCACTAATTGAAAACGACTTTAGGGGAATATAGGTCAACAGAACATAATCTATCCTGCAGTTTGGCCAGGATACAGAAGTTCGTACCTCTGCCACAAACACTGCCACGAGAGTTTCAGGGATTGCGCATGGTTAAAACAGAGGATTATGTCGCATCCTGAAAGGGCAGGAGTCGTGCTAGCAGCCAGAGCTAATAGTCGGAGCCAGACGCTCGCCCACCTCCTGCGCCTTTTCCCCAGAAAACAGGATGCCTTTCTTGTCTGCCACTCGCTGTTCCCGGCACCAGCTGATGAGGCGTCTCTTTCTCCCCCGGTTAGTACAAAATAGGTGGCCGTCTTCCGGGAAAGGCACAAATCTTCTTTGACAAGCAGTGATATTAACAGGGATTAGGGAATGCAAGAACTACTGCCAGAACTGACCAAAGGATGCAGCCCAGGCTGCCCAGCCCTGGAAGCATTTTAATCAAGATTAGAGGTTATATTGAGGACAGGGATGTATTTTCAACCCACTGGAAAATGACCCATTCAGAGCAGGGGTTTCTGAGCAACTGGCAGTCTGTGATATGTGGGGGCTCACACCAGTGCCAATCCTCCCTAATCTGAGGAATGGGGTGCAGTGATGGAAAGGCTGGTGAGGCAGCTCATGGAGGCATTGCCACTGTTGCTTTGTATTGCTTCCCAAGATTAGATGGGATCACAGAATGAAATATTCTGCTATCAGAGCTCCCTCAGCACGTGGATGGCAGGTAAAGCTGCACCATGCCTTCGAACCCCACTGAAACCTCTCCATCAGGCAAAGGTTTTCAACTCTCACAAGCAGTGAGTTTGGCGACTTGCAAATAGCACCCATCCCCTCCTCCACATCTCCACCCCTGTCCTCTCACAGCAGGTCCCCATTGCATCCCCACATTCAGGTCTGGACCTGCACAGACAGTGAATGAAAGTGCCTGCAAATGATGAAATCCCACATCAGTGGAATATGTGTTTTTCAGTGTCTTACCAAGATTATTTTCTAGAGGCATTCAGAATATTTTTTTCTTATATTTGATCTCTTGTACTTTTAAAAGACCATCAGGAAGATTTTCCAGCAATTTGTTTGTGGGATGAGAAGTGATGGGTTGCTAACTCTTTAGTAACGGCTGCTGTCTGAGTATCACAATCACATCTGGGACTTGGACATACATTTGTGACACTTAATGCTGAAGTTCAATCTCTTGAAGTCATGCCTGTGTTAACATAGCCACAAGATCTTATTCAAAGAGTTGGAAAAAACAAAATCTTTAGCTTTTGTGAGGATTATAATCATTTCTCTGACTGCCACATAATGTGGATAAACTCTTTAAAACAGGCAGTTCAGGTGCCATTTTAGCTGTGGCACAGTGGGTCTCGGCACAGGGGGTAAAACCCATCCAGGGAGCTGAGGGAAAAAGAAAGACTGAGCTTTCTTCACCACAGCTGGGCTGCTGCTGGCATCACAGCTGGACTGGCTGTAGTAGAAAGTAAGTGTACACTGATGGGTGTGCACATGTGTGCACACATTACTGCATGTGTGACAGGGATCCTCTATGCATTTTAAAATGCCACCCATCCATGCCATATGCTGAATGACAAAAACAGTAACACATGAAGTTACATGCTGACTCTTGTCTGGATTTGAAGCTGGTTACACCCAGCCTTGGTTTCATGTGGTTTCAAATGAAGGTTTTCTTCCTCCTCCTTAGAAGTGCCTCCATAGTCAAACAGAAAAAGAGGAGAGGGAGAAGAAGCACAGACGAAAAGAGGGATGATTCAAGGCACCCACCAAACTCAGTCAGCTCTGGTTATTAGGTGCCTGTTATCCTGTATCAATGATATGTGGACAGCCATTAAGTACATGTGTAAATAATAACAACTGCTGAGCCCCTCATGGATTTTAGCAAGAAAAATTGCCTGTGTGAAATTGCCACAGGATGTGCCTTATTCTCTGGTCTGTATTCATTATTCTCTTGTTTAAAAATTTCATTTACGTAGTCAGAAACAATGCCATGAGATCTAGGCCAGCAACCGCACACCCTAACTAACCAGGAAGAAAAGCCAAAGCAAATATTCCTGGATTCTGCAATACACAATACACACTGGATAATAATCCACCCAAAACACTCAGAGAATAACAAATACAGTATTAAAAAAATAATAATAATATCAGGATTGGTCCATGAGCCATTCAGCAGCCAAATATTGAACTAACAAATTATTATTTTGAATGAGTGGCTCACAGGGGTCTATTCAGCACCATGGGGGCTGTGGGTCCTTTCCTACTGCTAGTGCCTGTCTGGAGGGGTGGTGGGTGCCAGAGCAGAACGTCCTTCCCGCCAGTGCTTGATAACCAACCTGCCTATTTCGGCACAGCCTGCAATGCAGAGAGCTTCAAAAGCCCGGCGCTGAGAATGTCAGCTGCCCTGAAAATCCTGAGCTGTCACCCTGCAAAGCAGCACCTGGGCTTGTGCCAGCCATGTCGTGCTGTACCCACTCCCTAACGCATGTGGACTCACTCCCTTCAGTGCAGTATATTTGGTCCCTCCTCAGCATGCTGATATAAATAAGGTCACTTGCACAAACACGCCCTGTTTATCTTCCTTGCTGCCACCAGCTCTTACCCTCTCCAAATATGATTGCTATGTCCCCACTTGTGTGCCCTGCTCCGACATCCCCATTCTTCCTCCTGGACTGAGCAATGTTGGCTTTGCAATGAAATCAAAATGAATCCCAAGAAATGGTCTTGCAGTTGGTGAAAAATGAAATGTCATGATGGCTTGAAGGCTTAGGAGGGTCAAGTGGATTACCCTCCTCATATAGCTCACAGGTTTTCTATTAGGAAAATCTCCTTCCATTTATCAGTAAGGCAAGTTACAGAGATCAAAAAGACATTTTCCTCTCAAGCCAGCACCTCCCACCTCCTTCCTCTGTCCTACCTCCCACCTCCATAAGTAAAAACTTCTGTGTAGCTTCAAAGCAGGTTGCAATATCTAATATGAGTATATTAAATAGGGGAGGTGAGATGTGCTCTTCCACGGAGGGTGCAGATTATAAATAATGTGGTCTGAACAACTCTATCATGTAAGCAGACACAGCTGTCTCTGGTTTACCTTTGAAAAAACAGAGGTACAAAGGCATTTTCCCAAGATATGCACTGGGGTGAATGGAAGATACAGGATCTAGACACTCTCTTCTAGGGTTCTGTGCTTTAAACTAACATATTACCCTACTAACAAATAAACTGATCTTAAAAGGAAAAAAAAAAAGAAAAACAAACACAAAAAACCCCAATCACTAAAACCCTAGATCTTATTACTTCAATGCATCACAGTATTAAGATCTCAGCATCCCAATACAAAATTTTAATTGCCTATTCCCCTGCAGTTCTCAATCCCAAGCACAAATACAGGCTGGGAGATGAGTGGATTGAGAGCAGCCCTGAGGAGAAGGATTTGGGGATAGTAGTGGATGGAAAACTGACTATAAGCCAGCAATGTGCACTCACAGCCCAGAGAGCCAGTCGTATCCTGGGCTACATCAAGAGAAGTGTTACCAACATGAAGGAAGGTGATTCTTCCCTTCTACTCCACTCTCATGACACCCCACCTGGAGTACTGTGTCTGGTTCTGGGGACCCCAGCATAAGAAGGACATAGACTTGTTTGAGCAGGTCCAGAGGAAGGCCACAAAGATGGTCAGGGGGCTGAGGAACCTCCCTTCTGAAGACAGGCTGAGAGAGTTGGGGTTGTTTCAACCTAAAGAGAAGGCTCCAGGCAGACCTTATAGCAGCCTTCCAGTACCTAAAGGGGGCCTACAGGAAAGATGGGGAGGGACTCTTTATCAGGGAGTGTAGGGATAGGGTGAGGGGTAACGGTTTTAAACTGAAAGAGGGTAGATTTAGATTAGATATTGGGAAGAAATTCTTTCCTGTGAGGGTGGTGAGACACTGGAACGGGTTGCCCAGAGAAGCTGTGGCTGCCCCCTCCCTGGAAGTGTTCAAGGTCACGTTGGTCTGGGCTTTGAGCAACCTGGTCTAGTGGAAGGTGTCCCTGCCCATGGCAGGGGGGTTGAAACTAGATGATTTTTAAGGTCCCTTCCAACCCAAACTGTTCTAAGATTCTGTGATGATTCTTCCATTGTCTAATGATCTTCCCTGTACTGTAATTACTTTATGCTATCATTACTATAGAAGAAAATCTATTACCTGCAGTAAAAATAAAAAGTGGAAAATATTTTTTTAAAGTGAAATTAAATTTTTCTAGCATTTTCCTCACTTAATTCTGCCGTGAAATCCTACATAGCTGCACCAACTCCACTGTCATTGACACGAGTGGCAGTTGCCAGTGGATAGACATAAGTCTATTTGGTCTCTGAAGCACATGATCTGGCCAATGTAGAGAAGCATATCTAATACAGCACTCTGATGATTTGTATTTAACACTCCAGAATAGTCCATCAGGCATCCTGTAGCAAAGAGAAAGGAGAATAAAACCTGACATGACAGCAAAAGATAATTTTTTCCTGAGGCAGCCATGAATCTAATAGAGCACATCAATCAGGGGTTACTAACTGGTCAGATGTGCACTCATAATATTTATATTGATATCATTGAAAGAATCTTTCAGCTCAGCTTAGTCTTTTAACAGACCTGGGATGTGCATTTTTCTTTTACCTGCAAACTTTCTGGTGAGGAATATGTTGTGAAGAGTTTGTGTGCTTTGCATTTATAATGCTCCTCTGGTCTGTGTTTCAACAGTATACAGAGCAAAACTTCCTTGCAGTCTGGCATAACTCAATTTCTCAGTTTTTTCTTTTCCAGCAGCAGTTTTGAACTCAGGCACTTCATGGTTATTCCTGATTTTCCCAACATACCTTGCTGTTGTGCAGGGCTGCAGCTTGGCCCTAGTCACTGAGGGAAACCCATTCTTTGAAATAGTATTATGAACAGTATTATTCATCCATCTCCATCAACGAGGATCTCTGGAGAAGAGAAACAGCAGGGTTAAGCTACAAGACCTTATCCAGGACCACTTCTTGAGCCAGTTTCACCCTCTGAAATGGGTGGAATTGCACATGTTCAAAATTGGAACAATACAGCTGAGTACCCATCTCCCAGTAACCAAGTTGAGGGCTGTCCTTGTGCAAACACCTTTGAATGTCCACGCAGGGAATGATAGATCACAGCACTGCATCTTACAGTAACAGGAGAAAACAACAGATAGCCTCATAGTCTGTTTTGATCTGTGCTCTCCTATCTGAGCTCACAAGGTGTGCTACATATGCATGGCTGGAGGGGACTGTCCAGCTTTTGTACTTTTATTGTCTAGGAGACTTAGTCTCCAGCCTGAGTTTAGTCCAACACACATTTTACCATCTGCTTTATTTCCTATGTGCCTCTGAGATCATTTTTCTCCACGTAAAATTATAAAGTGAAGATTCACATATGCTTACACAGCTTATTTCTATTATTATTTGTTAAACACTGAGAATTTCCTTGGCACAATACAGGGCCCAGAATGAAGACATATCAAGCCCTGAAGCCATGCTTCATGTGAAATACACCCAAAATGGCTATTCTGGCTGAAAGAGCAGCGTTAGGAATCTCAAACCACTTCCCTTCCTTGGAGTTCTGAGCAGATTCATGACATTTCTGGCAATGCAGCTTAAAGAACCATTCACAGAAATTTGTGCTGCAGTCATCACAAAAGCTTTCTTTTTTTGTCCATTCAAAACCTGATTTTCAGTGCAAAATATACATTTCAGCGAGTTTAAGATTGTCCATAAAGGTTCTGGAATGTAATTTCAGAAAATATGGTGATGAGAAAATGTCACTATTCTTTTTTTAGTTGATAGTTATAATAATGTTGGTTGTTCACAAAGAAGCTCACTTCTTAGTAAAACTTTTAAAACTCATTTTTCCATTTCTATTGTGTTATTCTCCCCAGCCTACATCTCCCATATTACTCACAGCAGCTCTTGAAACATAGCATAGCTGAACCAAAGCTCCCTGTCCTCTTTCTCCTCTCTTCCTTTCTTGGTTTCCATCCTCTGTCTTTCTGGTTCCTTGTCTCTCCTGGAGACAAGGGCGGATGGAGACTGGATGCTGTCCCAGATTCAGAGGATGCCATGTTGCTGTGCATGCCCTCTCTCACAGTCCCACTCCACATGCAAAGGAGGATGTGTCTCACCTCCCTTGACGTGTCTAAAATACTGATGTCTGTATCTGTGCTATGTGTCTGAAGCTCCCCTCAGAATCAGTAGGAAGAAACAGCCATGTATAAAGGGTAATTCACCTCATCCTAGGTAGGTTAGTGCCCAAAAATAGGTCAGATGAATCATAGCTTCAAACTGCCGCACTCTGCTGACCACAAAGAGAGCCTAGATGACTAAATGTTTAATGTTAGCTGAGACAGATCCTGTCCTCAACATCTTTCCTTTATGCCATCGTCCTGCCCATTCCACTGTTGCTCACAGCACATGTTATCCTAATGAGTGATCTTTCTTCTAGCTTTCCTTCTCATATGAGTGGGAATGCCCCAAGAAATGGTATCTTTCCCCCAGCTGCTACTCCGAAGCAATTTCCCAGCCTGGGCTTTCCTCTGAGATATCTCACTGATGTGGTATTTCATGGAGTGCCTTCCACAAATCATTTGTGAAAGCTCCTAGCTTATATTTCACATCTATTCTCAAAATTCACCTCTAACAGGATGAATACACTGTAGATTGCCTATTGCTAATAGCTAAGTGGGTGGTCTGTTGGGAATCATTAAAATTCTTCCTCTTGTACATTAACCCCCCCCAAAAAAAACTTTTAGGAGTGAAACCTGCTATTATCCTATCACCAGTATGCTAGCGCTGGCAGAGCCATGGACTAGAGCCCCTCAAGTCTACAGGGTGAGTTTATACAATGGTTTACAATAGCTTTCTGACACTGCATGAATGGCAGCATAAATTACAGTGCAGAAATAGATCAACAAGCTAAAGTGGCTTTACTTCTTTAAACAGCTCTTACAGGCACCAATGCTTCTCTACAGATTTAAAGGAGTCTTTTCTTCTTACTCCTCCACCTTCCTCATTTTAAGCAGGCAGCAGTGAATGGAATAGCACATTGTGAAACACCATTGCCTCTTTATCAGGTTACAGCACTAGAGAAAAGAAAAGATGAAAATCCAAGTGAAAATCACTCCTGTTTCCAGTCTCACCCTGCCTTGGACTTCTCCCTAATAGCTGAAAGGGATTAAAGTCTTAAATAACTTGCTGACAAAACCACTGTACAATAGGACCAATTGGTAACATTGGGAGGAGATGTTCAGCTTTGTTTTTCTTCAGGTTCATAGAGGGTCTGACTAAAATACAACTATTCTCTTAGACCATAAATAAATGCAAAGCCTGATCCAGTTGCAGGAGCCCCCAGCACAGGGTTCAGACTTGTAAGAGGGGGATTTCTAGAAGCAGCTCTTCCCATGTGGGCACAGCGAGTGCAGGCCAATACCTGCTTTGGCAGAAGGAGAGCTTGTTAATATGAAGTGTTGAGTGCCCACACATCTCATGGAAATCCATGGGAGTTGGGAAAGATCTTTGCCTTTGGGAGTCAGCCTGTTAGCAGCATGCTCCTGCAAGAGGCTGAGAGCTCATAAAGAAGTTGCTCAGTGCTTTCATTTCCCACAAAAAGCCAAAAATGGAGGTCCAGTATTATGAATGTCATCCTACTGCTGCAGCACCTAGGCATCCCAGCTGGCATCAGGACACGGCTGTAGCAGCTGGTAAGGGTCCTGGATCAGAATCAGCATGCAGGGGCAAGCATGAAGCTGAATTAGTGCTGAAAATATCAGGAAAAGAGGCAGGACAGCAAAAACATGAAAACTTGTACTACTGCCCTTGTATTCTAACATTGTGCAGACTAGAGAGACAACATTGTCAAAGAGAAGAAAGCCAACTCAATTTTGTATACAAGAGGAAGAAGTAAGTAATTATAGGAGAGGCATTAAACTGTCTGCCTACCAGTCTTAAAGAGTAGAAAATATCTGTAGAAGGCACCCAGAATATCCCTTAACATCAGCAGTTTTTGCTCAGTACAACCTGGTGCAAAGTACTAAAGAAAAATTACTGTAGTTGTTGCCAGTTGCACTTCTGCCGCAGTTTGGAAAACCAAGGCAAGCTCCTCAGGAGGATTAAGTACAAGCCAGCATCTATTGCTCCTATTTGTAACTCACTTTGCAGGTCTCCTTTTCACGTGGGTGGTAAGAACCATCTGGTCTCACTTAGACATTTATAGGAACCATGTCCAGGTCAGAACAAGTTTTTTCCAGGATATTTTTCTAATTGAGAAAGGGAAAGAGGTACCTCCAGAGGGAAAGCCATCATATTCTAAGATAAACTCAGCTGCATGAACCTTGCTCTCCATGGATGGTAAGGGGAACTTCAGACTTTGCCATCCAATGAGTGGTATGATGAATCCCACTCATAGTATCCAAGCCTTCTACATCTTCCCAACCACTGCTGAACCTATTAACTGTAGGTATTATTGTGTTTTGGAAACTACAGCCCAAACAGATGAGATTCCCAGCATCAGCATCTTTCCTATATAACCAGCCACCCACGACTATGCTCAGATCCATTTCAGGACCAAAACCTTATTTCTGCCTCAGCTTTACAGGTCTGACACCTCTTTGTATGGTTATCCTGGTGCATGTGCTGTCCTAGATGAAGACGCCCAACCCTGGAACTAAAAAGAAATGGTGTCCATATGAGATGCTGTCCTCAGTCTGCCCCTCTCCTCTCCTCTCCTCTCCTCTCCTCTCCTCTCCTCTCCTCTCCTCTCCTCTCCTCTCCTCTCCTCTCCTCTCCTCTCCTCTCCTCTCCTCTCCTCTCCTCTCCTCTCCTCTCCTCTCCTCTCCTCTCCTCTCCTCTCCTCTCCTCTCCTCTCCTCTCCTCTCCTCTCCTCTCCTCTCCTCTCCTCTCCTCTCCTCTCCTCCCCGCTCTGCTCCGCTCTTCTCCGACAGTCTGGTGGCCCCTACAGAGACAGCAGACCTAAGGATCACTTTTCAGGTTCCACCTGGCATGGTTGATGTGTGCCTTCAACTCTTATGCACAGCTCAAGATGTGGCCTTAAAACAATATTGCAAACACAGATATCACCTGAGAGTTCAAGCTACTCTTGCTGGTGTCTCATTAAGCTTCAAGGTGATAACAGTCAGTGATAACAACTGTGAAATCCACAATGACCTGACACATCTGGAGTGAATGGGTACTTGTGAGATGCTTTTGCCCATGGCCTTATGCTACCTGCATAGAAACATTAGGTTAAAACAAACAGAAGAGCAAGAAAACATCATTACCAGACAGGCACTGATCAGAGAGTGCCTTTTCCTTGTGATAATTTACTCTGCAGTTTTCAGGTTTGTTAGTCAGTTTGGGGTCATGTTGTTTCAATGTCTTTTCCCCAAGAATAAATACAGTATGAAAAGTCTCCTAATGCACCCCAGTAGACAGTCTAACTCCGGGTCATGGAAGCAGGTGGTAAACACACTCACAAGCTATAATATCCACATGGCAAACCTCGGTACACACTCACGCCCCATTAGCACCACCATCAGCATTCACCCTGTGCTTCGCACAGTGGGGGCAAGGGACCCTGGGGACCCAGGAGGAGAGGTTCCTGCCTTGCGCTTGGGTACACCCAGTGGTGGGGACCAGAGCTGGGGGGTGACCTACAAACTGTGGGACTTCCCAACCCTGTGCAGAGGCTAAATCCAGCACTGGGCATTTAAAGAGAGAAGAGACAAGCAGAGCCTGGGACTACAAGAACAGGTCAAGCTGTCAGCTGTTATTAACCTTAGTGAAAAACGTATCCTCCAGTTCAGCCTCAATTAATTCATATGGTGTTTGTTTGGGAGCCTTCTTATTACACTGTGGAATTACTGGCCCTATCTCCAGCCTGGCTAACCTGCCTGTCTCTCCTCCTGCACCATTTAAATGTCAGTTATACTTTTGTGGTTGACTGGTTAGTGAAAGGATGAATGAATAAGTGTTTGTGCTAACTGATCTACATGAAGATGCCTCATTAAGCAGAAATGGACATTGCATGATATGATTTTGATGTGGTCTTGGCTTGCTTTTGGAAATATATTTTCTGCTAGAGAAGTGGTGAGAAACATGAGATGCTAAGCTTGATCCTGTTCTCCCCATTTCAAGCCCCCTGTTTGAAGTGTAGCAAAAAAGAAACACTCCAGAAACCAGAGTTACAGTAAATTCAAAACAAAAACAAAGGTCCAAATTCCTTTATTTATAGTGACCAGCATGGTGCAAGGAAGTCATTCCAGCTCATTACTGAATTATATGTCTGATATAAAATCTACCCCTTGCTTCTTCAAGGATGAGAGGACCCTAGAACACAGATGTGTTTAAGTCTAGTATTAACTAAGAGGGTACCAAGGCCAGGCACCAGGGAACAGGCCCTCAATGCTTGCATTGCAATGCTAACATTACAATGCCCTGCTCCTCCTCATCCCACTGCTGCCCAGTGAATTCTCGGTTCTCAGCCAAAAAAACAGGCTTCCCCCATACAAGGACTGGGGAGTTGGGCACCCCAGGTACATTCCTAGCCCTCCCTAGGACTAGGAAGGAGCAGAGATCCTGGACCCCATCAATACTGCTCATTTCTCAGCTCTGCTTTGGTCCCTCCAACCATCTCTCTCCAAGCCAAATCTATTACACAGGGGAATAGCCCTAAGCAATGGGGCTCCAAACCAGCCCGTTGCCTGGGAGCCCAGGTTCAGGTCCTGACTCAGAAACATAGACACAGACATCAAAACCAGCCAAACTGCAGCTGGTGGGACTGAAACTCCAAGGCAAGACCAAGAAAAGATTTCACTTTGCTTGGGATCCTACAGCACGGGTAGCCCAGGTTCAAACTTTTGTGCTGTATCTGAATCAGAGCAGAGGCTTGACATGACTTCAAAGTCTCTGTCAGTCATTACACAGCCATGTGCTGTGGTGGGGGAGAATGCCTCCAAACGTCTCTTGCTGAAGCTGTTTGACTTTATATACATGATTAAATATTCATTGGACCAAAGAGGAAGATTGATCGAATGATTAAATATTTAGGGAAACCAGAATGAGAAACGGGGCTGGTTTAAACTTGGGGAATATGGATCCAGATTTGCACTTTGGCCATATCCTAATCCTATATAGGGCAAATTTCTAGCAATAACCTGTCCTTTTTCCTGCCAGCCACAGAAGGAAAACCTGGGTCTGTAGGCTAGGCAACTCTCAGCACAGACTTTGGGCAGAATCCTGCTGATAATAAGTGTATAATCAGAATTTGGATGGACAATCGTCTAGATCCACAGTTCAACACAGACTGAGGTCTGCAATTCCTGCTTAGAATCAGGAAGAAAGGAGATTTCAACACGGGTCAGCCAACACCAACAGGATTTCTTGAGGTACCCATCTGCTCTGGACAGACAAATGTATGCACATGCACAGATGTTGAGGATCTACACTAGTTGTTCCTAAAATACAACTAGCAACAGAAGTGAGGAGGAATTTCAGAAACAACTGTCACAATAGCAGCCCAATGCCAATAGGCACTGGGAGGACTCCCTCCTCTTCTCTCGTTGTCATGGGATGTCCACCCCAAGTGTCCTCTGAAAACAGGCCCAAGCAGATGGCTTTTGCAGCCCACAAAAATGACCACATTTCAATTCTTTCAGGCCAAGAAGCAGAGAAAGTTTGCAGGGTCTGGAACCTTCCCACAAAAGGAAAATAAGATATGTCCAGCACTTTTGAAAAAAGAAATACCCACTCTCATCCAGGCAAAGTACGCATTGACTTGCATGAGAAGGAATAGGAAAAGTCTTCAGGAAATAGCTAACGGTTTCCAAGTTTTTCCCTTGTTCATTTTCACAGACTCTGGCTTTCTTCGGGGGAAAAAATGTCCTTTTTAAATGTGCCTGACCCTGGGCTCTGTTCCTACAAACATTGATTCAGGGAGGTACTTTGTTGTTATTTATTCTCAACTAATGTCTGAACTGGCACAGCTCTGAAGAAAGGGTATCCCAAAAGCCCAGTGTCTACAGGTGCTCCTGTTCCCTGCCCATATTCTTCCTGCCCTTAGCTAATGGCGAATTGCCACAAAACCTCCATTTTGGCTTAGTTGGGGTAAAAGCAGAACCAAAACTGTGCAGTCCCCACATCTCTTCTTTCCATGCGCTCTGAGGCAAGATGTATGAGTATGCTCCTTCATATATAGTATTGAAATCTGAACAGATTTGCAAGGCATTACCTAGCTGTATATTTCTGGCAAGTATGGATGCCTGCGTTTATATATATACACGCATATATTTGTGTGTACCTATGGCTTCCTAGTACACTGAACATTCCCCTGCACATTATCTGACACTGAAGCCATCCTGCGCAGAGAGCCTGTAGCATCCTCTTACATTCTCACACTCCCATGTCTAGGCAATGTCCAGGAGGGCAATAATTCATGCAGGCTCCACCACTCCCTGGACCAGTTCAACAGTTTTGCAGAATAGACAGTCACGCTCCAATGTCCAAAGCAGTCTGAGGCTTTGTTTAATTTACCAGTCTAGGGACAGCCTGCAAGATCCAAGTCACAACTGACTCCTAACTGAATTGAATCCAAAGCTCAATACAGCTGAAGGAGCCAAGAAAACTTTCCTCAAGAGACTGGTGCCATTTGCTAGAGTGAGAAATGTGGGTCCTCAGTGTTTCTGAGCTTGGGCTCAGCACAGCCTGCAGCAGAGCCTTACAGTTGATGCAGTTTTCACACTTGCAGCTCAACATGTGGCTGCACATGTTTGTGGCTAAAAATGTGCTTTCTCCATAATGAAACTGGAATCAATAACCAATCAAGCCAGTATGTGCTTCTGTGGAACAGCTTAAAATAGGGTTTCTTTCTTTCTTTCTTAGCAACTGCTCGTAGTGAGCACAACCTTTCATTTCTTCCACAGAGCTGAAAAGAGCTCTGCGATCACATCATCGCAGCACAAGGCAGTCACAAATATTCCACATCTTATAAAGCCAGAGAAGTACAAGGAAATGAAAGGCAGCAAACCACTCTATACAGTGGAAAAAAAACCCCTTGTGCCCATAGAGCAGCGGCAGAGTTACCAAGCTGAGCACTCCAGAAGTAAGGCATGTGTACATTAAGGTTGCTTGTAATACTACTTCACTCCCCCACCTCCCTCTATACATATGCATCCTGAAACAGCCTTTGATTATAAGAACTGCATGCTATTTTTTACCGTTGTACCCCTCTCTTACTCTGTTCTCAGCACTTGATTAATGAAGAGCTATTCAATATCTTGTTTTCTTCTGCAGCACATGGTCTCATGCTTCATTTTTACTGCTCAAAGCCTGATCTGGAGTCAGAAACCTCCATGGATCATGTAGGGATGGAGTTTTTTATAGACATTTATCACTTGGCCAAATCTGGGTAGGTTTTCCAAAGGAGGTAAAGAGGTCGGGTATGCAACATAAGCTTGCTGACCCTGGTTCCCTGCTCCAGATTTTAATGGCATGAACAGTCCTCAGGAAAAGGCAGCAGGTTTTGCCTGAGGACGACATAGCTTATTTTTCTCTGAGATGTGTGTAAGAGACTCCCTTGGGAGTCTCCTGGGAGGGGCTGACCCTAATGGGTCAGGTAGAAGTGCTGTATGGTACCCTGTGGCTTGCTCCCTGTCATAGCTGAATGTGCCATCAGCTGGTAAGACCACATCTAACTCTCTTTGGCTAAGGTGGTACTGGTGTGCTCATGCCTGTTCTTCCTGGAAAACTGCTTCACAGTTTCACAGTCCTGCCTGCAGATGCAGGTTATAACACCCTCAGTAGAGGAGGCGACAAGGTTTGAAAGAGCAGGAAAAATGTTCATTGAAATACAAATATGTTTAACAGCACTGGATATTTTTAAAATTACCCCAAAAGAAATTGCTTTCATTTTACTCAGAAGCAAGAGCCTCTTCATAAATAGTTCCCTTCATTAAACCTTTGTTTTATGACATATGACTGTGTCAAACATCAACACTCAGTAACGTTATTTGTGAAAAGGGGAAAAAAAAACCAAAACAGTCACACTGATCAGATGGACCATCAAACGACCGCTTGATGGATGAAGAGGAGAAATGGAAATGCTATCTGTATTTCCAACATTCCCCAATTGATCAGACCACTGGTAAATAGCAAGGGAGGAGGATTCAATATTCTCTCTGTGTCTGCAAATCACTATTACACACCAAATTTTGCAGATCAATACTCCTTTAACAATTCTGCCACAGGTGCTAGAGCTCATTAGTAGGATGTGAATAACTATGGAGGTTGGAAATCCTATTTTACTTGTCTGTCTGAAGGATTTTGGTTTCTTATCAGCTTAGCTGAAGATTTCATGACCAGATTTTACAGTCTGTGTTGAGCTCTTACTCAGGTAACGTTTTCTTATCTAAAAGGGGAGTTTTACCTGAGCTCACTCAGTAGGAGCCTTGGAGTCCTTTCTTCATTAGTTATTACCATAAGACATTATATAAGATGCACAGGAGAGCAAACCAACCTTACCAGAGCTACTGGTGACAGTATTATAATGTGAGACCTGATTATTCCGATCATCCAGAATTCCTTCTTATCCTTAAAAGTCCTCTCCTCCTGAAAAAATACCACAATTACATTGAAAACTAAAAATTAAGGAGTGAAAACAAATTCTGCTTGTGCATTCTTGCCTTGGTATTTGAACTATTTTTTTGTGGTTATACAGATTTCTCCCTTCTGCCCCTTGCAAATGCAGATTTCACAAAAGTCGTGTCATTCTGACTTGCATCCTTAGATCAGCTCTCAAAAGAAAATATATTTCAGAAGCCACTATGGTCCCAGAAGGGCTATGAATAGGATTTTTCTCAAATCTGGTAGTAAAACATGATACTTCCCCCTTCACTGCAGTGTTCATCTGCCCTTTAGCTCTGGGTTTTGAAGGAGCTTTGAGAGGAACGCATAGGACATTCAAGCTGATAGGCGTTAGACTAATGAGTCAATGCTAATCAGTTCACTTTTGACAGCCAGGCTGCTTGGACAGGACCCTGAAGGATGTTCACCGAAGTGCAACCCAACCCAGTGAGAGGCCTGGGCCTTTGACAAAACAGTCCAGGTCGACAATTCTTCTCTTGTGAGGAAACGAGAAAAGCCTGGCTGGTGAGAGCTGCTGCCACCACACAGCCGTGGTGCATGGAGCTCACACGATACCCCGCTGCCACCAATTCAGCTGAGAGACCCACACAGGGTTGTGGTTCTTCCTTGGTTAATCTGTTCGAGAGTGTTGTTTAATCCCACTGCAGTGTTTCTAAACACAACAGCTTGCAACAGAGGCGACTGGAGGATATTACTGCAACATACCGTCATTTTGCAATGGCTGGGAGCCTTCCCTCTGTGGTGTGGTTGCCTGTGACACTCCTGGAGGAAGGGCCTTTCCGCATTACTGTTTTCTGGAGTCTTTATACGTTTACAGGAGTTTTGCACAGTGGAGTGGAGCTTCATTTTCCACATTTGCAACATTTTTCTGTCCATGTAAATAAGTGGGCTTTCTAGACGCTTCCCTGAAAAGCAGAGCACAGAGGCTTTTGAGGAATCCAGTGGTAAAATTGCCTATTAGGTTCTCCAGAAATTCACACTGGCCATGTGCATGCATTTCTGGTCTGTAAACATGCTTAATATAAATGCTGGGGTTGCATGACAAAATGTCTTCATGAGAAAATCAGACCAATTTAGTTTCATAATTATTAGTAAGATGCTAAAATAAAAACAAAACAAAACCAAAATAAAATAAAACAAAACAAAACCAAAATAAAATAAAACAAAACAAAACCAAAATAAAATAAAACGAAACAAAAATAAAACCAAACCAAACTGAACTAAAATAAAATAAAATAAAATAAAATAAAATAAAATAAAATAAAATAAAATAAAAAAGTGTGGTGATTTAATGGAGAATCCTCTGATAAATCCATCCATATATGCAACCAGAACGATCCAAAACATCCATTTTAGACAGTAAGCCATGCAAAACCTTTGCTCAAACACACACATTCACTTTACGCAAATGAGATATTTAATCACAGATGCCAGCAGACAATCTGAAATTATAACTATTTGGTGGTTTTTCTTCTTTGAATTAAGGGGAATGAGAAAGGGTAGAAACTAAAGAGTAGATTTTCAAAGACATATTGTCATTATTTGTGACTTTGGAAATTTTCATCTAGATGCATTTAAAAATATTTCTGAATCCTGGGATAGACTTTGCAGGTCCTGTGACTTAAACTCTCTTCACAATCCAAATTTCACTTTCCTGATTTCATAAATTTAATGCTTTTTAATTTGGATAGGGAGTTTTCAAATGCTTATGAAGGATTTAAAAGCACAAGTTCTAGGGAAAATTGAGAGACTGCGTTAACCTAAAAATCTTGTATTTTGAAAACCTCCTTCCCAGCTAATCAATTTCACATGCTAGGGGGTTTTGCAGTACATATCTGCACTTCTTGGACTTCAAAACCCTCAAGAGGAATTTATTTGATAATAGACTTTTCAAATATTTTGTATAGACTTGTCTAAAGTCTTGAAGAAGCATGTTTTTACAAGACCTGCATGTAAAGGAGTGTTTTGGCACAAGTACTCCTGTCTCTGAGGCTGGGATTCATTTAATTTAATTTTAGCCATCTGAAAGTTAGGTTGGCAGTCTCAGCTAATCACCAGGGCTCCCTTGTCTGGCTTCACTGTTGAGAAATTGGGAAATATGGAGTTGTCTCATCTACTGCAGACCTGGGATCAAGTCCTGTCAGATATTCCTACCTACCTCTTTTTCTCAGTTGACTATAGGAAGAGCCCAGCCCTAACTTAATGAGATACTTAGCTTTCAAGTGGCCAATGTTAAAGTAGATGGAGTTCATCCCAAGTATACTGTGAGATGTTATTTCTAAGAGATTAAGCACAATACTGCAACTTTGCATCACTGAGATTTCCAGGTATGTAGGAAGTTCCAGTAAGTGTCCCCCATGAATAAAACATTGTCAGTGCCTGCCACCTGAATTTGTTGTCCACTCTGGAGAGGTGGACACTGTACCTATCTTCTCAAGAACACTGTACCTATAGGTATCAAGTCATAAGGACTGTCTTGTTCACTATATAAGCTGGTTTAGGAAGAAACTTGTCTGAACCAAAATCTGAGGGTCCACACAACATCTGCAGAGAGGTGGAGTTCAGGTAATGAGGCTGTAACAAATTGCTCGATCAGTGAGCATGCTCATTCAAACACCAAAGGTTCATTTGAAAGTCTGAGAAACAGGCAGGTTCTGCATTGACAGGTGGGTATTTGAGTGTCTGATACATTCAGTCCGATTCATCCAGGAGTAAATTTTCATTGTTGGGGCAGAACCAAATTGACTGTAGGAGTTTTATCATATGTTCACAACATCTTTTATTTTCATCACTTGAAGTTTGGCTTGCCACAAGTTAATGTGCTCATGCATTATTAAGTCAGGTTTTTTCTCTTCAGAATACTTTAGCACCATCCAAAAAAATGGTAAAATTCATTTGGGGAAAGAGACAATCAGTATAAAACCTGTATTTATATCTGTGCCAGTGCAGCACATTCGAATCTCTCAGAAAAATCTTCAGTTGCCAAAACTGTGAAGAAAGATGCGTGACCTTCTGCTACATTTCCCATGTTTGTTGTGTTAATTAAACTTGTCATGAGTCATGTTTACAACACCCAACTTACTGCAGCCCTATAACAAACAAAGGCATTCAGCCCCTGATGTGCGTGTCCAAATTCACTAGGGATTACTGCTGTTTTTGTCACTTCCTGTACATGGAAAATGCAAAGGACAAATCTGGAAACGGATCACAAGTCTCTGGTCAGGTTGTTTCCAAGAAGGCTGATGAAATCTGCTTTCTTATTTAGCTTAAACCTGTCTTCCCAAGTATTATCTTCCTGGAGACTTTCAGACCCATTTCTTTCCCCTAGGCTGTTAACTCCTGCAGTATTAGGACAGAAAGAAAAAGCTAACCTTTCCTGGGGGCCAAAAGAGAGATGTGAGATCATAGCTGCCATTTTATAGCACAGATCCTATGCATGTGAAACCCAACAGGGATTGTTTTGCATACTTAAATCTAGAAAAAAAAATAAAGAAAGAATGATAGGCTTATTTTCATAATAACATTAAGAGTTTAAAAGGATCGTTACCCCTCACATTGTGCTTTAATTTGTGGATCTTCCTTATTTACTAGCTTCAAATTTAAAATCATTAACACGATTAAAACTGGGTCAAAGCATATTCATATTTTTAATATTGGGTCAAAAGCCCATTCAACTGCTTTAGAGTTAGCAAACATGCAGTCAGCACATGCTTCAGATTATAAGGGCAACTACTTTTTAAAGACAGGCTAAACACCAGTATATGTGAAGAAAACAAATGGGGCAAAGTGCAAAAGGAACATTCAAAAACTGTCAGATATTATAGACGAATAAGAACCGTCATTAGCTTGGGTATTGTTGTGATTAACAAAGCCCTGGAGATGCTTTTTCAGTGCATGAGACACAAGGTAAAACCAGCCACTGTCCGAAAGAACATATGTCTCTGCATCAAGAAAGAATAAAAAGTTTGGGAAGGCGCAAGGAGGGAATGCTAATTCTTATTACTTTACTTTTATTTTTAAATCCCGTTTTAAACTCTCCCTTATTTTAATGGTTATTTTATTAGCGTTCGGTTTGGTTTTTTTTTTTCCCAGTTAATATCTCTCAATATTATTTTTAATTTCAGGTTCTGCCATTGTTCTGGAGGAGGGTTTGGTGTCAGGCATGGCCATGCCCAAACAAGCCCAGATACTTGGCAAGCTTAAATGAGGGCAGGGCGAGGGTCAGGTGGGAGCACCCTACCCTTGCAGCCACCCCTGGAGGACCCTGATGTGGTTTTCCTCCACCAGCTGAAACTTGTAGAGATGTGTTTAAACTGCAGGGCTCAGAGACAGGCAGAGCCATACCCTGAGGAGGAGGATGATCCCCTTGGGCATCTCCAGGCCATGTCCACAGCCAGTGTAGGAAATGCCTGTGAGACCAGACCCTCCCTCATTTCCTCTGGAGGCCTGACACCAGTCACCAGCAAATCCTCTTGTTTCCCAAGATCTTTATGTCAGGCTGCAGCTCCTATTTTTGAACTGACGTTCCCTGAGCTTAATCCACTTAGCCCGTGACCACCTTCATGCGCTTCCCGCAAGTACAGCCCGAGGCTGCGAGATCCTCCCCGCTTCACTGTCCTCCCCCACTGCTCCTTCGCCCCTCTCGGGAACATGTATTTATAAAGAGGTGGATTAGGAACACTATCAGGCAGGTCACAGTGTGTCAAGCTGCTCTTTCAGGGCTTAAAATACAAGTCTCACTCAAGAGGGAGTGCAATCCGTCCTTGTGACAGCCCTTGGGATGACTGCTGTGTTGTACTTGCAATTTACTCTATTAACAGCACCAGTACTTCAGGCTGGAGCATTTAGAGACACCATTCTGGTAAACAAAGCAATTGGGAAGTGTAGAAATGGTTTACCTTAATCTTCCTTTTTTCACATGAGGAAAACAAAAAAAGGAGTTTATTTAAGTGCAATGAACAAAATTCATAGCTGGTTCAAATCCACCCTGCTCCGCTGCTGTCAATGAGCACTAGGTGATTTGCACCCGCTATGGACCCCAACCTGCAATCCCCTCTGAGACGACCAGCCCCAAGAGCAATTATTTTGATTGCCATCTGATCAGTGGAGAGAAACGAGGTGTTCACAGCACTGTCACCCTGTAGGTTGTCTCATGGGAAGCGGGGCTGAGCACCAGCCAGCCCCATAGTGCCTCTGGGTCCCCCACGGTGACATCCCAATGCCTGAGACCACACACAGGGCATTGGGCACAGTCAGAAAAAGTCAGACCAAGCTCTGGCTCCAGACTGTGAGATATGTTTGGGTTGGACCCATGTCTTGGAGGAAATGCTCTACCTCAGTGCAGGGTTCTTACAGCTTGTAAATCAGGAGCAGCCATTCCCTTTCGGTGTGCTGCAGGGATCAGCACGAGGGCAAATCCCAAGTGTTTCGTCATCCTGCTGAGCTCTAATCCCATCAGCATCTCCAGCCACTCCATCAATCGGATTAAAATATGGCTGAAAGTCATAATACGGCTGGCTCGCCCACGCAGAGTGAGCCCTGTGTGTGCAGACCCAGCCATCGCTGCTCAGCCAAGTGAGCCTCTCATCACCGCTCTTGCAAGCCCCCAAGGCTTTCACCATTGCAGAGTTTTGGGGGTGGCCAGAGCTGTAGACAGGGCAGCCCATGTTCAGCATCACCACAGAGAGGTAGGGGCTGTGCCTTTAGTCCCCTCCCACCCCTCCAGAACCTCTGGTCTTTTAATGGAAGAAGTAACTGTAGCATTGCTGTCAGAGCCTTCCATGTTCATACCAAAAGTTAGCCAAAAATGCTCCAGCAGAAAATATTTTCCATGAGAAAATGCTGCTTTTACAGAATCTAACCCTCCTGGTGGAAACCTGTCAACTCTGCTGTATCCTGTGGTAGAAACCAGACGAGTATGTTAAGGATCCTGCCTCCATCCTGGGACCACTGGCAACAAAAATAAAGATCCATCTGAGGTCTCTCTCCTACTTTTTCTGCCTTCCTCCAACTATGAAAATAATTCAATTTTTTAAACTTTCTGACCCATTTGAGAAAGCTTTTGACTTCCTTCTGCCACCCTAAGAAAAGCACAACATATATGGGAAGGAGATTCTGCCTCCAGCAGCTCATTTCATGGTCCAGATGGGCACATCCTTTGCATCTCAGTGAGGCAACAGGTCACTGACCACATACCAGCTTCACCAGCATGGATCAAACGAGAACCAGTGGGTTGGATTTGACCCTCAAGACAGCTCCAAGTGGCCAACTGCCTTTGCCTGGCTGGTCCTTGGGAACATACACCTCATCATATCCAAACGCATAAAACGGCACGTCCCCAGGACTGCGACATCCTCATGATGCACAAAGAAGGGCTTAATACCAGACTCAAGTCCTGTCATCCCAGAACACCAACATGAACACACCCACTTTAAGCTCTCCTGAGGGTTTGGAAGATCATCTGGGGTAAAAACCGATCTCCCACCCATGAATACAAAAGCTGAGACCACCCTCATTTTACCTGCTCCCAAGTAGACACCATATGGAAACGTGCCAGCCCTCACAAGCTCGGAGGATCTCCACAGCAAGATCCTTTCTGTCTTAAAAAGTTATTGTGAGACTTCATCTTTTCTGAGAGTACTCAGTGACTAAGCAGGAGTTGACCTCCACAGTGTCCACAGGGGACAGTCCTTGCTTTTTGCACAAAAGCACATAAAAAGAAGATTAGGTGAGCTGAACCATCACTTCTTCATGAAGGTTACAGAGACCCTCAATCTTTCTATTTATAAAAGCCCAGTGTCTTGGCAATAGGAAAGGAATAGCTGGCTTAATTTTCGTATTTTCTAGGTCTGCCTGAATTCAGACTTCCTGTCTTTTCCACTGCACTTTTCTTCAGAAATCAGTCTACACTTCCCATTCAGTTATGTTTTTTTCTTTCATTTACTTCCCCAATAAGTAACTGCTCATAGAAACATAGGAAATATAAAGCTGGGAGCCTCCTCAAGGTGCCATCTAAACTATAGCTTTCTCCAAAAATGCTCAGACTCTACCGTTATCTACATGCATTCATTACCCCCTTACAAAGATAGCAGTAGTCTAGTGCTTTGAGGACTGAGCTGCCTGCACAGTACATCTGGCGACACCCCAGCCAATTTGGGAAAATCAGACACATTCATCTTTTCCTATTTTATTCATGGCAATATATAGAATTAAAGAGTGTAATTGAAAGGAGAGTTTTCCATAGACCTGTGAACAAGCCTGGAGAATTCACTTGCAGGGAAATAAATTCTATATGAATATATTCCACAGGTTGATTCAAAAGTTATATTAAAGAGATGATCAAAACATGATACAGATTAGGAATCATTCTATCTAGATTCCAGATGTAATATTTTCTATTATGCCTAATTTGTCTGAAGTTTCCCCATCCCCTCCTTTCCCCTCTCATTTGAGACCTTTTGCTATATAAAATACTCCTTTACATCTCTTCATCATACAAAGAGGAGGTGACCCCGAATGCATAGTGGCAGGCATTGCAGCCAGAGTAAGCTCCCTGGTTAACGTCTGACGCTAACCCCCAATGCAGAGCTGCTCCAGTGTCTTGCATATCGGGGAAAAAACAGCACAAATGTGTTTGATTTGTAGCTTTACAAGGACTTTCACATTGAGGTTTAAGTTTCTTTTATTAGTAGACTTAAGAGGAGGGCACCATTAACACATAACAAAGGAGGCAGCACTAAACTATTACTATAACTGCAATGTTTTAAAAAACCCACTACTTAGAGGTTTATAAGGTTCCTTTGAAAGATTATTGCAGAAGCCACAAAATGGAAACAGAGGAGAGAGTTTCTCAGCTGCATTGTGCCTTCCCACATGCTTTTGGCCCTATACAGAGAGACGTGCCTGGTCTAAACACAACTGTAGCCTTTCTTAAGCAACCTCCTTGGCTTGGGGCCACCCAGGGGTTTCTCTGGGCCAGGAGGATCCCCTGGCAAGATTTAAGACCCATTTGTGCCATTGGAGCAACTAAGGAGACTGAAGGAATAATTTAGCAGCTGAAACAATCACTTTTCCTCTCCCAACAGCCTTGTATCAAACAAGATTCTCTGTTCAGACTGTCTTTTTCTGGTTTATTTTTCATGTTTTACTTTTCTAGATATTTTCAATGAGAAGTACCATGACTCTGAAGATTCTCCAAACAAAACATCACAGTGTTTCAACACAAGATGTCTAAATGGAATGCTATGTCTTTTTTAACACTTCCATATTTGCTCATTTTGGCCATATCTAGCAAAGAAATTTAATTTCCAAATCCTCCTGGTTGTCCCTGGAGGTGCCTTTAAGAGTAATTTCCATCAGAAAAACTGTTCCAAGCTCTACTTATCCTATTCAAGCTCCACATGATCTTAGACTCTCATACAATGAAGACATCATTAAAAGCTGTAAGTATATATTATTTCAAGAGATTTCCTTATAAAGCAGTGACACTGTGTATCAGCAGCCTTTATTTTCTTCAAACCCCTATCTGAACCACAGAGGAAGGAAAGGGCTACCTGGTCCAGGGGAAGAGAGACAGCTGAGCCTCCACTAGTTCCTGCCAAAGTGCATCCCTGTACCCTCACAGATGGTTCGGGGCCATCCTCACTGGGGCTTTCCTTCCCCTCCTCCACCATCCAGCCAAATCTGGCACTTCCCTTGGGGTGCTGAGCAAGGGTCCCCAATCTGGTCGTCCCAGCAGTGCTGGAGATCGAGGGGAACTGGAGACTGGAGGGGATGGGTGACCGTCCATCAGGCAGCAGCTGCCTTTCTTCTTCCCAAGGAGAGTCATTGCTCCAAGGCAGCATCCCTGTGGACAAGACAGATTTCCAGTCTATCGAACTGCCGCCTTCTTCACCACCTGCATTTTCCCTTCTTTAATTTTTTTAGGAGTTGCCTTACCCTTAGTGTAGCGTGACTTAATCCACCACTTTTGATATTTTAACAGATTCCACTCCTCAGACCTCGCTCCGTGACCTCACTGCTCAGCTGTCTCCTCTTTGCCTGATCTCCATCTGACACAGAAAACATCCCTTTCTCAACCCTCGGCCACCCTTGCATTGTCACCTGCCACCCCATGTCCCCAAACTGGTTCAGGAGAAATCCTACCGTGTGCTCCTCACAGATGAGGGGCATTATCCTTCCCAGCCCCCCTTGCCCAGCACAGGGAAGGACCACAGCACACGTCTTCTGGCTGGACAGAAATCTGTCTGGAATGTGAGCTCATATTTTCCTAAAATAACAGAGAACCATGTGCTTAAACTCAACACCTGAGGCAAAGCGGGAGTCGTTGTTAACACTGTGCAGCCTCCAAAATGATCCTTGCACGTGGCATGGCATGGCACAGTGCAAGCCAGAAGCACCAGGCAGCTAGCAGCCTTCCAAGGGTGACTAATGCCCCACTGCTAAAAACAGCTTCCAAGGGTTTTCCATGAGCAAATCTCACTGCAGGTTGGGTATTGACTTTTCACCTGCTAAATACAAGAACTTCACTGTAACGTCCACAGCGATGGATTTTTTTACTGATGCGTACCGCAGCTGGTAAAGGAAACCACAGCTCTTTGTCCTGGTTTCCTTTATCAGCTGTGGTAACCCCTCTCAAATGCCAAAAAAATTGAACTTCTAGTAGATTATGTGGGAGTGTAGAAACGAGGGTGATGTATGGTAGACATGGAAGAGAAGACTGGAACATAAATTATATTGCACACATGGACATCAGTGTCTAAGGTCCAAAGAAAAGTTACAGAAAATAACATGCTGTTATGGCTGCTTGGAGAAGCATGATTTTATGTCAAACTAGGTGGTCATGTCAAAACCACATAATTCTCAGCAACTTCGCTAAAAAAACAAGCAAAATTCTCCAGAGCCTCTTTTCAGAAAGAAACTGCTAAGAACAGCCATCAGTCCTTCAGAGTTACCAGGGTCTCTGTCCGTTTGGACCTGCAGGGTCTCGCTGCTCCTCTTCTCTCAGGCCACCAGGCCTCCGTGTTCTTTCACTGCCTCTTCTTCTGTATGAATAAAAGCCACATCTCCAAGAAAACTGAATGAACACATGGCTTAGCTCATGGTGGGGAGAAATGTATACAGTGTGAATTTCTGAACTTGTTCAATTAAAGTCTTCCCTAAACAGACTCCAGCACTATGTTTTCCTGCATATTTGAGGTTTGCAGTCAAGCAGTTGAACTGTGTAATCCACCGTCTGAGACATGACATATTGTTTGCCAGTCCCGACTGTCCCTGACAGCTTGATTCATCTTATAAATCATTTGGGCTTCCAAATGAAATATAGATCGATTTTATTTTACTTACTTTATTTTAGGAGCAAGCAACCACAGGTGGGTGTGTCAAAGTGCCTTCCCAATACTGCTCCTAGGAACAATACTGTCCTTGCACAAATGTTAATGAAAAGAGAGAGGTGTTCATTTGCAATTAAAATGAGACTACCTTGAGAAGTTGCCAAAATATCTATGAATAAATTTACCCATTAGCAATGTTATACCAGCAGCTGAATTTTGTGGGAAACACATACATATCTCCTTCTACTTTAGGGAACCCATCTTTCTGCCTTAGAGCTTCCTATCGTAAATTTTGTTAAATATCTAAACACCATCCAGGCCAATGTGAGCACTATGGCAAGAACCACAGATCTTCTTCTAGGAGGTTTCAATCAATTCATGCAGTTGTGAAGGTTATGAAGAAGCGGTACAAGATGTGGCATTCAGCAGTGCAAGGGGAATGGATTGACATGGGGCAGTTCACTGTGGCCCAGGTCCTTGAGAAGGTGGTCAAGCTTTGAAGACACATCTCCATCCTGAGGACTCTGCAGCAGTTCAGTGTGCAAAAGTTGGGTGCCACAGGGTGGCCCTGTCCTGGTCCGAGAAGGTGGTCTTCTAAAATGGTTTGGACTCCAGAGAAGGGTCAAACAACTCAGCGTGGCAAAATGGCAAGGTTTTAATACCTTGAAACAATTAAATCTAGCCTTCCCAAGAGAGGCCAGACTGCTTTCAACTTACTTCTAATTAATTTACAAATTAGCCTGCTGGCCCATAAAGAGCATCATGCACTAATTAAGACCAGCTGCTTTATGGGAAGAGCTATAACAAAATCTGTAGATTTCCTCTACCAAAAGGAAATGTTCTATCTGCATGTTATTCAACTAGCACTCATTGCCCCTGGATGTTGTTAAAGCTAAGAACATGTTCAGTCACAAAGAATTAAGTATTTATATTAGATCCTGAGGATATCCAAGGTTATAATCAATAGGAAAAAGAGATAGTGCCATTAGTGCCAGTGGCTACCTAGGATTTGCATCTTGTGTTGATGGAGAGCCACAGTTGAAGCTTTTCCCACAGTTGGACCACTTATAAGATGCTCTCCCATGTGGTTTCTCTCGTTTCTAATGAGGTGTAAGCTCACCCTGAGCTGGCACGATTACTTGTCTCTCCTCACTGGGGAGCAGCTTATATTCATGAAACCTGTAGGAACTTAACTGTTTGTGAGACCTCCTCTCCTCTGCTCCACGTGGCAGAGATCAGACCCCTGTTCAGAGGTTGCTGGAGGCAGGAGAGCAGGGAGGAGTCAGAGATTTGCACAGCCAGGCAGCGTACTGGTTGCATAAGCCCTGTGTCTGTGGGAAATCACACTAAAACCTTTTCAGAAGCAATATAAACATGTAGCCTTTTAGGACTAAAGTCGTTTATGCAGAAATTTCCCCTATGGTCAGACTATTTCATAATTATCCACACTGGGATGTCTTGCATTTTGCTTTGAAGCATCTGGTTCTCGGCATGTCACCATTAGTTTGATCTACCAGTTCCTATCCTTATATAATAGCAAACCATTTCATGGCTATTTCACAAAAAATGTCTCTCTTTGCCCACTAAATGACCTGGAACTAGAACACAAACATTCTGTTTGCACAGTTTTACATAACATTTGCCATAGTTTTCACACAACACTATTAAAGACTAATTTGTTTCTGTTCCCAGGCTGATGGAAAGCAGTTCTTTTGGTAGCTAGATTGCGTCAGTGTTCTTTGAAAATGTAAATAAAGATACTGAGATAAGACCTGTCCAACTACAGAGCCCTTTTTCTCTTTATGCTTACCAGATACTTCAAGCTAAATAAAATTACTCTTTGCACTTGATCTGCCTAAGAACATGCTCAACAAATTGATAATCAAATTTCCTTGGCTATCACAACCCCACCCCAACATATTGTGGTCACAAGCAGCATCTAAGAGGATCTACAATAATATTTTTCAAAAAGGCATTCTAAAAACTGACTTAGGGTCCCAAATACCATTTTGAAAAGCACCTTAACTCCTGAGGAATGGGATTTTCAGGGGGATTTAGATTCCTGAGCATTTAATGGCCAGCTTGGAAAAACGATCTTCTACTTAGCAGACTCTTTGAAAGTGTTGCCTTGCCAGCTCCATTGATCTTGATGGAAATGCGTTACTCGTTGGCATCTGACAATCCCACTGAGCACTCACCATCATCTTCATTGGTACAAAACACCTTTACAATGTGATTTAAAGATGCTTTTCTAAACTGCCTTCCAATCTTTCTTGCTAGGCAAAGGGCAGAAATATTTTCTCTGCCTGGTTCCTTTTGGGATGGTGACTTGGAGGTCCGTTTCCTTGGCAACATTTCCTGAATTGCCTGAATTTTCACTAAAGACAGATGGGTTTGGAACAGTATTTTGCAAAACTGGCCTTAGTCTATTTTAAAAAGATAGAGATATGGTCCCCCTAACATGTCTCTAGAGGTGCTCAGTTTTGAAAGACTAGGAAAAGTAGTCAACTGCATGTTTACCTCTGAGGTTCCAGCCCTAGACCTCAGACAGGTATCCTCAAAATATTTTAATAAGCCTAACAGTACGAATTCATCAAATCACCTCATTCAATGTTGGAGCCATGGAGCAGGTGTGGTGATAGAAGTTAAATGGAAAAAGATACTGGCTTTTTCTGTCTTCATCTTTGTCTCTGCCTCTTTTGCTCACTTCTTTCCTCCTGGACCTTATTTCACCAGATGCTACATAAGGATCTTTTGGTCTCGGAAGCAGCTCCTATTAAAATCACCTCCTATTAAAAATAAATTATGATGTTACATTGATTTGGCTGGGTTTGATCTTTAAACAACTGCTACAGTTGTTAAAGTTTTTATGTAACTTCCCAAATAAACAATGGCAAGAATCTCTAAGTGTACAAATAAGTGAGAAGAAAAGCAAGAAATGCAGGAGGCAGAAAATTATTAAGATCACATCAGTTTTTTTATAAAGGCTAAACATCAGGTATGTAATGCAAAGTTACATGAGTGAATTAGCCTTCAGAAGGGCGCATGAGCTATCTGCTGTTTATGGTACAGCATGACACTGCAAACCCACGTTTTGAAGGGAACATTATATAAAGTAATAGAACTTTACTTGCCCAGACAATTCTTCTTCTGACATTTCTTGGGTTTGTTTTTTCTGTGTATTTTGATAAGCCTAAAGAAATGTTGTCAATTTCAAACTGTTACCTTACACCAGATCCCAAGAATTATTATTTTTTTAAAAAGAGCAGTCAGATAAGAAACCTGAAGAATATTAGTCATTAATATAGGAACAAGGCCACCTTCAAGGTCAGAATATTTCAGAAGTCACAGAAATTCCCCCTAAACAACTCAGCAACACATCCAACAATACATAACACAAGTTTCTGAAGGCAGAATGGCACAGAGAGGGATTTTGCTCCCACCGCATCTACGACACTGTTTGAAGCAACAGCCAGCCATAGCCATTCCCCCACATTGGCTGCTGATGGAAATGGGTTTAGAGGAGCTGAGAGCACACCAAGCCTTTCCCAGAGTACTGCCACTTCAGTATACAAAAAAACCCCAGTCACAATTGCTTGAAAATATTATGATGCAAAACTCCCTTTGAAATCAGTGGACTTTATGAGGAGCTCAGCACTGCCCAAGGCTATCCAAGAGCTGCTCTGTCCTGCTTCAGCACAGGGATGCTCCACAGGAGAGCGAAAGCCCACATGTCCCATAAAGGCATGGATGAGTCAAGAAGACAAAGGAGGCTGTTCCCTTCCCACCTGGTTCCCTAAGACTGCCTGGAAACCCCATCAAGTATCCAGCAGTGTAAGTCATGCCTTGCCTTAGGAATCTCCACACCTTTTCCTCTTCTTTTCCTTGGAGATGGCAGGAAGGAGCAGATTCCGAGTTTCAGCCATCCCTTCCCAAGCACCTCCACATGCACCATGCATCTTACTGGGGAGGAAAGCATGGCAGCCAAGATCTGAAGCATCTCCCATTGGTACAGTGCCCCAGGCAGGCTGCGTCGACAAGCGACGGTCCTTACTGCATCATCTCAGCTTTATCTCCATGTTTAATAAGCAACCAAACATCTGCTTGATGATATCAGCTGGGACAAAAGTACTGGACATTTTGAGCACAATTTAATGATGTCTGTGACCTCAAACAATTTGTTGTTTCTTTAGCTCATGCAGAGCCTGACCCTGCTCACATCCTCTAAATCCTTTTTCTCTCTTCTTTTCCTGCCCTCAAAAAGGCCACAGGATGGAAACAAACAAACAAAAAAAAAAATCCAAGGAGAACTAGTATTAAATTGCAAGTAGCAACAACCAGGCACTTCATCAGCATGAACACGGTATTCATAAATCTTTATCACCAGCAATTTTTTTACATATCTGGAATCCACTCTACTGCAAATTAGTCCCATTTGTCCACTCGGTGCTAATGCCATTAAAATCGACCTTATTTGCCAAAGCACGTGATTCCAGACATCCCTGGACTTGTTAATTTTTCAGTTTAAAAAAGTAATCTTGATTTCTAAACTAAATTTTACAGAAAGAAATCTCATTGTAGTTGGAAACTACACCCTTGTAACTCTAAGGCAAATTAAGAGCAGACCACCCTTTGTTTGGGTTGGCACTGGAGGGCACTTTAACACCTGTGTTATTTTCTTATACTCCAAGAGCAGCCACTCATTCATTTCCATTCCAACACAGCATTTTTCACCTCTGTCTCTGCCTGTGGTTGCCACAGAAATTTCAGCATGGCTGGGGTGATAGAATATATGATTTTTCACAGTTTGACAGAGACTGTTTTGAAAAAAGGAGATCCTTTTCTTTTCCCCAGAAGAGTAACTTTAAGTGTGGGCAAAATATTCTGAAAACTTCTTAGCAATACTGGCAAAAAAAAAGTTTTCCTGAAGCTCATTTTTTTTTCCATATTTTTTACTTATCCCACCACCTCTTAATGCTTTGCAACTAGTGCTTTCCCAGTGAAATTTGACTCTTAATTTCACTTTCCATTTTTGAAATAACTTCATTTGACCATAATTGCTAAAAAGTTCAGCTTTTCACCAATGGGTTGCTACAGGAAAAGATGAATACAAGTCTTACTTGGGCATGGAGAGATAATGTGAGCAGATATCAGTGGTAAAGTCTGTCTACTGCATAAGTGCGGGTGTGCATTTTTGAAACGGAAATGCAAAAATATACATGCTGAAACTACATAAAATACAAGAAAAGGACGAAAAAGCACCAAAACAGTGCACCATTTCCCATCTATTCTGCATCCCGTTTGGTGAAGAAAACTCTGCAGTGTCATGCAAGAAACCTTAAAATGGATATTGAGTGCAGATGCGGTGCAGCCAAAAGACAGAGCTTTGATAACCGAGTATTTTGCAGTCTCCTGTTCTGTTTTAAGAGGGAATGCAGCCATCACAGATCAACAAGGATGCTGTCAGGTGGGTGAGATGCATATGGCTCATATGAACAGGCACAGTTAGTGCAGGCAAGAAAACATGTCTTGAAAAATGACCCCTCTTCCCCAGGGGATTTGGCAAGAACCAGCAGAAAGGATTAAGAAACCCCACTGCCCATGGCAAGCTCATTTATTGTTCCTTGCTTTTGGGCACCTCTGAAACAGCAGTTAGGTTTGTGTGGTGACCAGCACTGACCTGATGCAAGTTCATACTCTAACCAGCACTGTCCTCATGCAGCTCCAAGCCAAACATCCTCTGTATGTCTGTGCAAGTATTTGGCATCCCATTGAAGTGCAATTTGCCTTAATCAGAAATAGATTTTTACTGGCTGCTCACTGATTACCGGGTGTTATGGAAAGGGGGAGGAAGACCCAAAGGGCCACCACTGCACCCGCCCTCCAATACTGCATGGGCAGCACGTCACTCATCCCTGCTGCGGGCAGCCCACCACCCTGTCGAACGCTGAGCCTCAGCATCACTCCCACTCCGCCTCTCGCCCACGACGCCTTTGTGGGCAGCTGCGGCAAGGAGGGCAGCTGGCAGGCAGATGGGGGGCAGGCGCCTTCAAAGGAACTGCCAGCCACTTCCCGGGGATGGCGGCAGCACCACAGCCTGCCGCAGGCATCAAAAATGGATGGGTTTCCCAGGCCCTGCTGGCGTGTTGCGCCTTGGGTCTCAGCCACCACTTCTCCTACTGCCCCCTGCTAGGGTCAATGGGGCAAGGAGCCCCCACCAGGGCTGACCCCTCTGGGCAGTGTCATGCAAAATACAGGACAGAGGCAGGACCAGCTGGACCCCAGTCTGGGGCATGGTGGTGGGATGCAAACAGGGATGTACAATCGCCTTTTGAGGCATGTAGGCTGGGGAGCACAGAAACGAGGCCAGGACTGCAGGGATGTGAACAGGAGAGGGCCAGGTCCCAGGTGAAGGCAGCTTATCAGAGCTGGAGAGACATCCCCACTAACGTCCAGGCGAGATGGAGGAGAGCTGCCCACCTGGGTAGGCATGGCGGGGAGCAAAACACGGTGGATAGATGGAAGGCTCAGCATGGTCCCATCCCCTGAGTCATCAGCTGGGACAGCCTGAGTGGGGCACACTGCACATCGCCACTGCTTTCTCCCATAAAAACCCCAGACCCTCAACCCAGCAGCTCAGCTCCCCTGGCTGCTGAGCCCCCGCCACCCAGGCCAGCAGGGCTGGGTGTCTCTGGGACAGCCTGACCTGACTGCTGCTCTCAGCCCCTGCTCCTGCCACCCCGGAGCCAACTGCTTCACAGCACATTTCCCTGCTGTGCTCCAAGGGCTATGTCTTTGGGAAGTACTTTTGCAGCAATAAAGCAGCATTTTCACTGGGAAAAGCTGCATTTTAATAGTAAACGGAGAGGACTGTTAAAAGCTGCAGCAGGCCCTGTTTGGCGCCAGTCATAGCTTTTTTTTTTCCCTCCTCCATATGTACCCCATATGCAAGTACAGCTGAGAAGCTGACATAGAAATTTTTTAAAAAGGAGAGAAATGTCTGAAACTGCCCTGAGAAGGATGTTCTGGGCTTTTTAACTCTGCCTTTGCAAAAGCTGTGAAGACCCCAGACATCTCTTACATCTGCACTTTTGAATTCCCTCCTTGCAGGTAATTGCTAACATGGATAACCGTGATGGGGTGTAGAGGAGAGACCTTTCCACTCCTTATGCCCTCTCCACAGCCCAGCTGCCATCCTGTGCCATGAGAACACCTCCACGGCTGACACAGCATAGGCAGGTGAGCCCCAATAACACCAAGTCCTTACTTTGCAAGGATTTTCACAGCTGTGATGGGTCTAGGATGGCAGAGATGGGTCTGCAATGGCGCTCCCATCCCAGCCTCTCCTACAGCACCTCCACTGCCATGAGTCCAGGGCTTCCAACACTGTCTGATGCATGAACCTACTCTCACCTCATGAGTTCCTCCTAGCACAGAGTAGGGGGACATCCAGAACCAAAATCCATCTCCGGGCTTGGTTTTATGACCCAAGTTTAACGACAGAAGAAGCATGGCACTCCCCTGCTCTGTCAGTGGAGAAGTCATGCTCACAAGCTCCTTCTTCAGTTTCAGCTGAAGAATTCATTGCCCTTGGATTCATGGGTTGCATGTGGATGGGCTTGTTTGTGTCTTTTGCTTCCTGCAGCTCACAGGCAATATTAAATACCTTCCCTTCTTCATACATCCATGTGAAATATGTCATGAAAGAAAAAAGACATTAAATAACCTCTACACAAGTACAAACATTCCTTGGACTCTTTCCTTTCATGCCCTGAAGCACCCTCAATGCTCACAGGATTCACCTTGGTTTCTAAACCAAAATACTGTCTTTAATCAGGCAGCATGAGAAATACATAGATCTGGAGGGAAAAAACCCACATCCTTGCATTTGTTTGTTTTAGTTTTCTCATCATACTCTCACCTTTAGGATTAGCTGAGAGTCCCTGCAGATATTCAAAATTCTCCTTTTGAAACCTCTGGAATGTTCATCAGGTCTCCAAATCTGTCTGCTGTGACTCACTTTGTGCTAATGGTCGTGTACCTAAAGACAGCATCATACTTGCTGTGAAGGTGGCTCCTCTCTTCCTGCCTCCTCTCCCATTGTTTCCTGCAAGGCACTCTGAGTCCTCCACCAAGTACCACCTCGGTGGCCTGTACACATCACTGCCATGTGGTTGCTCCTTGTGGGGTCAGGGACCTTCTGCTCCCCAAAGGATGCCCTGTGGAGAGGCTTCTGCTCAAATGTCCTTCCATGAGAGCAAGCGGAGGGGAGACTAGTTCTTGCATGCATCTGAAGAAATGGGGGGTATGTTCCCAAAACTAAATGCATTGAGTTTGCCAGGAGCATTTTACATGTGGACAGATGCTGTGATGTCATTCCCTATTTTTTTAATATTTGTCAAATGTACGTTAGCATAGAGAAGTCTGCAACTGATACTCACAGACTCAGAGTCTTTCCCTGCCCCAAGTCCCAGACCCAGATTTCCACTTGTTTGCTGTATCCTCAAGCTTCTACAACTCCTCTAGCATGGTCTTGCAAGTAATTTGGTGTTACTTGTATTTCAATGGTGTTCAGCACTATCACTGTGCCAGACATTGTCTCACTAGGCAAATCAGACAAAGCAAGGGCAGATGTAGTATTTCCACCCCCTTTTTACACCTAGGCCAAGAGAAATTACGGGGAATTTAGAAGGACCCAAACTGCAGCATGAAAAGCTCTTTGTAAACTGATCAGGCTCCTGGGCGGCTGCAGTGCTTGTGTTTCCCCCAGCAAACATCCGCTTTTTTGAAGTTCTGGTCCTTGTTCCCACATGGACCGCAGGGTTTGTGACCCTTTCAGTGATGCACAAACGAATGAGGGATCAGGCTTCTCCAGGCTCCCCACCACGCCTCCCAGATGGTCCCTAAACACCAAGGATGCCTTTTTCCCCAGCCAAAACCCCAATCTCCATTTCCAAGTGCTCCATGGTGGTAGTGCCCAGCTTCCAGCAACATGTCCATGATGGGGCCACCTGAGCACCAGTTGCTACAGCCTGTGCCCTCCTCACAAAAAGCATGAGGAATGACAACTGGCTGCTGATTGCTCTCTTCTGCAGTGCGTTTTAAAACATTACGTCCCTTTTCATGGCCCATCAGGTCCCCTAAGTCCTTCCTTGCTTGTTAAAAAGTACCAGGAGGATGGAGATGAAGATATGAGTCTTCTTGGCTTGTTCCACAGCTAAGAGAAATTTGAGGCTGCATCCCTTCCCACGGGGAGAGAAGAAGGGCTACCAGCCACAGATGGGACTTCCTCTGGGACCAGCTCATTGGGGACCAACCCTCAGAGAGCATCACCCTCTCTCAGCAGTAAGACAGAGAGGAGAAGCAGACGAGAAAGGAAGATGCATGGCAGGGAGTAGAGCTGAGGAGTGATGGATTTAGGCAGTGGACTGTGACAGGGAAAGGTATTTTTTACAGGTTTCCCTATTACCTACTGAAAAAGATAATTTTTGATCCTGTTTTGGCCTTTGTTTACATTTCAGTAAAGCAGACAATGACGCAGTATACGATTCTCTTACAAAGAGCAAGTTTTCTTTATAAAGATGTCTCACTGTAATAAACACAATGCTTGATGCTACTTAGGTCACTTTCTTATGTGGAAAGTTAGGCAAAATATTCAAAAACCTATGGCAATTAGTATCTTTTCTATAGCTTTTAGGAGTCATCCTTGAATGGAGACAAAATTCACTGGAATATCCTATAGGGTAGAAAAAGTAAGAATCGTTATTTTCTATTAAAACCTTTAGGACATTTTCTTCAAAACCTCTTTAAAACAATTAGTCTTTAGGAGATCCAAATGCCTCTGAGTTTTGTTCTACTGCTTGAAGTGTTGTTTTAGAACCACTTCAGCCCTGTTAATGTGTCTGCCAGACAATGCAGCTGATATGAATTCACCATTAATTGGAGAGTGGGGCTTCACATGTACCAGACTAAGTGATTTACTTTCAAAGTGCTGTTATTAGGGTTGTAGACTGTGTTTGGTTGCTTAGAAACCATCCTTATCGATGATTCAAGTTTTCTCCTGATAGCATGGTGAACAGATAGAACCTTTATTTTTCTCTCAGCAGTTGTCAGGAGGAACTATTTTATTAAAACTGCTGCAAAAGGCAGTATCCCTCCATGGACACGGCAATAGTATAGTGGGCATGCTGATTTAAGCCAAAGAGGTACATTATTCCAAAGGAGCAAAAATTATTTTAGAAAACAGTATTTGGCAGCACGATGCTCAGAGACCTATTATTCAGCTGGGGGAAGAGGAAGAAAAAACTTTCCCATCAAGTGGGAAGACATATCTGACAAACAGCATATCTAACAAGCAACAAATGCTAAGAAGAAGGTCTCTGTAATGTTTCATTAAAACCACAGACACATTACCAATGTGGACTTTAGGCTGCAACTCATTAGTAAATGAATTCTATCTGTGACAGCCTTGTCAAACTCAAGCTTTACTGATTACATTTAGCTTTTAGGCAGTAATCCCCAGGGAAAGTGATTTATTTCAGCACTTGATGAGTTACTCCATCGATGGTAGTGATAATGACATTATCTTGACATAGGTTAGCATTTATAGGCCTCTTGGAAGGAATGAGTGTTCAAGGGGGATTTAAATGAAGACAGGAGGGAAGCCAAGCACGATGGTGCGAGAATAGTTAGATATGTTTGGAAAGTACAGCCCACCTGTAATAGCGAAGGGTTTTACAAAGCTGGGCAAATGCTCTGCTGGATACCTTTCACAGGTTAAAGCAGAGAGTGCTGAGATGAAATGACCCCCAGGTTAGACAGCAAGCCTGCAGCAGAGGGGGATCACCAGCTGCCCACCGCCCTCCCTCCTCTCCCAGCCCAGTGCCCTGCTGTGTACGGGGGCTGAGCAAAGCTGTCTTCATCTCCTCTCATCTCACAGCTAAACCAGGGGCTGCAGCAGGGAATGAAACCCTTCTCATCTCCTGCTCCCAACAGGGAAGTTCTCCCGGTGTAATGAGGAAATTAAATTGAACATGTGATTACCAGGGGGTAATGATGTGCAAAACCAGAGAAAGGTACAGACACAAGCAGAGCACTGAGTCAGGATGCTGTGAGGAGTAGAAACAGGGTGTTAATGGCTAAGACTAATGCCTACAGGCTTCCTCACTAGACAGCAAAGAGAGAAAGAGGGACAGATCAGAGCAGCCAGCAGCTCTGACTCCCCTTTAGACAATCCTTTTTCTTTCACTGTCCTTGGATCAACAGAAAGACATTGGGATCCTTAAGATCAAGGGCATACCCCCTTGGAGTCCAGGCATTAATACTACCAAAGGAATTCACGTTTCAACTTCACACATCTACCATGGTGATTCATGCAATACAGACCTGGTGGTTCAAACAATAAATATGCATCTTAACTAGCAAGACATGGAACAGGAGCTCCAGTAGAAATCAGAGTTGCCTTTGAGATATGTCTGATACAGGTACCACAGGTGAGATTGATCCACAAGATCCCAAGTTCACCAGTCTGAGCTATGAAGATGCTCTCTGCAATGCAGGGCACAAAACCTGAGCCCAGCCAAGGCCAGGAACCAAGGCTGTCCCAGCCACAGCTGTTTGGAAACCCCTTAGTTTGAGAATCTTTTTCAGTTTAGAAGAAATCAAACAGGGATCTGTAAACACTCAACAACCCTTTTGCAGATCCAAAGTGTGCTATTAAGGTTTCTGTTGTCATCCAGCTGGCCTAGCAAGGCTCCTTCTCTATAAGGAATGCACAGCAAGCCACCCTGGGTGTGCCATGGCCATAAAATTGAAGCACTAGTGCATTTGAGGATTGATGCACTCATAATCTCTAAGACAACATCACAATCTCAATTCTGCTGATCTGTCTTTACAGAAAATATTGCAAAAACTTACTCTGTGGCAGCAGCATCTGCAGGCCTTGTGCAAATTCAGAAGAAGGTTTTATGTGTGCTGAAATTGCTCTGTCAATTTTCACTTGAGAATATGTCTCTCAAAGTGCAATGAACATGTGCCATGTCATAGTGATCCAGTGTCACCCTAGCTGTAACAATGAAAGCAACAACAGCTTACCTTTTTCAGTAATTAATTCTAATCCAAGAAGACATAGGTGAGTAACTGCAAGAATGAAAGCTATTACACCTCCAAGAAATAAAATTTAATCTTCTTTCTTTTTCAGCTCCAGTGTTCAGCTGGACCACAAAGTTGCTTCTGTTGCAGTTCACAAGTGATATGATTAAATAGGAAATCTACTATTACTGTTTTTAAGGCAATAATACCTTTTAATATCCAGAGCAACATCATATCAAGTGAGTTTGAGATAGGACCTGCAAAATTCAATTACAATTTTTGGGAGGGAGTCTAAACCATAGGTAGCAAATGGGTAGATTTTAGAAAAATGTATTTTCTTATTTAGGGAAAAAGGTGCAGAACGTTAGGCTAGCACATAGTCCTGAGAGGCTGTTTCAAAATAAAAAATCTACATATTAAGTCTTTCACTGGATCGCTGTCATATATACTGTAAAAGGAAAGGAGTGGACTTCAATTTGTCAAATGACCATGGTTATCGTAAATATTAATGAAACATTATCTCAGAGCGATTGTCAGTAAAGAATAATTCTGGAGGAACTGCAGGAGGAGATGAAGAACTGAAGCGATGTTTCCTCTGACACACCTGGCTCTGACTGGTACTGGGGGCAGTGTATGAGCAAACCCCTGCGGGGCACCAGCTCCTAAATTCTCAGCTCAGTTTAGGAAGCAGTTGGAAGTGCTGTGTGTGAATTAAAATAAAAACTATAAGGGTAAATGAAGTGAATTGTTTAGCCATGAGGTTAAATTACCAAGTAATGCAGAGAATAATACTTTTCACCATGTAGCCATATTAATATCCATACACACCAGTGAGTTTTGAAAAGAACACGGGTCAGAGCCACCAGCAATACTTGGCTGCTGTGCTATTCCAAATGGCCTGTCTGTGCTGAGGACAATGCAAAACATGATTTTATTAATCTTTCATTCTAATTTCATGGCACTCAGCAGTGTTTGTGACTGCACACAATGACAGGCACCAGTCCAGAGCCTGTGCTGGCACAAGCTAGGTTTGTTCCACTGACCCCAGCAGAGCCGTGCTGATTTATGCCAGCTGAAATCTGACCCGTAATTTCTGCCTCGGAAGGATTAAACATAATTACTTCTTTATGCCTGACCCACAGCGCAGGGATATCCCAGCATCACAAACCCGAGGGTACCCATCTCTCCCCTCGACTGTAGTAAACATGCCCATTCAAGTCAATCTCACGACAGCTGCCTGGCAAGAAGCAGAAACTGTGCTGTGTCACCAGACCCATTGACCGGTTGGATTGGCCACGAGGGGCCACGTGCCGGGATTTTCAGAGCCATGGGGGGCTCCACAGGGCTCCCAACGCCCGCCCTGGTGGGAGCTGCTTTCAACACCAGCCCCATTGGATAGCAGGCCCTGAGAACCAGCTCCTGAGGCCTCCCTCAAAGGGAAGGGGGGCTTGACCCTTTAAAGGGGTCCTCCTTGTGCTTGGTCTGGAGATGCTCTTAGGGTGCCCTTGGTCTGGCAATTCTGGAGAAGGGTGAGTGCAGGATCCTTGCAACACCACACGTGTTTTGTCTATCACCGCTCCATCCATGATGCCCTCCTGCCATCTCTCTCTGCCTCCTTATTTTTCTACCACTAAACTACCCTTCTTGAAAGCTAATATGGACTGGGCAGACTCATGCATAACTCCAGGTTTTGCAGTATACCCTGAAAGTTTCCAAATCTTGGACCATCAGGGAAGCAGAGGGCACTGTCCAGGGGACGATTTAACACCAAGGTCCCGATACCTGGACAGTGCTCCTGCTCGTGATGGCTCATGGGCAGAGACACTTGATGCAGGCCCTTTGAGGCGAATAATTTTGGACTTTAGAGGTTAAAACACAAGCACCTTAGATTGCCTCCTGGTGCCAGAATCAAGCAGGGCCCTGCCCAGTTCCCAGCATGATCCATCACCCATGGGAAGCACTGCTGAATGAGGACACATTGCCACACTGTCCTGCGCTCACTGTAGTTTGACAAATGCTTATAAGCAGCATCTTACATAGAGCCCATTGTAGTTATCATGCCCTAGGGCTGTGTCCTTTCTTTCCAAGCAGAAGAGGTTGAAAGCATGCATGGAAACTATTTCTCACTGGGCACATTGGTGCAGAGAAATCCAACAGCCTTTTTCCCCCATGCTTCTCAGCCTACACACCCTCACTCACAGTCCTCTCAGCCTTCTGGTTTATGCAACTATTAGGATAGTTTAAGGCACCTGCTCGTGAACAATTTGAAATAGAATAATTATTTTCTGTTCCCCAGTTAAACAGGTTTCCTGGTGATGGATCTACGGAGTGGACAGGAAGAACATGCACAAAATGCATGGCATTCCCCCCTGGGCAACTCAAGACAAGGCAGCATGCTAGGGAAATCCTAGCTCTGATAAAGTCAATGGTCACCTGCTACAACAGCGTTAGGATTTTGCCTCAATTTTTTTTTTTTTTTTTTCTGTATGGAACTGAGCAATCTGTTACATGAGGAACGGTTGGCTGGGTTTGTTTTGCAAAGTATAGCTGGGAATGTCATGATGCCTGCCTTCCATGTAGGCACAAACCAATGGCTTGGGTATAATAATTTAAAAATCTCCCATCACTAAGCTGTACCTATATGAAGTTGATTTCACTGTGTCTCTTCTCTTGAAGACTTGCTGAAATGCTGTTGTTAACCCTAAGGTATATCTCCTTATTTCTCTGAAGAGTATACACTGGTTCATTAATTTTGCCATTTCATCTGGGAAAGATCAAATCTGGAAACTTTTTTTCTTTTTTTTTTCTGTTCTCTTTAACTTGGTAATTACACTGTCTGTGAGAAAACAGAGCAGAAAGGAAATTGCTTCTAAAGGACATGGTAATAAACGTGTCACGTATATCACTTAGCTGGGTTGTGTTTATTATTAACTTGGAATGGGAGAAGACTCGAGCCGTGGTGCGGGAGCATGATGGACTGGTTTTCCCGGGAGTGTAATTCCAGGCTGCACTGATTATCCCACATTTGCACTGTGGAGATCCAGCCCATGCAGCATGCCCCATTAGCCGAGCGAGGGACATGGGAATCCTACCACTGAATACATTTCTTCACAGTTCAGCAGCAAGGAATTCCCTAACTTTTCCCCCTTTGCTAATTTCCACTAACTGAGGATCCGACTCATTTTAATTAAACCAGTATGTACCGAGAATAACTCCTCTGACTTCACATTAATGTCAGCCAACAGAGATGAAAATCTGCCTTGCAGTGCCTCTTCCTTGGCAGTTGTCAATTCAATGAACGTCAGCTGTGATTAACTGAACTCTAGCACCTGTAGAGACGAACTTAAAGATGGTGGCTCAATGTTGAATCCCAGACAGGTCTTTGAAGGCAGTGGATGAGAAATCGTAAGAAAAGTCTTACAAATTTCAGTGCAACCAAGATTTCACCTTTATCTCTAAAGCATGTATATATTCAGGATAGATTTGCTATCCTACTGCTTTAGATCACTCCCAAGCTGTAAAACAGAGCTAAATTAAACAAGCAGCTGCTTAGTCTGGGTTTACTGCTGCTTTGCATAAGGGGAATGGCAAAAAGCAGCTCGCACATGTAGTTGACTCTGGCCAAAGCTTGCCCAGATTTTTCTGTTGGAATAATTTCCTTCACAGAAAGACCATGGATGGGGAACCAAGTAGCCATTACAGGTTAGATTTTGGATAATGCTGGAGCTAGAGAAATGGTTTAGGCACCTGGTTGTATTTTGGAGCTCCTTTGTTTTTAGCAAAACCTGGAGTAGCTCTGCTTGGAGGCGTGAAAGTGGCTGTATCAAGGCCCCCAGGGCAGACACCTGGCTTTGAAAATGGGGGCAGGTAGGAACAACCTCTCCATGGTGCATGATGGGAACCTGGAAGACAGTGAAATATCACACAGATTTAGGGACAACATTCAGATCACCTGACTGTGGGTCACTTCATGAAGACGAGTGCGCAGAAGTGATGCTCAGTGAGGAAACGTATGCTCTGATGGGGGCCAGGTCACAGCGATGTCCAGGTCGAACGGGGCCAGTTTAGTCCTCAGTTGACAGTTCCAGGGTGAACACTAGGCACAATCAAAAAAAAACCCCCCACACATATCCACAGCTCCTTCCCTGTCACATAAAGTACATTTCTCAGGGAACATATCTTGAAAGATATACATTGTTTTTTGTTTTTTTCAGGAAATTAAAAAGGTGACATCCACCCCCCAAAACTGTTTCTGCCTAATTTAAGATAATAAGCTCCACCAAAACAGCAATTATTCTCCTGTTTGTTCACTGCCTCTGTTCATTATGTGTGTGTGTGTATTATTGCTATTTATCAGTAATCTCCTTGGAGCTATACAATGACACGAGATTATGACATTCACTGCTCCCAGTGCTTGCTATACCAAACACAAACAAATGATCAGCAAGAACCATAACAACCGAGCCTCTCATTTGAGCCAACCTTTGATCTGTGGTTGGGGATTCTAGGAATCAAAAGGTGGCTTGCCAGATTGTCAGGACCTTGAGTTTTTATATGCTCCATCAGAAAAAGCGAGTACTTTGGCTAGGGCACATTCGATGCACATTCTTTGGAGGACGCTAGGACTTTTTCCTTGGTTTGGGATTTTTTTTGCCGCACACATGGCATTGGTTTGAAAGTATTTAAATGGTGATTATCCCTTATTTTCCTACTTTATTGGCAACAATGAATCGTAGGGATAAACAGAATATATGCAATGGTGCAATAGAAATAAAAGCACATTTCTGAGTTAAGAAAATGAACTGTGGAGCAAAGACCACAGCGCAATTACACAAGTTTATTCACTGATGGAACTAAGTGCTGTGGCAGGCAATTATTTCCAGATCTTACCATGCAAGAAAGGCAAACTGTTTGCTGGAGAGCATTCATGAGGGTCAGATGATGGAGGAAAAGGCCAGGAAGACAAGAAGGAAAGCTTTCACATCCCTTTTTCAAGCTGTCACATGAAAGAAATGCCTGCAGTAACATTCAGTGAATGTGAACAGGGGGACGTTTGCAAACTGCCAAAATGTCCCTCAGTGGGGCAGAGAGAGGAGGGAAAAGAAAATTATCATTAAATAAAACAATAAGAGAACTGTTGCCATTTCATGTTATTTTTGTCATCCAGAGCTGAGTGAAGAGAAACAAGTCGTGCCCGTCTGGTATGTGCTACCATGATGCTGTTATAGGTACGATACGGACTTCTCAAGCGCTGTTAGTGAGGGGCAACTCGATGTAGTTGCCGGTTATATTCCTTGAGTATTTAATGGCAACCATGAGGAACCCATCACCGTAAAAGCAGAGTCAGTAAAGGTCTTGGGCTTGACTCATCATCACATGAGAAAAACAGTGGTGCTAAAAGCATGTTCTCTGAGCCCCATCCCAGCTGCAAAATCACCTGGGCTGGTTCAGAAACCCTACTGTTGCATACACCACATAAGCCACACATGCTTATAGACTTCTGCTGAGTGGGGACTTTTGCTATTTGCTGTTCAGCCCTGAGTCGGCAGCTTGGCGGCTGTAGGACCCCTAGATGATGGTCAGAGATCGGCCCCTTGGGCGGGCCCCCTCTCTCCCCCTGACCACAGAGGGGACCCAAAGCACATGTGCTTCTACCAAAGACACCTGAGTGAGGTGTTCAAAGCTGGGTGGGGTGGCTCTGGACCAGTAGGCACATGTACAGCCATCTCAAGACTCAGGCAAATGCACCCGTTCCTGTGGGCACAACAGCTCCATTAGCCCAGGGAGCTGCTCAGAATGAAGTGATGCTGCAGAGAAAGCTCCTCAGGAAACGCAGCCATTCAGGCATAAGAGAGCGAGTCCTGCTATCTATAGATAACGGGCTGAAAAACAGGAAATGGAGATCAGGAGTAGACAGTCAGTTCTCACAACGGCAGCGTGATAGCAGTGATCTTCCACAGGGGTGTGTGCCGCGACCTCAGCTGCTCAGCGTCTTCATAAATGGCCTGGAAAAGGGGTGAGGTGAGAGGTGAGAGAGTTTACCACTGATAAGAAGTTATCTGAGGACAAGGACACACTGTGAAAACTGCAGACAGGGTGAGTGGTCAAAGGGCAGATGAAATTCAACACATATAACTGCAAAACTAGATATTTTGAGGGGGGGAAGAGAGTCCTAGATTCATGCAGGCTCTGCACAGACCACTGCTGGTCAAGAGCCGGGCCCTGTGTTTAGTGTCCACCAAAGCACGAGCTCAGCCCTTGGCAGCTGTCAAGAAAGCAAGTCAAGCACTAGTAACCTGAAGGAATGGAACAGCAACCTCAGAGGCTGGCAGGGGAAGCATCACAAGCCCTGTCCTCCCTCCTCCCAAAACATCAGGCCACAGCTGGAGATGGACGCTGGGCTGGATGCAAAACCAGTCTAACCCACACAGCCAACCTTTCTCCGTCAGTCACGGTGTAACCTCAGTATGCATCCAGGGCAGGAAGTCTCTGCACCACACAGTGTCAGAGACACGGCCTTTCTCTCTCCATGCCCCATAAAATGAAAAGATATGCAAATAATATGAAAATGAGGCTCCTACACCTTTCTACAAAGATAGCATACTCCCAATCAATGACTGAATTTCTTCCCAGCCCTTAACAATGGGGTATGAAATGTCAATACCCAAAGCAAACACCAGAATACCGACCTTGGGAAGGTCCATCACGTTGTTTGTTTGTCAGATGAAAGTTGGCTTTAAAAGCATGTAGCAATAGGTTTATTGCTTTCTGGTTGTTAATAACAACCTACGTTGGTTATGGCAGGAGTCATACAGCTATGCTGTGGGGCACACTCTCTCTTCCCACATGTAGCCGTACTTTTATGATACAGGTCTTGTTGCAGGGCAGCTGGACAGTTTGCCACGTGTTTTCCTTGCTACAGCTTGAAATAATTCCTGGGGACGTGTTATATCCTGAAAGCTGAGACAGCCCCAGACCAGAGGAGCCGGAGAGACGCCTGCACTCTCATTTCAGAAACCGGTTGGTGTGTCACAAGCAGGGAAGTTACACCAAAACACTCATGTTTCAAGTCCCAGATTTCTCCCCGAAGGAAAGACTATATTCATATGGGCTTGAAATAAGTGGCGCTCATCAGAGGGTGATAACGTGCATCATAAGAGGAAAAGAGGTCTTCGTTTTCATCTCGGATGACATGTTTGCTGCTGTGGGAGCTGCTTCTCCCAAAATCATAAAGTGCCACCTCACAGTTTGGCAGCACTTTGTACCAAGGTGTCGGCAGCCTCCGCTGCCCCAGGGACAGCAAGGGATGGGGCAGCAGGGAGAGCTGGTGGGGGATGCACAGGGAGGGTGCAGGGGACAGGTGTGGAGGCACAGTGGGACATGCATTGGGGACATGCAGTTGTCCAACTGTGGGACATGCAGGGTTGGTGGGACATGTGGAGGGTGTGGGGGCACGCATGGCACACAGGGACACTCATGAAGGTGCAGAGGGACATGTGGGACATATGGGAGCATAGCAGAACACGTAGAAAAGCATGAAGGGACAGGTGTGGGAGGACAGCAGGAGATAGGTGGGGAGGCAGTAAGATGCGGGGACATGGTGGGACACATGGGCTCATGGGGAAAGTATGTGGGCATGTGGGGTGAGATGTAGGGGTGTGGGGGCCAGGTATGGTGGGGCATGGTGTGATACAGGGGACAGGACACATGGGGGTCACACAGTGGGGACACACTGGGGATTGAGGGGGGACGTACGAGGCTTCGCTGGGCAGGTGTGCCCACCTCCCATGGGGCCCCACATGTCTTCCAGTGCCACAGGCAGTGGTGGGCAAGGGGACTCAGGGGGATGCACACACTTTGGGGGCCAGAGGAGTGGGCACCAGCAGCCCCAGCTGCACCCCCCTCCCCCCAAAAAAAGTACGTGTGACAGAATTATACACAATAAAACATATATTATATATATAATGATATGTGTATATATACTTACAATTAATTGATATATACATGAAATAAGAAAGCAACGATGCCCAAACAGCGGATCCAGATGGCAAGCAAAAAGCATACTGAAACTCCCACCCACTGCAGAGGAAATGTAGCCAAACCCTGGTAATGTGATGATGGGGTGGTGTGGGGGTGGTAGAGGCATTAGTGGGGCTGTTGGGGGACACCTCAGGTATGCTCCCCCAGGGCCCAGAGCAGTCAGGGTTTCTTTTTCCCTGGCATCCTCTTCAAAAGGGAGGAAAAAAAACACAACCTGCTTGTTCATTGCAAAGCATGCATCTGCCCCAGTGAAACCAGTAGAGGAAGCATCAGAACCCACCCTGCAAAAAAAGTCCATGTGTGTGTGTGTACATATGTCTCTGTGTACAGATGTCTCAGGGGAGTGGTGGCTTTGTGGCCAAAGGGCGCTGAAATCTCCCCTTCACAGCTGCTGCAGCTGTACCTGGGCTCTGACTCTGGCACCACTCCACCGGCAGCGGGTCCACCCAGCCACCAACGCCACCCACCAGCACTTGGACTGCTGAAGCTGACAGTAGCCAAAAGCTGGCTTACGAAGGAGGGCTTTTAATTTAAGACCAGCCTGCCTTTATTTAAAACTCATTTACAGCTCTTGCTTGGTCTAAATTCAACAACAAAAGGAGATAGGTGGAAAGTAAAGTGCAGATGTACTCCTTTCCCTTCCTTCCATCCGAGCAGTGCAGCTTCCCTAGGAAGGAAGGGGGTGATTTCCTGGTGTCCTAAGGGGGATGAGGGAGACCCATAGCTGGGATTTTTGGGTGGCTGGGAGCGGAGCAATCCACTCCGCCTTGGAAGAGGGACTCCAGCTATGTTTGGCCACAATCCAGCTGTACTGTTGAATCACTCTCATGTCTCTGAAGATGAACTTTAAAAGAAAATACATTATGGCTCTTGATATTTTCCAGTCCTTAGGAAATATTGGTACTTTGCTTGTCTTCAAAAAAAATGCAACTCAAAGTCAACTAGTACAAGCTAATTTAAAATGCAGCATTTCTACAGCCCAGTGCCTTTCTGATAACAAGAAGTGAGGGGTTGGTAGGATTTTTTTTTTCATGTTTATTTTAAATCAAGTCAATCTGTTTTTCTCTTTTGCTCCTGCCACTTGTTGATGTGTGAAGCAGCGCTTGTGCTTGGAGCACTCGTGACTGATGGCAGGAGTCACCGCTCATGGCATAAACAGCCTGGGATTCTTGGTTGCTGCTCTGGTGCCTCCTTTGCCCGCAGCCCCACGCAGCTCCAGATCAAGGGGACACTCCCGCTGGGTTGCATTGTGCCAGGTAGTGGGATTTTGCACTTTCTGCCCCAAAATTGCCTTTGAAGCTGGGTTGTCACACTCGGCACTGAGCAGGGGCATTGCTCCGGGTGGGAGGGGGACCTATGTGGATGAGACCCCTCAAGTTGATTGCTCTGAACCTCCCTCTCTGCTCAGCGGCTGCCTCAGGGATGGGGCGCAGACATCGGGATGTGCTGAAAGCCCCCCTGTGCCAGCGGGGACCTGCCCCAGGACTTGCCTCCGCGAGGTGGGTACCCAGAGCAGGAGGAGGAACAGAGGGCTGTCAGAAGACACTAACGGCACTGAAATTAAAAATGGAAAGGAAAAGGAAGAAAAAAGGGAAGCCAAAGTAGAAATTCAGTTATTCTTCAGAGCCGGGGGTAAGGAGTCAGGATGTTACACAGCCTTTACTCCACCACTGCTAAACTCTACCCATTGAACAAGTCTGAACAATTATCAGTATATGTCAGCTATTATTTCAGTCCTGGCAACATCTGCATTCAGAGAACATCTGTTTTTTCTGTGAAGCTGTAAGTGCTATAGTTAACATGCCAGTATTTAATTCTTCTTTTTTTTTTAAGTCTTCAACCTGTTCTGTGAGTACCGTGCTAGTAGTACACATAAAAATGAAACTCAGCAGTCCAAAATTACTATAAATTAATGAACTTCTCCTTTCCATGTTCTTCCCCAGCCCCAGAGCCTGTCTCACCCTGCTTCATTGTACTGACTTGAAATAAACTGAATAGAAGTTGCAATATCTTAGCACATTTCACATAACGATATTCCTGGCACAGGCTGAATCCCATTTGAATGGGATTTCAGGGAGGGGGGTAACAATTTAGCTGGTTGTTGGGAGGAGGTGCTTGTATCAATAGCAACTGAGGCATCTCAACAAGAGAAAAAGAAGAAGAAACCTCCTGGGAGCAATGCTGTGGGGCTGTTGAAGTTTTCAGATCTTGGAGCATCCTCTATTTTATTTACAGCTCTTCTGTGACTAAATATTATTTTCTAATTACTATATTGTGTTTTTTGTCAGTTGGTCTCCTTATCCTTTCTTCGAAGCAACGTGACCACATAGTAAACTGTTTTTGAGGAGCGTTTGCTGTTTGAGGTTAAAAGTTGAAACCACAGAGTTCCTTATCTTGTCTTTCTGTGACTGTTTTTACATGAGCTGGCAGGGCAAAAGACCAAAGCGCTAACAACCAAAATCTTTTTCCCTGCTCCCCACCCATATTTTCAAGGCCACAGGAGGAGAAGTCCCCTGTAGGACCCAGCTGCTGGCTCTTTTTGGTTTTGTTGTCTTCAGACAAGGTATGAACGTGCTTCCAAAGGGTGGGCAGGGAGGGGAGGCATGGGGCTGAGCTGGAAGGTGGAAAGCAGTCACCAGCCTGGTATGGTTCCCCCTGAAACCTGTCTTTGTCACTTAGAAAAAAGCTCTGGAAAATTCAAAAAAGTTCATTTTGCTACCTTTCCTCCTCAAACTTTCAGATTCTATTTAACTGCTGCTGAGTCTTGCTAACAAATGTGTCTAGACACTAAAGCTGGTGGGAATCTTGCTCAATACCTGGTGCACTGGGCAGGGTGAAGCTGCTGGTTGGAGTCTTCTCATGGGCTGCAGGTTGGCATCTGGTGTGGGAGGGTAACGACTGCCACTGCTGCCACTCGAAATAGCTTTAGTAACCCACAAGAGAGGACCCACGTGACAAAATCTGCTCTTGTGGTTTGATTTTAGGTTACAAGCTTATTAGAGACTTCTAACGGGGATGAACTGGGCCACCTTCCCCAGCAGGGATGGGGCTCCTGGGGGGAGTGTCTGGCCCCTGCACTGCACCACGCTCTCTTGGTACCTAGAGGTCTTTCAAACCTTCTCAACCTTTCACAAGCCTTGAAGTGCATTTTGAAGGCATTTGTTTTTCACATGCTCCAGTGGTCATGCTCGATACATCCCAACATGATGTTTTTATATCAGGACAAGCATGCTGGTGTAAATAATTTTGTAAGGCTATCTCCTTCCAGTCTCCCAGAATTGCACAGGTTCAATAAAGTCTGGCCAAGCTGGGTTTGGTACTTAGTCCTGATCTTTAACAACAGCCATAGCTGGGCTTCTGTGGCTTTTTGACACTATAACCTTTAACTAAGAGGGAAAAGATTGGAAAAAAAAGAAGATAAACAGCTTCTTAGACATATCTGATATGTTATCATTATCTCCTTGCTGTGACAAGGTACCCAGCCATTTCAAGCATCCTCAGGCAGACAGCAGAAACGCTGCCTCCTGCGCTCCCTCCCCACACGTTTGTCACATTGAACCAGCCTCGTAGGAACAAATGGCACACGATCTGCCCCAGAGCACCTGGAGCACTGTAAGGCTGAGGAGGAGGAGAAGGAGGAGGAAGAGAAAGCAGTGAGCATGGGAGCTGAAGCATGTTGTGACCAAGAGCAAGTCAACAGTGCACAGCTGACTACGTAGTCTCATCTTCTAAAGTTCATTGCTGGATTTGGGAGACGACACGATTTTTCTAGCGGCAAATGATTGCCTTGATTGATGGATTGATTTCTGAGTGAAAACATTTGTAGCATTGAATCCCGAGCAGCGTACATTATTTGTGCTCAGCCATCAGCAAATTACAAGGAAATTTTGTCTGAGAAACAGAATTTGTTTCGTTATCTGGAGACCCATCTTGAAAACAAAGCGCTGACAATGACCTGGGTTTAGTGCTGTCTCTCAGAAACTCAAATTTTGTTCTTGAATAAGACAGTCAGGGGGGCTGTGTTTAAGCAAACACTTCCTGCTGGCAGAAGCTGTTTCCGAATCGCTCGTTCAATTCCGTGCAAGCCCAGATGGCTTCACCTTGGCAAGTGGGTGACTTCTCCCCACTGCTCGGCCCTCGTCTCAAAGTCTAACCTGAACCCTGCTGCCCCTTCAGATTCAGGCCATTCCTCCTTGAAGTAACTCCCTGCTTTTGTTTCTGTTGGTACCTGTCTCCAAAGCTGTTCCCGTCCTCTCCCTGCTCACTTCTTCCCAGGGAGGACCCTTAGCAACCCCAGGAGTTACATGCACAGGTCCGTGTCTGTCTTCTGTGTATTTGAGCTACTTTTTGTGCACCTTTCCTAAACACCAAAAGTCAAAAACACAAACTGCATCTCAGGCTGGCATCTACAGCTTCATTAACCTCATATCTTTTGCCCATAAACACTCTTTCCTACGGGACCAGCCATCATTTCACTTCTCAATGTTTTTCTTTGAAATGATGTGGCATTTAACCTAACATTTGCCTTGATGGTAACTGCTCCCCATCTCATCCCCAGGGGCTTGGCAGGGGTTTGGGTTCACAGCTTCAGGGTCCCACCCAGGGGGGTGACTGCAAGATGCGAATGCATTGCCTTCCCACCACCCGTGATTGGAAACCTCTCCAAATGGAGACTCCTGACATGCTATGTCAGGAAAGCACATCTTCTCGATAGCTACTCCATCTCCTAGACAGAGCAAGGCCTGATATCTCTTGGACATGAGGATGCTGTGTCATTGTTCCCCTCCTTCTACACTGATTTGCTTCTAGAGCCAGTAGAAGCTGCCAACACCCAGGGTGGGTGCTGCTCGGCTGGGGCTACCTGGTGGCTGGAGCTGCAGAGGGGATGGGAGACCGAATGGCACCTCGCTGCGATGGTGCGAGCAGACTGGAGGTGTTCCTCTTCCAAGGCATCCTGATGTCCAGCATCCCTGCCTGAGCACCAGCCCAGGCACTGCTGCAGGTCAGTGTGAGGGCAGCGTGCCCCATCCAGAGGCAACATAGTCCAGGTCTGGAGGGAGGTGTCTACTCCTTCCCACTGGCTGTTGAGGAAGTGGGGTGACCTGCTCAGCTCTAGCTAATTGTTAATATCTACAATTAATGTGCATATCCCTCTCGGGGTTAAATTAAGGTCTGCAAAGTGCTCGGGAGTGAAAGGCATCCTGTGGATGCACAATGTCACTGCTGCTGAAGGTGTCCTCATCTGTCTGCACAGTGGTGGGAGAGTGAAGCACATTTCCATGAACTGGACCTATTGAGGAACCTGGTGACTTCTCTCTTTTCCTATTTTTTATGGCTAATTCGTCTGTTTCACAAAGGGAGGGATTAACAGGTCTTGCAGCCTGTTCAGAACCACAGGTTGAGAGCATCCTTCCCCCAGGTGCTTGCAGAAGGTGCAGACATTTGGGTGTTGCAGGAGGCAGACCAAGTTGCCACCACCCACTCTTCACACAGCTTCTCCCTGTTTCACCCTTAGCAGGTCAGGGACAGAGCTAATGATGCAATTGCTTTTGCCGATCCTCATGGGACATTTCCCCATCCAACGCCATTCACATCCCCACCTTGCGTCTCTGAGAGCACCCGAGATCTGGCACAGCCACAGGCCCACATGCAGAGGTGAGCTCACCCCTCTGGCCTCGCTGGAGGCTGAAAGCATCCCTCCGTGTGCCCTCCTTGCCTTGGCGCCTCTCACTCCCTTTCTGAGTTTTATTTCCTGTGACAAATTTGCCATGCTGGGTCTGTGGAAAGCAGCTGGAAGGGTTTCATGTCTGCAGTGTTTTTCTCCTTCTTTATCCCCCTCAGCAGGCTTGGATCTATTCAAATCTTCCTTTCTTTTTCCTTTTTTCTTCTTTTCAGTGCAGCTTCCTACAATTTCAGCTTTTTGGCTGACTCGGGGCTTGAAATCTGTCTTTCCTCTTCCCCGGTGCTTCCTCCTGCAGTAACCCTTCATGTGCCACGGGCTTGCTTTCTGCAAGTACATGGATGTGTGTTATGAAGAGCACAGTGGAAAGATGCTGCTTTTTCAGAAGGAGGGCTCCTGCCACTCTCAAATTACCCCCTTAACCTCCCAAAGGTGGTGGGGGCATCAGATGCTTCACCCCACAGATGCAGACACACAAGGGAAGAACGCTGGGGTGATGTGCCTACAGCATCTATACAGCTCCTCATCCTCTCATGTGTTTTTCCAGGAAATAGTGGTTGTGATCCCTGTGTCAGAGCCACCGGAACATGGGGTCTGTCTGCCCCCCCAGCCCTCCTCATGTTTTTAGGATTTGTCATGAAGTTACTGGCACCTGCTCTGAGTGATGGTAAATCTCTGAAGCCACTAGTAAAGAAATAAGACTGATGCCCCAGCTGAACATCATTACCTTTCAATGCCCCACTGTCCCCCTCTTTCTCTCTTTAGCTTTTTCCTAATATTACAGGTAACACATATTTTCCTAATATTACAGGTAACACCCAGCAAAGCCACATATAAGGAATCCCACAGTGAAAAGTTCTCAGGGCACACTGCAAGCTGTGCTGGCTCCAACCTGCAGACGGGTAAGGCGGGTGGATGCCCAGCATCTTGGCATGCAGGAGGACTGCAGGATCAGGCCCTTAGGGACAGTCGGGGAGCACAGCCACTCCGTGTCACAGCTGCCTCTCCTGATCAAGTAGCTGAGCCTCAGTCTTGGACACCCCCAGTTTTGATGGCATAAACGCAAACACATTTCTGGCCATCTTGTGTCTTTTGGGGACTCGCCATAGTCTGATCCAGGAAGGCCAGCAGTCAGCTGCTTTTCCATTTGGCAGATGCCTGTGCAGCTGGGAGCCCATACTGGGATGCCAGTATGATGCCCTACCACCAGCCAGCCACGCTGCTGGCAGCTGCCCATACACGTCCAGCACTTGCAGGAGACAGGTACCTGCCATCTCAGCTGTCGCTGTATCAGGGGTGATGGTTTCATGTTATTAGGTAACAGTTAAAACAGGGCAGAATGAATTATTGGAGGGGAATGGGAACCCTCACTGGGCTTTTGCCAACCTACCTAATGGCAAGAAGCTGCAACAGAAAAGGACATTTTTGCTTTTATACTGAATTTAACCATACTGGTAAGCTGGCCTGGAGCTGGTCTGCTGATTTTCCTCTGCTTTTGCCGAGGTGTATTATTTGTGTGATGACTATGTGTGTGTTTGTTTCTGGACACCAGGTGTTGTGTGTATACTATCATACAATTCTGTTTGACGCTGGAACTTTCAAAAATATTATTATTATTACAAACGAATGCTTACGCACAACAGTGTGACGTTGGCACCAACTTCCCAAATAGCCAGTGCCTGATGGTTTGAGTCAGACATGGCATTCAGCATGCTGATTCCTGGAACAGATCCCCAAGTACCAGAGTTAATCATCTCAAGTTTATGCTCCAGACCAGGCAGCTCTTTAGGGTTTCGCTTTTGTTTAAGAAATGTATTCACCAAAAATATGCTCTTGCTCATCTGGAATTTCTTTTGGACATTAAACAAGCCAATGGCAGTAACACAAGAGTCATCCTTGTTGGACTGGTCAACCTCATCTCTGTTTTTGAACAAGCCAGGCATTCCCAGCTCACAGCCCTGCCAACTCTGCACCCCCATGCTAGTGGCACCATGCAGGAGAGGCTCAGCGCCCGGCAAACCCAGACTGGTCAAAAGCAAATGGCAAAGGAAAGACACCCTCCCCAAAAGCAAGTCATTCTCTAGGAATGTTCTTTCCTACTTTGGCTTCACTTTTTCTCTGTGTTGTTTCTTTTTTCTTATCATTTCATGGCATTTCATTAGTGCTGCATATTGTATAAGAATATCTTACTATTTTTTTATTCTGTTTCATTTTAAAACTATTAAAACCATCTGCCACTTAGTAAACACTAACATATTTTCTTTTCTAGATCAAAGTGTCTCCTGTCTGTGTTGTAATGGAAGTTTGACATTATTTTTTTTACAAGACAGGCAGGAGACACTTTGATCAGGTGCCAAACTGTTTCACTACAACAAACAGGCAACACTCTGAGCTAGAAATGATAAGATGTTATTATGCGCCGTGATGATTTCACGACATGTCAGACGTAATGTTAAAAAATCCCTACAGAACATATAACATTAAATATATCAGTGTGAAATTCCAGATTTTTTAAAAAATGAACAATTTATGAATTGAAAGCATTCCTTTTATATTTTTCCTCTGCAGAGCTGTGACCTTTTTGTAGTGTTTTTTGACTTTTTTTGTAATCCTTTTCATTTCAACAAATCGGTATCTTCTGTCAGAAACACTCCATTGAAAAAATTCTGATGGAGTTGACTTAAAAAGCTTTTCTTGAAAGCCTTTTTTATATTCAAAAGATTATTGTCCCTGTCAGAGAACAAAAGAATCACCTGCTGGCTTTTTTGTCATTCCTAAATAAATTAATTGCTTGAGGATTATTTCATCCATGTTTCTCAAATGCACCGCTCCTCACCACTCCCCCCAGCCCCCTGTACACATGTTTGCCTTTTATCCTGGGTTGCAGGATGCCTCCACAGAGATCCCCCAGCTTTCCAATAACACAAATACTGCACTACAGGCGGGGGGGAAAAAAAAAAAACCCAACACTAAAAAACAACATGCAATTGTCATTTCTGTCTTAATTTGCATGCTGAAGAGAAGGGCTCTTCCATAGTCATCTACGCCAAGTGCCCAGGCACAAAAGAGGGGCTGGGCATGCATGTGAAGCCCCTGAACATGGGAGCTGCATGTGAAGCAGGTGAAGGCAACCAGCCCTTCTTCCTCCCCCTAAAAGTGGGTCTACTCCTGCTTTGTTGAGAAAAGCTATTCTAACTTTCCACACGGACAACCACAGCAAGAAATGGTTAGTTGTCTGCAATGGGCACGACAGCTGGAGGGGGTATCCACAGCCCAGAATACTGGTAGCAGAATGGCAGCAGCATGCACAAGGGGAGCCTGTCTCATCAGCAGGGAAAGACGGACACTCCTCATTTGAAACTTGCAATTTATCTCACCCTAAAAGAGGTGAGAAACTTCAGAGGCCAAAAATTTGGTTCTCCCAATGATTATAAAGGAATCAAGGATTGTTGTAGAAACCAGACAAAAATTGCATCAAAGAAAAGTCTAGTTGGATATTACGGAATAAAACATCGCAAAAACTGGCAGAGGTTGCCCAGAGGGACTGTGGGATTTTAGTCCTTGGAGGTTTCCAAAACCCAGCAGGACATGGCCCTGTGTGACCTGCTCTTATGCCAAACTTAACCCTGCTTTGAGTGAGGAGTTGGATCAGATGACCTCCACAGGTCCCTTAAAGGTTCAGCCATTCTACATCCATGTTACGACATTTCTACAATTATGTGGGTTAAATCCCAGCTCAGGAGACAACAGGCCTCAGGTTTGCCTGAACCTGGTCTTGTATCCTTACCCGCAGCCCACTGCAGCAATGCTATTTGCTGTGTTGGTGGTGGTGCAGATCATTATCTCCCATGCTAGGCATGTACCACTGGAGGCACAGCACCCAACCTTTCCAAGAGAAAGTCCTTGGCTTCCCAGATAACTTCATTTCAAAACATGCATTTGAACCAGCCTGGGGTTGAAGGACTTGTATCACATCACCCAAGGTCAGAAGGAAACCCCAGGCAGCGCCGGTCTGCGGGTGTTTCGGCACGAGGAGTTGTTTGTAGCAATAAAGCCACATGCTGGTGTAGCGTCAACACGCGGAGCACATCCAAGCGCAGCCCAGGCCACCGCACACCGGGGTTTTGTGTCAGTATGCATAGTACAAACAGACACCAAGCGTGGGCCACTTCACTTTTAGGTCTGCCTTCCTCCCCTGATGCTCTGGGTCAGTGGGTGTCACTGTCCTGAGAATAACTTTCCAGCATCCATGGAGCAAAGGCTGCTCAAGAAACAACTGAGCCTTAGCTCATCTTCTCCCCTTTTAAACGCAGGTTGTTTAGAAACAAAAGCCGTAGGATTGTGTACATTTGTCATTTCAACCCAGCGGTAAGTATTTTAATGTGCAAGAAAACATTATTGAGAGAAAAGGTCAGAAATCCAGAGCCTGGGAAGCTAGAGGGGTGCGTTGGGCATTGCAAACCAACCAACAGGAATTAAAGTCAGGTGTTTCATTCCCTGGGGCTCCCCCAAAATTCACAGCTTTCACGCTTTTCTTCCTGAAAGACTGTATTCAGGGTGCGTCAGCACAAGGCAAAGTTGGTTTATCCTGGAAAGCTGAGAATTCAGGGTTTTCTCCCCTATGAGAAGCAGACCTGCTTTCCACAGGTTGTTTGTTTATTATTACTGTTTTTTCTGTTAGCACCTCTTCCCCTCTCTCACCCTCTCCAGGCAAAAATCAAAGCCTTTTCTACCACCTGCGACGCTTTAGTACTTCATGGAGTTAGCAATTAGCTTGTGCCATTCCTCCACGCTTGATGACCCAGGCGACCACAGGGCCCAGCATGCCCAAGGGCTTCCTTCCTCACCAAGAGCAGCAAACCCCTGGGAAGTGACAACCACAACTCCCAAAGAGCCCATCTCTTCCCAAATGAAAATGTTATGGAGCTGTGGCCTAAATGCAACAGTAGTTTGCCAACAAGTCAGAAACATCAACAAAAATCTCCCCTCTGACCCAGCATAAGGACCACCTGGTGCCCAGGAGCAGATGAACACCACGTGGCACCGTGAACCTGTCCTGTTGCAGGAGGCTCCCATGAGCCATGCCCGCTTGTCTCAGTGAAGAAGGACTTTGATTTGGGCTAGCAAAGTGGGTAGGAGTGATGCACACCAGGATAAACAGAGATCTTGGGCCACAGCAGAAATCCTTGGAGAAGTGCAGCATAGCCTTCAATCACAGCGTTTGACAGCTCACTTGCCTGTGCTTGGCAGCTACCACCGTGTCGGTACTGACTGTACAGCAGGCAGCAAATACCCCATCCTTTGCCAGCAGGAAGAATTTGAAGATTGCCAGGGTACCACGCTGAGGTGCACTATACACTAGTAGCCCAGGTCCCAAATGTGTCATTTAAACACATTTTTGTAAGATGTTCATGCCTCTCCCAGCACTAAAGACATCTCCAGAAGGACTGATCTATTATCCTGCTCCCCTCTTTGAAGTGCCTTGCCCCCCATTAAGTAAACAGTGCAGGAAACCCTTCATATTTACCCGCTCCAGCAAAGCCCTTTGGTTTAACCTTGTCAGGATGCATCTGCCAGAGCGGCAACGTACTGTATGTTCTGTCTCTCTATTTGCATGGGTCAAAGAAACAGGCTGCCTACACAACCATCTTCCAGATGGAGTGGTCCCATACGCATCCAGACCTTTGTTAACAGTTGCCAGACTTACGTGGTACGTGAGAAACGCCTTACATGTAATTATAGGGCTGCAGTGTTTTGCTTAATCGTTTGGCTGACAGTAGAATACAGCTGTCAAAGAAATTGCCCCCTTGGAAACCTCCCTGTCCACACATTTTAGGACAGGCAAGATAAACTAAATCTCTTAACAGGCTCGCGATAGACAGATACAGTTTCATAGGGGATGGGAGAGAAAAGGGTCTAACTTCTATTTTTTAAGAGATTATCTCTCTTTTCCTTTTCTATGTTCCTGCTGTAGTTCTGCAAAGGCGATAGTGCACAAAGGGGACTGGAGATGGGATCGTTACTGCAGCTGGTTATTTTTGTTGGAAATAGCCCTTTGCTATTTTTCAGTCTGGTTGATTTAGCCAGTGGTTTCCGGAGAACAAAAAAGCCAGTGCTTCCTCTCGACCCTTCATTGCAAAATGCAACCTAGCTTTAAGAAACTTGTTGGCAGAGGGTTCCCATTCCTGGGACCTGCCCTCGCTGTTGGGGCCACTGTGAGAAAATGCCCAGGGCTGTAGGGTGGCTGTCCCACCAGGCACTGAAGGACACTAGCCCTGGCTGCCTGGGCACTGTCTGCGAGAGCCTCTTCTCCAGGGAAGCTCTCTACTACAGAGCAGTTGGTGCTGCACAGTGCCCAGGGTGTAGATACTGTAATAAAAGCACTCCAGAGAGTCTTTTGGGGTGAACAAATGAACGCCATTACTTCTGGAGCAAACTCTGATTTTGAGAGGCTCAGTAGAGCTGCAGCCTTGTGCAACCCCAATTTGAATACTGCTTCTCCTCACCTGTTTGCACAGCTAAAAGGGAGCGGCCATTCGCCTTCTCCATTTTTGTAAACAAGGTTGCAACCTTTATTCCTGCCTTAAGGAACAGATTGAATTGTTTTTGATGATCCAGAACAATGTCACCATTTATTCCCTCTCCAAAAGCAATTAGTATTTCAGCTTGATTATTTGCACATGAGTCACCAGACAAGAAACTATGGGTATATGCTCCTTGATAGAGAAATCCATAAAAGGTATTTAAGATTAAAGATCCAACATATGCTTAACTATCACGAAACTGTCACACATCAAGAAAAAAAAAATCAGCTCCACTTTGTGAACTGGGAAGATTGATCCTGAATTTCTATTTAACCCCAAACCCTTAATTAATTTGTTGCAGCATCAGGGCACCGTAACACCAAAGGCAACTTGTGATACTGTCAGAGCACAGGAACAAGGTTGTTCCAACACAATTTCAGAGCTGTCAAAGCATCCAAAAACCTCCTAAGTCAGGCCCAAACATGTCCTTTAATGTTAAGAAATAATTTGGGATTTTTTTTTCTCTTATTTCTTTTCTGATTTCTAGCTCTGTGTATTGCAGCTCATTGATATTTTCAGCTCTTTTCCTCAGAACCTGAAGGTTAGAAGCTGACACATTCTTAATAGAAGCTACGAGTCTCATAGGAGCAACATGATTGCAGGAGCTCAGATTTTAATGGGAATATCAAATCTATCTGGCATCATGATAAGGTCATCGGAAATTAGCAATACTGAAAGTGTATCCTCGGTTTGCTTCTAACACAGACCATAGCTGATATATATATGTCTGTACTGACGTTGCCAAGTAGCCTCACTGGCAAACTTTGGAGTTAAGTATAGCTAGAAATGAAGTTTTGTGAAAATTTAGACCAAAAGTAAAGTTGCTTTTCTTTTCACTCTTTAAAAAGAAAAAGAAATTGATGTCTGTCAGTTTTCATATGCAACATCTCAAAAGGGTGGACATGCTTTCATTTAAACCTGCCGTTAGCTGGGTTGGCCTCAGCCCCAACAGGATGACATCCTTGTCAGAGAAGGAGAAAGCAAAACTTTGCACAAAACCAGAAGTGAGCCATTTAACAATGTAATCTCTAATAAAAAGCAAATAAAATCAATGCTAATAAGGGATGCCAATACCCAAAGTCCTCTCCTTTTCTGAAAGCGGAGAATTACTTCTTTTAAGTATCCAAGTAGGCAGACGAGGGTGGTGAAGGTGAGGAGACAAAGTCTGCAGAGGACACCATGTTAGCCGTGCGAGCCTACCTGAAACTTCAAGGGACTTGCAGAAGAGCTCACAGGCAACACATCCGGAGTGGAAAACTCTGCATCTGAAGTGATGTCCGTGGGCTAACAGCACAGATTGGGGCCAGTGATGGGCTCCAGGCATATTGCTACACTGGGTGGCAAGTAGAAGCACTAGGGAGCCTGGGGAGACAGGCTGGAAAGGGACAACTGGAAAACAACTGCTCTTGCAGAGTGAGTAAAAGGATGGAAATGAATTTAAACACATGCCTGGAGGACACATCCAAAGGCAACTCTAAAACGTGGGCATCCAGCTGCAGTCTCCTGTTTGGGAAGTCCCTAAGTTGTTGGCTGCTGGAAGGTGAGAAGATGCATGGGGACAAGTACAGCTCCACACCTGCCTTTGTGTGTCTGCTGCTGGCCATGGCCAGTCAGAGGTGCTGGGCTAGGCAGGCTGGGCCAGTCCTCACCAATAGCCCAGGCAAGGCCGTTATGGATGGGTAACACACCGAGTTTCTCAACTTACACTGAGCAGAAAGCATCACTTTAAGCGTAGCAACATCAGTATCACAGTACTTACCCTGGATAGATTAGCAGGAATAGCCACTGCTAAAATACAATCACACTCACACTAGGAGTTCCCAGGACCCCAGCAATGGGCTTGATCTCTAACAGAAACCCCCACCTTTAAGAACATGACCACATCTTTTCAGGCAGTACTTTAGCAACGGCTTTTAAGGGATGAGTTGGCAGGCAGAGTTCCAGTATCTGGGTGCAGTAGTTCTATGCCAGGCACTTCACTAAGCGGTGTGTTTTCTACTCATGTCCTGGGTGCTGCAGCATGCACTTGGTTGGGCGGGAGCTGGAACGGTGATGAACTGCCAGGCTGTGCTGGAAGGACTCCTTCTTCCTCCTAGGATGGACCGGAGTAAGATTTTCGTGACCAAAACCACCAAAAAATCACCATGTGCAGAATTGCCCTCACCTTCTGCAAGGTGCTTTTTGTTTACATTAGTTGGGTTCAGGTTCTTTTGCATTGCTCATTCTTCTTGAGTAATTTAAATGCCCACTTCAAATTTATTTTGCAAAAAGGCAAAGGATCTAACCTTCCTGTAAACAACAGACTGTATATAGGAGAGTTTTTTCCTCTCTAAATTACTAATAACTGACACCTGTAATTTCACATCCCAAAAGGAAATTTTTTTAATGAAATGGGTGTTTGCCACTGAAGCAGCATGGTGAAATGCAAAGAATAGTGGTGCAGGTTGACTTTACCTCTGGGCTGACTGCGAGCAGCCACCCTGAAATGAAATAGGAGCGCTGTGGAAAACCAGAGTGTTTTCCCCTGGGCTACAGGGTGCAAAGGTGCAGCCCTCTCCTTGCCCTATGTGCCTCAGTACTTGCTGGGGGCATTAACCCTCACAAGGAGCACCACAGCTCCTCAGGCGAAGGGTGGGTGGGCAACGGCCAGCTGAAAGCCCCCATCTGATGTCACCTGGTCTTACAGGCTCTCCACCTCCTGAACCAATGGGCTCAGCGTGAATGGCCTGGGGAGTTTGGGCACATATATCTACTCTGCCAAAACCTAGAGTGTCCAGGAGCAGGTTTAAGTACTGGAGGTGTTGAGGATGCTCCAATAGAAAAATAGCCCCAAACCTCCTCACTGGCAACCCTTTAGAACAGATAGGGGCCCATGCTAGACTTCCCTTCCCCTCTAAGATTTCACTTAATTTATTAAAAATATATTAAGAACATCAGTATTGTGAGAGAGGAAAAAAAAAAAAGGGGGCTTTCTCTTCAAGGCTTTTCAAATTTCCCCTGCTTTACATGGTTCATCACGGCAGCTTGGCCCTGGTATCTGCTCCCAGACCTCGCTGGCTACCAAGGCCACCAAAGCAACCCAGAGCTGGAGTAAAATCACTGCCTAGCTCTGACATTTCCAACACCGGTATTGGCATCCAACAGGTCACATCAGAATATGGCCTCTCCCATCATCTCACTCTATCCTAGATCTACCTGAGCACCCCCAGGCCTGAATTATTTGTGTCCTATCATCATTTGGAGCTGCTTCAGTTTTCTCCACATGCCCTGGCAATACAGCTACTGCTGTTCCTTAGAAAGCCCGAGTGCATTTATGGCACTTAAGTAGTAAATAGGACTAATTGCCTTCTGAGCAAACAGGCTGTCCTGGCTCAGATCCTCTACACGAACCCATTAAATGGGGAGCTGCTGTTCATTAAGAGCATGACTGAACTTGATCCACCACCACTGCTCACTTGATTTAATGTTAAAGCTGATGGAGATGGGGTGACGGGCTAGGGAACTTTTTCCTGCACCACCTAGGAGTACTTACACTTCCATCCTCTTCTCACCTCACCCTGACAGACCTGAAGTACTTTCATTGTCACTGTTGGGGTGGATCCATTGTGAACAGCAATGGAGAAAGCCCACAGCTGCAGGGTACTTACCAAGATTTTGCTAAATCCTACAGCCAGGGGGTATAGACAGGTACAGCACCCCGACCCGTTGGGGCTATACTCAGCTGCACTGTCTTGATCCCCGTTTCTTTTTCTCCCATCCCAGGTAAGCATTAAACCTGTTTCTCTATCAACTGGAGGCGGCTGCTCCCTGAAGGCAGGAAAGCTTGCAGTGAGCTGCAAGCCACATTCACTCCCCGCGCCCACCTTTGCTTTTCACTTCTCTTCTGGTTTGGGGTTTTGTCTTTTCTACAAAGAAGCCCAAACAAACCCTTCTGACTGCTTTCACTTGTGATTTTGCGAGGCTTTATAATCAGTCCTTAGAAATGCTTTAAGCAAGACCACTACATCACTTCATAACATCCTTCTGGAGCATTCTTAAACAAGGTTGTGGTCAGAGACGAGCCTGACATCACTCAGAGGTCATATTTACCTCTAGGGTCATGGGAATATTTCCAAAGAGCTGTTTCCTTACAGAGGCTCAGCAGTCTGGCCTGTCCAGGTGTGTTTGGACCTCACTTCGGTCACCTTATAGTGTTCCTGCATTCAAGAATAGTGGCCCTGGAGCAGTTGGTACCAAGGGATATGTACTTACAGCACTGGAGACTGAAGTAAATTGGTGAAAATAAAGAAGCCCAACTTTTTTTGGTACGGACATTCCCATCAATTCATCGTGCTTTCATGCCCATGCAAACGGTGCAATAATTTACCCTTGGAGCACCTTTGGAGCTTCTTCATCCTGCCTCCCAAGGCAGAAAGACAGTACTCTGCTGCAACTACTTTCGATATCTTATAAAGCAGATTTTGTGGCTCCTGTGTGATGCCAAGTTCCTAGCTTCTCCCCTGCTTTGCAAGGAAGAAGAAATAAACCTCTACCTCTGGCCTTTTAACTCAGCCTCCTGTGAGGAATGGGTCCTCATTTCAAACATCTGTAAGTAAGGCCAGCAGGGCAGGAGGGAGGACAAGCCAGTGGCAGGAGGCTGAAGTGCTGGAACAGAGCCTTGCAGGCTGCAGCCCCAGAGAGCCCACAGTGTGGAGGGCACTCTGTTCTGGCAGCGGCCGGTTTCACAGAGATCGTGAGTTTAAGCACATATCTAATTGAATTGCAGATGTCTTTTCTGATGGCTATCTGGTAGCAAAGCTTTGATTAAAGCAGCAGCAGAGAGGCAGAACAGGCTGGTTCTCAGTAATAAAACTAATGGAAGGAAGAATGACCATTTACTGCAGCCTCCACAGGCAGCATAATGCAGGCAGATATTTTGAACAAGATTTTTGGGGGAGATCTGAGAGCTCAGCACAGATACCCAGTTTACAGCTCCTAGAGATCCTAAATGTATGTTGGACTGGAAAGCAGCTGACAGTAATTTAAATAATCCACAAATAAGCTCATCTCCCTCCCTTCCCATACTCCCTGATGAACAACAGATCTACTTTCCTTTCTGAAGGCCATAGGGATTTGTTTTTCTTGACTTTGTTTTTTAAAGGCTGACAAATTTTATTTGCTGCCCTTTTGTTACTTCCAAGATTCAGGTGGATTCACCCTGAGCTTGCACTTGCCAGATCTCAATACCTCGCCATTTTACAGTGCCTTTAGAGCTCCAAAGAGGGAGAACTTTAACACAGCTTTCAGTCCACCCAAACTAGAAGGCTGTAAATTGGGAGTGTTACGACTTTTTTTTTTTGCCTGTAGCCACTTTCTCATGACGACTTGAACCACATCCAATATGTATTACCACATAAACATCACTGAAAAACCACCCCCACCCAGCGCAGCTGAAGAGATGAAATTAAGCTTCAAGATGATCTAAGAACCTGGCTTAGCTCAGGAACAAGGTTTTTGAGAACTGTTTTCCCTTTCCTCAGCTGGCCATTACATTGTACCCAAATTCCTGTTGTGCTACATTTTGGGGGCCTCTTGGCCATATCCTACCCAAACTCTCTTGCCTCTTGGCACAGCACAATTCTCCTGGGGACACCTCAATGAACAACTACCACCTGCGACAGTTTCAAGGAAAGTTGTCACAGTTTTGCTCATTTTTCCTTTTGAACTGCTGCCCTTTTCCAACGTATTTACAATGTAAGGAAGTTAGTTTATTCATGGTTTGGCTTTTAACTTCATTGTTGAGCTTGGCTTCGCTCCTGTTGGAAATCGGACCCTGATTCAGGAGGGCAGTTGCTGGTGTCTGCTGGAAACTCCTTGCCATGCAATTTTCAAATACACTGTTTGTTGGCCTAGCTCAGCACATACTAAATGCAGTCAGAAAAGTCTGCTTACTCATTGCAGGAAAAGGATCGGGCCAGTGGCAGGTGTGAGTATCCTCAAACAAGCATTTCAAATGCCTAAGCTCATTCCAGACTTCCCAGGAGCTCCCTCCAGCAACTGTCCTCCCATTAGTTTCATACATCTGAAGTTACACGGACCATGGTTGGAATTGGGCTAACTTCCAGCTTAGGCAAAGCCTTGGATTTGTAACTTGTTTCAAGTTCGAAACTATCCAGAAAGTTAAAATGCATAATTCCAAAGAGAGAAGAGAAAAGCAAGAAATAATGCAACGTCTGTAAGACATGAACTGTTACTGAAGTACTCAAGATGCTTAACGAGAGGTTTTGCAAATGGCATACATTAAGCTAAACAAGTATGCCTTCAGTCAGCGAGCTTGAGTACTGCTATTTCACCCTACAAGGAATAAATAATAATTAAAATCCTTTGTATTGAGATAAATACATTCACTGTAGCTACAGACATCAAGAGTGGTAATTCCCAAATAGCCTCGCTGGGTTCTTTCTCCAGTTGAAAGATGGGAAGCTGCCTCCCAGGCATTGATTTATTCCGTAAGAATTAGGGAGAGGCATCTCTAAGGCGCTGCATTTACTCTACTGCTGCTGGGAGGTTTTGTCTGGGTGCTCTCGGGACAGTTTTCAGGCATGTTATTTAAGCATATTGCTCTTCCCCAAGTATTTACAGAGCCCCCACAATTTGGACAATCTTGACTTGCCTTAGAATTATTTGCCAAAAATTATTGGTTTAAGTGGAAAAAAGATAGCAACTTGGTCTCCACGATAATTTGCTTAGATCAGTTTATCAGATTGCTATTAAAAATAAAGCAAGTGTGCAGCTAATTGTCAACAAGAAGTTAAATGACAAACAGCTTGAATATAGCCTGAAGAGTTACCGAATTGGAGATATGCAGAGAATAAAGAGGCTGACATATAGAAGACATTACATTTCATTTGATTCTCACTGTGAATGGAAACCTTAGATTCTCAGAGTTTGTACAAAGAAAAATCCTGGTGGAAAAAGATGACACTCTTGTCTATTGATAACATTTGATTTAAAGCACTCTGAAAAATTATTTGTTCTCAAACAAAAGCAGAAATCAAAACAATTCATTCCAGAAGTATTACAACACAGCTGACTGAAACATCTACTCTTTGTTTGGGTCTCAAGTGCAATTTTAGTCCATTTGAATCCATTTCATGAAGAAAGGCTGCAGTTTTGACAGAGCTATTGCTAAAATCATCTCATCAACAAAACATTTCTCTGCCTAACTTTAGCAATCAATAAACAGCTTGAAAAACTGGCTCCATAGTTTTAAAACTATTCAGTACTTAAGTGTAAATGATCAAGATTTGCCAACATTGAAGCACGGTGTGCTAAAATTACTAATGTATTACCTAACCAAAAACCTTCAGACTTCCAGATACTGTATTACAGAACAGTTAAAAAAATAACCTTGGGATTTATAGTATGGTCAGGCTGTTCTTCAAACAAAGTAAAAGAAATAAACCCAGAGGTCAATTTCTTTTTTTAAACAAAAAATAATTCTTTGCAAATTTTCTTAAGTGAAGCGGGTGAAAAAGCCGATCTGCATGTTAAGATTGACTTTTTTATATAGTCAGTGTTATGGCCTGGAAGTACTAAAGAGACATTCAGAATATAAAGGCAACTGGAGACAATTAAGCCATTTAAAAAGCACCAAAATTAGCATTCCTTTTGTTGGATCGAAATAATTCAAGTGCTGTTCTGCCACAAAGGCTATCATCAATTTCTAATTTTAGCTTAATCCATGAAAAAAAGCATCTCCCGTTTCTCTCTGGCGTTTCCTCATTAAGAGCACTCTTAAATTATATACTGAAATCTCAAGAACACAAACTACGAATTAAAGTTCACACTCCCACAAAGACACACTCATGCATGCACTTTGATATACTAATCCCAATAAAGGTAATGCAACTACTTGTGCTGCGATACAGCTAAGCAGTGCCTGAACTGCTGCATGAGTACCCAAAAGCAACAATTTAGCTCTAAATCACACAGAAAGGTGATTTGTCCTGCCTTTGAACCCTCAGCCTTCTCGTTTCCTCTGCTACACCTGACTACTCTCAACAACATGAAGTTCCACAATAGTATCTCCTGATTTTCTTTATATGGAGTGAGCAGTCATATAAGACCTTATAAAAAACTTTGTAACTAACCCTTACATTTTAAGTCAAATTAATTTCTTGTATTCAAATTTTAGGACAAGGCTTTCAAGGTCAAACTAGTGTCCTACTACTTGAAGTACTGACCATTTTATCTCATTAACTGTGAATACTCTTAACTATCCAAGATTCACATCCTCGCCACCAGCAAACACAATCCACTGTAAAACTGCAAATTCCTTCACTCCCTTGGTTGCAGGCTATCAATCGCACCATATCTAGTCATTCACCTAGAAATTTGTAGGTTGAGATTTAGTTGTAATCATCATTACTAAAGAGGAAAGATATTTTTCTTCAGACTGAATTTTTATCTTCACACAGAAGTAGAAATTCTTCTCAACAACTTCAGAAGGCAGAATTAATGCTACGTGCCAAGTTCACAGAGTTTCAACTCACAATATGAAATAATCAAGAGCTGTGGGCGTGAAAGTGAGTTCTTGGACATTGAGATTTCAGCCTGGTCTCATCACTAGTTTTTGAGAGAAGGCGGTGTTATGGCTGACTTGCTGGGGAAGCTGTAACGCTCACTGCCGTTGTCACCCTGAATTAAGGGTGTCGGAGCTGCTGCCAGCATGGGGTGACCTGTGCCCAGGCAAGGGTGCTGCTAAGGAACAACTGTTGCACGAGATTTACACGTTCACGGCTGATCATACAGATGTCTGTGCTCCTGCTTATCCACTACATTCAATGTATAGAAGGCACCCAACAGTCCTGACTGAACAGGATTGGACCAAAACAAGGAGCTTTGCTTAGTCAGGCCCCCAATTCCCCGCTCCTTTGACTCCATGCTCACTGTGTTTTTAAGAAACTGTGGAAAGCAGGAGCTGCATTTTTAGCTGAAACTAAAGCTCTGAAGCTGACAGGCAGGATCTCGCACCCAGACTTATGCTTCCTGACCTCACTGCTCATGTAGAACTGCACTGCAACATGTTGGAAGTGACTGCAGTTAACATTAGTACAATATACAAACAGTGATTTATCAACATTGTATGCTTTATTGAAAGTTGACAAGTGCAACAGTTAAATACATTGACGTGTTACAACTGTTTAGGAGAACATGCACAAAAACATATGCATACTACTATACAGATCATATGCAAAAAATCCATACTGGGAAATCCAATTTTTTTTTTTTTTTTTTAAATTCTTTGCTAGCAGGGTTTGATAATTTCTGGAGTGGTTTTTCCTGTCTTTAACCAAACTACAATGAACAAAGATTTACTTCAAGATAATCAGCAGCCAGGGAACTTCAGAAGTTACACAAACAGCATAAATCTGCCAAATTCTGAACAGTTGCGTAGGTGCATTCTTATTTATGTAGCATTAAAAAAAAAAAAAGACTTTCCAAACTTCTTCAGATCAGCCAATGAAACAACTAAACTTCAATCTGTACAACCTAAATAGTTACAGTTTTCTATTTTACAAAGTAATTACACTAAATACACAAATATACAGTAGGCAAATAACCTTCATTGTAATTATCCTATGACCCAACTGTATGTCACCTACCTGCTTTCTATATATAATACAGATTTATGCACCTGTCCACTGCTTCAGAAAACGGTGCAAATATTTGCACTTAAGGTTTCAGGTGACAATTAAGTGTTAAACACTGAATTTACCTTTCTCCCTCTTCCTCAGATCCTATGCACCAGTCCTCGCTTTGGAACCCCAGTGTACTATGGGGGATTGAGCCATCACTTTTTACTCCAGTCTATTTCTTCATATTTCCAATCTCGAAAAGCACTTGTATCAGTTATATCACTGGATGAGTGGAAGATTTAAAAACAAACCAAAAAAATTCAGGCATGCAGCTTCGTTTCTCAGGCATTTGCAGAAGCTGCTCAAGTCCCCAGTGTACTTGTGCTAATTCTCTGGAAGAAGTTTATTTTATTCAATCAACCTAAGAACAAAGACTCCTTCAAGCCAAAGGGGGAAGGGAGGGAAGAGAGAGACAGATGAGTGCGTAATACAGGGGGGGAGAAGCCTCTCCTGATGTGTGCAGGGCATGGAGTCCTCAGTCTGGGTTGCAATGTGCATTGAAATGGATGAAGGGTGGCTGTGGCGGATTCCCGCTAGTCCTTCTTGCTCTGGGCAGTCCAGAGGCCAGCAATCACGATGGCAATGACATCTTGAACTACGCTGAAGGCCCTGACCCCTGTGATGCCGGCTGAGCAGGCTGCTGTGTTGTCCCTTGTGACTGGGAAGAGGAAGGCGGGGATCCAGTCTGCAGCTGTGCTTGGAACTGGGCAAGCTGCTCTGGGCTGGCGAGTGTTTTTAGCAGAGTGTTTTCTTGCTCCAGCTGGGAGTTCTTCTCTATCAGCTCTTTGATTTGCTCTTTGAGGACCTCCACTTCCTCCCTTACCGCATACATCAAGTGACTCTTTACCAGATCCTGAAATGCAGAAAAGAGCATGTGCGTTAGGAAAGCAGCCCAGTGCCAGGCGCGGGCTCCCACCCAGCTCAGCTGGAGATGCAGCAGATCGACCTTTGCAGAGGGCCGGTGGGAGCCCAGCTCTGCTGGGGTGCAGAGGAGCACCCCAGGGAGGGCCACCAGCCCCCTGCTTGTGCCTGTGGGGCCAGCAGCCCTTCGGCAGAGGGAGTCGGGCCGGGCAAAGCTCTCCCTCGCAGCGGGCAGGCCGTGCCGGGATTCGGCCACCCCCGCGGGGGGTCGGGGTCGGGGACGGGGGTGTCACAGCCCGCTGCCTCCGGCGCCGCCGCGCACGTGCAGCCCCGGGGCAGGCAGCGGGCCCCGCCCCCCGCGCCGGGCCCCGCCCCCACGCCGGGCCCCGCCCCCCGCGCACCGGCTGCAGCCAGTTCTGGGCGCAGGTTGCCGCATTTCCCTCCCTCCCGCCGGCCGTGCGCGGCCGCGGGTGACGTCAGAGCGCGCCCCGGCCAATGAGCGTCCGAGTTATTTATAGCCGGGAGTTAAAGGCTCGGAGTTTGCCTAGCAACAGTCGGCAGAGGCTCCCGTGAGAACGGCTCCAGGCACCGCTCCAGTAACAAAGGGCGGCCGGGCCCCAGGCGCAGCGCGGCGGGACCGCGCCGGGGGCAGGGCGGGGGCCGGACCGGCGGCCGCGGAGCCCCCGAGGGGGAGCCGCCGGCTCCGGGCACCGCGACACCCACGCCGGCCGCCGGGAGAAGGGCACGGCGACGGAGGATGCCCCGGGTGCAGCCCGCGGGGGATGAGCCCGTGTGGCAGGGGTGGCCCGGCGCAGGATGCGCTAGGAGGAGAGTTAAAAAAAAAACAAACCACACTCACCCCAAAACACCCCCCTTTTGGGGGGGGAGGGGAACCCCTCAAACAAACGCCGCTTTCTGCCCCAGCAGCGCCCCTCCCCCGCCGCACGGAGCCGGGATCAATCGTTTGGGGAGGCAGGAGCCAAAAGCGATGCCGTCACTCCCTCCCCGGCATCGATAGCGAAACGTGCGCATTCCTCCCCGCAGGAAGCCTTTGATCAATAAAACGACAACCACCACCAAAAAAATGCCCCCAGAACCAAACCCGTGCGCCCTCCCCCCCCCCCCCCCCCCGGCCCCGCTATGAAAACGCGTCCGCGCACGGGTTAACCATCGCCCGCCGCATCCCCATATTGTTTACTGCTTTAAACATGAACAAGGTTTTATGCTCCAATCGGTACGTACCATCGCTTGCTCGATTTTGTTGTCGATAGCTACCACGCTTGCACCAGAGGAGCTGCAAGAGAAAGAAAGAGAAAAAAAAAAAGACATACAACATTAGCAGCGGCTGAATTATTTAAGAGACGCGGGCATCGGTAGCCAGTTGGCTGCGAAAGTCATCCTCCCGCTGCCCTGCCGCCGCCGCCTCACCGGGATGCTCCAATGCAGCAAAGCAACCTGTGAAGCCGCCCCGAGCCCCCCGCCCGCAACCGGATCAAATATCCCGACATCTCGCCCCCCCAGCAGACCACAAAGACGGAGCTTCATTGCCGGCTGCGGCAGAAGCGCTCCGCGCCGCGGCGGGCAGCCCCCTCCGGGGAGGTGAGGTGAGGCGAGGCGAAGCGAGGCGGGCGCCCGGTGCCGCCGCTGCGGCTCCCCCGGACAAAGGAGCCAGCCCGGCGTTCACCTGCCCCACTACCGCCGCGCCGGCAGAGCCCCTCGGACACAACACTTATTTACCTACTGTCGAGCCTCAGGGAGGAGTTGTCGGTGCCCAGCAAGGATGATAAGAAAGAAATTGAGAAGTGTCTTAGTTGATAAACTCCTAGATCCATTGCCACTGGTCTACAACATTGGGCATTCATGCAATCGCGACCAGAAACGCTCCCCGGAGAAATCAGGTCTCCCTCTCTCCGGACGCGGGCGCGTGTGCGAGCGCCGGGCGGCAGGGCAGGGCAGGGCAGGGCAGCTCCGCCGGGCGGCGGCGGCGGCGGCGGGGCCGGGCGGCGGGACCCTGCGGGGCGCGGGGCTGCGCTCGGCCAGCTCCGAGGTCAGCGCTCCGCCGCGCCGCACAAAACCTGGCCATCCCGGCCCCCCCCATAATTTATGCGGCGGCGCCGACGCCCATTGGCTGCGCCGACGCCCGGGCCCCGCCCCCCGGCTCCCTCCGCATCTCATTAGGAGCGCTCCCCACCCCCCCCCCCCCCCGCCGCGCAGCCCCCCCACCCCCCCCGGGCCGGCAGCGCCCTGCCCGCCCCGCAGCGCCCACGCGGGACGGCCCCGCACGCGCCGCAGCGCGGCTCACCGTACCGTTTTCCACCCGCAAGAACGGAAAGAGAATTTAAAACTAATAATACTACTAATACGAAATACTCGTGGCCGGAGCGGGGGAGCGGCGGGGCCCGGCCCAGCGCGGCCCGGCGGGAGCGCGGCCGCCCCGCCGAGGGCCGCCCGTCGCCGCGCAGACAGCGCCACCTCTTGGCAGGCGGCGGAGCGGCCCTCGGCGGGCGGCTCCCACGGCCGAGCCGCCCCCCCCCCGCGGCGAGATCCGCACCTCCGCCCCGGGCCCGGCGGACGGAACCCGCACAGACAGCCCTGCCCGCTCCGCCGGGGCCAGGCGGTAAAAGCGGGAGACACGGACACCGATGCACGCGGCAGATAAAACCCTTTCGGGCGCCTACGGATCTGCTCCAGCAGCACCCATCCCTCTTTATCCCTGACGCAGGCCTTGTTAGCCCGTAAAACCGTTTATTAAAAAAATAATATTCAGCTATCAGATCATCCGCAAAATACACAACACAGCGCAAACCTGCAGATTTCTAGCAAGCCAGCTCATACTCTGCTACAGTAACAGGGAAAACGCCTATTCACTCATTTCCAGATTGTACCCATACAGCACTTACGGTCTTAAAAGTTGCAGCACGTTCATTAATAATTTAGGAAAAATTCTTCTCCCACCTAACTGTGGTATATTGCTGAACAAACGGTGAGCTCTCATGTGTCAGTCACAGCCAGTCCAAGATCCTTTCTACCAGTAAGTTTAGGAGACTCAAGGCTGAAAGAGACCACCACAAAATACCGCCACAAGAAACAGCTGACCTCCAAAGACACTATTTTCTAGACCTGCGCTTTCATCAGGCATTACATGACTTAAAGGCACAAAAATAAAGTCAACAACCGTCACAGGTGTTGCTCCCAGAGAAGCAGGAAAGCCAGGAGGCACAGAATAATCATCTTAAAGCTAAATTTAGCATTTGCGTATCTGCATCATCCTTCTTAGTTTACTTATGTTGTCCTAGTCTACTATTCCTTCATTCAATAACGCCAGCAGAGTAGTACAAACTAATCCTATTCACGAGAGAGGTCACATTTAAGAGTAGGAGTTCCTCATAGCCGCTTTCCCAGTACCACAGACGATGCACATCCCACAAGGGCACAGTTCTCATCTCGCCCTTCAGGTATCTGGGGAAGCTGTACAGCATAGTGCTTAACAGGCTGAAAATTAAATGAAGTTTTTTTAAAAAAACCCTTGCCTGTATTGACTTGCAAATTTAATAGCAAGTAAATTAGAAGCAACACATTAAAACAAACGCATCAGGCTCCAGCTTCCCTCCTCCTGACAAACACCAGTAGCCATACGTTGTACGTACACTTCACCTAACCGCTTTCTTTGCAGGGATTACTTGCTACACACGATGGTACTCATTGTATTCAGGGATCAAGTGAGCCATTTAATAAACAGCTCCAAAAGCACATCATCTGTACCGGAATCTGTATCAACTCCTGTCCTAGACTTCAGCTAAATTAATGTTTTATGAAGGGTTGGGCTTGAAAATCAGTAATGTCTCAAATGACTCCTTGCCATGGCAGTTACTCAGGATGTTAGACTTAACGAAATTGCAGCTGGATGCAAACTCAGGGGCAATCTGTCCCCTGAAGCCCTTAATCAGAAAAGGGGCAGAGTAGGTGTAAAAACATGGAACTACCTCGCTAATTAGGTCCTTACAAAATAACTCGCTTGAAGATAGCAAACTCACATGCCTGAACAGACATAACCTTGAAATTCCTGCTTTGCTGTTGCAGGATAGACAGCAGACATTTGTATGTATTTTCATTTGTACATGTAAAAATAAAGTCATGGATGCATTCCAAGACAATTGTTGCTACTGCCATAATTATTAAATGCCATCATTCCACTTACGACAGAAAAATTCTCAGACTGAATTAACAATAACATTGCCCTCTTTATATTATCATCATGAAGAAGAGATACAGATATGATCCTAAACCCAGTTCTCACTAAACTCAGCAACCATCTTCCATTAACTTCAGTGGGCTTTTAGCAAATTCCTTCATTTATTTTTAGATGCCTACAAGCTGAGTTGTGATTCAACAGAAAGCTGTCAGCTGCGTAAGTAGGACTGCATATTAATATGCATGTTCTGCTTTGCCCACCCTGTAAAAAAGCAAACCATAAGTGTCCCTTTATGGCTAAAAAAGCTCTGAGCTCTCAGATAATCTAGGAAATAAAAAAGATGACATGTACTACTTTCATCCCCAAAATGGCCGGGGGCAGAGGGGACAGCACCACTAATCTGATGTTCTCACCTCAACACCCCCTCATCTGCCCGACAAGAACAGAGACTTGAGCTCCATATTTAAAGGTTATGGTTTTGCTGTTGCTTTTTTAAAATGTATAATTTATAAAATAAAACAAACTACGGAAGTTCTAAGGAAAATTATCCTCCAAATTCCCTTTCCTCTTGCTTGCTCATTGCTTTGTTTTCCCTCCTGCCTCCACCGTGACATTCAACATGCACTTCATTCAGATTAGGTTCATTTGACCACTCACTCTCCTTTACAGCACTAGAAGGGAGTCAAGATGACTAAGGTGTTACTCAAAACCTCCCAACTATCTCTTTTAACACCTCATTAACAGACACTACACGGTATTGGACTCCTGAAAAGGCTTACAGTTTTACATTCCTGGGAGCAGAGGTGAGAAGGGCTGCAGAACTCGTTTCTGTAAAGCCACTCTGGGTGTGCACTGGGATGCACCAATTCACACCCCTGTTAGCCCTGGATAGGCGACGAGGGACATTTGTTGAAAGTCCCCTCACACCGAGGAGGACATCTGTGGAGCACCCCAGGTGTTCACAAACTGCATAACGTAATAGGAAAAGACTCGAGATGGATTACTGAGAAACCACACAATACAAGATAACGGCTAAACAAGTAGCTCATCAGCATCTTTGATCTTCAAATAAATTATCTGCTTAAATTGAAACATACAGGTAGTCAAGGACATTTTAGCAGCTTCACCTTTTGTAGTGTTTCAGTTCTTAAACACTGCTTCTCCCACTAAATAATTTCCTCTTGTCTCAATTTAATCAAGTACTTGGAAAAAAAGAGCTTTTCATCTTAAGCACATGATGAGGTAAACTGTAGCACAGAATCATTTTATCTCTATGCAAGTCTGGTTTGGCATAATTCTGAGTATGTTAAGAGATTCTTTCACTGAAAAAAAATAATCTGTCTTTCCAAGTACCTTGTCAACGTATGCTTCCTTTAGATGCCAACATTAAAAGCCCTACCTAGACAAGCATCTCCTGAACTTAAAATAAATTTCGTCTTTTGACTGTTGCAAAGAGACCACACCAGAAACCGTATTAGCAAACAGCAATTTCTGTCACAGCACACTTTCATCTTACACTACAGGCAGGCACAGATCCTGTGAGCTTCAGTTACAGTTTTCAACTACAAAATAAAAGTACTGAAGAGGTTAAAAAAAATATGTTAATTACTGAATACTACAGTAATTAGATTCTACATGACATCTGACTTTACATTTCACTTGGCATCTAAAAATGGTCAATAAATGGCAAAGTACGATTCCTCTTTAGAATTCATAAATTCAAGACTATTTGTGTATTGACAGCAACCCCCGCAGTATCAAAATTTATGCAAAATTGCTCCAAGCTAATAACCTAAAGAGGTAAATCTGGCTGCAGTTGACAACAAGGACTAAAGGATTATGTATTTCAATAGGCCATGATTTTTTTCTTCATCTCAGTAAAGGTACAAGATAGGCTGGAGAAGCTGCCCAATTAATTTTTTTTCCCCACAGTGTATCATACTTTTTTTAACAGACTAAGGACCAAAGGAAAAAAAAAATTCAGATAGTCTAAATAAAGATCACAATCTCAGCTAACTTCCTTTTCCAGCCCCAAACTTGTAGCTAGGATCTTGATTTAACAAAACACCGAGAACTTACTGCTCAGCTTCAAAGGCTAACATGTATTTTATTTCTAGTTCGAATTCTGCAGATCTCAATTTATGTACCTCTGCTAAATTGAAGAGCCTCTTGCTACCAGATATTACTCTATCAGTTTTCCTAAATGTGTGCTTTTCCTCCCCCACAGTGAAGTTATTTGCATCTATAATTTGGTTTGGTAGGAATTGGTTTTTAGTTCCATGAAAAACAGATAGAGGGAAAACTATGCAAGATGACGGTGAAATGAAGTGCTATATTTGTAAATTATTTTTTTTTGCCAGATGTGCAAGCATAACTAAATATTCGTGGAAAGAATACATACACCCTACTGGGGTTCTGGAAATAACCTGACAGTATCTCTAATCGCAACGCATACACAGAAGTATCATGCTGTGTGCTCTGCACAGGAGACAGAAGGCTGCATTTAAAAGCAAGAAGATAACCATGTAAGATCAAAAGACAAACGAGGAGCAGTTCTCACTGGCTCCTCTGTGGATACTCTTTCTTTTTTACAGTCAACTAATTGCTAAATCAACCCCAGTTGTTTTTAACAAGAGTTATAATGATTCTACCAATTTTAATCTTGACAAAACATAAGGTCTGTATTGAGTACTTGGATATAGACAAACACAGAGATAATCCACTCTTCACTGGTCAGAGAGCACTCTGCAAGGAAATATGAGCCATCTTAAAGCAATTTTGGTGCTTGGAGAGGGATGTGTGTGGCATCCTCCTTCCTGAGATCATCCATAGATGACCATCTAGCAATGACGTTGGGACGAAGGACCCTGTTCTGTGCACATCCCTTGAGTTTCAAGGTCTCCTCACACAGTCAAGTGAGGTCTATCATAACTCAAAACCTGAAACTGCATCCAGATGCTATACCATCTAAATTTAAAGAGTTACACATTTGCAGTAACATCCAGTTTGGGAACCACAGGCTTTCCTAATTTCGTATCCAAGTTTAAAATGAGCAAGTGTAAAATATGTAACTTCATTAAAAGTGAAAGTTCCCCTCAGTATCTCAAACTGCCCTTGACCAAGGACTGCAAGTGGGAAAAGATCCACCAAGTGTGTTCGCATCCTGAAAGTTTTAAGTGAGACATCTGAGCCAGCAATTGATTTTCTTTCCTCCAGAAAGCTGCACACAGCATCACTCTGCATGCTGTCACTGTCCCCAGGATGGAAGGGGAGAAAAACCGTTTAGTGCCATAAAGCAGCATATGTAGAGAAGTGATAAAATGTTACAAGTTTCACTACCGGAAGCATGGAGCTGAAATTCATGTTTCCTTTCTGTGACATTTGGTTTAAATAATTTTAGATTTAACTCATAAAAAGAACATTCAATTCTCTGGTCTTATGCATAGCTTTCATGTGTGATGCTTTTCTCAAAGCCAAGAACACCACCTCGGAGTAAAAACTACTTACCCTAGCATTTAATCCCACTTGTTCTAACTCTACAACAACAGATTTTTCAACCATGTATTCCAAAGTTAAATGAAGAGGGGAGGAAAGAGAGTCGCTGGAGCATTTCAAGTTACACCTAACGTAACAAAAGAAACACAGCAAATATAGGAAGTGGTTTGGCACAGTGACAGGATGAGCATTTGGAAAGCTTAAGTTCTCTACATTAAACAGCATCTCTGACCCAGAGGGCCCAGGAGGGAATCCAGGACAGTGGCTGACACCCACCCACCCCACCCTACCTCGATAACACACAGTGGGATTAGTCCTCATATTAAAAACCAATGAAATTAACCTGTAACTGAGAAGGGTCATCTTTTATTATTTTTTAAGCTCTTAATATCTTCTATTTCCTCAAGGCTATGGAAAAGTCACACCAAGTCACATGAAGTGGGAGTACGACATCCTACTGACTGGTGCTAATTGTGGAAGGGGGGGATGGAGGACCTTAAGTCCCTCCGTTTCCCCTGCCCCCTGTAAAACCTACACCACTTATGGTTTTTGCTGGGGGTTTTTTTGTGGGTTAACCACTTAATTCCTCCCTTTCTCTTTTCCCACCTCCTCCCCCTTTTCTAATTGTTCCTCTTGACACTATATTGAAAATCTTGGATCAGCTAGTAATTTAGTCACGCTTATTAAGAAATTATTTATATGGCATAACAGCTGGCCTACACTTCTCAGTGAGTATCATTTTCCCTTTGATGGCCACTTTGATTCAACACTTGAAATTAAGCCTGTATTTCCCACAGAAGTATATCACTCTAGAAGCCAACTCCAAGTTGCTAGGAACAAAGCCAAGACCCCTGCAACTAAGCAGCACTGTCCTATGGTCTTCAGGAAGTTTGGAAGGAAGTTCCCTACTCCAGCTTCTATGGAAATTATTAAAAACAGTCAATGATGATCAAAGGAGAAAAGTACGGAAACAAAATGTAAGGTTAAGACTGCAGTGTGGGAATGGAGGACCCGGGACATGGAATCCAATCTGCCGTGAACAAGGATGAAGGTCCGCCACTGCTCAGCTTTTGACGTGGCAGATCACTCATTACCACCCTGTTGTGCAGAACCATTTTAATGCCATTCTGTTAAATAATAGTAAACCCCCTACATCACAGCTAGGTTACACATGTACTAGAAAAAAGACAGTAAGGTGAGAGTTCAATGCCACTTTTCTTCTTCGGCAAATATGCTAAGACAACAGATCTCTATCCAGTTGTCCATTTACACTCTTAAAATTTCAGTGTCTCTGCAATCACTGGCAAATGGCTTCAAATCTATTAGCAATATCAATTAACAAGTAGGTGAACAGCTTTCAGATTAACTCCCCTGGCTCTAATGTGTGTACATTACACAAAACTGTAGTACCATATTTCCTAATTTCTGAATGGTCAAAACACTCTATTTCAGTTTATCATCTTTTGGTGACTTCCTAAAAAATTTAGAGAAAATTCAAGACCTGTTGTTCCATCCATGCAGAAGTGCACTTTTAAAAGGTGAATTCACTCTAATGTATTTGAAGGTATTTTTATACCTGAACAGAAGCTTTCGTTTGTATAAATCAAACTCCATTTATCTCCAACCCATTCAGGAAGTGTAAGGGGGATTTCCAGAAAAATGTAAGAATGTGACCTGATTTACCAGATTTACTGCACAGTGCAGTATCCAGAAGTCTTGCTCCCCTTTATCAACCACTAAATCAGGCATTTGCTGGACGATTTCCTGCCCAGCCTGTGCTTTCCAACCCCCCCACCCCCCCCCCACCCCGCTTCCTGTGGAAACAAGGATATGAGAGGAATCTGATGTATGCCTCTGCTTCAACGCAGTACAGCGTTGAGAAACAAGAATAGCTAGACCCTGGAGTGGGAAAGTACTCCCAGGCTTCTTAATCCAGACATAGCTTCAGCGATTTAAGAGACACAAATCCTGCTGACTCACAATCACAGAAATCCCAACAGAGTAAGTATCTCCACGTAAAAAACATTTAAGCTTTCCTCGCTGAAGGAAGAAATTGTAAAGCAATACTGGTTTGAAATAAGAATGCAAGATACCTGGGAAAGTACATAAAACTATGAAATGAGGTGTGCTTAAAAATGACTTAAAAATTATCTAAAGACAAATAAATTGATAATTTAATCTGACCTGACTGTGCCTTATGACTCTAGAGATATATTACTTTAGCACACTACTTCGTTCCTCTAATCCTGCCACACTGCAAAAACCAAAGAGAACAGTCAGAACACAGATGTGGCGGCTCACTGTATTTTCATAGAATCATAGAACAGTTTGGGTTGGAAGGGACCCTAAAGATCATCTAGTTCCACCCCCCCTGCCATGGGCAGGGACACCTTCCACTAGACCAGGCTGCTCAAAGCCCCGACCAACCTGGCCTTGAACACTGCCAGGGAGGGGGCAGCCACAGCTTCTCTGGGCAACCTGTGCCAGTGTCTCACCACCCTCACAGGAAAGAATTTCTTCCTTATATCTAATCTAAATCTACCCTCTTTCAGTTTAAAACCATTACCCCTTGTCCTATCACTACACTCCCTGTTAAACAGTCCCTCCCCATCTTTCCTGGAGGCCCCCTTTAAGTACTGGAAGGCTGCTATAAGGTCTCCCCAGAGCCTTCTCTTCTCCAGTATATTATTTCAGACCTATTCATTATCTGGGTAATCATCTTTATGCAAGTTGGTTAAATTTATGAGTGGCATCCTGTTTATGAAGCAGTCCTGTCAACTCCTTAATATTGCTGATGCTTGTTTTCTGGTGGATGTCCACCTAAAATACGTTTCATTAGCTGTTCCAATAGTCTTTTGTACAAAACAAGGCCTGAGCTCATATATATGCACTGTGTAAGGCACCTAACACTTCTTGAAAACAATTACCTCACACTCCAGAAACCACTGTCATTAGGATGACACCTTAAACCTCTGCGGCTTAAAAAACCTCAAAACAAAACAAAGACCCTACAAAAACAAAACCCAGCTAACACCAGTATCAGAAGTCTGAGATGAGTAACCCACTTAGTAACGCATGGGAGTCCAAAACAGCTCCCAGGTACGTTTCCTCATTCTCACACGGGGTGTTAGCGCAGAAGCCCAGCGGCCACTCTTCTACAGCATCAACATGGTGAGCTGCCACGCTGCTGTCAAGTTATACAAAGGAGAGAAAGCCCCTGCTGTGACACAGGGTTTAAAGGCCCTCTTCCAGCTTCAGTGGTGGAGCCAGGGAACCACTGCTGCAGTGTCCCACCAAGCCCAGAGGACAAGTCATCTCTTCCAAAACCCACCCTTGGAAGTCTCCCATCCCCGGAGGCATTGCCTGCTCCCACACAAGGTACAGAACAGGGGAATTCCTCTCTGACTCTTCCCGGCCACGACTAATTGCTAGAGGCCCTGGCTAGGTAGACAATAACATCAATCAGCAGTTCAAGTACAAGCAATCATGACAGCTATAAACAAAAATATTTGTAAGTGAATGTTTTGAGTCACAGGGTAGCACTGCTGCAACTGATATAGGCTCCTGCCTTGAATTAGTTTGCCCAAACCTGTTTTTCAGCCCCATTTCTGAAGAACTCAGCATTTTAAAACATGCTGCTGACAAACTGAAACAGGTAGAAAAGAACGACTGAGGCAATTCAGAGACTGGTGTTGGGGGAATTTACTTATACTGATAGACTGAAAGATGTCAAGGGTACTTGAAAGGATCCTTGGAAGGACCGAGACCTGATTTAACTAGAGTGAACAATTACCTTTAAATAGAGAAAATATTAGATTTCCGGGGCTATCAGATTTTTATTTTTGCATATCAGAGTGCATCTATTTAATACTTAATGATGAATTAAAGGCTGCCTTAAAAACAGCAAGAAGGACTAGCTCATAACTATAGTGGGTTTTCTATCCTTTGATATCAGATAGAGACTAGATGCCCTTCACTAATGTATGCTTTAAACAAACTGAAGTTACTGAAGTTCAGATAGAAATGACCTAAATATAATTTAGGTCACGAGGCGCAAGACACAGAAGTTTTTGTCTCTGCCTTCAGTATTGTTCATGTATTTTAACCAACTACAGCCTACCTTACCCATCCCAAGAGTTAGCACATGTACCCAGCACTCCCTTCTTCCAGCTGATACCATAACCAGAGGCTGAAGCATCTTCTGACTACTTTATCCCCCAAGCTCCCATCTTCTGCATTTCCAACCAAGTTTCAAAAAGAAATATGGAGGGTGCCGCAACACCCTTTGTCCAGTATGAGTATGGAGAGGTGCTGATAAACACTGGATCTCAAGCAGACCCAGCCACCTGCCTGCACTACAAGAGAAGTAGGAGCTCCTGCACACCTGTATAATCACCATTTCCAGACGCCTAGTGCTAGATGGCTCCCCAGTAGCACAAAGACATTAGGGATCACTTTTCAAAAGCACCTTGGTGGAGCTCCAGTGCCTGAGCTCTACATCTTGGACTTCATTCTGGCAGCCAAACTTAAAATGAAAAAGCATAAAGTATTTCATTTTCTTAAGAGTAAAAGCCATTCTCAGCATGCTGTAAACTGCCCTTGACCAAGGACTGCAAGTGGTAAAAGATCCATTGCCTGTGTCAGTATCCTGAAAGTTTTAAATGAGATGCCTAGCATGGGAATTGCTCCTCTTTCCTCCAGAAAGCCACACACAACTTCGCTTTCTTTCAGAAGAGATTCTGTGTCTAACGCAGAGAAAGCCAAATGCTTCTTTGAATTTGGCCCACACATTCAGTACGGTCAGTTTTGGAAAAAAAATATAACCATATGCAACATTAACCAAGCACAGCTGCAAGAGAGATTAAAGTTTCTCCTTCATTTGCAATTTATGGTGACATGACAGTCAGCCAGCCTTAATTCACAGAAAAACAACTAGAGCAAAACCAGCATCTCTGCAAGAGAACCTAGAGAAAACAAAAGTAAATGAGAAATAAACAGGAAGTAGCTTGCTGAATAAGAATACAGGAGAAATCATCCAGATTTTCTGTATAAGTTAACAGATACAGATTTTGGTTTATGCTTAGAGGTACTACATCATGCTGCTATGTTTATCACTAAAAATCAGTTATAGCAAAACCTCTTAATAACGAAGAAAGGTTAAAGAAAAATCACACATCTACTTCATCACACTTTTTTTCATTATACATTTTGTGGAATAGATTGGTTCATGGTAGGAAACAATCTTCTCAATGCTACCTTTCTTGTTCAGTAATATGTAATGACACAGGTAATTGTTGTATACACACACTGCTCAAGCATAACATACCTGTTGTCATTATACTTCAAGTACTATTATAAAAGATTTCTATTACACTGGTTCCTTAGGTAGTCAGATGAATTAATTTAGTATAATTTTCAACATTCATTTGAAAGTTCAAGAATGTTTTCAGAAACTGTTGATCACTGAAGAAATTAAAAGTGAGGTTTAAAAAAAGTTTTCCAATGTATAAATTATATTCTTTAAAGAGGCACCATTCACAGAGGAAAGCTGTTCTCCACAGACATTACCACAAACATAACATGACAAGAATATGAAGGGAAACGTATTATTCAGTATTTCTCAAAATTTATATAAGAGCAAGGGTGTTGGATTTTAAGGGTGTGGCATAACAAAAACACCAGTTCAGAGACCAGAAGTTATGAAGAACACATTCTGCTCTCCCTCCCACAGAAGGTTATTTGCCTTCTGCACACAGAACAATAACTGCAATATGAAGAGTCAGGGCATTCTTCCCCCCACTGTCATATATTTAAGTCAGTAATTATTCCCATTCACTAAGTTACTTAGTATTCCTTTTAAACAGTAGAAACAGACTAGATCAAAACCATGCACTTCATATCTCACTGTTTATATGGAAAACGAGGTTAATAAATGTAACTTGCAGAAGACTAAGCTGTATTTCAATGCCTTTCCAAGTATTTAACAAGAGCAACTAAACTTTTCTTTGAACATGTAACAAGACAGAAGATAGTATATATATTATGCATGAAAAATATTTGAATGAATACAAACTTGTTTGATAATGTTTCAAATCATGCTAAAATTCTCGGTTTTGGTTTAGCATCACTTAAGATCTAGAATAATTGGAGTAACATTTTTTTTAAAAGATGAAAGAAAAGTACTGTAATGACAAACATTTTATAATATGAACTATTTTAAATATTGCAGGGAAGATTTTTAAAGACATATAGATTTGCAGTGAATAAGCAAACCACTCTGTGACACACAGTACTTTCAACCAGTAATGATACTCCTAGCTTGAAATAGTTTTAACCAGTGCCAAGCACCTTGGTTTAGGAGAAGCATTTTTAAGTACTTGCTCAAACAAAATAGTTGAAGAAACCATTAAAAAAGAAGAGAGAGGAAGAGAAGTAAATCAAGCATCTAAAAATTAAAACTTCATAAATACCTCTTTAGATGCTGTTCCAGTTCCAAGAATAATACTTTCATGGTTACTTGGTCAGAGCCTTGTTTCTGGAGAAGTGTCACTTTCATTGATGTATCTATTTAGTACCTGCTGGTTAGTTTCCCCCAGATGGAGGGTCAGAAGAAATACCTCTCAGTCCTTGGCAGCCGTAAGATTAGCATTAGCATTCCATTATTAACCACGGGTCCTGAACTCTGCAGCACTTTCAAGAATCACAAAGCCTCGCCCGTTAAAGATTATCCACTTGCTTCTATTCAAAGTTTGCAGAGTTTAATAGTGGTTGGTCATGATCAACAAAAACAAGAAGGGCGAACAGTGACGACACTACAGATTCTGTGATCACATGGTGTTCCGTTACATAAAGCATCAAGAGAGATTAAAATCTTCACGATTAGGTTTTCAAATCTCAAACAAATGCATCTTCTTTCAGCAATGCCAAATTCACCAACTCTCAAGCTGATTCAGCCTGCTCCCACTATTTGTAAAGCACATGTTGATCACCACAGGTAGCTAATTCTGCTGAGAGAAAGGCAGCTGAGCTGTACTGTTTCACAAAACAAAGTTTCACTGCTTAATGGCAACTGTAATTAGACACAGAACCAACAGTACCCGGTTTGCTGAAAAATATTTTACACAGGCAAATCCTACCCAACTGCTATTATAACAAGAACCCGTGACAGGAGTTACAGACATGCATTTGGTTAGAGTCCTCTGCAGACCAGTTAAAAACCCATCATGTATCAAGCCAAAATTCAATCAAATATTGCATATTCTTCCTCATAGAAACACCAATCACTAAGGAATTTTTGTTGCACTGTAGTATATCTACACCATTTAACTATGAGCCTACTTGCACAGGTACCACTAACATTGCTTCAATGTAAACATATTCCTTCGTCTATCATGAAGAGTGCTTTTCAGTGCGAACAAAAGTGGACTGCCCACAGTACATTGTGGAGAAGCGAACAAGATCCACCTTCCTAGTCTACACAGAAGCTGGATAGCCACAGATAACTCCTCACCATGGAAATAGCTGGCTACTTACAGCATGTGTGCAGGAACCCCCACCACACAAGAGAGCATGGTCATTGATACTGCACTATTCCATCAGACCAAGACCACAAAAACGCAGAGACAAAAACAGAAATCAAACCTCGCAAATGTTACTTGGGCTTACTGATGACTGCTAAAGTAATGTCAGATGTGTTTCCTCAAGCAGATTTGCACTGTAAGATTATACAGGAAAAAAAACAGAAGGGCCAAACAAGTTGGCTCAAAGCATGGCTATCTACTATTTAGCTGCATTTCTGTTGTACCTTGCCATGGCACTGAAGAGGTGACTGAGAAGCAGGTATTACACGATAAAAAGAAAAGTCTGGCTTGGGGGAGGGAGGAATAAAACCAACCCTATTTATTAGAATCAACAAGTCTAACATCACACAAAGGGAGAGTTTCAGTTAGGAGGCAAGAAAAGAAGCAAACAAAAACAACGCTTTTTTTCCTGGGGGTGAGTGGTACAGTGGGATTAGTTCCCCATTCCCAGAGCCAAGAGGGAATTCAGATACTTTAAACTGAGCAGAGATACTAACTGTGAAGCAGTGAAGAATATTTCTAAGTGGTCTTCTCAGAGCCTGGTATGCTTGGCTTGTAGTGACAGAGCATCATGTTCCTTTTAAAACACAGCAGGGAGATGGAAGCAGACAAGTCACACTTTACAATAAAGGTTTCTCTCATTACATCAAGTCCATCCCCCTCAGCACAGCATGGAAATGGGCAACAGTCATGGCTCATTTGAGCATTCTCCTCTCACTCTCACCAAAAAGCCATGGAGGTGGGACCACTCAGATGGCAAAGCAGTTGTACTCCAGGGTCTTGATCCTTGGAAGAGAGGCAGATGGGTATAACAGCCCTATGAGAGGATGCTTGCTCTGAAAGCAGAGCTACTCTTGAAAGCTTCAAGTGGAGACTAACATGGCACAACCACATATAAAAGAGGGGGGGATGACTAGTGTAAGAAAGCGGACTTTCAACAGGCTTTCAAAGAACAATAAGCTAGGAACAAAGGGATCAACAATTTTAGCAGTCAGCTATTAAGATGAGAAAGTCTGACTCAGTATTACTGAATAACTTCAATACTCAAGATGAAATACTTAATTGCAGCAGGGAGTCTTGCTTATTTTAAAGAGCAGAAGCATCAAGCTGACTAGAGAAATGCTCAAAATCAATTCCAGAAAGCTGGACCAAGACAGAAATTATACTTTGAGTGGCATCCTTACATATCTTTTCATAGTCAAGAGACTTAATACAATAATAATCCCTAATGAATCCTACTGGTTACATTATCTTATATATCACATATCCTACAACCTCCCTTCTATAAACTGCACAGCTGACCTGTGGCAGTCAGGCACAGCTGAGTCTGTATCTCACAGAACTGCACCAACATAGCTGATGGCTTTGGATTTTAAGCTGCCTTTCCCTTAATGCTCTGTAACAACCTCCTTGCCATCTCTGTTGCCTGTATTCTCCTCTGTAAAGTGCACATTTGACATCAGCTAGGAAGACAATCTTTCTCCAGAACTGTTGTGTATACAGTACGTGCACCAGTCACAGGTGTTTTCCAGGATGCCTAAAACAATGAATAGACACTTAAGTATGTTCGAGTAGGAAAGGTATGAAAGCAGTGACATTAACCTTTCTCATGGACAGTCTTTACTTCCTCCTTTCCTATTCCCAGATGCCCTCTGAACAGAAGCTCCATCATGCTAGGGGCCATGCCAAGACAGTTAAAACCAAGGTCCAATTAAGTTGTGCATGTCTGACCAATACACTGCTCGCCTCCAAGACTGCTCTGACTCAAATATGGGTTTCCTTTATAGCCAGAAGGATCGTTAAATGTTAAGATTACATTGGGGAAAAAAAAAAAAATCAATTTTTTAGTAGACACAAATCTCAGCACTAAATATAATTTATGAAAGATAAATAACCAACTGTACCATCAACTCATGCCCACACACAAATAAAAAGATACTGTAAAAAGTTATCTTTCCAGCATCCTCCTCATGAGCTTACACTAAAATCCTTGCAATTTGTTCTGCTTATTAAAAGAAGTCGTGACAGAGTCAGTTTGAAAATTAAATATATATATATATACACACACGCACGTATGATGCAGGACTACTGAATATATTCAGCTGCTTCATTCTGCAGAGAAGCAAGTATGCTGCCAGGCCCACAAAGAGAAGCCACAGGTAGCTCCATCTCTGGTAACACTAATCACCTTTCCCCACGTTTCAGCCCCAATTCTAGTGATGGCTTTACAGTAAGGCAACACTCACAGACTTCATTTGATGCTAATTCTCCAGTTATGCCAAGTAAAATGGTTTCTATACCACTGATCTAAAAGCACCTAATTCCAACTCATCACCTTTTTATTTGGGGGTTTTGTGCCCCAGAGAAGTCTTACCAGTTCCATTTATCACCTTCATGAAAAACAGCAAAGGATCTACTTTGTCAACTACCAGTTTGAAACCAAATTAAACGTTAAAACATAACCGCTTCAGAGGCAGGTATTCCAGTAACTACATGATTTCTCATAAACATTCCCATAAATTTGACAATTCTGGTTACAGTGCATTCAAGTAATTAAAAGTATTGCTCAGTTATGTGTAGGTCAACAACTTACAGGTAATAGAAACCACAAAGAAACTGTAAGTCAACTGAATTAACTAAGCGATGGTACATTTTTACTGCTTTGAAAAATAGCCGCTAGCTGCAACTGAAAAATGCCTGAAGTACAAGGATCTTTCTTCTCCTGTCACATTCAAGAATTCAGCACCAAGCTATGCTTTCCTTCCTTTGTCCTGAACCATTCTGGCTGTTATATAAAGTGACAGATTGCACACAGATGAATTATCACTGTGGGTACACTAGGATGTCAGATATGGGTAAGTTTTAGCATTTAATGAAACAAAAAACAACAAGATTTCATGCATGATAACATCAGGGTACCCAGGTTCCACCCCAGCCCCCATAGTTCTTATGCCCAAAGCGGGGGAGGGAGCGTATTTCAAGATATTTAACTTGCAGTACTCCTTGGCAGTTTTGCTTCAAAAAAAAATACATCGGCCCAAGTTTAGATTTAACCTGGTAAGTAAATGAACCTGGCATTCAGCCAACAGAATTTACTGTTTATGTCAGTCTGAATGAAGTGCAACACTTGAGCACAAATTCCTGAGCAAGTCACACATCACTGAATTAGCTGCCATACCTTCATGGAGTAAACATTTAGCAGGTTCATTTTCTGTGTACTATAGAGGACTTCAGACACAGCTTGAATAATCCAGACTTTACCATAGGAAAAAGCAGAAAATAAAGCACAAGCCAACCTTTAGACTAAAGACATAAAAAGCCCTACGGTAACAATGTCAATTTTGATGTGATGCAACAAATTAAGAATAAATTTAAAATTCTGATGTGCATACAAGTGCTTGACAAAGCAGAAAATACACCAGACAAACATTCAAGCTCTTCTGGATGCTTTAAAGGTACAAACATGCAATCGATATTTAAGGGCTAAAAAAATTACTAAAATAGTGATCCGAGATTGATACAAGCCACCAGTACTCAGGATTTCCAAAGTTTCTTTTGTGATTACAGTACAGTCTCCAAGACTACTAGCTTAGGGGTTCAAAAAGAGCAAACATTTATATAAGTTGCAGTGCTTATTGTTACAGGAGATGTCCCAGATATAATTTGCATCATAACTCCTTTTTTAAAATGCTTTGTTCCCCCCTCCCTCCCATCCTAAATCAATTTTTATGGAGTACTTTGACAGAAAGTGTTTTGCAAGGCTGCTAGTCAGTGACAGCAGCACACAAAAAACGTGACTTCAGAAAATATTCATTAGAACTCATCAGTGAAGCAATGCATGCTGGATTATCAAAGGAAATGAAACTGTCAATGAGAAAAGGTAAAAAGCACAAAGCACTGTACAAAGACATCTGCACCATAATGAAAACCAAAGCACTGAAGTGAAAGGCAAGTGCATGGATGCCAAGTTGGGAAGTATTTCATTCCCAAATGCTAGCAGCAGAAACCACTGCTGTACCTTTGCTATCCTTATATTCCGAACAGATATAATGAAGTGCAGTTAGAAAAGATAGATTTATTTCAATCTATCATTAAGCAACTCAAAAAAAAAAAGGTGTCTTTAGCTATTAACATCCTAATTGAACATCTGAGGAATATTCTTACATCCTTCATAGTCATCACTAAGGGATACATAAGGCAAGGCTTTCAGTTACACAAAGATAAGCATTACAATTGCACAAAATTATCCTGTTTTATACTTAACTTTTATCATGGTACCAGTACACATACTGCTAATCCTCCCTGTGTGAGAGACCAAGAGACACATATAGGAAAGATCTTACTGGGTCTGAAACATCCATCTAGCCCAGGAGCCACCTCTAGGTATTGCCAGAGGCAGAGGCCTGGGGAAGAACCCAAAAAGGCAGGCAGATAAAGGCAACTTTCCTACAGTATCCTCCTACCCGTCAGCAACCAGCAGCTTGAGGAGTTCCTGCACAAGAAGAAATAACTTAGTGTTTAATAACACAAGAGAATTTTCTTCCAAGAACTGGTCCAGTTGTTTTCTTTTAAATAAATTACTCATGTAGTTCTGAGACTTTGTAAAACTCAGGTTGGTTAATTCTGAGGTGATTACTCAGGGAAGAGAGAGTTTTCAAACTACCAAATATGAAGCATAAGCCACCCTGGCTGCTAAAGAGATAGGAATTTGAATCTCTAGAGGCAATCTGATTTAAGAACACACGTTAGGAACACCTGGAAGCCACAAGCATGAAGGAGCAGCTACAGGGAGTCACGTCTTCCCCAAGAACCACACTAAGCCATCTACGAGTTCTTTACATTCCACTAACTGGAAGTCACTGAACTTCTAGCATTTAATCATACAAAAGAACAAATGTCCTCAAAGTGTATTCAAGCTGTGGAACTATATTAGTATCAGGACAAAGAAACATGTTAAAAACAATTGAGTAAAATATCTTGGGGGGAAGAAGTAATTATGAGCGTTGGTACTGAATACGTATTACCAATTAGAATATTTACTGGTTACTACTTTTTGTATCGTGGAAATCAGTAAAATCAGATTAAGGCTACAGGAGACAAGCCTAGTATATCTACTTCTATAGGTAAGGCATCTCTTTACCCTGAGTTATGCTATGTTATCCTAGCCTAAAGCAAATGCTCCTCTCCTTCGCTGTAGCACCTGTGAAATCCAAACCAGCAGAATCTCTGATTAACTAGAAGCCTGATTAACATGGACTGACACAGCACAATAACAGCAGCTCAGCATTTTCTGCTGCAAGGGATTGTCAATTTATTTTGCATGTTACATCAGCTGAATACAAAATTAATAAAGAAGGATTTATGGACATTCAGCTAGACTGGAGGGGAAGGAACCCCCAACACACATGCACATGCATTTGGTTGTGTTGTTGGGGTTTTTTTATCCTATGCATGCAAGAGAAAACTTTAGAGAACTATGAAGTTGCTAGTCCACGAAATGGAGCCTCACAGTTAAGGGTAAATTAATTTCAACAGACAAATGCAACATGAAGCAGGGCTCTCAAGCCTTCCTATTAAGAAGGCATCCCTACTGGAAAAACCTTCATAGGACAATTCCAAACTAAATCTGCATCCTTCCCAAACCTCCAAACTGAGACACATCACTAGGTGTGGGCTAACAGGAACCAGCTACAGCTATTCTCAGATACCAGAAACTCCTCAGTAATACAGGAACTTTATGAGACTAAATTACAGCTGACATTCCTTGGGCATTTGGTGACATACACATTAAAGGAGTAAATTAAATTACAATAACGTAGTTTAACCATTATCAAGATAGGAGGAGTTTTTAACTCTACAGCTCTCTTCCCCCAAATTTTTCACTTCTTTCAGATTCCAGAGAGCAGCCTGCACTCAAGCGGCAGTTCAGGTCCAAAAAACCTCTGGGCTCTGTGAGGCTAGCATCTTATTTTTAAGAAGTCAACCTGTTTCAAAAAGGAGGCAGGTAGTAGAATGATGCTGTATCACGTCTGAGACTACATAAGCACAAATTCATACAGGAGTAACCAATCTCTTTTGGTATCATGAGCACAGCAGTTGTAACATAACCTTCAATGCTCAAAAGCAAGCTCCGGAGACCAGAGAGACTGGGTTTCTCTGCCACATCCAGCATTTTCCTATGGAGGGAGCAACACTTTGCCATCCTGATTCTCTTGTCCAATTAGGCCAGATACTCTGCAAGGCAAGATCTTGCAAAAAAAGTGATTCTCTGATGTTTAAATCAGAATAAAGCCCTCCAAGAACCCATTGCTACCAGTGGAAAGACCACTCCACCAGGTCCCAGCATCAGGCTCCCGGACCACCAGGACTGGAAGCATTGCAGCAGGACATCTCACCAGCAGCACTCACAGGCACTGCACCTGCTGAACGAAGAAGGGTGTAACTTGCTGCTGAAACTGAAACTTCAGTGTTTGACAAGTATTCTGTGCGTAATCTGTTCTCCTACAAATAACTTCTATGGTGCTGTGAAACCTACTCAAACATGCTGATTTCTGTGAACATACAGCAGTGCTCGAAAAAGTTTGACAATCAAACAGCAGCAACAAAATAACACTGCAGGTAGCAAACTAAATACCTTGCCCTTCTCAGCCACTGATACAACAAGTTTTTTTCCCCTGTAATGAAATCCCATCAGTAACCCACCATGAATGATTAAGCCACATTAGTTCAAGCGGTAGGTTCCTTTAGCAGGCACTGGAAGACATCACTAATCCTATACTTCATTATTTTTACTGTGAATATTTAACTTTTACACAGCTCTTACGCTGTATCTATTTTGGTATTCTAAATTGATTGTGTTCCGCAATGTTTATTTCAGAAAAGACTGAAAGTCACAACTTTCAATTTTCTTATCTGACTATGTAACAGCAGCAAGCAATTCTGAAATTAGTTGCTTCTGACAAAGCATTTTCTTCAGAGACCTTCTGACTATATTTTTGTTTCTTCCCTTACCAGTAAGGACCACAGAATGTGACAACATTGCAGATGTGCTGAAATGCCCCTCTTTTAAACCAGAAATTGACACTTCAGTTCCATAACCAGTAATTATCAGTCATTTTCTTGAAATTAATTGCTTTAATCAGGTAAGTAAAAGCTATGGAGGTTATTTGGGAGACCAAAATAGAGACCTGGAAGAGTGTTACTGCATCTCAGAGGAGGAGAGATTATTTTTACATACACTATTATTAATGAGACTGAGAAAGGTATTTATCATTAAATTAAATAACAGAATCATAGGAAAACCATCTACAGATTTGGAAACTAGAAAAAACAAGTCAGTGAACTAAAGAAAGATATAACAATGAGAAGAATAGAAATAAAAAGGCAAGTGGAGGCAGGGAGGGAACAGGAAGAAAAAGTAGTCAGAAAATAGCAAAGAGAGCAAGGCATTTGAAGACAGAAGGGTCAGGGACCACATGAAGGCATGAAGATGATAAATGGGCTAAAAATATCCAAAAGAAAGGTAACAGCAAATGTTGGGGGTTTTTTTGGTACATTTAATACAGCATCTGAAAAACAAAAAGAGCATTTCTGGAAATGCCAGATTTTTCTGGAAAAAGAAGTATAGGAAGGGAAGGATTAAGAAACTAAATCTACAGCAAGTAGCCACCAAAGCCCTGCAATTTCCCTTGGCAGACCAGCACTTCAGTTCATAAATGCCATGACATCACTGTCTTACGATGACAGCTTTTGGAAAAGAGGAAAAAGAAAAAAAAAATCAGAAGTTTCAGACTCTCAATCTCTTCTCCATGTATGTGAGCAAAAGCATCCAGCCTGTGATGACTCCTTCCTCAAGTTCATGCTCCAAATACAATGTACTAGGGAAATACTTTAACCTAAGGAACCAGAACTAAAACAGTTATCTTAGCCAAGATCTTTACATAGCTCAGCTTATCCCACTGGAAAGGGCTAAGGTGGCAAAGCTAGAGGTAGCTCATTCCAAAACGACTGGTACAGCTCCAAACTCTGCTGCCCTGCATTTTGTAGCCACGCACAAAAGTCTCTCCACCATGCAAATTCTCCTGCCAGGAGCACTGCAGCTCAGCACAGCCCTTGGTTTAACCACTATGGCCACTGTCTTTCAGTAGAGGTGGGTTAAACAGTGCAGCGATTAAAAGCAAAAAGCCAGCCTACACCCACCTTTCCACAATTACAACTGATTTGGTCAATGCAAGCATGAGGATTTTTTTAAGTGAGGAGCACTCCGTGAGCTCCAAACAATACAGCGCAATTTTCACTCCTCTTCAGAGCACAGGGACGAAGAGAGTGAGCAGGCATTTGAGTGGGGAGGACAGATGGACAACACAAAGCTAGTTTCTTGACCTACTACATTTCAGCTGTAGTTAATGGCTAACACTTCAGATTATTCCCTAAAAATTGCACCAAAAGCAGTAAGGATGACAGGTTCTAAGTGTCTTCCAAAAAGCCTCTGTACTTTTGGCTTCTGAATATCAATTTACCAAGTTATAAGAACTGAGAGTTCTTGTTTCTGAGGTGCCTGGAAAAAAAAAATATCAAAGTTTATTACTTTCTCCTTCAGTGAACAGCTCAATATCCCATTAAACATTTGCAGTGATTCCTACTGGTACATACATACTGATCTAAGTCCAAAGATGTAAGTAATCTCCTCAGGCATTCATGGCAACAGGCTTTCCATTGACAAAGGCTGAACTTGCCATGTTTTAATAAAAGGCACGAACGCAGCTAACAAGACAAGTTAAATAACATTCTTTTCCTCTCGCTCCATTACACGTATTCCACTATTGTATTTCACAATGGGCTCCAACTAATTGCCATGAAAGGTTCTCCTACTTCATCCTGCCCACATGTTCTTGCCTTCTCCTTTGCATTGGAATTGATCAAAAACCAAAAATTATTACCTGCTACACCATGTGAACAATATAAAAGTGAAGGCAGAAATGAGTGACTGGCAGAGGGGGAAGAATACGTAAGTATTTTTCACTCCATGCTCCCTTCCCCTTCCCTACACACATGCACACTCCACTGTCAGCATACGGTGTTCCAGAAAACAAAGTGCTAACACCAAAAAGCTAAGGTGAATTTTTGTTGTTATTATCTATCTGGATGTTTTGTGTTGTTGTTGTTAAAGGGGGGGAAGGAATAGGAAAAGCAGATAAGGAAGAAAATATTCAGGTCATTTTCCTGGCTAATCATCTTTTCTAATGGTACCATCATGGCAGTAGGATTTCCCTTTCCCAGTCTACAGCTAAGCGTATGGCATGTCTGATTAAAGATTCATTGCAAACTGCCAAGCAGAGGGCATGCTCAGTAAATACAGATACAAACAGACTGATATTTACCTGTGTCAGAAGTTTATCAGAACAGTTGAAGAACCACATTCCAAAGAAGATAAGCAGGCAGGCAGAAAGGACAGCAGAAAAAAAGAAAGAAACTAAATTATAATCAAAGCTATCATATTAAGAGATACACACCAGCAAGTACAATTAACATTAAATGTGTTACTTCAAGGCTACTTAAGAAGCAACTGAATCATTTGCCTAGGAGCAAAGAGGTATTGACACAGCTATGGCATTATCCAACTATTTTATTCAAAAAAATATGGTTAAATCATGGATTTGTCAACTGTGACACTGTCTTGTCCGTTTGAAGGAAACCTTCAAGATAAGCACACAGTTAAAAAGAAAAAAGTTTGCTTGCTATCTTACTGAAAGTAATTCACATATTGTCTATCAAGAGGTGTTTCCCAAAGCTCACTTTAGCATAGGCAAGGTTAGATGTCTAGAAGGTAGCACCCAGCATAAGGCCCAACTGTCCCTACCTTTCACTTCACTAATCACAGAAGCAGCACAACACAATGAATCTCCTGCACTAAGGTTAGTCTTTTTAAATATTTCATCCTCTTATACAGCAGTTTTTCCAGTGGCCAGCATAAGCCAAACTCTAAAAGGGAAGCTCATAAAACAAACCACGCACACAAAAAAAATAATCAATTCACTGGACTAAGAGAATTCTGGTAACTTAAAAGCCATTAGGCACAGCACCTAATGACACTGACTTCACAAGGTTACTCAAGCTGAGGTCCTTACTGTGGAGGAGCTTAGTAGCACCTTTTCTGTTTCTGTGCTTCATTCTCCTGGCTTCTGAGCCCATCCACTTCTCCTTTCCCACCTCCCCCATATTCTTTGCTCCTTTCTGGTACTTTTCCCATTGGTTTAGTAAACTCGCACATAGTAAACCTTCCAGATGTTCTCCTCCTCCCCAGCCAGAAGACACAATTGGCAATCAAGTTCCAAGCATAAGTTGGAAGCATAAGAAGATAGGTAGAAAGTGAAGGCAACGGATATCAAGCATGCATAATTCATCTGAGCTACAGCTGTCTCTCTAGAGAATGGAGAAAAGTTGTTTCTTCTAGCACATCACACTGTAAGGAAAGCAGAGATACACAGCACACATCAAAAAGATCAATCTGGCACCTTTAAGAAAGCCAAAGGTAACAGGAGGAAAAAAGTAACCAAGAAAAAAATTATTATACATTATCTGTATAGACTAATGCAAAACCATTTTAGGTTCAGACATTTTCACATTCAGCTCAACAGCTCCAAAAAAGTGCTCAAAATCTAGCAACCCCGATTGCTCTCAAGAATAGCTGAATTATGATTTTTAAAGACCTGAATCTTTGTTCAATTACACAGCAAAAGGTATCTGAAGAAATTGGAACATTACAGTCTTACTTCTGTTTTAACATTTGTCTCAACTATTTTCCTGTCAACCTGAATTAAGAGAAAATTAGTTTTCACTCTCAAATTGCTGAAATGCATAAGAGAAAATGCATAAAAATTTTTTTACTAGAATTAAAAGGTATTCCACATAGCACATTTTGGTTTTTAAAGCAAGTGGTTACTCATGCTGACTTGAGACTCCCTTCATTCACCAGTTTGATGGCTGCTTTTTTCTTCTTCAAGGCCCCTATTTGTATAATAGCTCAGCTGCCTATAAAACTCATACATTTCCATACAACAACCATAAAAGACAGAATTATCCATTTTTGCTATAAACACTCCTCTAAATGCATAAACCCAACTTTTTCCTGTTCTTCTTGTTCTTTACTTCTGCGCCATCTTAATTTTATAGCAAGATGAAGCTGCAACCAATATCAGCACTAGAAATAGGCAGCTAAAATAGCAATGCAGCTTTTTAAAAAAAGCCAAACTATCCTCTGACCGTATACATAATGTTTGAGGAAAACCAAAGAGGTCATGCATATTTTTAAACTTCCTATACAGCACACTGCACACAAAAATAGAAATCAGAACTGCACAATGCTTGTGTAACCAGAAAGTCCTCAGCCTCACTGCAGGAAGGCTCAACATTACCCACACCAACCCTGCCCCCAGAGGGCTCTTTATATGTGGAATTAACTTTTACAGTCGCATTAAGGCAGAAAATCCTCCTTGTTTACAACCGTGAATTTGAACAAGAAAGATATAAAGTGTAAGTACAGGTATAGACAACTCAGTGTTTTTCTTCCAGGCATCGTGGGATTCTATAATTAATGATTCTATGATCATAAAATTTGGGAGTTATTCAACCATAACAATAACAAAGGATGCCTTGAGAGGCCCATACCTGAGCAAACTCTGTTCCAATATACGACATCACTGACACCACAGCCTCAGCTGAACATAACCCCAACCCTGGCAGCTTTGAAGCTTTTTCTGCCTTTCCTTCCTTTGATGCTTCCCTCCTGTTGGGGTCTGTGGGCTTGGAGAGGCAGTCATTCCTCTCGTAAGACACACAGGTGGCTTGCAGAAGCCCCTAATGATGACTTCTCCCCAGAAGTCTAGCTCTAAACATCTTCTGAGTTAAAAGCTGAATAAAAATGAAATTTGAATTTAAATAAGCAACCCCAAACCAGGACTCTGCAGAATCAATCTATTAAAAGGTGAAACAATCACCATCATATGTAAATGTAAACTAGCCAGATACGGTGTTGGAAAAAGCAACCATAACCTCCATCAACACCCTCACAGAAGTCCATATATGTCAGTGGAAAGCTCTGCCTAACTTAGTATCATTTCACAACTGTCATATGTCAGCAGTCTGTGTCCTTGTAGATCATAGCAGAGCGTCACTGCTCCTTCCTCCAACCCACTACCCACTAAACCTAACTGCTGTTAGCTTGGTCAGATGTGGGTACAGCTGTGTTTCTGACTACCAGTACATGCAAACTCAAGTTATTCTTGACCAAAGCTGTTCTGTTTTTTCCCAGCTATCAAATGGTATCCAGACTGAATCCTGTTTCTAGTGAAACAAGCTACTTAAGAATAAAACCCAAATTAATAGTTCAGAACATTAACATCTCATGGGGAAAATAAGGACCCCAAACTGTGCAAATTCCTCATATTCCGCCCACTTTGTTCACTATGCAGTTAATATTGAACTTCATCACTGTTTTTCAAGGAAACAAGGACTTGACCTTCTTCCCCTTGACAAAGCCTTTCCTCCGATACTGCATTTGGTTGCAGCTGCACTCCCCAGATTAAGCTTCTGCCAAGAAAAACCTCAAGTTATGGACCGTTTCCCACGATTCCTGAGGATGCTACTTCCATAGGAGCATTGCTGCTGTCAAGCAGGGTTATTTATCCCGTTCGCGTTAACTCGATAAAGTTTAGAGAAGCGAAGTTTAAGGCTACAACGTGCCTTCACTGCTAAACCCGTTTTTAAGCCCATCCCTTCCGAGCTCCCGAGCAAGGCGGGCGGCAGCAGTAACTCAACCCCGCCACCTGGTGGCCGCTGCCAGAGGGAGCCGCCGCTGCCCATCGCCACAACCGCCGCCTCCCTCCTCCGTACCGTGGGGGTGGGGGGGCCTCCCCCCACCCATTCTCTGCACTGCGACGGATTGGGGGCGGGGAGGAGGCAGGGGAAAGGGGACAAAACCGTCGCGGAGGCACGGAGCTGCTAGGAGCACCCGCCGGGCCGCGGGCAGGGCGGCGGCGGCCCCGCCCGCGGTCCCGCCGAGGCCGCTAGGGGGCGCTGCGGGCCCGGCCGCCGCGGCGGCTCCGCTCGCGCAGCGGCCGCTCCCCCCATCCCCGCGGCGGCGGGGCCCGGTGTCCCCGCCGCACCCCCACACCGCACCCCCACACCGCACCCCCCACCCCCCGCGGAGACCCCCTCTGCGGGCAGCTTGAGGCCGCTCGCACCGCCACTCAAAACTTGGTAGAAAAAAAAAAAGACCGTGAGATACCCAAAGTGGGACGCAGCAGTTCAAGCTCCCCTTCCTTCCACCAGAAAAATGTTTTATCTCGCTGAAAACAGTCTGAAAACCGAGACACAACAGGCCAGTTTTGCCTGCATTTACACAGATAATGGCTAAGAGTACAGAAACAGAAGATTTCATACACAGAGGCTGGGTATATAAATAACAGCATCCGACCCAGCAACGCACTCTGCAGACAAAACCCGAATTTGAGCAAAAAGCAGGTTCTCAGATGACGGTGGAGCACAGCCTGGAGATGGGAAACTGGGACCTGCTGGGCACATCTGTCCCCAGCCGCTGTGCATCCCCACAGGCCTGGGCCACACACCTCCCACCTGCTTTTATATCCTCCACTAGTAATTTTCTTTTACTACAGAGTCATTGCATGAAGGATGTGCTGAGGGGAAGCTCGCAGGCCCAGAGTCCTAGAAGAAACCTGAAAAAGTAAATCTTCACCCTGGGCAAGTTCCCATCAGCATCTCCTCTCATCGGCTGCCCCAAGAAAGGGGGTGCCTTCAGGATGAAGTACCAATCCCACCAGCCAACCGGCCCCTTCCCTAGGGCACCCAGAGTTACTCACTATGCTTTCAAGTCTAAAAAGAGCTCAGGGCCAAAACCCATGTTGGTTTTCCCTCTGAGTAAATATTTAAGGCTATGTGCGCACAGGAGAAGCCAGATAAGTTTCCCCTGTGTTCCATGTACAGGAAGCCAGCACAGCTTTGATTGCTGGAGCCTGGTTGTGAATGGGGGCAGAAAGAGACATGATCTGAATCATGCTCCAGAGCACACCATGTTTTTCTTGGAGAGTTAACCTCCGAAACGCCACGGCAGACAGGCCACAGTACACCCACAGTACACCGCACTTGCCATCTCAAGTCAGGCTAAACCAGTGCCCCCCCTCCCCTCAGTCATCAGCAACAAAGCCACAGACCAGGACAGCAAGTTACTGGTGTCACACCAGAACATCCACACTTGATGAAAAAGGAAAAAAGAGCATTCCAACTTATGGAGGCTCCATGTATAATAGACTTTTTTTTTTTCTTTCAAAACACTGAATTGACAATATATTTTTAAATCCTCCTCCTTTCCCCACTGTAAAGCCAATGTCACTTCTCAGATTAAAGTAAACCTCACATTAATTGGATTACTAGATTCCCTCCGGTGTCTTCCTGAAAACTCCCCTAAATTTACTACTTTCCATTGCTAGGAGGTCATTAGCTTACCCACAACAAACACATGCCCACAGCATTGCAGCTTTATTGAGAAATTACCCTTATCCTTTGTGCCAGCCTCAAAGCACATGACAGGAAAAAAAAATAATCCTAAGAGTTGTTTTGGACAAAGATGCCAAAGGGTCATTGCACTCTCCCCCCCCAACCCAGTCCAACTTTGCTCACTGGCAGTTACCTTTGAGCAAACACTAAAGCAGCAAAATGCTGTGCACTCAAATCCTGCCATTATTCCCAGGAATACTATGAGGAAGAAACAAGTCCTTGCTGAACCTAGCTTAAGAAAATATACACAAGTGTGTCGTGTGTACACAGGAACACAAGTGAGGTTGGTATGTCAGAACAAGGATTTTACAGTCTTACTTTCCAAGACTGTTTACTGCTGAAACGTACTTCTAAAATCAGATTTTATGATTTTTTTGAAAATGTTTCTTTATGAAAAATGGACAGCTTAAAAAAATATTAAGTACTCCACCAGGCAATCATTTTCAGTGTTGGTGAATATATATATAAAATTCAGTGTTTTTCCTTTTTATGAACACCCAAACACTTGAAGGTATTGGGTTTTGTTTGGGTTTTTTTTTTTTTCTTCCTTGTTTTTTCTGTTTGTTTGTTTTAACAGAGCATCAGCCAACATGGCAAAGACTCGTTCTTCAACTGCCAAAAGCATCACTAGTATAAAAGTGATGTCAGCACTGTTTTGTTAGTAACATTGGCCATCCCTCTGAAGAGGCAGAACATACACATTGCCAGGTCAAGCATTAATGGAAACTATTGTTAGTTTACTTAGCCCAGCAGCATGAAAGCTCGTAAGGCAAGACAGCATAAAAAAAGAACTGGGATCACCTCAATCACTCACTCCAACTCACTTCTGAAGATCCATATGCTCCGAAATCTGAGCAACTGAAGACATGGCAGAGGTAATCACATAAAAAGGGATTAAGCCTTGACTTTTTTTGCACTCCTCCACCTCACCTTCCCCTTGCTGACTTACCTACACATGCACTGGAACACAGTGTTTTGCAGAAAAAGATGTGCCTGCAAGACTGTGAACTCAATGAAAAACAGGCATTTTATGCAGTCTACCCTTCCAAATTTAGTAATGAATCAACTGTCATAACAGGATTTGACACAAGAGTCTGAATCTTTTGTTACTGTGCCAAGCTAAGAGTTTTGTCTACTACTGTAGTTTCAATACTGCACGTAGACTCCATGAGTTATCTGATCAAAACTGTATTTATACTTTTAATTATCAAAGCAAAGTTTTATTCAATTATTTCAGTGAATCGCCTTAGTTTTCCTGGTTTCTTTCTTAAGCAGCCAAGTTTTCTACTGTCTGCTTTGCATGAAATTATGAGAAAACTGAAAATGGATCTTGACCAGGATGCACAGGAAGAAGAATACTGAAGGGCAAGTATTCTTAATTGACCAAGTGTCTTTTGCTATAGGTTCTACAAGTTAGATAATTGAAGTTTATACCTTCAACATATGGGAACAAGTAATAACACGGCAGATCCAATAAAAAGAAAAAAGCAATCAAGAGAAGTAGCTAAAATGGAAGCCTTCAAAACCACTTAGGGAAGTATAATACAGGTGCTACCAACCACAGAATAATAGAAAAAATTAGATTGAAAGGGTTCTTTGGCTTTCATCTAGACCAACCTCCTGCTCAAATGAGTGCTAGCTTCAAAAGTACATCAGGTTGCCTTCTGAAGCAATTGAACAAGAATAGAGCTCAAAGTTCATGAGCACTACTACCGTGACGGACCACTACAAGCTGGAAGGTGCCACCTGAAAGACTCCACCTTAGGAATGCTGAATAGCAGTAAACAAAAATGGTGCAGACTTCACACAGACCTTGCAACTCAATCAGCAAAGGCCACGTGTTTGTGATCCCCTCCCCCCCCCACTAAAACAGCACAATTTATTTTCTGAAACAGCAGAAAGGAAAAGAACAGAGCATCAGAACAACTAGCAATCAATTCCCAAAATATTAGAGCTCTAGGATATGAGAACCAGGAAAAACTGTATGGCTCATCAAAACTACAGTTACAAAAAGTACAGCAGGCATCTCCTCAGAACATACCTTAAGCTATATTTTAAAAAATCACCTATTTGGCTTCTGCCACTCTTGGTTGGAGGCCAGACCAGAATCTCAGCCCTCAAATAGTAGTAGCCTTTAGTATGCCATATACACACATTTTCTTGCAAAAGTTTAAGCTAAGAGATCACACTAGCCTAAAAATAAGAAGTATAAATAACTCTTCTCCCTCCTGGATGTTTTTAAGGATGAAAGTCACATTCCTTCAGTCTTCCACTGGTAAGAGTAAACAAGGCAGCAGTAGAGGAGAGCAAGAAACTCAGTACATGAAACCTTTTCAGAAATGCCCAAATTAAATTTGAACTGCAGTGGGGGTAATAAAGTGAAAAGTGACAGTGAAAAGATGACCAAATACATCAGTCACACAGAAGGCAACTGGTTTTATAGTACTGTCCCAGATGAAACCTTGCTCGCTTGCCTTCCAAATGCAAACATGACTAGGTTCTAGCTCTAAAGCACCCAGAAACCTCAAGAACTCAAGACAGTGTAACTGTACTACCAAATCATGCTAATAAGATCCAATTAAGTATTTAAAAACAACAGTCAAACAATTATGTTGTAATTAGGTATGATGTCATGATCTGGGGTGCAGACAGCATTGAAAGAAGGCTATATCCAAACTGACAAGAGAGATCCTATCTAAAAAACAACCCAAGAGACTGATCCAAAGTGTTAATGCTCTGAAGACTGGAGACTTAAGACTAATTAGAATCCCATTTTAAAAATGCCAAGTCTGTTTAACAGGAAGCTATAGGTAATATTTAAAAAAGGCAGGCAAAAAATTTAGAATACTTTGGTCTTAACTATGTTAAAAACCTGCCTATGAATATAAATCTCACATAGCTCTGCACTTTGGTGCTGTTCTGTAACACTCAAATGACCAGTTATAAAGTTCAACACCTGCGTGTCTTGGGACTATTTCCTTCATAATGTATCACTCTGAACCACGTTTCAGTCCAAACGTTTAGATGAATGCTGCCTGAATTAAACTACCATTAACAGTTTGTTAAAGTGCAAATATATCTATTTGATTAATAACTCAGTGGGTACTGCTCTCTACAGTCACTTCTGGAACTCAAAGGCAAAATAAAGCAGAAAAGGAGAACAGAAACATTGACATTAAGAGATGCAGAAATGAATGTTGCTGATGTCTATAGTTCAGAGAAGAAACACAGAAGAAAGCAGGGTACGTGAAAGACTATATAAATGAACTGGAGACATATCTTAACCTTGTATCATCCCATCTAACATTATTCTTAATATGTCTGCGTTACACAACTACAATTTTAAGTATTTTTGAAGTCTATTAAGAGCCAGTCACTTTCTGAACCCCAAGCACTCTTGCCTGCACTGTCAACACAATAACCACATGCTTAACCTAATGTCTTTCTATAGCTTCTACAAGTTAAAGATTGACGTTTCTACTGTTTCGATAATTTGATGGTCACAAAGTTATGACAGAATTTTCCTTTTCTTTATGGTAAAAGTTGTACTGCAGACTGAGCTCTAACAGCAAGGTTAGAGACATGCTAGAAATGTTTGCAATACATGTTTGCTGAGGTTAAGAATAGCCCAAAGATAAGCAGTTGCCTAAACTTGGCAGTTATGAACTGGGACTCTACACAGGCACAAAACATTCTTCTGATGCTCAGACTCATTTGTTCTCAAATGCTGACTGTCCCGGCTCCAAAGCCATACAAAAGTTTAATGAGGTGACAATCCCCTGCTGTCACAGTTTTGAGTGATTCAGGTCACAGCAAAAAAAACCCCATGGGTAATTTGACACAACAGGAACTCACTGAAGAGAACTAGATAATAGGTGCTGGGAGTTGAGTTTTTCCCATCATCAAGATAAAAATCCTATTTTTTTTTCCAAACATTAAATAGAGAAGGCTCACACTCAGTATCAGAAAATGCGTGTATATTTGATCCTTAAATCTTGGGGAGGGTTTAAAAAAACCCTCTGATAAACCCGTTCTTTTCAGCGGAGCCACCATTCACAATCATTTCTTTTCCAAAGCTCTAGAAGTTTGAAGCATCTTAAGACAATCTTCCTTTATATGCATCCATATTAAAACTAAACTTGGAGGGGTAGGTTAGCAAGCAAAGGAGAGGCATAGCAACGCATGTAACATTGTCCATGGCAAACAAGTCTGCCTTTCATCAGCAAGAGCACCATATTGAATCTATCTTCATTAACAGCATAGAATGTCCCATAACACCCGTGGGAAATATCGATTTTACAAATTTAGCATTATTTGATCTCGCATACCATCTACACCATTTCTCCTGAAGCCACTGTAATCCTATAGTTACTGGGAAAATAAAGTTATGGCAGAAATAGAATTCCCTCAGGCCATAAAAATACTTAATTTTGTCTACAGTGAAACACATATTTTGTTAATTTTACATTCCACTTTCAAAAATAAAATATACTTAAGGCCTTGTTTGTACCAGTAAAGCCTATCAGAATCATTATTTCTATTTAAAATTTGATGTAACAACATCCCTGAACACCCTGAATACAGGCACACTAAAGTAACTTAAGAGTAGTTGAACCTACCTTAATTTTAATTGAACTCTGCATTAATTTTATGACCAGTTAGCATAACGTAATTGTCTACTAAGTTCAAATGCTTCCATATTAGAAAGCTGTACTGAATCCCTTTTCAACTGACTGTAATTAAACAGGACTTTTCCCTAGAATTGGTGATCAGTTTCTGAAAGCAGATCACGCACAATAGGACAGATTCTTCACCTAAATTAGTTAGACATTAATTTTTTTTTCATTTTCTTCACTTTTTTCATAGATTTTTGCTAGGAAGTACTCAGGTTTCCATTCATTTTAAAAGTAAAAACAAAAAACAACGGCATTTTGGTCTCTGAAAATACGAGATGGTTCTGTTTTCAATAAAATAGCACTGCTTCACATACAACACCATTACACTGTCATTACATTTCACAATCATTAAGAAAACCAAACTTCCAGATTAATAAAGAGCAGACACAACAATCTGGGTATTTCCTCATCACATGTAATGGACAAAAATTAAATGACCACAATTTAGACTCAATCTTTACCCCAATAACTGTCTCCCTGTCTGCACACAGAAGATTCTTCATTCTTCTCTAAAATAGCTGCATCTCAGAATTAGCTTTCAGTGGGAAGTTACTCTAGCTATAAATACTTACTGGAAATAAAGTGCTGAATAAATTGTTAAGATAAATGGAAGACTTGTTTTCTTCCTCAGACTGACTCTCAAACACACTACCCATAATCAACAGTACGAACCTCAAATACTAGCTAATAACATGCCAACAGAAAACATGAGAATTAAGGAAAAGTTAGCAGAGTCGGAAAGGCAGAGCTATAAATATTCAATATAGACCAAAACATAGGAAAGCATCATCAACAAAATAGTCAAAATTATATATACAGCATAAAGAATATCAAAGATTTTTATTCCTTTCCTACCCTAAAGAATAAAGAAAAGAGTGAGAATCTCATTCAGCTTCTCTCCCCCATCCCATGGGATACAAGTTTCGTGTTTTCGTCTAATTACCACTTTTGTCTTTTGTGAATTATAGTGTCACCCATTTCCAACTGAAACCAATGCATTTATTAACTTAGGCAAAAAGGATTCGGGCCTCAAGTCATTAAGTATTTCAGAAATATAGGTTAGCCTATCTATAATTAGCATTCCTGATGATTTAAACATGGTTTGATGATTACTAAATTCATCATCTTTAAATAAACACCTCTGACTCAGCATCAGCAGAATAGAGACATTTTCATCAACTAATTTAGCTTAAGACTTTTTGGCAAGCAAGAATAGGAAAGGACCAATAGCTTTTATACAATCAGTGAAGGCAGGAATAGGCATGCAAGTACGTTAACAAGTAAAAGGGAAAATATTATCATGAAACTGAATCCAGAATCATTGCAGACAATTGTTCCCATACTCTAATGTTTTGCATTTTAAAGTGAGTAATCAGTAAGCAGACACTACACAGACAAAAAAAGTCCTTATCTAAGTATTTAGGTAAGTGACCTACCCTTTTTTATTATGATTAAATACTAACATGCTTTAGAAGTCAAGTTGTATCTTGTGGAAGCTAACAATATAAAATGGAAAACATTTATTTCAGTACTCAGTGGTCAAAGAGGATGAAGCTAATGACTGCTGAATCAAAGACTTAATCCTATAATGGAGCCGCAGTGTTCAATTGCCAACAATGAGCAGGAGTCATCTCAGCAAGTCACCTGCTAAGCAAGCCAGGAAACACTAGAAAAAATTAAAAGTGACATGTATCCATAGTGAAAGGACACGTGCCCACTAAGATCCTCAGCAAACAAGCAAAAACCAAAAATCAGGCACCCAAATTACTTTATCAGGACATTATTGTCCAGAATTCAGACCTTCCCACAGCTCTCAAAGACCTCACCCATATTCAAAGGCCAGATCCAGAACTTTGTGGTTCAGATGACCTGTAAAATCTTGTTTCCAATACACTGGTGTCACACAAGGCTGACCATCAATCTTCCTAAACACTCACAAACATATTTTTTCAAAAATTCATATAAACTTTTACACTAGTTTACTGATAATACATACACACCTCAATAATTGCACTAGAACACAAATCATTTTGCATATCAAGTCTTAAAGTCTGTTTTGTCTACAGACTCCTTGGAAACTTGGTTTGCATAACACATTCTTTCCAAAAGACTCCTCTGCTGAAATTAATGGGGTTTTTTTCTTTTATTAAAGATGAGGCACTTCTAGTTTCAAAAACTCAATCTAATTTTTTTTATCTTAAATTCAGCAGGAGGACCCTTTCTTCAATCTTCATGGAGGGAGGCATTCTACCCTACAGATTTTAACTGAAATAAATTCTTTCCAGATTCAGTAAACCCCTTAGCTTTTATATATTGCATTGACTTATTTATTCCACATTGCACATTAAGGTATCAGATACCTTTAACTCTCTTTTCTAGTGTGTTACATCAGTCTTCAGCTACTAGGCTGCATACCATTCCTCAAATAGCACAAGCCATTCAGATTTTTTAGCAGTACATACGCATGAAGCAAACCATTCCTCATTTTTCCCCTACATCAGTTGCTTTAAAATAGATGAGGCCTTAGAATTATGCTGAGTGTCTAATGTGAACTTCTCCAGAGGTCTGACCATATTTTAAAAATACATTTTAAAAAAGTTGACAAGTGTATCGGTACTGGGTACAAGAATATGGCTTACTATGGCTTAATAGCAACCTATTTACACAGTGCCTGTGACATCTTGAAAGAGCCTTGCAGTAAAATATCTGAGGCTCTATAGAGCACAACAGCATCAAACATTTATTCACATGCTTACTTGCAAGTAGCTTTCCACTCTTCCTGGGTTGTTTTGGTCTGGTGGTTATTTTCTCCAGCCAGATAGGTGGCTGAGAGAATTCACCAAAGCAAAATAATTTTTAAATGCTGTCAATTTACATGAGATTAGACAATATTACTAAAGAACAGTTTAAGTATCTAGAAGGTTTTATGAATGATGGCTTTTATTCCAATGAAGTTTATGTCATTATGGAGAAACATGTTACAGGTTTAATATGATTTGCAATGTCCACTAAATCAAAATAGAGGACCATCCAAGGAAATAGACACACTTACATGCTACTTGTCTAGAATTTTCTTATGGGATGCATGCCGGGAGAAGACTTCAAGGTCAGATTTAGGACCCTGAATTTTGCCTAAGTAGTCTAAAAATGAAGTACAAATGAGAATATGCTACCAAAAAGATTTCATTAACAGTCCGAAAATCCACTTAGAGGTCTAACAGGGGAACAATGGTGTCAAACACCATATGCCCACTTAGAATTGTATTTTAAACCAAATCTTATCTTCAAATTATATATGTTCAAAGTTATAAATGGTGTAATCTCAGACTTCTGACTTTCTGTAGGCCACAGCATCTGTATATCTTTATATTAAAATAATTTTCCATTATTCTGTTATATTACTAAGTTTCTTATGCTCTTCATCAGCACAGTACATTTGAAAACCAGAGTCAATATCTCCTGAAGTAAATGATATCAGATGTTCGGTTTGAGCTTTAGTAAGGAGAGATTTTTCAAAGAGCAATCTTTTCAGACCCACAGACCCACATTCGTAGCTGCCAAATCCAGCAGCCCAACAGAAGCAATGCAGCCTCAACTCCCTGCCCCAGGGTCCAGCCCAGTAGCAAGGCTGAGTACACATTCCCCATAGGTGCACACACAAAAACACATGCATAGCACATACAGTCACGGCTGGCCACACAGGGCAGTGCAAACTCAGCACTTAGGTCAACAGAAGCAGCACCAACAGCCTCTTCCTACTCCTCTCTGATCAGGGCGAAAGTCCATTAGGAGAATATGTATATATGTGCGCACGCACACACACACAGATAATATGGATACCCCTGTAACTGGCCTTGGGCTCACTCTCAGTCTGTCCCCAAGCAGTTCCCAGGCCCTCACTCTCCCCAGCTGCCAGCATGTGGCACACAAGCTCCTGTGGCCCCACTCCAGTTGCTGGTACTCGGAGTCCCTCACAAACATGTAGACACACTCACTACAAATCCCTTTAGGATCCAGCCTTGGACTTTCAGTCTACCCAGCAGTTGGTCCCCAGAGCGCCTTGCCTCTGGTTATTTCATGCAAAGATACTCACACACAGACTGGGGTCTCAACCAGACCCCAGAGTCTCCTCAGCAGTTGGCCTGGGCTCCCCCTTCCTCCAGTAGCCAACTCCTCCAGCTGTCTCCTGCAGATGCATATGTTTTGCTAGGACTTCACAGCCAGTCCCAAGTCTCTTTTCCTACTCCCTGGCTAGTTCCGCTTCACAGACCCTAGCAATCACACACTGACACATGTACCCTTGACCCAGCCATATGGGCCCTTGTCATGAGTGGTCTGAATTTAGCTGCTGACACCAAGACACCCCCATAGGCACACACAGTAGGGAGTTCCTTACCCAAGAAAACAATTGGAAATATACCGAGGAGACAGGCTAGACTGTGCTGATGAGGATGGGACATGGCCAAACAAAGGCCAAACATACTGTCCAGCCACCTGCTTACACAGAACCAGCCCACTTTATCCATTTGCCCCTCTGGTGTTTGTTTACCGCAAAATCACGCTGGATCCCTCCTTTCCACAACCTTGGTCCCTCCTCTAAGCATCCTGCGCTGAGTTGTGTACAATCACAAAATACTCTTCCCTGTGTCCCATAATAAGTCCCACAGTGACTCTACCCCCCTTCCCAGTCCGCAAGCTGACCTCCCAAAGCCTCTCTGTCTACTCAAGTGTCTGTCACCCAGGTCCTGGGGACTGATGATCTCCAGTGACAGCCCTGGCAGAAGCTAGGTCAGGGGGCTCGTTTCTCTGATGAGGTTACCAGGGTTCCCCTGCCTGCTGCAGTGCCTCAGGGTTTTGCTGTGCACACGGAGACAAGGCTTTTAATCACGTAACCTACCACCCTTAGTATTTCCAGACTGAACATCCAAAGCCATTCTAAGAATAATTATCAAAGCCATGAAAATAACATCAAAGTTCAAAGCTAACGTGCTTGGAAAATCATCACGTTCAACACTTGTTTTAAGTTGTGGGGTTTTAGATTAAAAAACACAAGCACTTTATTTATCAAATTTACTTACTCAAGTTGTTGCTCTTAAGTGTTCGGTGCTTGGTCATGTGTAATCCTAATAAACGTTTTCCAACAGTTATCAGGACACTTAAGTAATACAAAAAGCACCACATACCTTGTTGACCATATCATATTATATTTGCTTTATAAACACTCATGACTGTTAATGTTATTGCTAAGCAACTGGACTATCTACCATACAGTATTTGCATAGAACTGTCTATCAGCAAACAAACGCTTTTGAACTCTTTCAGTTCACAATTCACAGAATTACACACCTAACACTGAACAGATTCTTTTAAACTTTTGATAAGTTATCCAAATCATGGGACGACAAAAAACTCAATCACCACTAGTATTTCAAAGATTGGAACTGTAAAGAGATAAAAAAAATATAGGAGGTTTGGGTTGTATGGGAGATGACAGGAAAGCTGAAGTTTCTCTGCAAGGTAGAGGAAGCAAAACTAAAGACATGATCTGGAATCTGTGAAGTACCTTACTAGATGTTACAGCTGCTGCAAAGATGCAAATCTGTTCATGCACAGAAGAAGAAGAATTAGAAAATGGAAGAGGAACAGACAAAGAGGAACTAGGGCTGTGTTTTTTACATTACAATTGAAAAGCTGCCCTCTTCCACTGCCTCCCACATACTACCTTCTCTAGTAACCCAAATTGTGTCCTTCTCTACTAATATGTGGTGTGCTAGCTCTTTCAGATGCCTCTTCATTTCTATTTTCTCTTAAAAGCAGAGGTTTATATTTATTTGAATTAAAACCTCAGTGTTTCTAAATTATTGTATCCTAATGACATATTTACAATCTGGCAAAACAGCTACTATTACTGAATTATACTCTAACGCGCCTTCCCCAAGTTTCACTGTTAAATGGTGCATTTCCTCGTGGAAACAATTCTACAGAAATTCATATTCTGAGAGAACAATGAGCTTGGCCAGACAAACTGATTGAACATGCACGGCTGGGCATTGCCACTAAGGGCAAGGAAGGCAGGATCTTGCAAGGTTTATACAGAGAGCAAGATTGTAATGGCTGAATTTCAGTGAGGGGCTCTGAAAATACAACGTAACAAAAGAAGTTGTGCTCTCAACACTGCAATGCTGAACTGAAACCGTGTTGGTCACTGCTATGGAAAGGTCAAATATACACTAAGAGCCAGCATGTAATTTTAAATGTCGCATTCTTCTATGCAGAAGCATCATCTCTGTTGAATGGTGTAAGCAGCCATACACCGGCTGAACAGCAGCAGGAGGAGCTCACATATTCCTGTTACTGTCAGGTCAAAACAGTAAGTAATTTTAGAACTACTCCACAAGAGACACGTTTAAAATAGACAGATGAATGATAGGAATTTGGAGTGGTGGGTGAGACTACAAAAATTCTGATTACCAAGTGTCTGGAATTGAATGCTCTACTAGCTAGAGATTAACCCAAATATTAGTTAGGCAGGTTTTCTAAGCATGGAGCTTCAGAAAGTCTATGGCCACCCACTCAGCCATATGCTTAGGTTATACCAGACATTTCCAACATAAATCGCGTTATTTTTTGGTTTGATCCTTCCCTCATCATTGTAGATTTCTCACCTGTATTACTATTAGGGAAGCTGTAGCATCACTGTTCGTAGCCTACAGCTCAACAAGGACATAAGTGCAAAGAATCACGCACAAGAGGACATACAACAGATTTAAGCTGCTTTTGCACAAACACTGACCTGTTAGCATAGTTTGTGAAGTTTCTAGGGCAGAGAATATCTTTTCTGTATTGAACATGAGAGAGGAAGCTTCAGTTTGCATGTAAAGTCAACATTACAACAGCTGAGGTAGAGGGAGGAAGAAGCGGCAAGAAGAATGTCATACCCACCAAGTGGAAGTGGTTAGCCAAAACAGAAGAATATTGCTGCCCTTTTAAAAAGGAAGAAAACTTCCAAGACCTCCATAAAGCATATGCCTAACAGCAAGAATTAGAAGTAGACAGAGTAAGGCTGAGGAGAAAGGACACAACTCCCTACCTCTCCAGCCCTACAATGTTCACTTAACATGCACTACATTAGTAAAAACATGTTCCCAGTAGAAGAATTAATTGAAATATTCACTTCCTTGGGTTAAACAGTTTTATGAAACAGTAGGCATTTAATATTTATATAATGACAGTACCTGGCATCATACAGCCTGAAGTCTCTGGGGATAACGAACAACACATCAACTGTCTCCATAGTAAAATGTAAGGCATTCTGGGGACTACATATCTCAATTTTTCCAGGGAGAGTCAGGGAATACAGAAAGAAGTGGTACAACACAGACAGATCCTTTTAAATACATTACATATGCTTACTCAGATCAAGACATAGGGGTTTTTTTTTAAATCATATCATAAAAACACATTTTTCAACATAAAGGAGAGAAAAAGGAAACAAAGCACACACCATAAGTGTCAATGAAGAACTACTCACGTACTGATATACTGGGATAATTTTAGTATTAGAATGTAATGGTGTCAAATTTGTACTGGTTTAATTCTATTACCAAAATAACAAGCTGGACCAATTTTAACACTAGGTCCTGGCACATCAATTACGGTAAAACTTGGATATCACAGTGATAACATACAGGCATGAAAAGAGGCCTTTCAAGAAGGTATCTTTAGATACATGTAACAGTTACACATGGCCTACAATTCTCAGAAAGAAATATTACAGAAAGAATTAGGTGAATTTCATCAATTTCCATGTTGCTGATCAGAGAAACATGAACTTAAAAACCCCTAGTCAAACTGTTACTTTGTCAGCACTCAGGTTTCTATTACTAACTTAACTTCACCAAGTATCTGTTACACTTATATCAGCATTATTTTAACTATTCTTTGAGCAGATCCTCCTTCCATGTAAAATCACGAGTGCAGTACTTATTTCAAAGTATATGTATGACAGAAGGAAAATTAAGGCTTTATGACTCAAAGACCATTTCCTATTCTCACTTACACTTTCAGTCCTATTTTAAAAGGCAGACAACAAGACTTCAGCAAATTACTTCAGTAAATTGTTGTTCCCTTCTTGTAGCAACTAATCTGCCAAGAGCAGCTTTTATTTGGTCTACATAACATCAAAATAAACTCTAGAAAAAGGATTAGTAGAAAACAGGAACTCTGGCCTTAGATTTGTGTTAGCACAATTAAAAAGTTACAACCAAGCTGCGTAAGATGTATCTGTACAAGCAGAAAAGCACATATTTCTACATGGGGAAGCACCATCTGCAAGCAATAAACTTCTCTATCCTATTCTGGCGTCCAGGAACACAGATAACGGCTTTTCACGCAAAAGATACACAGCTGGAGGGGGTGCTAAGATAAACCTGGAGTACTTGTGTTTACTGTACTACACAATTGTTAAGAGTTCCCAGGAATGGCCTCTCCTGAAAGCATGTATCTCGCTTCTTCCTACACGTGCCGCAAACTACACCACCTATTCTGACATGCTGTAACAAACAGGTTTAATATAACCCAAAAGCTGTTAATATGCCCCCAGATTTCCAGGTGAGATGTTAGAACAGACCCTCTTAACAGCACTAGCAGGATTCTTAACACAGCATTTGGGGCAAAAGCACTGCCCTATGCACTGCCATCCTTCCAAGCAGCAGTGATGTCAAATAAGCATGTGTTTAGAGTCAGAAGGTACCCCATAATTTGCAAGACAAATACCACAGGCAACTAAGTCTACCAGAAATACTGACGTGTCCTTCAAGGGCACATAAGCTCACAGAGCATAAATTGAGACAAAGATCCTTAAAAGGTAAGATACCATGAGTTGGTAACAGTGTTAGATAGTACATGTCTATCTGTAAGGACCACAACATCTCCGTGAAAATTCAGTAGCCACCTCTCAGGGAGGCTGCACTGCAGCAACAGGTCCTCTGTTAATGCCATACAGAGTTCTTACACCTTCCTCCCAAATAAGAAATTGAAGTGTTATTAATGACTCCTCTTGAGTTCTTGAATAAAGGATCTTTTTATGAAAAGTTTGTATATACGGCCTCAGGACTCAAAAGCATATCCCCAAAATAGAAATCTTGAGTTGATGCTCTTGTAAATACAACACAAAAGTAAGCAAAAGGATTTAAATAACTTTTTTCCCCTCCAACGGGACCTTTGATCTTGGTCTTATATACTGCTATGGTTGTGACTGAGAAATACTCAAGTCTACCATATCTGAAGTTTAGAAAGTACTGAAAAATTGTGGCAGGTCATGGTATTTCATCACCATTTCTAGAAGACATGATTCCCACCTTCCTCAAGCCCTAGCCCACTATATTCCAAGTTTCACTGAGCTAGCACGCGGGTACTAAGCCGTAAGAGGGCCAAAGCCACTACTTGATAAGTAAATCTGGTGGTGTTTTGTCACACAAGGAAATCCCTTCTAAAAAAACACATTTACAAATACTTGTTCTGAACCAGGCTTGCACACTTGTCATTCATTTACAACCTTCATCTTTAAACAAGTTAGTAACATCTGTACATCACTGCAATAACTACCATGAGCAGGCAGATTCAGCAACTTATTTCTTTAAACTTCACAATTTAAGATCGAGAACTAAAACCAAACACCACAAATGGTTTGAAAATCCATACTGGTTACATAAGCCATCTCTTTTACTTAAAATGCAAATCAGTGACCACCAAAACCGTGTTAATACTTTATTTAAAAATGAAAGAATTAACTGACTTAATGCCTTGTTAATCAGTCTCTGCTCAGCATTTAAACCTCACTGCCCTTACAGGGCAAGAGCATTCAGGTCAAGTCAAAAAAGCAGCACGCAGGACTAACAGATGGCAAAAAAAAGCTTCTACAGCCCTATCTGGTGACAGAGAAGCACCACCATTGCGGTGTCTGATCACCACTCTGTGGGGACAAAAGCATTCAAATACACATTAGTGCAGAATCCTCAGTAACTAGATAAATGTAGTATAATAATACTGTTTTGAAAGGCTAGGGAAAAGTTTTTTTAAAGCCCTTATCTATTTAATGATTAGATGCTGGGTTTGATGGACTTTCAAGTCAAAAGGAAGAAACTAAAGTTCTGAGTCCCCAAAGCTGTTTACAAAAGTGATACCCTGCACCAATGCACTATACCTATAGATATACATAGACATATCTATAGATCTATTTATATAGACAGATACAGACATATAATCTCACTTGCACAGAAAAATATACCTGATTCTCCAACATGCTCTTACAGGCTGCAGGAGTTGATTGAAATTCATGCTTTTAACTTATTGAGGACTTAAGATACCCAGATTAAGGGTTTTGAAGCTGTAGAAAACAATATCCTCTCTCACTGGCTGTCCTCACTTTAAAAATAGTTACCTGCATCCTTAACTCAACCTCCTTATAACCAGAGGAGTAGTTTCCCCTGGATTCCTCTCGGAACTCATTCTCTTAGTCTGCTTTCTGCAGGCAATCATGTTAGTTGCTTTAGTTTGAGCTTATTTTAGTTTCAGCTTTCATTTTAAAGGTCAGTATGAGCATCTAGTGCTATGAAACAGCTCTTTAAATAGCTTTAAGACATCAGAACTTAATTTACCACTTTTCTTTCACCCTGCAATATAAATGTCACACAATATACAGTACCATCTCCAAAAGTCTTCACTGTAAAAAGATACACAATAATGTAATTCAACTACAGATCCCTTTGTAATCTGATATATATACCTATTTGTGTATATATATGCACACCCCCACACAGATAACACTCATAGGTTGAAAAGACACTATTTTGATTTCTTCTACAAGAGCATAAAATTTTATATAAACCACTAAAAATATGCATTTAGTTCCCTTACCTGTAAGAATGCTTTAATTTAGCAAAAGGTTAACACAAACTCACACCTGAAGCTGTCACTAACAGCACAGTAGAAGAAAAAAAAAAATAAACCTTTAAATGCTTACCTAAAAAAAAAAATCTACTACCTTTACAGGAGGAAGACACTACTACAAACCCAGTCAAAAAAATAAGGTCTGTGTGCTAAATAAAACAGGAACTAGACAAGGGCAGAGGACTTACTAAAAGTAGAATCGAACTAGAAGCCTCACACCACTCACAGGTATGAATTATCCTTTTTAACAAACCTCAAGCAGTGGGGAAGAAAAAACAGCATAGAATCCCCAGTCTTTGAAGATAATTGGTTCTGTGTCATGTTAAAAAGAAACATATATTTTAATATATTTAATACTATTTAATATAATTATATTGTTTAATGTATATTATTATATTTAATATATTATATTGTTGTACTTCATACTATAGGTCTCAAAACTCCACCTTAGTGGTATTTGTCTTAATGAAACACTTCTGTGACAGCCTATGCTTAAGTCAGAATTTTGAGGGAACAATTCTTAACTTTGGGTGTAAATGAGGAAATTCAAGTTCCTTGAGGGTGTAGATAAAAACCCTTGACTTATAAACCATATTAATTAATGTTTGAACTGAAATTCCATCCACATGTCTCATTTAATAAGCAAAGTCTCCTTCCCGGCATTGAGGGGAAAAAAGGGGAAAAAAATTACATGCTGAATTATTTTATACAGACTAAACTGAAGTTTAAATTTGAGGGGGGATGTGGAAACACCATTCACAGCACATTACTGTCACTAGGATTCTAGGTTAAAAGGTAGATTCCTGTATTTTGATACTGGACAAGGCTTTTTTTTTTTAAAGTATCAAGACTAGTGTATTTCATAGATTAGGTTATGGGTCATATTGAAAGCAATGAATCTTCCAGGTTTATCAAACCTGCAAGGATTCTCCAGTGGGTGGGGGGAGTTTGCTAAGTAAAAATCTCTTCATTGTGCCAGAAATTAAAGAGGAAACACAGGAGCAATTAAAGGGGAAAGAAATATGGGACTCTGGCAGTTTTATTGTATTTACTTTTAGCTAGAGCAGAAAAAAGTTCCTTCCAGGCAACAAGAACACCTGCCTTGCAGAAAGCCAGTGACTATGTGATTTACTCCAGTGCAGTCCACATAAATTTTCCAAGCAGTGTCCTGAGAATAACTGAATATCACATGGCAATCAAGCTAGTAAGACTATTCACAGAACTAAGGCCTGACACAAAATGGTTCTCAACCATCTCCAATCTATAATTCTGCACTCTGAAAAGAAACAAATATGAACAGTTAGTCAAGTCATAACATCTTGCATATACTTCAGTATTCACATAAACGCAGAAAGTCTTTATAAAGTACACTGCATCACAGACCAAGCTGGGTTTTGAAACAGTAGGCACTCCAAGAGGGGCACGAAACAGATGGTAGTTCAGAGTGACAAAATGTGGCAATATACAACACTCACTGCCTAAGTGTAAAGGCAAGTGAAGATCCTAGATTTATCTCATCCATTCATACATGGCATTAAAGCCCTCAGAAAAATGTTTACCTTGCTAAGTATTAAGGAATGGGCAAGGTGCATATCTCTTTGTATCATCATTATATTGCCATCAAGATTACAATTTAAAAAAAAAAAATCATTGAAGGAGGCAGAAAAATCAATCTGAAACAGTAACTTAAATTCAACTACAAGCAGGAATTTGAGTATTAAGATTACCTGGAGAGACAAGCAAAACGCCCTGCAGCTGAACTACTGCCACACTGGAAGCACTGGTTTGACTACTAGCCCTGGAGATACTAGTCTTCCAAGTAATATGTATTTTTTGAAAACAATGTGAGGACTGAGACAGGGACAAGTTTCCCTGATTTTTCTTAAACATTCTCTGAAACATAGTTCATCTTTCTCATTTGCAAAACCGCTTTATTAAAACAGTTCTGAGCTAGTTAAAAAGTATTACAGAAACCTCACTAGTGTAGATGGGAGAAGTCTCCAAAGCAGATGCAAGTGCAGGGAAGAATAGCTAAAAAAACTTCTATGAAATTTAGCATTAATACAAGGGAACAGATACTTAAAAGCTATCACCTGTACAAGTATAAAGAGAACAAGAATGTCAATACAGAAATTACTTCTTTGAACATTCTCAGCATAATACATAACAGAAGAAAGCATTACTGTTCCCTAAAATACTCAGAGAAAAATAATTTCATCAGGTGCTTTGTAAATACTGTTTTAAAAAGTTCAGAGATCAATTAAGCAATGTATGAAAAATATTAGCTGTGTTCTAGGATACTATAGAGGTAAAACTGAGAAGAGATTAACACATGAAAAGCTAGAAAGTTTGTTATAACACGTTCTAATTTTTAGATTAAACTACTCTTAGTTTATTAGGAAAGGAACTAATGTAAGTTCTTTCTGTGAATGTCCCTATTCTCATGTTTCTAATTTTTAACCTATTTCTAATTTCAACCAGTTCCAACAGAGAGTTACAGCTTCCAAAGATATACAAGCTCTTGAAGAGTTACATAAAAATAAATGGACAAGTCCAGAAGCCCTACTTTCCCCTTAAAAAAAGCTGCAGCATTAACTCAGCTGTTTTAGACACGAGGTGATAAACATAACCAGTGCCAAGGCATAATAAAGCTTCAAATCAGAGCTTATACTAGAAACCAGAGAACCTAACCACACAAGCTACAAATCTATAGGAGTCAGACTTTACTAGTGTCATTGCTTATGGGGGGGGGGGGGGGGTGAAGGTTAGCTCATGCAAGTCATTTTCTGTCAAGACTACCGCCTGTTAAGGGAGAGTTTCTACATTAGCTGACTGCTTGTTATTCCAAGTCCTGTGCTGTTCCAAGTATCTGACTCAACTTCTCTGCAGTCCTGAAGTCACCCGGGGAACATCCCATCTGTACACAGCAACTGTGCTGAAGTCAGCCGTTCTTCATTTGCTCTTACGTGCTTCAGTCTGATTTCATCCCTCCATCATTTATACACAAAGATTTTGCAAATTAATTTTTCATACTTTCTCATCAAATGCAAAGTACTACCAGAGATCAGGAAGACATTTTAGAAAGCATTTCAAATTTTACTATTCTTAAAAGTTCTAAACACATGCCAGCAGCAGGTGTGTGAAAATTCTCCTGAAACACTTGAACATATAAGGATGCTTTCCCCAAGTCATGGCTTATGTGTGTTTGAGGTAATTTCCACTGTTTCTCAGAGATTCATGTTTCACAATCACATGTTATTTCACTTATACTCCACATTAAACAGTATTTTCTAGCCTTCCATAATACCCTCCCTCACCAGTAAATGCCACGATATACAACTGTGGGACAACATAATGAATGAGAACAGAATTAAACTTCTACCTTAAGAAGCTGAGATTTCCTGATAGATTCCTTAAGCCTTCCCCTAGCCATAGGGAACCAAGCTTTGGAAAAATAGGTAAGAATCTGTCATTGGTCAGTAATTTCTGCAAAATGACATGTCCAAACAGTCTTTCTGTTCTTCCTGTAGTCCCATACAGATAGTACAGAACAGTATATTTCACCTTGTGTTTTTAACAAAGGTTTCATACCAGTAAGAAGCAAAAAGTTTGCAAGCTCATGCTGTCTAGGCAGTTAAACCAATTTTAATCAAGGTAACATACAGGGAAAAAGTGCATAAGCTGCAGAAAATTCCATCATTTTTACTAGTATTAAAACTACGAAAATATGCTGATCTACCATTTAACCTACAGCTTCTCTACAGCGTCATTCGACAAGTCTTTTCATTTTTCACCAGAAAAGCTAAAACCAGAGAAAAACAGTTAATTTCCCTATATGCCTTGCCAATTATTTCTAAAGATTACTTAAAGTGATATTTATTTCTAAAGAGTGCCTTTTCTGAGCAGCATTTGATGGCAATCTTTCTGCATTAATACTACTGTGATTTTGATGTGGGTTCTAAATGAGGTAACTCCATCCTATGAATAAGCCTCAGTTCAAGTCAATAGAAAGCTAAGATTTGGGGAAATCTATCTAAAACACATTTTAACCTTCAAAAGTCAATTATGATCACAGTAAATGTATTTATAATCATAAAAGTTTCAATATTTGTTCAAATGCTATTTACTTCAGAATTACAGATGATATCTATCTGAATTTGGCAAGAGTGGGTCAGATACTGGTAAGGTTGAAATTGTTGAACTAGTTACTAACACGAAAACCACCCCAAGCTGTGTGCCTCTGTGCAATCTCTTACAATCATCCATGAGAATAAAATTATTTTGCCCCCATAAAAGTGATACCCATTTGCACAAGACAGACTTCTGTTACAGAACAGTAAGTGAAGAAATCTAAAACTCACACATTTTCCTGACCTCCACTTGATCAGTACATAGAAAAAGCAAGAAACATCAGTTTTCACCAGGGAGAGAGAAAAAGGAAAGCCACCCATGTGTGAGAGTGGATCAAGAAAATGAAGTAATATAGGACAGTTTATCAGAAGAGTAGTTTTATATTCTTCAAAAAAAATTAGCAAGTGATCAGGGAAGCACCACTGTCATCAATAAAAGAAACACAAACTTAATATGGTCTTCAAAACCATTGTTTAAATAGTTCATTCATCATGCCTTCCATGCCATTTAGACAATCCAGCTTAAGTGGCAAAACCCAGCAACTCCTGAAACAACCCACCAACTCACCTCATGTTGCTGATATCAACTTATGGACCTGGCTTAGGAGCTGTGCAGCCGCCAATCTTCATAAACTCCATGCAAGAAACAAAACTGGAAGGGTTCAACCGTTTGTTACCATTGCTTTCAGAGAATGCTTTTTTCCAGTTTTCAATTAGTATCACTTTTCTAAACTAACATCTAAATCACATTCTTTCAGGGACCAATAACAGAGGTCTGGAAAACCAAGGTATCAATCTACATTCCTCAATAAAAGAAGAGTTGAAAAAGGATTTTTGTCACTGCTACCTGCTCAAATCCCCATGATCTGCAAACAGGACTGGAGAAATTAAATCCAACTTACAGCACACCACTGCTGATGGAACCAGTCTGGCTTTCAGAAGTTCATAGAAAACTGCTGTTTTGTTACCCATCTCCCTCACTTAAAGCAAGGGAATATAAACACACCAGAACCTATACTCTTTTTTCGCATTTTCTCATTTATAAAGTGAACATAATTTTCTGGTTTACAAAAGGAACATTTTTTGATACATCTCCCTTCCTTAAACTACGCTAAACTGACAAAGCATCTTTCACACAAATGACAGGTTCAGGTCTGGCTGAAGTAGCAACATTAGCAAGATTTTCCCCCACATTTCCTGATCTTTACAGAATACTTCCTCACTCAAAGCATCCCATAACAGAGACAGAGTTGCAACATAAGCCAGAGAGGGTGGATAGAAGGTGGAAAGAAGAAAGCAAATCTTTCAAGTTAAAGATAGCTCTTCTGGGACAGGAAAAAAGGAGCTGTCAATAGCCAGGATATTACTGACTGGCTATGAAACAATTAGGACCTGCTGGCATCTGGTCAAGAAGATGTGAAGGATTACATGAAGTGAGTTCAGGTAGCTCAAATGCTCAAGGAATCTTAAAGGGAATAGAAAGAGGAGAAATAGGAACACTACAAGTCTATTCTGAAATTTTGTGAAATTCTGTTAGTACTGGGGATTAAAAACCTCTGAAATTGGTGTTTTTCCATGTCTCCTGGCATTCTGGAGTCAGAAGAGTCATTCAATACTCATACAATTATGTTAAGTACAATATAAACAAGAAGTAAATTGTTTTGGACATCTTTATTATTTAATAACACAAAGGCAGGAGTTATTGCTCTGAAGATATATCAAGAACCCAGGATTGCACCTCCAAAACTCAGAGCATGATAGTAATATGCTAACACAATGCTGAGAGACAAGAAGTATCAAAATATTGACTGTAGAACAACCACAGGTTTTTTGGTTTGGGTTTTTTTCCCCAATTGTGACTATGGGAGGGAGTAAAGTAATTTCAGCAACTGAGACAATGTTAGAAACAGTTCTCAGTGCCCTTACTATTCTACTGTAAGTATTCAGTGTGCATAAGTATTCGATAGTCTTAAAATCACCTTATACTACAGAACAAAATGACCAAGAACTGTGGCTGAGGCAAGTATACCTATTAAGGAAGGCACAAAAGATATCAAACCCAAAATAGATTAGAAGTTAGAAAAACAGGTATTTTCAACAAAAAGCACTGCTAGCATGAATCTCAGATGTTAGTATTTATTTCCGAGACTCACAGATCTTCATCTTATAACCTCAAGAATACTCCTGTTCAGCACACAATTAATGTCTATACCTGTAACAGCTACTCAATTTTAAGGTCATCACATAGGTATTTCTGTATGTTAAAAAGAAAACGTATTGAATTTGATACATTAAACTGATTTCTCTTTAAACTTCAAAGTTCACAAGTGTTATGGTGGTTGCATAGTTTAACATACGCATCTGACTATCAGTTTTCTAAAATACCAGGTTATAAATTTAGCATTTTACTCGATAACCACAGAAGCATCAAGATGAAGTTTGATATGCACAGCAAAAAAAGGGTATTAAAAGCCATCCAACAGAGAGCCAAATTTCAGAAGGTCCACTGAAAATGGCTCACTACATAAGTATGTACTTAAACAGCACCATCTGAACAATTATTTTTAGAATGTACTAAGACTGCAATGCATTCCAGCATAGTAAGAAGTCACAACGGCCATGAAGCAGTAGCCTCAGGGCTACATTAAGACTGTTCAACAATTTACATATGCTGGTGAATTTAATGAAAGATCTAGGCATTAGTTAAAAAACAATGTTTTGTGGTAACTGATTTAAGAAATTAATTGGATTCAAACACAAGCATCTGACTAGTTTACTCCAACTGCCAGAAGCAGAAAACAGGAAAATAAAAGTGCTCTTTACGTACTGCCAGAGGGTCCAGTTCACCCTCCTGCCACCCCTTCTCACACACTCAGCTTCAGAACAAAGCTTTCCCCTTTCCTAATCTGAACATTAAGTCCTGTTCTTCAGAACTAATTTCCTATAGTGAAAAAGAATAAAAGTACATGGGCATGTGTGTGTGTGTTGTTCCCTACTGTCAAACATAAGGTTTTTATTTGAGATCTTTTAAGACATTTAATTAAATTTGACTATAGAATCCCTTAGGGGAAAAACAATTAAAAGCTTTCTGCTTTCTAACAAATAACTTTTCACTCTTAGAGAAACATCTATGTTTTCCCACTTTCATAGCTCTCAACACTTCCAACGTATCTTTTCTCGACACAAAACCACAGGAAACCTCAGAAGATGCAGTACTTCCCATATTGCCATTGTGACATTTTTGGCTCAAATTTATTTTTAAGTAAACTTGGAGAGGTAGGAGCCTAATTAAATACCATTTTCACAAGAAGCTTTATTATTTCTAATCATTTAAATGGACTAAGTAGAAAAGGCTTTACAAATATAACAGTCTGAACCACCACAGAACCCTGTTTCACAGATTCACATGGCATCTCCTATGCAGGGGACAGCAAGATCCGATCACATTATTAGACCTGTAAACTCTTAAACTTGGTTTATTGACTTGATCTTCAGATAGGAAGATGCCAGGTTTAGGTTTTATCAAAATGACATCTTTATGACATTGTAACAAAAGGACCATGGGAGGCCAAACAATTTTCCTAAAGAATGATGCATTAGAAGTAATTTTCTGCCTAGGCCTCCATTTCTAGGGTGGCTCTGTGTGATGGAAAAAGGAGTCATTTCTTTCCCAATCCCATTTTTGTCAGGAGATCCTGCTTAAGGAAGGCCAAGATCCAAACCCAGTCATCTTCCAGCAACATAAATGGCTCTCAAGATCTTCTGCTGAAGGCTTGTGATGCAGTATAAAGGTTAGAAGGTGTCCTGAAGCAATTTGGAGGGAATGAAGAGGGAGAGAAGAGTCACAAGATGCACCAAAGCAATAATGCACGTAACATAGTTCCAAATGACTTCAACTCAGCATGAAAGAGGAACTGGTAAAATCTCCTTAGAATTTCATTGCCAGTTTTCAAGTGATTCCTTTTGCTAAAAATCAAAAGGAAATTTAGAATAAAATTCCTGTGCCAGCAATGACATAGCTGGAGAAAGAAAGGTCTGACTGTGGGCTACTGATGTTTGCAAGGAAGAAGCTGTTGCTCTGCACAGCGTGAAGCGAGAAAGGCAGAATTTACCTGAGCTGATTCTACCGATTCCCCTTCTCTGGGCCTGAGGGACTGCCGATCATGTGGGTTAGCAGCACATCCCCTTAATCAGGATGTTCCACTCTTATTTCCTTCACATGGACAAAGAAACAGGACTTAAACTCAGCAGCCACAGGCTCCTCTGAAGGAAGAATGTATTTACACATTTAGAACTGGGGAACTTTATCAGTGCTGGGAATCAAGTTGGATTTCAAACCCATTTGGTGGCCTCTACCTTACTGTGCATTCAAACCTAGCACTAGTGTAAAGAGACAGAGAGGAGATGAAAGTTGTGTGGCTATGGGCCATATACAATCACTGGCCTTATCTTGGCCCCAGTCACCAGTTTCTGCTCTGGAATTAGTTTCCTGTCTAGAAAAGGGTCAGACAAAGAATGTCATTAGTGCTTCAAAGAACTGAAGTACAAATATGACCCATGGACAGGAAGCTTACACAGAGGCATAAAAAACATTCTTTCCAAGTGCCCGGGATATTTTTTCTCCTCTCTCTCTCCCCCACATTTTTTTCTTTAAACTGCTCACACTCTTTCTCTCTCTCAGCCTAGAGAAGTGGAAGACAACATCAACAAAAAAAAGCATAAAGAAACAGCATAAAGTCCATCCTTCACAGCTGAGTGGATGGCAGTTCAAAGGGGCCCTACCTACCTGCAACCCTGTTGTTTGCTTCAAGAACTCTGTTTGCCCAAGGAAAAAGAGACGAGCAAATCCTGGAAGCAGATCCTTCCCCAAAGGAAGTTTCTTTCTGAGTCTGCAACCTGGAGCTTTTGCTTGAGACTCAGTCCTCTGAGCGGATTCTTTCTTCAAACTCTCACACTGGTTCTTTACTTTTGTGGGCAGCTGGAAAAAGAATGAAGCCGTAGGCTGAGGCAGGGACTCCATACTTCCAGGATAGGGAGGCAGAAAGACTGGAGGGGAAGGAAAAGTGCTAGTTGGTAACTTCTTGAATAATGATCTGCATTCCCTCATTTTCTGCCACACAGAGACATACACATAGTCACTGCAATAGGGGAGGATGACAAGAGATGAGTACTAGACATGCAGTTTTTTCATGCTCTGATGCCAAAAAAATCCCCAAAACACCAAAGTGTTGAGCTGTGAACTTTCAAGACTTTTAAGGCATCTACCAATAGATGAGATCAATTATAAGATGTTTTGTCCAGAAAGTTCTCTCAGTTTGTTAAAAAGTAGATGGGAGGGGAGGGAATTTAAGTGCTCATTTCTTGGAAAAAAATCCGAATCTCTCCTCTGTTCACTTTCTCTCAAGTGAATTAAAAATGGCATCTGTTGCAATGAAGTGAACGTCTCCCCATAATCTCTTTAAGAAACAACGAACATACTTACCTGAATACTTCCCTCACCAATGACTTCCTAACCCCAGCCCCAACTCCTCTGTAAAGGCCTTACTCCAATCTCAAGTCTTCTACTCTTTGCAAAATCAGATCGATCACTGACAGCAGTTTAATGCTCTTGTGACAACCTCTGACTTAACCTAGGCACATTATGATTGCTGTGGAAGCTAAGAATCTACCCAAGCTCCTGGGTCAGGTTTCTGGATTTCTAGAACATTCCTCTTTTTTCCTGAAAACCTAGATGTCCTAGGAGTTGTCGTTACTTGAACAATAAAGTGTAAAGCACGAGAACCCTGAAATTTTCTTCTTCACAAATCCTGAAAGCTATTAAGACTCCTGTGAAGTTTTAACAGTAGCACGGATCCAACATGCAACAAAACAGAACTAGAAGTCACTGGACTTAAAACACAATTATATGCATAGCCGCTCATGTATGCGTTTATTGGTTTACCCATTTTACCCATTGCAAAACCTTTCACACACAGTGTCTGGTATTTGCACGTAGGGTAGCCGTTAAGGTGTGTGCCTCAAATGAGGCACTACCATTTTACCCACGGTGCTCTTCATTGCTCTCAAGATGCCAGGTAGAGTATGATCCAATAGTTAACCAAAAAAGTATGTTACTCATTATGTTTGATGCAATTTCACTTAATTCACTTTGGAGCAATTTCGGTGGTGTTTCTTCATCCTCTCATTTAGAGCACACACTTAAACAAAACAGCTTTATACGGCTAGGTATCTCATGTGTCCTCCAATTATATGCTTCCCCCTCCTCAAAGAAATTTTCTTTCATTGTGCTCCAAATACTGCAAGGAGAAGTTGAGAAAAAAACTAGGTTTTGTCGTTAAAACCACAATAATAACATAGTTTTTAAAAGGCATCTTAATTTTTGCACTTAAGAGTAGCAGACACAAAAATGTCCTTTTTTTTAAACAGGTGACCGATAAAGCCATCAAGGACAGAACCTGATATCCTACAGTAATTAAAACAGAAAAATCAGCAACTTTCTTCCAGAGAAACTGCTTGGGCATGCAAAAAGATACTCTGCTTCTTGGTTCCTCTGAGGACACTGAACATGGTGATGGTATCTCAATCCAAGGTAAGACATTTTGCTCTGAATAACAAGACTACTTCATAGAAACAACATTAATTATCTTTTAGTGGAATTTCATGAATTCTCAACAACCTGAGACCAAGATGTGTTCCTATACCTTTCAATTTGACAAAAACATTGCCTTTTTGATTACTTCAGATCAACTTTCAAAGATTAGAGAGTCAGGTTGTCTTTTCATCCCACATGCATGTTTTTGTGAAAGAAGGTCTTTCTGTTTGGAAAGAGTAACTGACCACCACACACAAATGTACTTGGCCAACAGATGTCTCCAGGATGATGACATTTATACTCTCCTCTTCCTGTAAGGTAGAGGATACAAGATAAAAATAGAATAAGAGAAAATGTAATAAACAGAACATGTTCAATGCAATTTTTTACTGTTCTGTACTTGCTGGCTAAGAAACTATCACAGAAGGACAGTATAATTAAAAGCACATTTCTTCTTAAGACTCCTTTGTGAATAAAGATTCTTTTTTACCAGATAACTTGCAACACCTTCAATCTCAGGAACTGTCCATGTTGCTAATACTTGATACTTACAATTCATAACTACAACGCCATATACAATGTTATAGGTTTAATTTCAGGCAATGCGTTGAAGCCTACAAACACTACTAACACTTCTGAAGTCAATATTCTTTCTCAGTTCGAATAAAAGGTATCAAAGCAAATCAACCCAGATGAAGCCACATGACCCAGCTTATCGCAGGCTCCTTTCAAACAGGAATTTGCCTAGGGCCTCTGTAATATCAAGGTAAGGCTGTCTTCAGGAAATCCTCTCTCATCAACAGGGAAAGATCCTATTCACTGGAAACACACTCCAGATCACCTTCAATACACCGCATAGTATGAAATCACCTACTGAAGTTTCAGGGGTATAGAAGAAAGGATTACTTGGTCTTACTCCATGCAGCAGCTCCGTAGAAGAAACAAAGATCCAATGTAAAAATTTAAGCAAAAAAAAAAAAGCATTTATGAGGACTTTGTCCATTGGTGTTTTCCTCATGTAAACAGGTGAACAACAAAACAGTTTCTGGAAGATCAATCTGAAACATGCTGTTAGGTGTAACTTGTTTTTAAATTCCTTTCCTTACATCAAGGTCACATTACATCTCCTTTTCCAAGAAAGGGAGAACCCTTTACTTCTAATTTTTATCCTTTCATACATCTTTCTTCCCTTGAACAAACTAGTCTTGAACTCTAGACTAAATAAGGTTGGTAATTTTTGTATTCTAGCTACCAAAAATACAAGCCTGATTGATTCCTATATAGAGATATGTATGTCAGGCTGAAACAACTGCACGTTTCTGCATTTTGAGATGAGAAATGCTAATCTTTGCTCTTCTAAAGATTTAAAAGAATGGAAAAGAGGTCTACAACAGATCACCCAAAGTACCTGAATCCCTCTTATGGGAATTTTGGAAGAGGTCTTTTTGCTGCCTCACGCCAATCATCAGAAGTGATTCACACTACCAAGATGGGATGTTAAAACAGCTTAAGGAGCTGAATATGCAACAGCTCTTCTCAGTCACTGTACTGTAGTTTGCTGATTTACCTCAAGTGCAGGCTGTGATGGGATCCTTCTAGTTGGAGCAGAAAGAAATTATGGCTGTGATGACAAGAACAACATATGTTGATGATCTTCAGATATAGATGAATTCAGGAAAGGCACTGGTAGTTCCATTTGTGAGCACACAGAAGACTGTAAAGAATCCTATAATCAATGTTCTCATCTCCTTTGGGCAAAGAAAGGAATCTCTGCAACATCTTTCCATAGTGACCTGACTGTTGATAGATATTCTGGGACGAAAAATCCATTAGCGTTTTCTTCCATCTTCCTTCTCTACATAGCAGGTTTCACTACCACTCACTAATTCAAGAGCCAGTGAAGAGAGTGATCCCCATTTTTCTGCATCAGTGATGAAAAGCTCAATAGCCAGTAAAGAAAAGTTTAAACAATTGTGAGTAAATTCTACAGAATACCATCTGCAAAATAAGCAAAAAACTAAATCTATGTATTTGGTAAGTAGTATAGAATATAAGCAACAATACTTTTTTTATTTCTAATACTCAGCTCCAACAATTGCAGGATCCAAGTAAAAGAACATGGAAACAAAATGCAAACTGCCACACCTGATTCAAGTTACCTGCAGCTATAACAACTATTTCTCAACTCTCAAACTGAAATTTTAAAGCATCATGCAACCATTTTAGATTTAAAGTGCAACTAGCCACATGGAGTATTTGCAGTTCTTAAAATTAAATTTGTTCTAGGTTAAGTAGTTTCTGCCCTGCTGCCATTAGCCATACCTCTAGAAATACGTGCAGGCTGCAAACCCACTGCAGGATCTATGCACCAGCATCCAGTTGAACTGTTATTCAAAATAAACATTACAAGAACAACAAATTTTAGTAAAGCATCTTTCTCCTGGAAACTAGCACTAACATGACATGCACATTAAAGTACCAACAGGAGTGATGTAAGGCTGACTGTTTAAATTCCAAGCTACTAACACTATGAAAAAAATACTAGTTTCCCCAAACTCACTGGTTTTGGTTATTTTCGGGGGAAGGGAAGGAGGAGACTTGACAGAAGGGAATAAGTCATTGAGCATTACATCAGCTACACCAGATAACGTTGTCAAGTCCCAAGATGGAGAAAAGGCAGCAAAACCATTGATTAAAGTGTTGATTTTAAAAGAATAAGTGTCATGCAACCCATCATTATGTTATCATACCTTATCAAGATAATGTTATCAGCTAGTGTTAACAAGTCCAGAGAAGGGCCACAAAGATGATGAGAGGGCTGGAGCACCTCTCCTGTGAAGCCTGGCAGAGGGAGTTAGGAGGGTTCAGCGTGGAGAAGAGAAGGCTCTGGGGAGACCTCATAGTGGCCTTCCAGAACTTAAAGGGAAGTACTACAGGGAAGACGGGGAGGGACTCTTTATCAGGGAGTATAGTGATAGGATGAGGGGTAACGTTTTTAAACTGAAAGAGGGTAGCTTTAGATTAGATTTAAGGAAGGCATTCTTTACTGTGAGGGTGGCAAAGCACTGGAACAGGTTGCCCAGTGAGGTTGTGGATGTTCCCTCCCTGGCAGTGTTCAAGGCCAGGTTGGACGGGGCTTTGAGCAACCTGGTCTAGTGGAAGGTGTCCCTGCACATGGCAGGGGGGTTGGAACTAGATGATCTCTAAGGTCACTTCCAACCCAAACCATTCTGTGATTCTATGATCATTAAAAAACAAACTTGCAGACAAATATAATAGTAGGGATTGACTTTCTGAATTTCAGAATTTGTTCTAAAGAATTTGGCCTCTTTCCAAAAATGTTTTGTGCTCAACTTCAAAGGCCTACTAAAAACCAGAGAGGGTCACAGCGTTGTCTAGGTTATCAGACAAGGCGTCAGACAATACCTACTCGATACTGGCATAGGTACCAATCCCTGAAAGACCTTTCTTACTGCCAGTTTAGGAGTGGTAAAAAGCTATGGCTTTTCTGAACTCAGCATGACAGAGAATTCTAGAATTGTATATAGCTGTCACAGCAACACACATGTGAGAAACACAGCTAGTATTTCTTGGCACATTTATAACAGCAGGAAAACACTAGGGGTATAAAATTGAATGATTGGCTGATTATAGAAAATACTGCCTTGTAAAAGTAATTCCAATTAATAGATGCATCAATTCTATAAAATTAAAGAAACGGGTATCTCTTAATGTTAGAATTATTTTTCATTTTAAAAACTGTTTACATTGGTTTTAAACATCTTTACTAACATGTTTTTTTGTTTCTTGTCAACTTTGTATGCCAAGTACAGTCAAGAGCAAACCTTTTTCTGGCCTAAATAAACCATGTTTCAAATGAGATTAACAGACTTTACTGGCACTAATATACATTTCCGTCATAAAGACAGACCTTCATTCAGCTTCAGGGAAATTCTATGCTTCTGGGCAGAATGCATGAGCTGATATTAAAAAAAAAAAAATCAGTCTTTTTAAGACATCATATGATGCCAGGTTGTTCAGGTTTTTTCCTCCTTAAGAAAGCCAGCTATAGCAACAAAGGTTACAGTAATTATACCTCAAACTTACTTGAAGAAATTACATAAAATCTATACTTTCTTAATATTAACAGTGTCTTTGTACTTTCCTTTTTAGCTCTTTAATACATGGCTTGATTTATAATGTGATTCCATTTACATGCAATTACCTTATACAAATTTCTTACACAATTTTTTTTTTTAAAGCATATTTCTTACTGAGTTCTCAATCTTCACGTAATTCCTACAGTTCTCTGGTCAGGGTCTTTCAGCCAGTCTATCTGCAGAACCTGGAAGCTAAAATACTACACATATGCAATGTTAAGAGGAGTGATTCCAGTACCATTCAACAGCCACATTGGACCAGATGACTGTAATTTGGGTTATGTTTTGGTTTGGTTTTGTTGGTTTGGGGGGGGGGGGGGGGGGGGGGGGCTGTCAGCAGTGTCCAAACTGAATTTTCGTGTGAGAATAGATCAAGGCTTTTCTCTGCAGGTTTTGACCCTTGATCGCCTCCTTCATGACATTCCTCTGGTGTCTGGGATCTGCAGAGAACTCAAATATAACAAAAATGCCCCTTTCATGCAGTATTTACTCAAATACAGATATTCAATAGATTAATGTTAGTAAAGGGGCAACATGGATGCACTGGAAAATACAAGCTAAACAAGTTGCTTTTTTGAAGTCATCGGTTTTAAGAAGTTCTACTTTGGAAACTACTCAAAACATGCATTTCAGAATTGAGCACTTACTATGTTTCTTTTCATATCAAATACCAATTTCTCCATCTTTTGTTAGAAGAACTTCCTGACTCTAGAGCTTACAAATTTAGCGTGCAATCTGACCAGCAAGCTTGATCCTCTCCTCGTTTTCAGTAGCATTAAGAACTCTACAGCTAAAACTGGACTGAGTTTTCTACTAACTGTTTCTGCTGAGACACAAACTGATGTCAAATGCTACTGTAAACTCTGTTAGTTCTCCAGCACTAAATAGTATGTGAGGTAACTAAGGCTTATTTTTGTCTAACATGAGCTGGTGACAGTTGAGACAGAAACCAATGTAGAGTCATGACTTACAAACGATGTGCAAGCACACCATGATGTACCTTTGCAACATATAGTCTGTTAGGTTCAAGATTCAAGTTTAAGTGTCATGTACAGTCAGTTATGGTTTAGATTGGAATTGCAATTTTTATTTTTACCTAGTAGATGTTAACAGCACATGAAAAATGCATTCTAGATTATCTTGTACTGCTACCACCACACAAAACATGCTGTCTTTAATTAGCTAATTAAATGTTTTCTGAATATTTGCTGACAACTTTCCTTATTGGACCAGTGCCTCAAATTCACCCGTATTTTAATATCAAATTAAAATTGTGTCATTCTCTCAAATACGACTTGGAATAAGACCACCACAAGTTTTATAGTGAAAGTGTTCCTAAGTCAGCTGAGGTAAAGGCCATTTGAAATGTATCATTTGGCTCTGCTTATGTAAAACTGTTTGCATTGAGTTGTCCCTGTATCTTCTCTCCATGCAAGCACCTTCACACCTACCTGCTTTGATCAGCCAGAACTCCAAGCTTTTGCACTAGACACAATTAACTTTGGCAGTGCCTCTTCACAGGCATACCAGTGTGCAGTGTTTGACTGTCATTCTGTATCTGTTGAAATATTAGCACTTGGTTTAGGTTGTGTGCAAGAAGGAAAAAAAACAGTAACAAGTCATACATTAGAAAAATATACGAAAACAAAGGTTTCTAGCCTAGGCTTACCACTTTCACAATTATTCATAACAGGGAAAAAGACAAACATCAAAAATCCATACCGAAACAGAAACTTACCCCACTGACTGATCTGGGTTGGAGACTGTTTAACCATACACTGAATCTCACAGGACCCTCTTTCCTTCATTTGAGTCAAGACTTCATTGACAAAAATAAACACAATCCAGGGCAGATAAAATAGAGCTTCCCACGCACTCAGAAAAGAAACTATGAACCCTCTTGAAAAAAAAATATCATTTGAATCATTACTGAACACTTCTGTATATTATTAATATCTACAAAACACATAGTTTATTTTGAAGCAAGTCTGACAACAACATACACCAGGGATATTCTTGCCATGACTTTATGAGATTAGTTGCCTGATCTCCAATTTCTGTACAAAAATGTGAAGGCCAGTGTTTCCTCAAAACAGTTGTTATATTTAATAAAATGCTTCTGCCTGTAAGTTTCTAAGATCATGTCTCCTATAAAAGACCAGTAAGGCTCCTTTCCTTCCATCACATTTTCTTTTTAAGGCAAGATTCTAAAATTAGTTTGCAGCAGGACTGAGAGATATCAGCATTAAAGTTCTCGTGTTTTAGCTGTTCATTATATGCAAACTACTGTATTTTCTATTTAATGGCTTTCTAGCTATCAAAAAAAAAGCTAAAAAAACTCACAAGCATTCCATGCTGCCATTACTTCTATATGCAGAAATGTTTGTATCAGAAAACTCTTAGATGCTCTTAAATTAAGTCAAACTTCCATCTTCTAGTTTACCAAAACATACAAAAAGGAAGCATAGTGCGTGTAACAAAGCTTGACATAGCCAACGTAAAGAAAACTGCAACACAGAATGCCTGAAAGTCCTTCATCGTTGGCATGTGTTCAAAATCCATTCTCTAGAGGCTGCAGAGTTAAGCATTACATTATGTAGAATTCAACTGAGAACGAGTCTGTATTTTTTAAGTGTAGTTACTCTTTCAGATAGTTATTTCCCCAAGTTTTAAATTATTCTTAATTCATGGTTTAATATCTGCATAACTGAAATCTCCATAAGCATTTTGCAAGCTAGACCAGAGTTTAATATTGTGTAACTGCTTCTCCTCCTCTTTTTTTTTTGCTGGACAAGCATTGAGTATTGCTTCACGTATACAATTTTACAAGTGAACATCAAGTAATGTCCTATTCTGTTATTTCTTAACTATTTTTATTGTAGGCTTCAATACAAAAGAAAAATTCTTCAAACAGAACTGCCAACTTCATACTTCAAGATGTAACTTACTGTAACAGTCTGCTATTCCTAGCCCAGGCAATTTTTTAATGTCCTTTTTTCAAGTCATCATAGAATTGCCATTTATCAGTCAAGTTCTTTCATTCTGTTTTATAAAATAAAGCATGCATATGTATTTAAGTAGCCTGCATGACAGAAGAATCACGGTACCTAATAAAATGCTTTATAATAGTACTTGTATAGACAACTTCACAATTTTGTTGGAGAGAAGCTATAGGAAGTATTTGGGTGAGTGCTAAATACACACTGCAATACAGCATTAAACCTTTTTTTTTTTTCATACTAACTGAACATAGGTTTCAGAAATATGGCATATTCAATCAAAAGTTTGATTTCCCAGCAATGCATTGTGATACTATGACTCAGTGTTTTCATTATTTTTTTCTCTTGTACATTTAAAATATGTAAACAGAAAAAAGGGGTGCAGTAGAAAAACCAAAAGCTCTAAAAATATCAATAGTCTCATTACTACCATCAAGTAATAATTTGTTTTCATACTTACTGCAGTTCTTTACAAAAACATGCAATGAAACATATATTCTGCATTCTACAATGGAGATGGAAGATCCGTCCCACCTCCCAAGTGGGGGCAGAGAGCACTGTGGGGGGAGGAGGACATGGGGAAGGGTATAGTCCACAACTCCAGTGGAATCACTTGAACACGTGTTAGCAGCATGTACAATGGCAGGCCATTCTCAGAGAGCCAATAATTTAACCATGGCCAGTGGCCTTTAAGGAACTGAATCATTAACTGGACTATACAGATTTTTGAGTTCCACAGTATCTAGAGCTCTAACTGTAGCAAAATAATACTATGTATAGACTAAAAAAGTATACAAACATATGATGTGTCTTTGACTGCAGTTTAACAAACAGTGGTAAAAGACATTATTGAGAAAGTCTAAGTATTTTAAAAGAAAAGTGAAGAGACAAAATATAAATCTTAACATTCTTCTCACTACAGACAACCACTTCATGTCTTCTTTCCTCACCCATTCCCCATTATGCATTAACACAACACATATTCCTTCCCTCCTCTTCATCACTTAAATCAGAGCAAATGGTTATTCTGAGCAGTGTCCTAAATATTAATGTAAAAGAATTAGATCTACTTAGCAGCTAGCAATCAGAGAAGTCAATATCATCTGACTATCCTGTTTTCCGTCTATCATAAGGCAAATCTAAAACTACTAATACATGTTCATTTGGAGCATGAATATATAGTGTAAACAAAGTTGATCTGAGGTAAAAACATGACACTATGGACAAAGACAAAAATTCATTTCCACGTGGCCTAGTCATAAAGTACACAATTCAATAGGAGGAACCAGTTACTACAAGGAAGCCAAATTCACACAAGCTTAACCATCTATTTCAGAATTGCAGCTAACATTAAACACAAAAAAACTACAAGTTATAGGAAAAGAGGGCTCACAGCTATCATAACAATAAACGTCTCTATATTTTATTAGAATTATTCATATTGTAGTAAATGAAAGTTACTAGAAACTTCTGTAGTTCACATACATACTTTAAAACTCCATAAACTTACACAATGGTTTCCAATGACAAACTAGACTTGACAAGATGAGAGCCCACTACCCATAGTTCTAGCTCAATTTTGACTGGGTCTTCAAAACAAATAAAACCCAAGAGAACATGACAAACTAAGTATTTCTGCTGCGTGTTCCCTACAAAACAATTTCTGAAGCCACCATTCAATTTAAATCCAGTTTGACACCTCAAGAGAGTGTCATGAAAGCAATGGAGTAGATAAGCACAGCCATATTTCCACCTCCACAAGTCCAAGGCGAGGGGTGCCAAGAGGCACCTCCAACACTACTCATTCTGATGGACAATGACCAGCTATCCAGGTAGCACATCCCAAGCTGAGAGCAGCAGCCCAGCCTGTTTTTTTTTCAGGCAGCCAGCAAGCCAAAAGACACAAAGCAAAAGGGAAGCTACAGCAGGGAAGTCAAAAGAAAGAGATACAAAAGCAAGTTACTGGGGGGAAAGGGAAGAGCAACATGGCAATAGAAAAGGATAACTGCAGTGCCACAGTCAAGGAGACTTACAGAAATCCCTAGAAGCCCTACACACAGCCCCCCATTTATTTATTTATTTTAAAGTTGCAGTACTTATGGAACTTTTGGTTTGGTTCTCAAATAATAAACAAAAACACGGGGGGAGAAGCACGACAGGACAGTCTTGAAAGTCAAATCTTTTAAGATTGCTTCCTATATCCTACGCTCCCCCTGTAGCAGAACCACTGACTTGAGTGAACTCCACTGACCTGAACGCACCTGCAGCATTAACTCGCTTCATATACAAAGCCAGTGGCAGGACTAGAGCCAATGTTATGGGTATAATACTTAGGCTTCAACATTAGCCTGACTATTGCATCAGTCATGCTATTTTTAAGTATAATTCAGCTTCTCTTTCATGATCTGATGCAAGCCTGTATGGTTTTTGTTTTGTTTTTAAACACTGTTCAAACGCAGTTTGTTCAACACCACCTTATTTGCCAAAATAATTAAGAGACTTTCTAATATCATGCAATGTCTACCAGTGGGAACATTTATTAGAAGCAGTGATTGCTATGCTTGACAAGAGAGCTACTAATATTAAAATTTATCCTTCTAAATAATATGCAAAGCTGGCAAAACATTTTTTGTTATTACTCCAATTTTACTACTTTAGGCTTATGAATGACAGTATCAAAATGTTTAGCATCACTGCAAAAAAGTTAAAATGCATCACAGGTACTATACCCTGAAAGCAAAGCTTTTCTAACAGAGAGGCATGCACTAAACAAATAAAAAGCATGACCATTTATTGTGGAAACTTTGAAAAATCAGGTTATCAAGGTTTAAACAATCAAAGTGGTCAGATTCTCAAAAAGACAACTTTCAGTCTTCAAAACTTAGAACCAGCACACATTCTTATTGGTGCCATATTTCAAAGAGCTTTATCATTTGAATTTACAGCTTGAAATTTTAATGCAATTTTAACTTGAGATTTGAACATGCGCTTTTCTTGGATGATCAGTGCACACATTCGCACTTACCAGAGGTGGCAATCAAGCATTTAGAAGAAATTAGGCCCTGTCAAGAGTAATTTGCAATAGATACAATTGTTCTTCCCCACACTTCTTTTAATTGCCTGTATTGGGGAAAGGAACACTAAGTTCCCAGTTTCTAAGTACCCAACATTTCAGAAATCCCTTTCCCTTTAACCAACCAAAGCAGAGATGAATGTTTTGAAAGTGTTCTCCAACTGCAAATGGTTTTGAGTGCCCAGTTTGAAGTATCCTTGGCTCAGTTTCAGAAGCATTCTTCCTTTGAGACCACCAATACAAGCACATTTTAGAACATGAAGTGAGACTAGCCTGTGCTAGAATAAATACCATCCAAGAGACAGCATGAAATAATCAACTAAAACCAAAAAGGTTTTATTAGAACGTGAAGCTGCAATAAAATGGAATGCAACTGATGAGTCAAAAGTACAAGAGAACTATACTGGAAAAAAACGTTTCTTCCCAAGCCTCTGGGGTTGGGGAAGAACAAATGCCCTTCACTATATATTACCTTATTTTTGGTTTACCTAACACAAAACAAAGTTCAAAATATTTCCATAGATGCAAAACCACATTTACGAAACATTCACAAAAGGTAGTGCATACTTTCTTCGAAAGAATTCAACATAAAAAACTTGCTTTGATTGTCATGAAGGTACATTCAGGATGATATTTGAAATACTGGCAATTTCTCAGTCACACCTAATATATCTTAAATATACATCACCAGAAACTGAGTTTATCATTTGTGAAACCCCTGTTGCCATGCTGATATGATCAGACCCCAAAACACAGGACCTGGCAAGGGGAAGACAAACTGAAGAGAGCTACTCTCTCCTCTTTCTTTTAATAGTTAACATCCTAGCTTTTTCAAAAAGTTTCACAGCCATTCATGAAAAAATAATCATCAAGCTCAAGACAGGGTGTTTGAAGAGGGACAAACAGTTGCCAATTCCTCCACCTTTGTTTTGCCTTGAGTTATCTACCAAAGCCATTTAGCAATTAAACCAACAGGAAAAAAATACTTTGAATAAACCCAAACAAGGATTCAGAAGCATATTCCATTTTGTTGGCTCCAATATACCCACTCTGGTCTGCTCACCAGCCAAAGTAAAACCACAAAAAACCCTAACAAGTTCTGAATTACTAGCATAACGAAAGTCTGAGCATGTTATTTTCACTCCATCATGCACTTATGCCACATTCTAGTTCACAAGACAAAAATGAGGAAAGTGATGAACAGAAGCTTTCCAATGCTAGAATCGGTCTAAAGTACCTCGTTAGGCCTAGTGATCCCTTGAGACTTACCGAAGATGCATACAGCAAGTGCAATGGATATGCCTCTCCACTTGTGTGATGATCTACACCTACCTAGCAGCTGCTTCCTCTGGAAGGAGTTTCAGAGCCTGCACAGGTTGACAGCTGTCCAGAAGCTTATAGGCTGCTGCCCAAAGCAACGGGGTAACAGTGTACCATGAAAAGTGGAAGAGTTGGCAAACAGACCATGGCAGGTCAGCAGGTTCTCCTGAGAACTTCAGGGTCCTTTACTTCAAGCTTCTACAAGCATCAGTGAAAAGGAATTCAGAACACATGAACAAAACCAAGACTTTCTCTCCTTAGGGGGTGTCCCAAAAAAGGTGTAATAAAATCAAAAATCCCTCAATCCCAAAGGGTTGAACTCAAGGCAGCTTTGCTGAGTGCACTGTGGATTCCAAGACTGAAGGAGCCAGGAAAGGGGACATGATATGGCTATAAGGCAACAAAAAGTGAAACAGCCAAGCATTAGTTACAGATAGCAGAAGAAACAGTAAGTTTCCTTATGGTCCTTCCAGAAATTTTACTTTACAGAAAGCTAGATGTTCTCTCTCTCCAACTACAGTGTATTAAATTCAATTCATTAAAAATAAATATTTACCATAGTAACACTTAAGATATAAAACTGTATACAAATTCTATAGCTTGGTAAAACTTGCTACTTTTAAGCCAAACTGACCATATAATGTATTAGAATAAACTAAATATGGACAATAAGCAGTACCAGGACTGTAGGCTTAAAGATAAAATACTACAGTGAATTCACCACACCTCCTTTCCTTTCCACTTTCCACAACATCCCATCTGAAGCCTTCAAATAAAGCAAACTAACAGGTCAGGGAAGAAGGCAAGGATAGATAGTAAACTGAGAAGGGTAAAGAGACCTTAGGAAGAAAACAAGCTGTTTGAAACAAGCCAGCCATTGGAATTTACAGCAGTATCTACATAAAGGTTCTTGAAAAATTTTTCTAGGGGGGGAAAAAAGTCTAAATAAAATTCAGGTTATGTGTTAGGAGTAAGTTAAAGGTGTTCTAGAGAACCAAGAATTAACCGTATGCTTAAAAGGACTAATACAAGTCAGGCTTGCAGTCTACACATCAGCCTAAGATATTTAAGGTTTTTGGTTTCAGTTCTGTGACGGAGGAAGAACGTTATCTCTGTTATTGTGAAGCACCGCCTTCAGTTCCTGTTTTACCATCATAGGTCCCAATTCTTATGTTCCTTTCTTTAAAAAAAAAAAATAGGGTCACCAAGCAAGTAATCATGCTTCCTTGCTGCATATGTAATAATTTAAAAGGACAATTTATAGAAGTATATTGAATTTCTCACAGGATCACTGACTAGCTGAGGTTGGAAGGGATCTCTGGAGACCACCTAGTCCAACCCCGCTGCTCAAAGCAAGGTCAACTAGCAGAAAGGAGTAGCAAACTACAAAAGCAATAGTTAGCTGTGAGATATTACAGCATACCAACTTCTAAGACTCAGAAGCAAGCAGGGCTAACAACTAATAGACCACCTTCCCCTCTTCCTGCCCATTTTTTGACAGGTGGGTAGCAATTGTACTCGTACTTTGTTATGGGAAACAGAAACAGCATTTAAGAGACCTGGATATTAATTTTTGCAAAAGCAGGCTTTTTATTTACAGGAACTATCATGCATACAGTGAAGCACAATGTGCCACAAACCCATTAAGTAACTACATTTAATGAGGTGTCAGAATGATACATACGTTATCACAGAATCACAGAATTGTCTAGGTTGGAAAAGACCTTGAAGACCATCCAGTCCAACCATCAACCCAACATTAACAGTTCCCAACTACACCATATCCCTAAGTGCTAATTCGACCCGACTCTTAAACATCTCCAGGGATGGGGACTCCACCACCTCCCTGGGCAGCCCATTCCAACGCCTAACAACCCGTTCTGTAAAGAAATACTTCCTAATATCCAGTCTAAACCTTCCCTGGTGCAACTTGAGGCCATTACCTCTTGTCCTATCGCTTATTACTTGGTTAAAGAGACTCATCCCCAGCTCTCTGCAACCTCCTTTCAGGTAGTTGTAGAAGGCAATGAGGTCTCCCCTCAGCCTCCTCTTCTCCAGACTAAACAACCCCAGTTCCCTCAGCCGCTCCTCGTACGACATGTGCTCCAGACCCTGCACCAGCTTCATTGCCCTTCTCTGGACACACTCGAGTAATTCAATGTCCTTTTTGCAGTGAGGGGCCCAAAACTGAACACAGTAATCAAGGTGCAGCCTCACCAGTGCCGAGTACAAGGGGTAAGATCACTTCCCTGTCCCTGCTGGCCACACTATTTCTGATACAAGCCAGGATGCCTTTGGCCTTCTTGGCCACCTGGGCACACTGCTGGCTCATGTTCAGCCGGCTGTCAATCAACACCCCCAGGTCCCTCTCTGACTGGCAGCTCTCCAGCCACTCCTCCCCAAGCCTGTAGCGCTGCTGGGGGTTGTTGTGGCCCAAGTGCAGCACCCGGCATTTGGCCTTATTGAAACTCCTACAGTTGGCCTTAGCCCATCGCTCCAGCCTGTCCAGGTCTCTCTGCAGAGCCTCCCTACCCTCGAGCAGATCAACACTCCCACCCAGCTTGGTGTCATCTGCAAACTTACTGAGGGTGCACTCGATCCCCTCGTCTAGGTCATCCATAAAGATGTTAAACAGGAGTGGCCCCAAAACCGAGCCCTGGGGGACACCACTCGTGACCGGCCGTCAACCGGATTTAACTCCACTCAAATCAGTAAACTTTCTTGTTTACACATGTCACGATTTGGTATTTCCCAATTTAGGGAAAACCTTTCTCTATTTGTCAAGAACCTCTTCCAGGCAATATACCACACCTTCACTGACAGGAACAGTCTATTACTGATACATAACTAAATCTATATACAGCAAAACTAGGACATCACATAGAAAGCTTGCATCTTTAGTTTCAAGTGTAAAACATTTAGCAAAGATGGTAGATGCTTCTCCAACTGATACAGTCCTGAATCTGTGCAGTAACTGTATTTTTTAATTTATAACTACTTGTTTTGAAGAGCCAAGAGACAGCTACAGAAAATGTGTGAATTTCATTTTATCTGTCTGTATGACTTAACCCAGGAAACACCAAAAGACATGAAAAAATAAAGTGTGAACAGAAACAGAAGCTTCAAAGAGTCAGTTCCAAAAAGAGCAAAGATAACAAGTAATATTCAGGGACACTATTTTTTATTGACTTCCAAGAGATTTTCATCAGGATGCTTTGGGACACACTTCATTTGAAAAGAGTGCATGCCAAGACTACTAAATAAACCAAAAGAGCAAGAAAGCAAATAATGTAACCCCTCTTGAAGAATGAATATTAGCATGGGGTTTTTTGGTTGGGTTTTCTTATTTTGGGGGGGGGGGGGGGGGGGGGTTTGGTTGGGGTTTTAAGTGTTGAGTTGTATTAACTCAAATCCATAAGCAGAATTAAGGAGACTAAATTGCTTCTCCCTAGTTGTCAAGTAAACACAGTCACTTGGGACCCTTTAAAGACAGTGATTCATTTAAACTGGGCAATTGACTTTGAAATTATTATAGGCATTTGTTATTAGATTTCTGTATTATATATTATAAAACATGGTTTTAAACATCAAAGCTGTGGAGATTTTTAAAGCTATGATGTCTGTTCTAGTTTTTATAAACAAACATACACATTAATGATAAAAACCACTACGCTGCAAACACAGTAGATGTAACATGATTCATGAATAATCCCACTGGCTTCAATAAAAACTCTAAGTACATGTATGTTTTCAGCTAGAGCTACATTATTAAAAACCTCACAGATATAAAAAGTTTCAGAAACTACTCAAACGTCAAAGTTGTGAAAAATCAAAATCCTCAAGTGGAAGGTATCCAGATTCCTATTTTGGGGGATTATTGGTGCAAGAGATAGATGAGAAGTTCAGAGAACTAATATAATCAACTGTGTCTCAGATCACGGCAATTCACACTTCCCCTCTCTTGCTAATGCTCCCTTAGAGAGCCATTCAGACAAAAAAACCCCAAATCGTAAATTAGAAGTTGCAGTACAAAATATCAATGAATTTTTAGACAGCTATGAGTAAATTCCAATAGAAAATTCTTCCCTGGCTACATCACCCTCTTTCCTCCAGGAAAAATGAGTTCCAAATATCTAGAAATAATAAGCATTTGTCAAAGGCTTTGAAATTAATCCTGCCTAGACACAGCACAGAAATAACTACTGCATCATAAAAGTTAAAATACCTTAAGAATCCTTTTCCTAGATCTATGCAGGACTGCAAGAATGATCAAGCATCAATTAAGAAGTTAAGGAAAAGATTTGTTTGTCCATCTTCCTTCACACCCGGGACTTCCATGCATTAAACCTCAGGTATCAGGATTTTTTTTTTTAATTATTAAGTAGGCTTTCTATTACACAGTTAATTATTTCAACTGATTATATTAACCTTTAGAGGATAAAAACTATTAGGACAAACAAGAGAATTTAACAGCTTGTTTTGGTGCTGGAACACATGTGAGGTTCTTTTGTGTGGCAAATGAAAAGCTTAAATAACGTGGATCAGATCACCCAAACCATAATAGAAAAACAGCATTACAGATATGTCTGAATCAGGTTCCACAGTCCTTAGAACAGCTCATATTTTCCATATGAATTTCAAATAATGGAAAAGTATTTGCGTTTCAGTCTCATTCCAATCAATAATACATTTATTAGTAAATACAATCACTGAAATTCTTTTCCACCTGGTATCTCCTAAAGCTTCTGAATTTTAGCAGTTTATATTTTAAAGTAAATCACATACTAACAAGAGTAACAAGTTCTTCAGTAGAGATCTATACAACATGCAAGTGCTTCTATTCCCTTTTGCATTTTTTAAGGGCACTGACAACAGGAGTCATTGATTTCAAAGCAATTTACACAATACGAATTATGCACTGAGCTGTTCTGCCTTATTTTTTCCTCTGAGCTTTGTCTTCATCCTCACTCTACTTATATGATTTCTTTTTTTTTTTACTTAAAAGAATTTCAGTACCATTTTGGTATACAGTTTAAATTTAAGCCACATCAATTAACCAAACCAAAGTATTTAAATATTCAGCAATACTAGAAACTCAGCAATCACTTTCATCATTTTTTTCCATTAGTCTCAAACCCCTAATTACAACAGCATAATCATTTCCAAAATGCAAACAGCAGTGACAATTCTTTTCAAAGGCAAAACAGTCAACGCTTACCCTTCTTTTTAATTACTTAGAATGAAGAAGTGTATCAGGAGCACCTTACCTTAAATCCTCATCCAGCAGAAATAACATTCCATCCATCCCCACAGCCTATTAACCAATATTGCATACTTCAAACACTTCTGCTGAAATTGTAACTGATTGCATAATAGATGATTTTGCAAAAGGCACCTATTAAAATCACTGGCACCAAGTTATTAAGACTAATTAGATTTATAAACTTATTCAACCCAGCAGTCAGTGTCCTACAGAATTACTTGGCTAGATCAGAACAGTTTAGCCCTTTATACTGTTGAAATGTTCATCACAGGCATATCCTGTTGTATGTGGGAAGCAACACATACACATACAATTCTTACGTGCACATCTTAAAAACTGTTTCCACAGTACCATAAATATGGAAGATAAAGATTAATGCTTTTAAGATGAGCAAAAATGCCCTAGTCAATTACATGTGGAAAAACCTTTTGAAAAAGGAGCTAGCCAGTCTAATTAGATATACCTAAACATACCAAGTATGGCAGCTTAAAATAAAGGGTTAAAACAACACACTATTACACAGTACTATCTGGAGGAAGAGGATATATTTACAGTCAATGGACTTGGCTTTATCTTCCTACCTGCCCCTCCTTACCCACAAGTGTTTATAAACATTCCCCACCAGATTCCTTCCGTGAGAACATATTCCCTTTAGTGTTGATTATCAGCAACCCTTCTTTGTCCTGTATTTTGGCTACTTAACCACCTTCACGAGAATAGTTCTCCCCTGCAGTCAAGCTTCTACTTCTCATCTTCAAAGGCCCCGCTGTTCTGCATTGATGTCTTTTTCATGATACATATCAAGTCCAAAAATCACAGATCAATAGTCACCAACTTCAGACCCCTTTCTCCTAGAACGCTTTACAGAGGTATCAACAAAGTTATATTAGAGAGGTTCAGGTACACTTTATTAAGAGTAAAGCTACACAAGTAGTTTATACATGTGGTTGCATCCCCCTCCCCAGTCTTCAGCACACATCTTCTAAGAATGTAAGATGCTCATGTTTGTCCCTCTTCCAATAGACATGAGCAAGATGTGGCATGTGGTAGGCACTAACATAGTAAAAACTATGGTTGTTATTTCTTTATGGGTATTTTCTTCCACTTCCAACAACTCTGTACCCCTTTCCTGAGAAGTTTAAAATACTCAAAACTAACTGAACAATTAATTCGTCACCTTAGCATTCCCATAAAGACAGCATTTTACAGTATCATCTAAACAATAATATGATGTAAATTTCAAACACAAACTATCCAGCATGAGGAATAAATTTTCTGGACAGTAGTCAAAGTGTAAATAGAACACTTGGTTAATCCTATTTTAGTTAGTGTTATACAGCACTTTCTAATCTCATATTCAAGATGCTTCATTATGGCAATAGAAAGATAGTCTAGATGAACTTATTACACTGGATGGGGCTTTGATCAAGCGAATAGATCTAGTGGAAGGTGTCCCTGCCCATGGCAGGGGGGTTGGAACTAGACGATCTTTAAGGTCCCTTCCAACCCAAACCATTCTACAATGATTCTGTAATAAAACAGGTTATAGACAAAAAATGCATTCAGTATAGAAATTCACACTAACACTAAGCAAAACCACATTTGGTAACTTGTCTCATACATTAGTTATATGCCATGCAATGACTTGGAATATATTATCTTGCGTTTTGCATTTTGTATTTTAAGCCAAACGTAGTAATTCCCTGCAGTACTACCTGATGTTGCAGCAAGCAAGGAACATCTGAGATAGCTTATATTTCATATCTAGAAAATGTTAATGGAATTTATTGGCTTTAGTAACTGCAATTAATTTTTTAAAAGTAAGTTTTCCCAAACTGTTTATGTTTAAAACAAGATCAACAGGGTTTCTGTATTTCTAAATTTATTACTCATTTTACAGCTAACTTGCAATATAACTGCATTATTTGTGTATAAGCTACATCACACTCCCCTTTAAAAACTAATCAAACATCCTCTCCAAACACCAAGTACAACCCCTGAAAAGTCTGCAGACTCCTCCAGCTTCTGAAGTAGGATTCCTGAAAGAAGGTGCTGTAGATCAAATACAATACTATTATTTAGCCAACAGCCACACGATAAAGAGAGAAAGAGGCAGCTACGGCATCTGAGGCTTGTCTTAACCCTGGTTTTAACTTAAGTCTTACCTACAATGGTACTCTTTTGGGGATCATATTCAGGTCTTGTCCAAGCAGACTCATTAAGCAAAACATTCATTTCCACAGATCAGACAAGATCTACACACTTTACTCTGTGTAAGTATTCTACTGCTGAATTAAAACAGCAATACAACACAATGAAAAGAAAGCTGTTCTCAAGACATTAAAAACTAGAAGTTCTAAATAAAGTCAGAAAACAAGCCTAAGCAGATTACTTGTCTCCTTTAGGGTTTAGTGACCTCTGACATGCTTGCTGATCTGCAGAGCTTCTAATACACCAGCAACTCTAAAAAATCCTGAAGTCCTGAAAAAGGTGCTCCAGAACTTACTAGTAACATGAAGACAAATTCCTCCTCAATGTTATTTAAAGCCTTTGAAAAAGCAGCATTGTGAAGAGGGAGTGTTGTGAAAAAACTATGCCAGATCTGTCCTTGTAACACTCTTTAAAATGACTATCAGTGCCCTGGCTGCAAATGTGACCCCAAAGGCATAAATCAAGCTGAACTGTCCTGTTCTACATTTTTACTTTGAGGACAGTTCAGACAACTTTGGTAACAGCATTCACCTGACAGAATTGGACAGGGAATCATTGGAAGCATTTCACACCTTTTATTCAGAGTCCTTTGCAGGCAACAGTAGAATTGAGATCCTGGTAGTTTTAAATGCTTGCTACTTGTCTATTTATTCATCAGCAACAGCTAATGGAGTTACCCACAGACACTCTAAGAGGGGTTATCACAGCAGAAGGCATCTTTCCTCCTCTGAGGCAGAATGTAACTACCAAAGATGATGCTGATAGGAGCAGGGAAGGAGGCTGTTGAAGGCCGTCCCTCCTCTTGGTACCTGCGGTGTCCTGTGAAAGGACAAACAACATACTTCAATTCCATCACATAACCACTAACCATATTTATATGTTTATAAAGAACTACTAGCCTAGAAAGGCCTTCAAGTGTATCCTGACATACAACCAAGCATTTGAGAAGTACGCAAGCAGGGAGAACAGAAAAATCCAACTGCTGAAATTTATTTCTTTTTACCTCACTGGTGCAGCTACCACTTTACTCTGTACAACTTTGGTAATTCTTCACAGCTAGCTACCCTATGTGCATTCCTATAATACATTTAATTATTTTGTTGCCAATAAGAATTGTTGCTATCTAGTGTGTCTTTACAGGATTTTAAGCTTGCTCTTAAATATTTTGTTAGATAGGCACATCATTTTAAAATTTTAGAAAATTTAAACATCAGAATCTGCCTTCTGAAGCTGTTTTAACATTTAAAGCATTTTTCTTCTTTTACAGGCCCCCTGGATGTTTGCCAATGGGGCTCTAATGCCAGTGCTATAGCATCCAAAATGCTATTTTAAGCCATTGCTTTGCTGACCATTACACTTTTCAAGCACGAGAACAGCTTCCTGAAAAATAACGATTGTGAATAAGAGTTTTTGTTGTTAATGAAACCATAAATACCTTGCTTCTGCTTGTATGACATCTTCATTTCCGACCTATGCTTTGATACAAGTAGGGCAGTTGTTACACCTTTCCCTACTTTAAAGGTGCAACAACCTCTAAACTTTTGCTACTCCATGAAGTCATTGCATCCCAGCTAGCTTTTAACAGCCATGGGATCAAATGTAATCATTCACATTTCTATAAACAACAATCAAGGCTATGTATGGCAACCTTCTGTACCTCTGTTCTCCACCTGACTCAGGTCTCTCTCTTGCCCTTATACTTCACTACTATTTTCAATAAAGTGTAAGTAAAAAGAATTTTAAGTTTTAGTTTATTTCTAGTTTGGAATAAGAAGGTATGGAGCAGTATCCTGTCTTTAACAGTTGCCAGCACCAAGTACGCCAGAAGTCACTGAAGAATGTGAAAGTAGCAGCTACAGCAGATCTCTCTCAGACATACTTTTGCTTCCCCTGCATTAGCTAGTAGTCCTAGAAGCTGAAGCCAAACGCCATTTAATTTTCCATGTACTATTATAATTCTGTATTGTTTCCTACGTAAGCATACATACACACGTATGCATATTTTTTCCTTTAAGTGCTGCTAATTTCTAGTCCTTCACAGAATCTTGTGGCAATGACACCCATAGACAAAACCTTTCTTAAAAATAGCCAAAGCAATTTTACCCATGTCCTCTTGTTCCCAATTTGAGGGCACGTAAGGTCCAGATCTTGTTCTAAACTAGTTCTCATAATTTGAAGTACAAAAAAAGTAGGTATGTTATCATAGCTTTAGGCTCCTTATGAGTCATTGTCACAATCAGAAGTCTGATGTAGGTTTACCATTCAACTTTAGAGATTTGTTTCCTAGTTTACGTCTTACTTTGTCAGTTCATTTTGAATTCCTTCTAATTTCCGTAGATCATATTTAGTCATTTTAAAAAAATACAACACCACAACTGAATTGAGATGTTGTAGGACAGGCTCCAGCAACACAGCAAGCCTTAACCCATTAGCTTTTTGTTTTCAAAGGCTCAAGTTAAAGTACTCAATTTATAAGATGGGCATTCTGGACTTCATACCTGTCCACACCAAAATCAAATGACCATTTTGGCACACTTGGCAACAGATTCAGAACTCTCTTAAAACTATTAATTCACCACAGTAATAGTGGGTAAGAGTGAAAAATCCTTAGGAACGCAAAAGTGACCAGATAAAAGACACTCCATTGTACTTGGAGCATGTACGAAAAGGAAAGCCACTGCCCCTAACACCGGCTCCATTTCCTGCTGGCACTAAACATTAGGAGCAAGCAAACCTACCCTAGAACAACAATACAAAGGGCTTCTGGTTAAGTAAGAGTGACTCTAGGAAAACAAAGAAGGGAGAACAACACAAACTGAGGTCCTCCCATAGTCTGACAAGAGGAATTAGCAGCGTGCAAAGTTTAGTTAAATCACTGGTACCATCCTTCTCCTTACCCCCTTTCATTGCTTCTCCTGTCAAGACTCACCAACAGACAGCCTCATTTTCCTGAACCAATTTACCATTCATCAAGAGTTCTCAAGCAAAGAACAGCAGATGCTGAATCAAACAGGACAAATGGAAAAAAGCACAGGACACACTGCTGAAGCAGAACTGTAAGACACCATTCCAGGCTTAGAAACAGGATGCCTTAGTTCAAGCAGCATAAGCTAGCTCTGCAAGTGTTGCATTTTGCCAACATTATCAGGAAAGGAGCAGAACAAAGTCTTGAAGCCTGTACTTAGGTAGTAAACAGAGCAATACAGCGAAGCTACAATACAAACAGTTCACATCAAGAAAAGCAAATACACTAGGAAATCTTAAAATGCAACTGGCATGCACATAAAATGTGCTAACCTGGTAAATCTACAATTAACATCAACCAATTGCTTCTCTACAGTTAAGCATCAATTAAAACAGTCACTTCCAAGGATATATGGCACCCCCACAACTCTTGGTCATACTAGCCAGGCTCTACAAAACCCACTCCAGCTGGCCAAAAAGCTTCTCAACTAGTCACTTCTTCCTATGGCAGTGGGCCTGTGGCCATAAGCCATCAAGAGGGAGTAGAAAGGAACTCTTTCATCCCTTCCGAAGGAGTTACATTGAAGGTAAGAGAAGCACGTATTATTTCTAGGTACATTTCTTGTAGAAGGCTAAAGGTTCAGAATCTCCATTGCAAACTGTTCCAAAATGCAAACCTCAATTCAGGATTTGCAAGATCTCCACAGGGTTCTAGTCAGATTCCTTCTTCAGCAGCTCTTTCTTCTATTATTGTTATCAATTAATTGATTAGATGAATTAACACAAGTATGTCCTTCAAGAAGATTAAGCTCTCAAGTCAACAGCAGCCATCCTGGCATTTTAGGTGTTCACTGGCACATTTGAAACAATTTTTATTTAGTTTTAGTTTTCAGAAAAGTCAGAACTGAAAAGAGTCTTAATTTTTCATGGTTTATGTCTGTGTAATCTTCATTCAACCCACTAACATCCATATACTTAGAGAAAAACTGCTAACTTCAGAAAAAATTGCAAGTATTTCAGATACTGCATTTGAAACCATTTCTTACCAGTTCAAGATTACAAACAACTTTTGTTTACCACTTAAGGATAATCTCACAGAAACTAGTCACATTCACTGACAGACACTATAATTAAACAGTATTCAGACATGGATGGATCTTCTTTCATAAAGAAAAAAAGACTACTTTTCCCAGCAATTATGTTTAGTACATTTCTTTTGTGGTCACTGGAGGCAGATGAGACTACTACTGGTAGTCACTTCTTTTAACTCTTATTTCTGAAGCAAAATGCTGATCTTTCCAGCAACCTCCTGCTTTCTGAAAGGTCTTTGTTTTTAAATTTTACCTGTTCCTTAGAAGCAGACAACATAAATCAGTGGCTGAAAACATGCAACTGACAAGCAAAAATTAAAATGGCTAGTGTTCACCCATCATGGTCAAAGCATTTTGCACAGGGACAAATTATTTTAATAACTTCACTAGAAATGTATACCTTAGGGTAGAGTATATATATTCAGTATATAAAATGCTACAGAAGATCATAGTTTTATATTATATGATCTTTCATATTATAGTTACATTTTTAAGAATGGTGTCCAAGAAAGTTGAATTTTTTAGAAGAGACATTGTTTAAGAAGTTCTATCATACAGTTTACAGAAGTTCTACATATACATACTACACTTGGAGAAAACTAAAATTTACACTTGAACATTTCTGAACACAGACCTCACAGTCTTGAGAAGGTTTGTCTGCATACACAAAGGCTATAGATTTAAGCCAGACAATACCAACTTTCCTCTTAAATCACAGACACTAGTGCCTATTATAAAGTACTTCTGTTCCAGAGCTATCTGACAGCAACTTTGATAAAGTAATTCCAAAGACTACCTGTAAATTCACCAAATTACAGGATTTTTAAAAGCCAAAGAAACGAAGAAAGAAAGAAAGGAAGGGTGTTTGGGATTTTGGATAACTGCATGGATCTTACATTGATCTGACTTAATGTTCCATCTAACATAACATGAAAACTCCATCATTTAACAAAAAAAGAGATCCCAATGTTTTGGATTTGTTTGTTTTGTTCTTGCAACACAAAAATTAATAAAACATTTTAGATATTTAAAAATAGTCATGTTCCTGAAACATTAAGAATGGTTTAGAATATCATGTTTGGAGGTTGGAGTAGAAGGAATTCTTTGAAAATAAAACTTTTTAAAAAAGCAAGCTTCCTTAAACATCTCTCCAATTAAAAAAAACAAATTAAGAGGGAGGGTTGCATGGCTTGCTTGAACACTTTTTAGGTCAGTTAATATCAAGACCATCCTCTATTTGTAAATACCTATGAACACTTCACACAATTTCAATATCCTCTACAGAATTTTTTGGAGGACTGTTTGTGATACTGGATAAAAGTGTTTTCTCCTGGAAGTAACTTCACAGGCACCAAAAAAGCACATGCTAAATATTTGGACACTAAATATACACATTAAAGATTCCCAGAGATAGGATTTTGATTGTCTGGCAAATGCAAAAAGTGAAGATAACTACTGCTAGCCACAACTGTCTGCTATAATGTGTTAGTATTTGTTTTTCCCCTTCCACAGATCACAGTACTCTCTAGAAGCTGAAAATATCTTCATGCAAATCATTATCTTCCACTTACATGTTTATGAAATAAAAAGATTGCTCAATTACTTCACCATGCTCTCACATAAGCAAGCAGCACTAAGAATCCTAACAGCAGAGTCAGTGAAACCTTACAAAACAGGCTAAACCATGCTTTCATGACAAAATGGTGACTCAATTTTCAATGCAGCAGTATTCCAGTGATGCTGTACTTTGTTATTAACAGGGTACATCTCTACAGGAATACAGAAATTACTATCTTGCTTTGCTGCTCTATTTTTTCATAAACCACTAAAAACATTTAAGAGCTGCCTGCTTTAAAGCATCCCGTCTTAAAATCAATTCAGAAATAATACGGACTTCAGACAGCAAGTTCTTTAGGATCATCATCTCTGCTCTTTCTGTTAAACCAGCCAGCAAAGCGGTGCCCCAACTCACAACTGCACATACTTGGCTCTAACACACACATGCCCAATACCATTTCAAAAATTAAAATCCCTTTCCCCACCAGAAAAAGAAGGAAGAAAACTAAAACCACCATCATAAACATTTCGCACCGTCTTTCCTCCCTCCTCTCTCTCCAATCAAATACGTGCTCGGGAACGCCTCTCTCACAAGCAATTATAGAATTGGAAAGAGTCTCTCAAACTTGGAAAGAAAAAGAAGAACATGGAGGCACATGCACATCCTGCACCAATCCCTAAGCATTTATGCGTAATTTGCCATTTCACCCAATTTAGGATATTAGGCCTGCTAAAGAAACACTTGGCAGTGCAATATGCTGATCCATTCTTAACATAACCTCATTCAACAGATTAAAGAGGTACATTTATACTTTGAATTCATTTCAGTGCTACAGTAAATTATTTAACAAGTACTTAAAATAGGTAGTCATTAACTCATGGTTCTTTTTATTTTATTTTCACTTGGTCTTATTTTGTAAGAATGCAAGAAATGAAACTGTAAGAGCAGCAATTGCTCCTTTTCTCACTTGCAGGTTTGTTTAGGGTTGTTTTTTTCTTTTAAAAAAGAATTAAGCTTTGTATGTTCTCATATCCATGTATACAGATATGCAGCATTCAGAATTTTAGACCAAAGAATTTCCAAAAAAAAAAAATCAACATGTTCAGTAGACATTTCAAGCTGAAGCCAGGTCAAGATTTTCACTAATCAGCTTATAACATAAACAAACCGTAATGCTGAATATAAACTAATTATTACAACAAAATCCTTCCTTGACAGCTTTCAAAGATGCTCAGAGTTTGAGAATCCTGTACTGCATGTGACATCAAGGGACAATGACTATTAATACCATGCACAAGTTTCCACACACACGACAATCATGAAACATTCTGAGTTGTTCTGCTTCCCCTTACATGCCTTTCTATAGGGCAAGCATTGCTGCATGAACCCTCACAAAATCCCAGAGGAAACGAAAGCATTCCCCTTCTGTCAGGCTCAACCTGAAAGAATTAAAATTCTGTTTACAGTCTACAGACTTCCTCAGAGAAATACAGAATCTTTTCACATGGTACAAAAACACATTATGATACTTTAACACATATACATACATCCAGTAAAATTACCAAACTGAAAATAATCTTCCAGGAAATCTACATAAATTACTTTTTTGACTATGCTTATCCCAACTCAGTAGTAATATATGCCAAACAAGTCACTCACTATTCAGATTCCACCTGAGAAATGTTTGCTTGCTCTTCTTTAAAAAGGGAAATAATTCAAAACTGCAGTCACAACAGAAGTCGAAGTAATCATACATGAGTTATTGGGTTAATTTTTAATCACAGTCTTCCTTACTAGCTATAACAGCACTAAATATATAGAAACACATTTTTAGTATAGCTATGTTTTGAATTCTTTGATTTCTACAGTTTCTTATATGTAAGTTATGACTGCCACTCATCATTTCTCTCATCACACAACCGTGACAGAGTTGGGTGAAGTGAAGGTCAGAGGAAGCTTAAAAGGCATTTAAGTTTACTCTCATCTTGACAGGGATTTTATCCCTCTACATTGCATAGAGAGTTCAAAGTTCCTGGAAAAACATACAAAGTTATTTCTATACCATACATTTGTTTACAACGATTTAAAGGAAAATACCACTTCTAAACCAAGCACAAACAACTCGCAACAGATAATAATTTCAGAAACTTAACACTTTATGCAATTAAAAGGACTGCTGACTAGATATGTAAGCACTGAAGAAGATTAACACTTGGTTACCAATAACTAGGACTCTCTTACTGAGACAATGGATTACAAATAAAAGATCAACAATGCAAAAAAAAAAAAAGGTGTAACTTACATTTGATTTGCACCTTCTGATCTTACAGGAATGAACCAAATGTAACACTGAGGATACAGAAATAAGCATACACTAATAGCACTGTGTACTGAAGTTACCTTATCTGAATAACCCATCTTCAAGAGCTACACTGCAGTATAGTAGTAAAAAAAACTATTATTAATGCCTTAAGACACTAAGACTATTGTTGGAATACGTATCCACATTTTCAGCAGCTTTCAGTACTGTCCCTAATACTTAGCACAGTACTTTGATACTGTTGCTTAAACAACTGCTGGAGATGTTCAAATCTTGATTACACATGAAGAAATCAGAGCCCTGAAAAGTTTCTGCTGGATATCCATGCTAATTAAAACAAAACAAAAAAACCCCAAACACCAGACATACAAACAGAAGGTTGGAGAAGTACTTAAGTCTCACACAAGCTCAAACAATTTGTCTGGCCAAGCAGTTTAGCACACTTCAGCAGCAGGTTATAAAACACTCTACAACCACCTTCCAGTTGCTATTAAATCTATACCTTACTAGAAATACTGTCTACATTTTTTTTAACAGGGGTTAATGCAGGTCCATCCATATCTTTCTGTTAAGTCTAAACTTAAGATCTTCTGCTGCCTGTTTTAGCGATTTATAAAACTGTATTCATCCACTATACTCAAAAGAATGGGTTATTCAAAAGTATATAAACAGATGATCAAGGTACCCCTTAAGTTTTATTAAAATAAATATGAAGCACCATTTTCTGAAAGTTTCCTTGAGAAAAAACAAACATCAGTGGTACCTGCATTTATTGCTCTTCAAGGATTACAGTCAGCTTCAAAAATATGTTAAATTTCTAATCCTTAATGATAAACAAAACCTCAAACCCTTTACTTCCTATTCTGTTCTTCTAATTTAGAGAATTTTGAAGGTACGATACCTACAACCCTCAGCAAGGAAGGCTAATGATAAAGAGTAGTTTAGGTAGCCATTCTCCGTTGAACAAAGAAAAGTTACTTTCACGGTTCTGGACCAGTCTGCACTGCACTGCAAGAAGAAATGGAAACTGGGACAAGAACTTCAAGCCTAAATGCCTACAATACTTAAATATACATCCTAATTGTCAAAGGTACTCAATATATGAAGCTCCACCAACACTAAGCACCTCGCAAGCAGTATAATAAACACCTGAATGAACAAAAAACATTTAAAAAACACATGACACATTGGCGTAAGTGTGCAAATACAGACATGAATTTTTCACACTTAGCACAGTGGTGAAAGCTTGAATTCAAATATGAAGCACATACGGAGCAACGCTTTGACAGAAACAGATTCCTATGTTTATACAGCCCAGTTTAAATGTTTTTGAATAATTCATGTAGCATTATTTTAAACTTACAGTAGTAATGTTAGGCTTAATGTACACTTTCTCTGATTTTAAATATTATGATAAAAAGATTAGCAAAATTCTGGAAAATTACTAACTGAATTAAAAATGGTTAAAGCAACTTAGATGAAGTCAAGACCCACAAGTTTAAGTTAAGACTGTGGAGTAGAAAAAAATTCACGAGTCATTTCTGATGTACAAAAAATAATGCTAACGTAATACCAAATTAACTGCTTGCTCAAAGAAAAACGGTGAACAAGTTTACTGTGTCTTTTCTACTCTATCTAAACGAGTGTCCAAGATTTTACTTCGCAACTGTAAAAAATTTCATCAAATTGAACATGTACAGTTATTAAAACATAATGTTCTATTTGAACTATAACTCTGCACAGCACTAAAGACAGAAGTCCTCATTTAGTAGGTACTAGAAAGTCTTTTAGCCCATAAGGTAACCAACAGTGATAAAATACCTACTATCACAGGCAATACTCTAGCATTTGCATGTATGCGAGCATTACAATCCCCACCTGCCAAATATTCATAACCTCTAAATGTCTCTCAGGAAAGTCTATCCAGCTTCAGTGAAAGATGGAGACTTTTGCATGTAACTGCAACCACAAACCAAATCCTGCTTCAAACGCTGATAACGTGCAGTAAGTGTTTGGAGGCTTGCACAAAATGAGCTGGTAAGGGATTCTACAATGCAACTGACTGTAGCACAATTACTATCTTTGTTCACAAATTCCAAAGGCAGACCAAGAGTTAAAGTGTCACAAGACATTAAAACCAGAAGGATGATCAGGTGCTCCAATTTGATACCATAATTATGCTGCACTTCCATCATGCAATTCATAACTCTGTGAATGCTTTAAAACAGGTTAAAATAAAGTGGTATCTCCAGTCACTCAAGAGCTCTTTCCATCTTAGCTTTGGGCTATGGTTTCTTGTACAATCACATTGAGAATAAACTAGTTCCTTATTTACGGTGATCATTACCATGAAATAGTTTACTGAATAATCTTACCCTTAGTCCCTGCTTAGTATGCTGTTAAAGCATGCTTTTGCTTAATAGCATTGCCTTTGGTGGCCTAAATGTAGTAAATGAAAGGCATAGGTCCACTTTTTAAAAAGTTTTCAGTCATTTGTTAAAGTATAATACATATAACACACAGCACATTTTAGTTTCATTAATTAATCAAGAAAAGAACCAGTGCATTAAATCAATGAGAACAAAGACACACTCTTCTTTTCTGTTATGTTTCACCTACACCAACCTGCAAACCCAGATCACAAATTATCCCCCAGAAGGCCATACCAAGACTACATTCGGTATTATTACACTGATATTCAAGTGTGCGTAGTTTCTTCTTCTAAAAAACTGTACTAGCAACACTACTGTTTACAACTTGATCTACCTCCTAAGCTGTTAAACACGTCTGAAAAGGCTTATTTATTTTATTACCTTCTGTAAAGTGAGCAGCATCATTACAGGGGGTTTTTTTGTAGCACAGGTGTGCTATCCATATGTCTTTTTACTTACACTTAAGCAAGATACATTCACATTTTTTTGGGGTTGTTTTTTGTTGTTGTTGTGGAGTGGTTTGTTGTGGAGGGGGTTAATTATTTTCCCCTACCATCCTCCTAACTTTGCTAGCTTACCACTGACTGTTAGAGTCATTACTCTATTGTGGCATTATCTAGATCACAGTAACTTGTAAAGGCTGAAACATTTCACTACCAATACACAGACAAATGGGTAATTCTAATTTCCAGATTAGCCTGTAACAAAGAACACAAATCCTGAGACAGTAACAAAGATTGCTTTTCAGCATTAAGTATTTTAAAACCTTCTGTTTGTTTGGTTTTACATACACATACATAGACAATTTAGTCTCCTTAAACACTGACAATTTCCAAAGATCAGCCAAAACTGTAGTGCTAGGTTCGTTATCAGTTGGAGATACATTTCTCAGCATCTCCAACAATCCGCCTTATCTTAAGTGCTAAATTACTGCTTTTACAACGCCCTGAAATCTGTTGGTTCTTCCTGTCTTTAAAAAGACAATGCAATACCAAGTACTGTAGCAATCCTTAGTTCAAAGCATATCATGGCATGCAGAAAATGCATCTATAAAACACCAGAAAAAGGTCCATCCAAACAGGTATTGCCACCTACAGCTGGCCAGCAGACATACAAAGTACAGACCCTAAATTCTTCTTTGTTCTTAGTGAGCTAACAAAGTCAATTCAGCCAACAGTAGGTATTTTATTTCATCAGATGAAATGAGAAGCTGGACTGGTCAGCATGACACAACAGCAGCCACATTTTCTTTGCCAAGTGCTCTTTTTCCTCATGTGACCTGCCATTACTGAGGGTAACTATTTTTTCAAGTTCCATAAATAGCCAAATTGAAAATATGAAGAGACTTTTTTAAAAGCCAATCTCCTAGAACTCAAGTTATGCAAGTTATTTTCAAATTGGTGGCAAGACTCTGAAGCAAGTTTAAAAACCGAAAAACAGAAAATAACACTGCCCCTAGGATGCAACTAAAAAAATATACCACCATACATCTATGCTAAACCACAACAAATCCTTTGTTGTGAAGTATCTTCTAAAAGTAACTTCTCCCTTTTTCATCAAATTCACAGAAGTAACTCACATCAAATAAAAAAAGCCCACATAAACTCTAAAACAGCTTACAAAATAAAAATAAGTATGCAAAATAGTTACCACATCAAAAATAATGTTTAACTGAAACTTCCAGTTCTACTTCAGTATGTTCATTCACTACTGCTTACTAACATCTTCAACAAGTATTCAATTACATGTCTAAAAATCTCATTTGTACCTGATCAACCTTCCTACTACATACTTGCATACATGATGAAAATTCATCCAATTTACTGACTGTACCCTTACTTTACAAGCTAGTACTAGTTACTACTACTGGAGATTCTCAAAGGCTGTTCACAAGTCTTTCAATTCCCACGTTCAGCTTTAATCTTCCAGTTTCTTCACAGACTTAATAACTAGCCAAAACATACATCCTATACAGAAAACATTTCCTCCACTTTTTTTCCTCTGTCCAGCTGTAAAGGGATCTTTTAATAAAAATTTATCTTCAAAAAGAAAATTATGATAGATTGTCAGATAATAAAGAATACTTCAAATCTCTATGTCAATTTTATGTGTTTATCACATTTTCCTCCTTTCTCTTTTGCACTGTTGGATGAAATACACAAACAGGTGAAAACAACTTGCATCAGACTAAAGAATGAAAGCAACTCTACAGGAAATGCTGTCAAGGACAGGGAGACAGTTATTAGTTCTCTTATCCTTCATTCACAAAATCTGCTTTTGAGTAATGGTAAACAATGTTTCAGATTAAGTTGTTTTTAAATTCACTTACAGCAGCCTTTATAAATACTGTAAAATACATTGATTTTTTTTTAAGTTTTCATTTTACAGATAATTTAAGAATTATACAAGACTGTACACAAAATCTCACTGCGGGCATACATAGCATAAAAAAGCATTGTCTAGGAAGATGTAAAACTGATTTTGCAACACTAAGTATAAATATACAAAAGAATTCACTGCAATGTAAATGTGTATTTTTCCATACTTAAGTTTCAAAAACATAAAAGAAATCCTCTTCTACAGTTCTACAGATGAAATACTAAGCCAAAAAACTATGTCTGAAACTGACAGGATTTAATAACTGAACTGAATAAATCAAGGTAACTGCTCCAAATCCAAGAACTATGAGAATCATGCACTAAAACGAGTCCATATCATGATTCAAGATAAGAAAAAAAATACTTAACATCCAAAAAAACTGACCTGCATTTATGTAGACTGAAATATTAGAAGAGGTGACATAGAAACATCTATGGCATATCCAACAGGCTGAAGAGAGACAAGTCAAAGAACTAGGGGTGGTGGGATTTTTTTGGTTTTTGTTGGTGTGATGCTTTTGTTAAATACAGAAACTGTAACAGTATTATTTGTATCCTCTCTTTAATAAAGTTTGCAAATAATTTTCCATACAGCATTCTGTCAAGTAGTTCATTTTTAGTATCTCTTATTTCCAGTCATAGTGAAGATTTTTTAAAAAAAATTATTCATACTGGGGAAACAAAGATTACAGTTTTCAAAGCGATGCACTCCACAGTCTATATTTAAAAGGCCATGCCCTGATAACAGGTATAGAAAGAGCTGCAAATGGTGCTCTAAAAACTAAACAGGGCTAAAGACTTAAAGATACTGGCACATCTTTAAATGCAATTATATACGGGTTTAAGGAAAGCTGGGAGTTAATCTAAACGAGGTATTACATGGGTCAGATGTTTTTTCAAAGGCACACCAAATGGAATTTTACAGCTTCTTCACTGGCCCAATTATGTCATCACTTACTTCTTTCTCCTACCTTTTCCCTTGCCAGGTTTAGAATCACTTGAAATGTATTGATACAAATCTTCAGTGATATAAGTGTGTGCGCACATGAAACAGAGAAATGGGGATTTTATACACATATATTTACAGCATAGCCGCTTCTTAAAAGTTTGCCCTTTATCTCCTGTAGAAGAGGGAATAATCCAACATACATGCAAAAACCTCTCAAGAGAGCGCTAGCTGGAGACATCCTACGGCCAGAGAAGTGAGGAGCCGAGCAGAATAACAGCCTATCTTGCACTACCTGTGATGAAGTCTAAGCTCCCGACCAAATTCCAGTCAAGATGACAAATAGTGCCTTGCCCTGAGATCCTCTGAAAGTGGAAACAAGCAATCTCACTAAATTCTTAATGTTACAGACAGATATACAGGGAGAAGTGCTGCTCTAAATTATCTAATTATACACAAAAGAGACCTGACCACTACTGTCTTGCAAAAAAACACAATTATTTTTGGTCTCCATTTAAGAGTCATATCCTGCTCTGCGTAAAGAATCTAAATGATTTTCCAACTGCAGCTAAACAAAAGTGTAGTCTACCTGGAGATGACAGATTGAACAAAGACGCAACGTGCATGGGAGAAGAAAGGATATGATCTTTGGCTAGCCAAATATGAGAGGAAGAAGGTATTTCTGGCTATTGTTACCCTGAGGGATTTAAACACTCTGGAAAGACTACCAATCATGACAAACAGCTAACATATGCTCTTAAAATCAGGGTACAGTCACATGCTAGATGTCATTTTCCAAAACACTGAGTATCACTGAATTTGTAATTCTCTTACTCAGGTAGGATCCCCTGAAAGCTTAGGGGGCTTTTTTTGTTGGGTAAAGAACCAAAACCACCATAGCACCAAACACAAATGGGACCCATGAAGAGAAGGATTAGTATATTGGTATCCTGGTTTAGAAAGATCGAAGGAATGATAACCAAAGAACATTTGAGAAAATTGACTGCTAGTAGCATAAATGGTGACACTGTGAGCTTTAACACCTCAATCTGTCTTCTACCACCTTCACATACTTATTGACTAAAAAACATAATCAGAATGAAACAGTGTTGGAACTTGTCTTCCAGCACTCCTGGAAGACAAGCTGCTACTCATTATAGCTCTCTGGCATCTTAGAAAGACATGATGAAAGCCACTAAGGCAGTCAACACCTCACGATGAACATAATCGGAGACTGCTGATAGAGTTAGTATTTTCAATATTAAGAAAAGAATCTAGCCTCTCCCAGCAACCCATTTTATTAATTTTTTTTTTTTATTAAAGTTTGGCACTGATACTACTCCTGATTTGTTATGGCACCAAAAAGATATTTAAGAAGTACTTCACCTCCCATTGCCATGACGTTTTTCCCACCTTGTAAGTGTTTAGCGCTTTATTTTGTCTCTTCACTTGAGTCTTTCTTTTCTAGTGTCCTTTTCTGTCTGCTCCCACATTCTCAAGGCAGGTTATTTATCTTAACGTTACTTCTCCCATTAATGTAGCTTCTTCTTAGACAAGTTATTCTTTGGGAGAACCACCAGTCTCCCTGTCCATTTGTAAATGCACATCACAAAAGGTCCTCAATACAGTGAGGAATTTCCACCCATAATTAATATCAAACAATTGCACTTTAAAACTGCTGTTCAGATTGCTTCAGCCTGCCCACGCAAGGGCCTTTCACAACTGACACAGCTTCTCTGCAGACACTGTCAAAGAAATTAGAATATTCACACGCACACACTATTAAGACCAGTCAGTGGTCATTTATTTGAAAAGGTAAAGGTGGGAGAACATGTGCAGTTTCTTACTCTGACTGCACAGAATCAGTGCACCAGAATCAAAGGCTCACCACCCCTCTGCAGGCCTGAGCGGCTCTCACAATGGATTAATGCTTTGAAGCAAAACCACCAAGACCAAAAGCGCCCCAAGTTCAATTTAAAGAGCCACAATGGTGTTGCTGAACCTCTCTTTTCCCACCATACTCATTTGCCTAAAGCGTCTCTTGGCTGTCAAAGAGAAGGCTTCTACATACACCACAGACTCACAACTGGTTCAACCTGAGTAAAGTCAATACTTGAAAAAGAGAAGCTGAGGCAGGATGAAGTCTAGGCTTGTGGAAAAAAAAAAATCTACCTAAGAATAAATATTAATTATTTCAGTATAATAAATAATCTAAACTACAATCACCACTACGATACCCACATTCCACAGTATTCCTTTGTCTTCCTCTATACAATGGGAATATACACACTGTCACAGATTGTTAAACACAATTTACCCACGCAGCAGTTTCAGAGCATAATCAATACAACCCACCCCCTCAAGAAAAAGAAACAAGTATTTTAATATAATACCTACATGCACTAGGACTTAAGAAACGATATTTCTAATTAGACAAAAACATTACACCATTGCACAGAATGGCTGTAAGACAACTTACAAGTTAGTGCAAATCAAACTATCAGACAGTATCTTTTGATGAAGTTACAGGCAGTCTTACCTCTCATCCTCACCATCTACGAGAGGCGTCGTCAATGGCAGCACCTTCAGCGGAAAGAGGGAAGCAGAGGATGGCATGTTGCTGCTACCGCCATCTGAAACAGCTGATGCTCCAACACCACTCTCGCCACTGGCAGCTTGAGGTAAACCCACTAAGGAAGGTTCTGTAGGGCGTCTGCCATCTTCAGTTTGGCTTACAATTGACTGAGCTAGTGATTGTGCGGGGAACTGGGTAGAGCTTAGCGGTATCTGCTGTGGCACACTCTGCGCCACTGGCATACCTATACTTGTTGATATCAAGGGAGGCTGACTAACACTTTGAGCCAGATTCCCGTTCTGCACAGCCGAAGCTTGTGCTATATTCTGTGGCTGTCCCAAACCTATAGAAGCAGAAGGTATGCCAGGAGGCACAGCTGAACCAGCTTGACTTGGTGGAGGAACAGCACTAGCAGAAGGTATAGGGCTAACTGCAGGCAGCTGCTGGCCAGTCATCCCTTGGACTACAGATTCCACTCCTTGTGCCTGCGGCTGTACAGGTAACAAGGTGTTTTGCTGAGCAATGACCATTTGCTGAGGAAGGCCTGAAGCGCTAGCCTGTAATCCCTGCTGCATTATTCCTGTCTGCACAGGCTGCACTACTTGTGAAGATGGAGGAGCAGCCGTTGACGGCATAACTGGAGGTGGAATTTGGTTTGCAGCAGATGGTGGTTGCACCACAGTGGCTACGCTTCCCTGCTGCCCAACATTCAGCATTTGACCACTGGTACCTACACCTGGTATCGCTGCTGGAGCATGTGCAACAGGCGGAGCGGGGGCAGCGGCTGGGTGTGCTTGTACTGAAGGCTGCAAGCCCTGTGCCTGGGCAACGGGAACCGGCTGCCCTGCTCCTACTCCTGTAGAACTAGGCTGCATGGCAGGGGCTGGAGTCTGAAGGATCTGCTGATGTTGAATGTAGTCTGGCATAGCCCCCGTAACTGAGTTTTGGTTCACCGGCTTAACGTGACCTGCGGCCATCTGCGTAGGAACTGTCTGTTGCTGCTGTTGTTGCTGTTGTCCATACTGCAACTGCTGCTGCTGTACAACTGGCAAAGTCTGCACAGGCTGCGCTGGCTGAGAATACGGCAGCTGTTGTTGAGCCATACTTTGAATGGCAGGTTGCTGGTGGCCCAGAGATGGGGATACACCTAGTATATTAACTGAGGCTGGCTGAACCCCAGTAACAGTGGTTAGACTGGCCTGTGCAGGAGGTTGGACCCCTGGCTTCTGCTGTGGATAGTTTACTTCTTGAGAATGCAGCTGGACTTGTGCAAGCTGTGATTGAGAAACACTCTGTGGTATACTAGATGCTGGAATTGCCGGAGGAGCAGCACTGCTAAAATCCATCTGCTGCGGACCCACACCTTGAAACGCTTGCTGCTGTACCACAGTAGGTGCTCCCATTTCTCCACTTCCCACACTTTCTGTATAGTGACTCAGTGTGCTTACATTGCTGCTAACAGAACTCCCACTGGTGCTCTCCCTTTCAGAAGTCACTTCAAGCGGGCTTTGTTTTATCGTCTCTACTGCTTTGTTTACTGCTACTCCTTCTGAAACTGCAACAGTGTTTTCTTTATCATAGAATTCAGTGCATGTCCATCTACCTTTTTTGAAAGGTTCAGAACTAGAATCTAATTTTACAACCCTAAACCTTGACGTGCCAGATGCAGGCTGCTGCTGGCTTGATCCCACTGCCATTCCTGCAGTTGGATTAGTAACATTGTTAATGACACTAGAGGAAGCACTCGTACCATTGCCAACACCACTCAAGATATTCACATTAACATTGCTGCTAGTTCCAGACAAAGCATTTACATTACCAGTACTCGTGATGTTGCTTAAATTTATAGTACCAAGCACGTTGCTTGCCACACTAGAACTACCACCACCCATATTATTTAAGGTACTAGTTCCAGTAGCAGGACTTACACCTAAATTGCCAGGAGTACTTGTAGTGCGGATATTAGACACAACAGATGCTGGGGAACCAGTGGATGATGCAGCAGAAACTGGTGCAGTTGATATAACATTGTCAGAGCTTCCAGTTGTTGATAGTTTTCTAAATGATGGACTGGGCGGTGGTCCTCCAGAAATTGGGGCACTGCCCACCCCAGGATGCGATGGATGATGGTGTCCGTGATGATGGTGGTGAAGATGGTGGTGGTGATGAACATGATGGGGGTGAACACTTCCATTGATCACAACACTCTGCTGTGGGTGATGAGGCAGAGGAGCATGCTGCTGGGGAAGATGAGGTTGGTTTGGAGAAACAGCCCCAGGAGTCTCTGCCTCTTGGAAGTTATTTAAAGTCTCTTCAGAGGAGCTCCTCTCAGGTTCTCCCAAGTCGGTGGCCCTGGATAAAGAAACATCCAAGATTTCTGAAGACGACAGGTCTTCCGTGTGGGACTCATCCAGGTCATCGTAGCTTTCTGTATCCTCAGCTATGCTGTTGTTAGAGCTCATACTAGCTGATATCTGAGCAGGGGTCACACTGGTAATTTGGAAGCCACTTTTCTTCTTCATTTGAGCTCCAGTCTGTGCAAGAGGCTGTGGCTGGAGCTGAGACTGCGAGAGGAGGTTCAGGCTTTGTGGAGGAGGGGGTGTCGGCTGTGGACCCGCTGATGAAGATGCTGCAGGAGATGGAGGCGGCGGCTGGACCAGCAAAGGCGGCTGATAATCCTCGGCGGAGAGGGCAGCGCTCCCAACGCCGGTACCTGGTGCAGTGGGAGCAGTAACGCAGCTGCTGCCGCTGCTACTGCTGCTGCCCCTTCTAGGAAACATTGCCGGGTGCGCCATCTTCCTAGCACTAATGTCTGCGGCTGAGTCAGGCTGGTGCATTGTATCGGGTGTATTTTAAGAGTGCAATCCCCCGGTATGGAGAGAGACAGACACACACACACACAGTTAGCTTTGCGCTCACGGCAGGGCAGAGACACCACGCACAACCCCCCCGGCTCCCGCAGAGCACGGGCTGAGCGCCTCGGCACCGCCGCTAACCACCACCCCCCTCCCCTCCCCTCCTCCTCCCCCTCCCCTCCGAGACAGGGAGGGGGCGAGCACCGGTCCTCCGCCGCCTCTAGATTAGCGCCTCTGAATGTGACACTTTCAATCCTCCGCCATTCACTTTCTTTCTCCCTCTTCCCCCCCCCCTTCTTGATTTCCACCACCACCACCCCCCTCCTCGGCCGCCCTCCCTCTCCCTCCCCGCCCCCCGACTGCGCCTCTCCCGGGGGGGTGGGCAGCGGGCGGAGGAAATGCCCGCGGTAGCCGGCCGGCCCCGGGGGCGAGCCCCTTCCTCCCCACGACTCGCCCGGGCGCCGCGGCTCGCCGGCAGCCGGCAGAACCGCCCTCCCCACGGCGGGCGCCGCCGCCGGGCCGCCGCCTCCTCGGCGGGGCGAGGGCAGCCGGCGGGCCCTCAGGGTAGCCCGGCGAGGCGGACGGCGCCCCTCGCCATCGCCGCTGTAGTAGTAGTAGTAGGAGAGCGCAGATACGTACAGGACTGGCGCACAGCAGGGCGGCAGCGGCAGGCTGAGCCGGGCAGGGACATCCCCGTCAGTGGCAGCCATGGAGCTGAATCATTTTGGGTATTAAAAAGACGGAATAAGGAGGGAAGAAAAGCAGCAGCAGCCCGACAAGAGAGTCCATGAAAAGGAGGGAGGGAGGAAGGGGGAGCCAGCCAGGCAGCCTCTCTCTCCTCCCTCTGTGTCTGGCTGTCTCTGGAGGAGGCTCCGCTCCGCACGCTCTTCCTTCCCCCTCCGCCTCCTCCCCCTTTATAACAGGCAGCACCCGCTCTCCCTCCGCAGAACCGCGCCTGGGACTGGTCCTCCTCCCGCGTGCGCGTCTACCCCGTCCTTTCTTCCCTCCGGGTCTCTCCCGGCTTCCCCGCCGCCGCCGCAGGTCTCTCCCCCTCCCGGCCCCGTCTCCTCACGGAGCGCTGGAGGAGGGCGCTGCGCGGGGCTGCAGGGGGGAGGGGAAAGCTCGCCAAAGGGGAGGGCAGGCGAGAGACAACGTAAGATGGCGGCCGCCGCGCATGCGCGCGCCGCCGGCAGACATAAAGCCCGTCTGGCCGCGGCCGAGGCCGACGGAAATAGGCTCGGCTCGCGTGGCGGAAATTGCCGAGCGGCGCCGAGCCCGCGGAGGGGGAAGGGCGGGGGGTGTCCCCGCGTGGCGGCGCTCCGGGGTGGGGAGGGGGCGCCGGGCGAGGGCAGGGCCGCGGGTGGGGGGGGTGGGCAGCCGCCCCCCTCCGCGGCCGCCTCGTCCCCCCAGGTGCCCCCTCTCTGCCTCTTCTTCGGGCCCGCAGCATGACTGTGCCTCACATGACCCGCCGCCGCCTCCCTCCCCCGCTCCTCAGCTCCGTTGCAGATTTATTCAAGTTATTCATCACCTTTTCCTTCCCCCTCCCTCGGTCCAGAATATTCCTGACCCTTCCTTCCCCCCGCTCACGGGCAAAGCGGAGGCGCCTCGCTCGGGGCCGTCTTTCCCCTTTGTGCCACCGTTGGCTCGCCCCTCAGCCCCCCCCTCACCCCGGGGCGGGGGTCGCGGCGGGTGACTCCCCTCACGCCCCGAAATGGCTGCCCTCCCTCCCAGGCGCTCTCCCCGCTCAGCCGGCCGGGGAGGCGGCCGGGGCGAGCGGACGGTGTCACCGGGCGGTGACTGGAGGCCCCGGGAGCTGCCACCGCGGCACCCGCCGTTGGCAGGGCGGGAGGTGCGAGCCCGGCGAGACGGTGTCGGGGCTGCGGCGGGGCGGGGGACCCGCCGGTGTCGAGGGGGAACGGCGGCCGGGTCAGGTGGATCGTTGATCTGCATTCACAAACGACATGTGTGTGTGAAGGAGCTTCTGAGGAGAGCTCGAGAAGGAATGCACTGAAGTGCTGCTCCAAAATTGATGCCCATCAAAGGTGTTTTTAAGTTATTGAACGGAACTGAGGTGAAATCTGCCAACCTCCTCTCGCTGTTTCAGTGCCAGCATCCCACCAGGGAAGAAAGGCCGTGTGGCCCTCCTGGAAGCCAGGCGGCAAAGCTCGATGCGCCCGTCATGGTGGGGCTGCTGCAGCTCTCCCCTGTCCCAAACTGAGCTTCTCCTTGTCATGGAGCAACAACCATCTATTCTCTGAAGATTCTCAGTGGATATGTGTCCACCAGGACGTTTTCCTTCATGTCCTTGTGGCTGTTAGCGTGCACAGAGCTGCCCAGCAGGTAGGCAGGTACTTCATGGCCACACAAGCCCAACAGATTTGTGCCGTCACCATTGCTCCACCTCCCTCAGCAGGACCCTCTCCAGGAGCGCTTTCAGAGTGCAATAAATTGGGCGTCCTCCTTTCCTACAGAGAGGGGGACAGGTTCGCACCTTCTCCCCCATTTCTCCGGCAGTGTGGTGGTAGGGTGTGCACCAGTGCCCAGAAAGCTGCTCATGGTCCCACCTCCTGCCACCACATCGTTGTCTCCAGACACAGGCATCCATGAGCTGGTAGAGGTGTCTCAAATCACTGCTTTGAAATTGGTCCAGTTTGCATAGAATAATAAAATGTTCCTAGGACTTGACTGGCTCAGGCTAATTCTGTAACCTGACTGTGAAGTCCGTAGGCTAGGGCAGTCAACAGAGCATGGGGGAAAAAACAGGGCTTGGTGTTTGCTGCAGTGAGTGTTTAAGCACATTATGAACAGTAGCAGAGCTTTAATGGGAGAAAAGTTGTGAGAGTCCAAGGTATTATATCATATAGCTGAGTCATTAGAGAGTTCTTGTGGGAGATGTAAATGCTAGTTCCTTCAGGCAGAGAGGAGATTTGAGTCTCCAATGTTCAGTGTGTGGCATTTAATCACCAAGGTACTAAAAAAGCTCCATTTTGTGAAAAGGGTGAGGATTCAAGGTCACACACACAGTGAGAGCTTTTGCTGCCTGTGCCTGAATTTCAACCTTCCATCTTTGTGTCTCCCTGTTAACCTAGCTTATCTAGCTCTCACTCAGTGTGGGGACAGGGGTGGCTTTGAGAAAACCTGCCTTTTGCAGCATAATTCCTTTTATGTCTGGAATGCAGCCATTCAGCTCAGGTCTCCAGATACCTGAAAGGTAGACTTGCAACCCTTTGCTCCTTCTGTGACTCTAGGGCACTGCCTGTATACAGACACTGTGAAACAATTGACACGTAATTAAATAACATTATGCTTTTTCTGAGAGAAAGACAATGGGTTTTAAAACTGATAATCACATAGAAAGGCTTGAAGACCATACTACCTGAACGTGAGCTCCTGCCAGGAAGAAGCCTTTGTGTAACCTTCACAGATTTCAGGAAAGCATCACAAAGGTGCCCACAATCTGGCTACATCTTGATGCTTGATGTAACACTGAGGCCTTCTATTTGTCTTTAATGAGATACTCACATGTGTAAACATTTTTGCGATGAGAGCCCGAGGTTGCAAGCCAACTCCATTATAAATTCCTGTTCTGTCTGCTTATAACTTTCCCAGAACGATTTCCTTGAGGAATTAAGCCTTCTATGATTAGTCGCAGCTCAAAGATGATTTTTTGAATGTTTGAATAAAGTCCAACTACTTTTAAAGTACATAGGCTATGAATACAGATGAATCTGTTTCTAACATTAAAAATATGTGCAAAAGTAACTCAAAAAGGATTGAGCTCTAAAGTTTGTATGCACCTAATAGATATCAACAAGCCTGAAAAAGCATTAAAGCAGTAGTTTTGTCATTGGTTAAATGTTTGCTTTTGCCCACACTAACTTTTATTAATTTTGAAGAGTTGGTAGTCTTTTGAGTTATAAACTTCTTAGTACAGCATGTGAAACAGTTCTTTAAATTTGGTCCATATAGTTCTATTATACAAGAGAAACTGAAGAAAAAATGAAATTTAGATAAGTGTTAAATTATAATGTTGTCACTAGTCAGTTAACAATCCAAATGATGGCCTAGACTAGACAAAGAACATCTGAAATGGCATGGTTGAAATTAATTTTTTAGTGCTGTTCGTAAATATGAGCTTTTTCATGTTACACCTTTTTTTTCTTTTTTTATCCATTTTCATCAGGTATATGCCTACACATCTCTTTCTTTCATTTTTTGTAAGCCTTAGTCTAAGCATGAAAATGGGTTTCTCAAAGATTTTAATTACTTTTCATATCCATTAAGGTTTATGAAATGAAAATTAAACCATTGTAATTGATAATTTAATTGTTATGAGTTGTGCTATTTAGTTGTCATTCAAAGTGAGAGGAGAAATTTCATCATATACCTCATTTACAAAACACCAAGTATTTCAAAATTCAGCAACACAATTGACCACCTTCATGTATGGACAGTAACTGGAATTACCCAATAGTTATTTCAAACAAGTTCACCTGCTGTTTTTTAATGAACTGTTTCAATCAACTAGCTGGAACCAGAGGTGCTTGAGTCATCACTGGATGGATCCAGCACCTTGTTCACCGTGGTCACTGCTCATGACTACAGGGCAGATGATCCTACAGTCCCGTCATTAGCTCAGCTGGAGACTGAAGACTGCTGGAGGGTTGCCAGTATAGAAGGAATCCCCTTGGATTGCACCTCCTACATACATACTTCCCGTATGAGCACATACAAATGGACTTGATGCAGGCCTTGCTGCCAGGTAGGGAGAGTGAATGTCTGCAAGAACTCTTATTTCAACCTTAAAATCTTAACATTCAGGTCAGTGCAAGAGAGCAAGATCTTCACAGTGTAAATATTTAGAGATCTGTCTCCCATATATGTAACATTTCTTCAGATTCTCCAAGGATCGATCTTCTCCAGAAGCAGTATTTTAATATTTTCTTTCTTTGGCTCCTTTACTATGTGACACAGCTGTATGCGTTCATCATAGTATATGCAGTAGTTTATGTCTTTGTACAGAGTAATTATAAAGCCAGCAAACCAGAATATTATGGGTTTTTTACTCAAGACAGTCAGAATCATGGCAAATCAGTCTGATGTGTGTTCCCGTGTGACTGCTTCATAAATAATTTTTTAAAAACTTTAATGAAAAGAATTTTTTATGATATGAAGCTGCATTTATTGTTAGTTTAGACAGAAGGCTTTTCTGTGTTCATTAATATTGCTGACTATAGTCTCTAAGTTAATTTGCAAAGGTGTATGCAATTTTTTTCTTCCTTAGAGAAGTACTCATAAGAAAATTCTCACCTTTCAGCTCTGAAAAAGTTGTAGTTCTGCTTCTGCATTTTCTTAGAAAGTTCAAGTCAAGTCTTGATCTTCCTTTCTTGTTTTGTTTTTAGTTGGCTGGTTAATTGGTTGATTGGGTTTACTGACTGATTCCAAAACGCCTACTGAGACATTTTTCAGTCCTTATTTTAATTCTTATGAAATAATGTTGAACTTTTTGGAAAGGGAGGTTTTCTCACAAGTTTTTATTAAATAAATGCTTGCAGAAATCGACAATTCCATCAATCTTTAAAAAAATCAGCTTACTTTAGACTAGTCAGGTCTACTCCAATGCCAATATACTCAAAATCATATCTTTCTAGATCATCTGGAAAAGTTGTTTTAAAATATTCATTACAGCTGCAATTGGGGAATGTGGCCAAGTAGGTGGTCTTTTTTTTTTTATGGGGATTGCATTCAAATTCAGATTTTATGAAAGACTTCTAGAAGCTTTATCATCACTTTAAACTGTATAGACTATAGGTATATAGACTGTGTGCACTGTATTGTAGGAGCGAGGGTTAAAACTAAATCCTCCACCAGGCCGTGACTGATGCATTACCAGCCAAAAGACCACCATGATTTTATCACTGTTACCATCTTGCTCTCCTTTACTTCTCCATTTCCACTTGTGTTTGTGGTCAACTGATGAAACTGCATATTATAGAAGCGCCAAGTTCTAGAAAGTATTTCTTGGATATCTCAACCTATAACTGTAATGGATGCAGTTCCATTCTAGTCTGAGATCATTCATTTAATTAAGTGTTTGTAGAGTACAGGTCTTAGATTCTTAACTGTTTGATCTTTGATTAGTCAGCCAAGTGGTATATATAATTAAGCTGGAGATCAAATAAAATAGATCAAATCATTGAGAAATGGTCCAGTTGTTAAATAGACACTCCCTGTTTTACCTCTGGAAAATCTATGAGCAGAGTAGCCAGTCAACCAGGTTTTTAGATCGGTTTTAGTTTTTAGGAATGATCATAAACATTTGCACAGGACTATTTAATAGCATTGGAAATGTGAGCTCTTAGTTTGCAGTTCTCAGTCGCAAAGATTGTGTGCAATGGTTTTCTTTTGACTGATCCTAACACTGATAGAGGAAAGCACTTTGGAAAATGCTTTGTTTAAGAACGAACTTGGTGTCCCCTGACTACCCTGGGATTTCTGTGATGTCTAAAAGTTCTGCAATGTATGTGTGATTATCTTGAATGATCAGGGGTGCATCTGTCTGTTGTGATGAGGCACAAATCTTTAAAATCTCAGGCTAGGAATAAATAAATAGATTTTTGGATACATTTTTTTTCCCCTGAAGCACCAGGCTCGTCAATGCAGAATGTGTAGCACACAATTTTTGTCATTGTATTATCACATAGTAACTGGAAGCAGATAGGCTGTCCTAGTTGTGAAGAGTACAGAGGAACCCTTCTTGAACTCATTTAATTGTCTGAACCTTGTGTATCTAATTTTCATCTCCCTTTTGGCTTTGTCAACAGTATTTCTTCCCATCTAAAACATATTCTGTGGAAGCAAATATTTGTTTGCACAAATCCAGAATTTTCTGTTCGACAGTACTTGAGCAAACTTAAACTTTGTTTTTTATATGCATTAGTCGTAGTATAACTGAACTGCTTACTGAAGCAAGCACAGACCAGTCATGAGTACAGCAGAAGTAAACACAATGTTATGAGTAGTCACTTGGTACGTTTTTCCATAACTCAAATAATAAAAATCATCTGTAGTATATTATTTCTCTGCTAAAGGACATACAAATTTATTCACAGTAACAGTAAATGTAATTCCTCCACTTCTGTGAGGTCTTTGGTTTGTTTCCCTACTTTATTATTTTTCAGGCATCTTCTCTTTGATAATCTCTGCATTTTAAATTACTGTATGTGACACTTTTGTTTCTGCACATATACACTGACAAACCCTGAAAAGTCAAATAAATGTCCTTGTGACAAAATTCAGTGGGAAACAGGTTTAGGATTTGCAACTCAAGCACCAGAAAAAAATTACTTTTATCAATTTCAGTAGAACAAAAGATGAGCAAAGTCCTGACAGCTCAAACACATTGTCAGAGGCTTAACTTCAGTCATGTGAACAGTCCTTTTGACTAGTAACTTTTGGTCTCTAAACCTTTAAAAACTTAACATTAAATGTGTAAATATTTGTAGGCTCAGAAGGCAAAAAGATGAGGTATGTGCTTAGGTGTGGTCTTACGGAGCCTTAGGATTATGTTGACCTTTAGTTGGTAACAGTGTTGAGTCCTTATCAAGAAGAAAGTTGCTCCATGTGCTGCCAGACCAGGTATTCTCCAATAATTTTTGAAAGATGATAACTTTTTGTCTGACAGGAGCTTTGTGTCTTAGCTTAAAAGCAAACCCTGCAATATTTCACTGCTTTATGATCAAGCCACATCATTACTTCATTTCCAGTTTTACCACTCATTAAGGCATTTTAACTGTTGTAAGAGACTGTTGCCTATTTTAAATAGAGCACCAAATAAAAAAGCATGTTTCTATTGATTAGAAACTGCTATATTTCTGTTCAGTCTTAATATCTTTCGTCGTAGTTCAGCGTGGAAGCACTGATGAGAGTCGAATACCCATTGGGGTTACTTGCCACATCTCACTGCTGAGTGAACTCTTAGATAATAAATGAGGAAGGGCAGAAATTATGTCAAAACACTCCTCAGACTGTGCTGATCAAGTAGCCCCTCCTACTTGTATAAGGGGCAGTATGTCAGTGTGCCTGTCCTGTGAGACAAAATTCAGTGACACCATAAGCGAAGGGATTGCTTCCTGCAGCTAACACCCCTTGTCCAGTGTCTCCCTAGTGACTCAGTTGTCTCTTTTAAACCATCTGTAGGAAGCAAGAGACAAATGGTCAACACGCATGCAAAATCTAGCTCAGAAACATCCAGAGCACTTGCTCTCAAATTGATAGGTGTCTTCTCATCAGCTAGCAAGGATGGGCAAAGGGGAATCCTTGAAGAGAGGACTTCTAACAACTCCCTGTTGGTGTGGGCTGCAGGAGATGGTACTTTTTTACTTCATGCACAGAGAAAGACATTAATAGGATACAAATGAAATTCACAGACACAAAGATGGTGTGGAGACCAGACAGGACCAGGAAATAACATATGGACTTAATATTTCCAGAAAAAGTTCACACACTTAGTAAAGACTAAATTAGATATGATTTTGGAATGTAAAATGGATGCAAAACAACATTTTTAATGTTTGGTGACATTTGTAAATGTTGCTGGTATACCCTAGGAATTGTAATAATTTAAGGACACTGGGGTACTAGAAGTATATTGGAGAACTGGAAATAGTCCAGAGAAATGCAACAAAAATGGTGTTGGAAAAAGCTGGAGTTTCAGTCATAATGTGTGTTTGTTTTGCAAGTGTCTGCAGGTTGAGGCATTAAATCACAAGATAATAATCTCTGACTATTTAAAGGAGGGCTGTGATATTTCAGACCCAGATTCAGCTCACCCTCAGTGAGGTACCTGAATTAGAAGTGTTGCTGTAAAATTTCTTGTAGAGAACAGGAACCTTTATCTACAACCTCTGCATCCTCTGGAGCTGCTCATTTCTCTCCATTGACTGCTAGGAGAGCCCAGGGTAATTAGATGTCTAGTGCGTGTCTCTCAGTAGGGACCTAGATTAAGGTGGGAGGTATGTGAGCCAATGTCATAAGAAGAAAAATATTTAGACTGAACATCAGAACAAACAGTTTTAAAGACACATTGAACACTAACAGAAATACAGTTCATGAGAAAGTGATAGAAAATCAATTACAGGGACACTCAAATTTAGCCAGGATAAAATACTGAAGAATTGCCTGTAGAGAGTAATCCTATGCTGATCAAGAGAGGGCTCATATAAAGTGTAAAATTATTCCTACCATTAATATATACAATACCTTTATCAATCTGGCAAAGGACAATAATCTATAATTTAAGGCTCTTACCTGATACCAGGATTAAAGTGACAGGTGATTATCTAGTGCAGGAAAGAATGTGATTTTATTCCTCAACATTATGCTGGGAAATAAAATCACATTCTTCATATAGCTAAATATATGTACGTATATAAATATATACATATATATAAAATATTTATGAGTGGTTTTATATGTGAATATATATATATTGTATTACTTATATATGTAATCTTAATTTTTTTTTTTCCTAACTGAAGCTTGGTGGTGCTTTCAGTGTCCGCTAATTGACACTTCTGCATCCCCCTGCTGTCAGATACCATTAGCTGAGGGTGCTCTGAGCCAGGTTTGGCCTAGTCTGGGCAGCCAAGAGCTCTTTCCCATGTTTCTTGTCTTCATTCTCACAAAACTGGACATCTCACTATGGTCCACATAAACATGACCTCCCAAACCAAACTGGCAGGTAGATGAAAACAGATTTGTGAGTTCAGCCCTGGCTTCATGTTGCAGACATTGCTTTCTCTTCTTGGCTCTTGCATCTGCTGCATTTGGAGGCAGTGATACTTCATCTTGATTTAAAAAGTGTTTAAGAGGACCAAGTCTGTATTTTACAAACTTCTTCATTGTTCAGCTTCTATCGACCGTCCTAATATACCTTTAACCTGTCATTTAAATTATATACACCGTGTTCCTCAGCACACTGAAATGCATTCGTTGCTGTGCTGATTCTGGGGTTTTTTCTTCATTTTTCTTCCATCCTACTTTTCACTTCTCCTTTAACTCTTTCTCCTTTCTGATGGTTAGATTATTTTCTTTCTCATAAAACTTCTCCTTAGCTTAGATCAGCTCTAGCACATCTATGCATAGCTGCCACCACTTTCAAAAGACTGCTTTCAGACTTCCAGTTAGACCAGCTTCTCCTTGGGTAGGGTCACAGAGAGGTTATTCTGCTTCTTAGTTAATCCTCTGAGGCCTAGAAACAGGTTTTTCAAGCAGAATAAATAACTCTGCTGAGCCATTACGCTTGTTACAAAGTGTTAAATAGCTGATTTCAGTGTTTTTGTAGACAATGATGAGTGAATACTGCATTTTGTTTCTTTTTTTAGCCTGTTTTCCTAAGGAAACAAAGCTTACACAACTGTTCTGCCTGGCTGTCTGTCTGCTTGTCTGTCAGCCTCTCTTTAATAACTTTGAACCTGTTGGTTGATTTCAGGCTGGGATAGAGATCACAAAGGTATGCTGGCCCTGAAGTTCATGCATTTCTGCAGCATGGGAGAGGGCAAAGTCCTAATGCACCACTCTCATGGGATAGCAGGTGACCCGATGGCCATTTGGAATGGCAGGGGCCTCCTCATCACAGTCCAGCCTGTGGGCTCTGGCCAGTCACTGTGCATCCCTCCCCAGGGGCAAAGAGCTTGAGGAGGGGGGATGCTCTGGAGAGGAGAAGAGCGTCAATAAAGTGGGAAGGAAGGAGGCCTGCTCTGTATGGGGGACAAAAGTCTGTAGGCAACTGAGTTTTGTTATTGCTGTTGTTCATGGAACAAGTGTATGACGAAGAAGAAAGCATTCAAAAAAAGAGTGTCCTCCACAGGAGTCTTTCTCTTCTTGGAAAGAGTGTATGCACGTCATAGGCTCACAGTGCATGTGTATTCATTTTTCAGTTGGGTGGCTCAGTCTTAGATTTGGGTCACTAGGTGCCACAGAAATATAAACAGGAGATGTTAATAATATTGCAGCAGGAATGTTAGACTTTGTTCTTTGGTACCCAAGAGATGGAGCCCACAGCTTGCAGTTTTCAGGGTCCTCCTGGGCATTCAAGTTTCCAGCTCCTCAGTCTTAATCTTCTTCTTAGCATTGCTACAATTTTCAGCTGTTTATTCTTGCAAGAGGCTGGTCTCCAGATATCTGGTATCCAGATACTTAATATTTGTCCTCTATCTCTCTTTGTGCTGTGGAAGGTGAGACTTTGCAGCTGCTGGTTAACATACTTCATACTCTAAGATTTTAACGTCTTTGTGCTTTAGCTCTGGAGATCATGGTCTGAATTCTCAGTCATGACCACTAATAGCAAATAAGGTAAGTAATCTGATTCACGTAAGTGATAAAGGTGCACATAATTACAGTGCCTCAAAAAACTGATCATGGTGGCAGCTAATACAAACTACAGAACAAAATATGAACGGCTAAATGAATGCTAAAAAAAACAACTCATGCATCTGGTACCCAGGGCTGAGAGTTGCTATATCATATCTGAAATGGGTTGCTGGTGGGAGTGGATTCTGAATAAGGTGCCATCAGCTAAACAAGTTGTTCTGTCAACAACAGATTTAATGAGGCCTATTTCCTGGGGGTTTGCATTTCATACTTGGATTCTCCATTGTCTAATATGGTAGGGATCTTGATCCAAGCTTTTCTTGTGGATGGGGCACTCCTAATCCCTCTCCTGTGGAGTTTCTCTGCCAGTGGCAGAGAATTTGATCCTCGGTACTGTCAAATTGTCCAAACGGTTCTTGGCACGGTGCTGGCCTGTGCCCATAGCAGTCTCCCAAAAGGCTCCTGAACACAGTTTGGGAGCGAGCTTTGGCCAAGGCTGTTTTCAGCAGGTGGTTTTCATTTGGCCACCCTGTTTTGGAGGGCAAGAGCATTTAGTAGTACATGGCTTGGGCTATTCACTGCCTGCTGCCCTTAATGGCAGAAAATGGTCCTGGAAAATTTAATGTAGGAGTGTAGTCATAGTCTCTGGTATCTAATAGAAGTTAAACCTTTTCCTCAGGACTACTGATACACTAATAGAGCTTTTATCCATTAACTAACTGCCTATTTATACAGACCCATAGGAAAAAAACATGTTAGAAATCTCTGCTCTACTGTCAGATTTGGCTGGAAGTCACAGAGAACTTCAAAGTTATTAGTAGGTGATACACAGTGATGGGAAGGAGAATTCAAACACATGCAAATGTACACACACATTTGTGCATGTGCATGTGCTTGCATAATATCTGCAATCACAAACCTTTCCTAAGGAAATCAGGCTAGAAATATGGTGGGACAAACACAGACTGGTCAAATCTGGTGGAGCGTGCTCTGTAACCAATCATCTTGGCTGTTTTGATGAGGTTTAAGTAAGATGAGCTGTAATTTCTCAGGGAACCTGAGCCCTTTGGAGCTTTACGTTTGCTCAGGCCCCTTGAATTACTTCAGTTGAATTGAATTTTAAGCAGAAGAAAGGCCACTGAGAACTAACACATGCTTTTTGGACACATTTGACTACATTGTGTAGCAACCAATCTATGGCTGTGGGTGTGCACAGATGTACATGAGCTACCATTAAACCAGCCTGGGGACTCTGAGCAGCGTAGAAATCTGAAGCTCGACACAGACTGCAGTGATCACTTGAGTGATGGGGTAAATTCTTGGGTTGGTGAGCTTGTTCTGAGCTAATGCATGTGTTAGCGTATGCAGGGTGGCTCATACAGGGTTAGGTCAAGGATATCACGGTATGTCAGAATGCCTGCCCCCAAACAGTCCCAGCACTCAGCACAGCCTAAAGCTTGTGCTGTTATTGCTGTCCATTTCCAGTCTGAAGTACCCTCCTGCCTTTTGAAGTTGCGAAGAAAACCTTGAAAATATGATCCACTATAAACTTGGGCAGCAAATCTTCCTGAGTCTGAAGCAACTGAATCGAAGGTTGCAAGTGGCAAGAAAATACCTTGTAGCGTCTGTAGCATGAAATCTTCAAGAGGAGGGTTTAAGAGGTCAACAACGTTAGCTGGTTCACATCTGGTCTCTTCAGTAGATATAGTTTATGTTCACAGTCTGAACCTATTTCTCATGCTTCCCTTGATATACTATCCCTCCCTTCATCCTGCTCCCCAATGCCTGAACATGGACTTGTTGATACACTACCAGCTGGAGGTGGTTTATTTATCCTGCACAAGGGGAAGAAAGAACATGTGAACGTTGGTTTTTCACCCACATTCTGAGCAATTTCCAAACAATATGTGCTGAAAAGGAAAATATTCCTCATGAATTTCCACAAGGACTCATGAAAATCCAGGTTCTTCATGATCTGGGTGATGATTATGAATTTCTTCTCTCTATCAGGAAACAACAGAAGATGAGAGTGGCAGCCTTAAAGATAGGACGGTGCAGATAGCAAGGGTAGAAGACATTACAGCCTGTAAAGATGGTATTGTTCAGGGCTGTCAAAATTAAAGACAATTTATGCATTGTAAGGGCAGGCTAAAATCAAGGCCTTGCAACTACAGAAGAACCTAAACATTATAGTAGTCTAGCTGCTAGAAATATCTCATTGACTGAATGTTAATGCATCTGTGGGATTTTCAGGAGTGCGCATTGAGGGCAGCAGAAAATGGAATGGAGTTTAATCTGGAAGGAGACAAGAAAATGATGTCTTTCTCTGTTAGAATCAAAGCCAAGGAGAATTTGGATGCTTTCCATTACTTAGGACTGACTCAGCCTCTTTTTTGAATTTAGTGTAGTGTCTATTGCAGAGATGCCAACAAAGCTATCCATCAAAATGCTGGGAGGAAAAAGCACAGGTGCTCTCCTGCCCCAGCTATTTATAGGAAAGACTTGCAATTGCATGTGATACAAATGCCCTGGTTGAGTTTTTACATTCCAAAGTCCTAAATCCAGCTCTTTGGCTGAAAACACAGATCAAAAATTATAATTGGCTGTCAGTTGTAGCTGTTTAGCAAAGCTGAAAAAACAGGAATTAAATTTAGCTACAGGAGACTGGGAAAGGAGAAGTAAATTTGGGAATCTTTGTAGAAAGCATACTGGTTTGAGAGAAGGATATTAGGGCACCAAAGATGCGTGGTATGTTAGTATAAGTATAATAATATTTTATCCAAACCTGTACATCCAGTCATATGCATATTTAGGATGCGGAAAATGCTATGGCTCCTAGCTACAGCCCAGGATTTGGATTGGCACATCTTGCACTAAATTTCCCAGAAATTTTCTATTTGTTCTCCTGCTGTTTGAGGAAATCCCAGGTAAACTAATTTTTTCTAAGATTATTAATGTTGCTGTGGGCTTCTGAAAGTTCTCATAATTTGTTAATTCTTAACGCTAAAAATTATAGTAAGTATGAGAAACGTCTGGGATTAAATCAGAAATGTTTGCAGCCTGCTGAAGGAATCATTTAGAGCCTTGCATAATGATATGAACATGTTGCTTCTCTTCTCAACATGACTGCTATTGTCTCAGTTGCCATAATAATTCAGTATATTTTTAACCACTTCTTTAAATAAGTCCAAGCAGGTTGCAAAGGCAGCAACAAATAAAGCAATTTCAGATTTTTACCTCTCTCAGGAATCTTCCAGCAGTTCTGCTAAAACTGATGTGCAAATGCATTGACCTACTTTGGCAGAGATCTCCACAAGAGTTAGAGGACTTACAGTCTCTCTGCTCTGTTGTTATTTCTATATTCTTTAAGCCAATGATTTGTTAGAAAGCCACATAATCAGTTGTTAAATTGCTGGTGGACAAAAAAAGTGCATATTTAGCAAAAAAATCCCAACCAACACCAGTCCCTATTCTCTGCTGAAAGGAATTTCGCTTATTCAAAGGCAGCAGACTATATGCAGACTACCTGCTCACCTGAGAAGTTAGTAGAAAAGACAGCATAAACAAAGGGTGTGGGCAACAAATCCCAGGATATTCAGTTTTGTGTGACTACTAGACATCTTAGAGCCTCTGCTTCGGCTGATCTAAGGAAATCACGTCCCAGCAGTACTCCATTCTGTCTTGTGCAAAACCCCATCGTTCAGAAAGGCACTTGAATACCTTCAGGGAGTTAGTAAGGTGGCTATAACTCTACCCAAATTTTGGTGGCAGTGTACCACAGACAGCATTTAATCTTGTGCCTCTTGTTTCCAGTGAGCCCGGTAGCTGGAAATGTTACTGTAGGGAAGCGATGAAGATCAGCTTCCTACTGATGAAAGGCTTTTTCTACAGAGCAGAAGTGCCCCTGCCAGCAAGGTGCCCAGCAGCACTGTCCTAGTGCTGTGTCTATAAATAAAGTGCTGTGACCATTTTACTCCTTTTGTTCAGCAGCATGGTAGAAAGTGAAAGCCCCACATCTAATGTATTACTTTTTTAACCTAGTTTCCGGAAGATTTGAAACTTCTATGAGTGCATATTTTTCCCATCTCTTTCTCCAAACCCCAGAAATTATATATATTTCTGAACAATAAGTGATTTTTAGCATATTTGACAAAAAGACAGAGGTCCCAAACACCTTTAGTTAGTACAAGCATAGTGCAAGTAGAGGAGAAAGGTTATAATGCAACTTTCGCTTCTGATATGACATGAGGCTGAAGAGAAGAGTGTAAGAGAAAGAGAGAGAAGCTAAAGATACTGCATAAAACCCCTATAGTCATAGCTCTCCCAAATTTCACAGACACACAGCCGCAGGGAACCAGGCTGTCCTAGTCCTGCTGCAGACCAGCTTGCAACCCTGCGCCGCAGCAGCTGTGGAGGGTGGTTGTACAGCCATTACTAATACAATAGAGTATGTGATGATGACTTTATAATACTGACGTAAGGTAGGTGGGGAGGTGACACGCCAAGTCCCACACCTACCGTAACATCGTAATGTCTCTATGGAAAGCCAGCGCTAGCCTCCCACAAATCCAGAGGCTGTCAAAAGTCTCTGTATGTAATTCTCTGTGTGATAAGCAATGTGTACATTGCTATGACGCTATCAGAAGTTCTCTGTGCAAGTCATGCCATCTGGGAAGGGCAGGCTCATTCTGCAGCAGGAGAGTAAGGCTGGCACTTACATTCTGCATACTAACCATGTACATGCCATGTCCAGACCACTTTTAAAGCATACGTAAAGACTTGCAAAATTAGTGCAGGGTTCCTTAGTAGCTTAGTAGAAGAAAGGATCCTATAAACTTTAAGGTTCATTGGCACACAGTGAAACCCTCATACTGTTGGGTGCAATGGCAATCTGGGAAGATTGGGGTACCAAGCAGAACAGCACCGCAGAAACCAGCTGCTCATCAGTTCTGGCTTAGACTCCTGTGGTTAACGTCATGCTTCAGAGAAAGTTTAAGTGACAGCTTGGGCATAGGCAGCTGTCAAACATGGTTTAAGTTCCTGGGTGGTTTTTTTCAATACTTTGCTTCCATAGCAATGTTTCCAACTCATAATCAAAGGTGCAAACCTTTGCTTAGCAATAGCAAAACTAACTGCTTTCATTTGGAGAGTGTCCAAAGCATCCGAAATGGATTTGAGTGGATCTGATGGGGTGTGGCACAATTTTTTTTTCTCTAGTGGAACTGAGCCAAACAAAGAGGCATTTGCAGGCAGGGCCTGTGGGTGCCTTCAAGCCCTGAGCAGTTCGGCAATCCCAAGGCAATCTCCTAGCAGAAAGGTCAGTTTGAGAGCTGGTCTTGCTTTATGCTGGGAGAGGTGCACAGAAGTCTTTTGCCTGATTTATGTAGTGTGTCTCTGGTGAGGGGCAAGCAGTAAAATGACATTCCACAGCTCTGAAAAATATATATCATCACACTGTATGTTCACAGTGTTTATGCTGAGTTACTTGAAATACACAGACCAAGAAATGCGTGATTTGGAAAAAAATACTAATATTAGTTTCTTGAAGTGCTGAAATAGCAAAAGATAAGCTTATTGAGTGAAAGCCTAGCTCCGCTGAAATCAGTAAGAGTTTTGTGTGGGATTAAAAAAAAAATGATAATTTCACCATAAACTAGTTTATAGCTTTCACTAGGTAGGGACTACAAAGTGAAACTATATCCCCGTACAGTAGACAGGTATTTGCCAACTGGGTTTGGGCTGGGATTAGAAAGAAATAAAATTTGCTCTCTTCTTTTCTTTCAGTCCTCTAATTAATTTCTGCTTAGTTCCACACTGCCTTCTTTTGCTGCAAAGAGCAGACATTGAATTGGGATTGTATGTGTTGACAGTCCCGGCTTGAGCCTTCCTGCGGGTTGGCTGAGATTTAACAATACATTTTTTCCCATGGTATTTTCTGTCACATATTTTTTTAAACAAACACTATTCTGTCAGCTATAGAGGGCACAAAGAAAAGATGCACTGTAAAACAGCAAACAGAAGGCGATTTCAGATTTAGGGTTTGCAAGATTATATGATTGTATTGGCAACTCTCCTTTTCTATAATCTCTTTATGAAATGTATATTCTATTTACTGTGCTATTCAAAGGAATAAAGGCAATTAAGGAATATTTCATTAAAAAGAATGACTCAATTTACCTTTGGCCACTGACATTTTACAGAGTCACTGCCAACAGATCTGGACTTTGGCTTCAATCTAGAGGAAAAGAACACCTGAAAATGAGCCCAGCTGTGCATCTACTCACTGCCACAGTAACTGTGAAAACTCTGAGAAAACATGCAAAGCCATATGATGTCACACGGCAAATATTTGGTGCCATCACACGTACCGTGGTACTTCGTGGTGAGAAGTAACCTGTTAAGGTAACTCATTTTTTCAATAGAATAACCTTATGGTACAATTGCTATTGACACCATTGGTCTGAGCTTGTTCCCGTTGAAATCAATGATAAAAGTCCTGAACAGGATCAGTGTGGGGCCAGGAAGCCATCGAGCTAAAACACTACGCACTGCTTTGAAAGTTAAGGAAGCATTAAGGTCAGAATAATAACTTTTGTTAAGTAAGTATGACAAAAATCAATGCCATTTGCACTGTCCAGCTATTCAGCTTGTTGTACATGCAGATTATCTGCATCTGGTTATCACATTTAGTAATCCCAGCCTGGCACTGACTGAAAAAGTGCTTTACAAAACATACAGCCCAGGGCAGGAGACTCCATAAAGTCAATGTTGTTATTGCTTTTCTTATTGATGTAACAACCCTCTTGTCATGTAGATTTTCTTTTCTTCCCTTTTTTTTTTTTTAAAGAGAGGGAGAAAAAATAGATGATACAAGATGATAACTTAATGCAGTGATTGTTGGTTGTCCATGAAGAAGCATAAACTTGACCCAGGATTTGGAATATAGCCAAGAAAACTGCTGAGAAGACGAATCCTTGATATCACATGCTGCAGGTCACCGTGGGACCCATTGCAGAGCCTGTCTGTGGGCTCTGGCTCCATATATCTGCAGGCACCCATGTCTCCCTGTATAGGAAACACAGTGTTAGACACCAGGTATCAGTACTGACAGCTCTTCAGGTGGGAGAAAGGTACTTGCAATTAAAAAGTGCAAGCATGGTGGGTGTTACCAAATAAAAAAGAGATGAGGGAGAGGATGGAGGAACTATGATGTAAGAAGCACTTGGATTCCTGCCACCCCAAAGACCTACCTGAAACAAAGAAAAATTGGGAATAAAGACAGAGCTGAATCGAGTCCAACTCCAAAAGGTCTCTCTGTTGAGGTGGTAGTGATGCATCTCTTGCTGCTGGTCCATTAGCTTGCACGCTGCTCTGATCACTTAGTTGCCCTGAACTCCTAGTTTGGGATGGTGTGTATGCAGGGTGGAGGGAGGGGCGATTTTGCTTGGTGCAGTTTGCGGGAACACTCAAGGTCCCCATATTCCTGTACTGCAATCCATTACTTCCAGAAGAAACATTGGGCTTATTCACAGGCATTTGCCTGTGGGCTTGCAGGTTGAAGGTGGGTTGCAGGCTGAAGAGAGCTTGCAGATCCCTTCCCCCTGGTCTGTTTCTTAAAAGGAAAGTGGCCTCCCCACCTGCAGCATCCTAGACCTGACCCCTGGGGCTGGAGAGGTTGAGGTGAGGGCTTGCTAGGGATGAGGGGAGAGAACGGCAAACAGCTCTGGGTGCAGAGGGTGCAGGGAGGAAGAGGGTGCATTGCAGAGTGGGGATGAACAACCACAAACCCCAGGTCCAGCTGTGTTGGCTTCTGAAGTTGTATTCTTTCCTGGACGGGAAGGTCAGTGATGTACAGCATTGTTCAAACTACGGTGACAGAAAACCTAGTTAAACACAAGTGATGAGAAAAGCCTGGTGGGATGAGGTTAGAAGGAGGAACAAACTTCTAAAACTTGTTGGGCAAAGCCTGACTGGCAGCTTCCCTGCTTGGCCCACTGCAAGCGAAAATGTGCAGTATGTGCATCTGAACTCTTTTTCCAGAGGTTGCATACTGCAATAGTATTTTGAAAGGATTTACACAAACTGAATAGCCATATTTTATTTCTCTAATGATACTAGTATTTGTAACCAACTGCCATAAAACCTGTAGTATAAAATACGGTGGCACACTACTCAGGATTCATCATAGCGATGAGTCCATGCAAGCTGGTTACGTTTTTATGTGTTAGGAGCCTGCTCACTGTAGGAGGTATTAAGTTACAGTGAACATAATGAAATGCTGTAACTTATGAGCCTGGACAGATGGGACGTTTCCAAGTAGACATCCCATCAGCAGCAGGATTCAGGCTGCTAACAGGCGTTATGACACTGGGCCTTTTTGCTCTCCTAAGCTCTTAGATAAAATAGCTTGTTATTGCTTTTTCCCCAGGCACAGCAGAAAGTTCTTACTGCATAAGTCTCTTAGCTGAATTAGGTTGGTACTTGGCCAACCTTGGTCACAGAATTTTATTGAAGAAATCTTATGCTGTTGGCTGCAATAAGTACTTCATAAGTGGGTGATCATTACCAACATGCATTAGATAATAGAGGAGTTATCGTTCAAACACTATACTCAATAAAGATAACTGAACAAGCATGGGTAACATTGGCATAAATATAAACCCCAATCTTTCCAAGTTTCTCTTTTTCTATCTAATGTCATAAAATATGAGATTGTGTGTAACATTTATTTTACATACCAGAAAAAAAAAATAGCTTAAATAATAGTATTATTCATTATTTAAAACCCCCCTGGTTTTCATTCTTTATAAAAACACCACAAACTATCTGTTATTTATGGTCCCACCAGCATTATGTACTGTCTGGCCATACAGCACAGCTTGTCTCTGACAGCTTGGTTGTAAGAGGACCTTCTTTGCACCTCAACCTAGAGGAGTTCAGACCCACAATGTCCACATACCAGAGACAAACATAGCTCCATAGATGGTGCAGTCTCTGTTCTTGCTGAATATAAGTCACTCTGCAATACAGGTTCATGGAAGCAAGAAAGATGATAGGACAGGTAGAGGCTCAGCTTTGAAGGCTCAGGGTTTAGGAACAGAGGATCTTAGGGCTCATTTTGTGATTTACCCAACATTAAATGCAGATGCTGTCCTGGGATCAAGGATCTGAACCTGGTTCTCCTTTCCTATGCAAGTTCTTTGCTCAGTGGTGTTATTAAGAACGTGCCTCCATGGGTTGTGCCATTTCATATGCGATCAGCGGAAACAGTCTATCTTCTCAAGGTCATTAGTTGCAGTAGAGCCCAAATATTCAATGTTTTTTTGAGGGTATGTTCATTTAAGCTAGAAGTAGTATTTATTGAATTATACCTCTTCTAATTCTGGCTCCAAGGAAGTGAACATTCAATTCTGAATTTGAGGAAATCAACACCTTTGTATCCTAACTACAGGCCAGAGTTTCACCCATGATGTTGACCAGAGTATTTTCCATTTGCATTGGTATAAACTCAGAACTACTCAGTTAAGATGCAGTGATTCATAGTAGACTCTGATTTACACAGTTTTAACCAATATCTGTCTCCCTCACAGTATTCCACACTTCTGAACAAATGTTACAGAAACACTGTTCTGCAGGAGGCCCCCTTCCAGCTCCAGGTCCAGCCTGCTGCTCACTGCAGTCTCTGGGAAGTTTTCCATGGCTTCAGGATGCACTGGAGCTGGCTCACAGTCTGTTCCTTTAAAGCAGCAAACTGGTTTAGCTAGCACAACCAGCACTTTGCAGACAACTCAGCAATTACGGGATCATATAACTACAGTAAGAGGCTGAGCTGCAAATTACTGTAATTATGAATATTTCTGTTGCAAGGCAAATTTACAGCCAGATATGTCATGTCAAAATTATTTTATTTTGTGGGTAATTCTAATTTTGCAATACATTTCTAGAACTTCATTTTCCTGTTAAACAGCATTTTAATTTGAAGAGTCTATTACAGTGGTTTTGGTGGATTATTGTTAGAATTCAGAGGCAGATTACAAAATGCAAACATCCTCCATCACAAGCTAAATCCTGATCCCAGACAGAATAGCACAGTTGGGAATGGTGATTAATGTCATTATAAGGGTATTGGACAGTGTCTCAGGAGAGGCTCAGTTGTCTCCAGTTCCTCCCAGGAGATAAAGCTCCCTCTGCAATAAAAGAGGAGAGACAAGCACCTCCAGAGACCTTAGCCTTTTGAGGATGTTGATCTCAAAAGACAGAAAGAACGTTGGGTGAGACTGCTCCCAACATGCCTGCCTGGCTTGAATGCCAAAAGCAAGGCAGTGGGTCTTTTGTATGACTTTTGGTAAGTCACTTTATCTCCCAGTGTCCTTTCTTTTAGTTCTTCACCTGTACAGGGAACAATACAGACATGTTTTGGGAGGATATATTCACTGACCATATTTAGGTTCCCAGAAACGTAGGTAAAATGGTCTTGCTCATTAATAAGGTGGCAATTTCCCAATCATTTGTTTATCTCAGCGAAACATCAGCTAATCTACATCAACGCTAACACCACCTATGACCTTAGCTCCAGGATTTTGAAAGCGGTTCAAACTGCAAAGTGGCAATTTCCGCAGGTTTAAGTCTTGTGGAGCACATCCAGGTTCCAGCTATGGTACCATTTTTAAGTAGCCCTCCCTATTTCCAAAACATCAGCTTCTTCAAACTCTTCCTGAAGCTTCAGACACTACCCAAGTGTTACTGAAGGTGATGTGCAGCATGGCCTGTCTTTGGGGCATGGCGTGAACAAGTGCACCTGGCCTTTCCCTGCCCCATCCCTGATTGACATTGGGCAAGTGCAGAAGAGCTGCGATCCGGGCCGCTGAAAGCAGGAATGACCTTGTCACCTTTGTCTTCGTATCTAGTTACATTAGGCTCCCTCTCAGGAGGAAGCCAAAAAACAACCCTCTCCCTTGCCAGCTTGTTCATTAGCAGTTAATGGGACAGGCTTGACCCTCATTTCCCCCTGCAGCTGCCTCTCCCGTTGATTGCAGGGGGCTTGAGGCATGCATGGCATGCAGGGACAGGCTTTGGGGCATGTTTCCAGCCAGTCCCAGGTGGAGCTGGTGACCTGGAGCCTGTGACCTGGACTGGTTTTTTTTGGGAACAGCTGCAGGCTGGGGCCATAGCTGGGCTTGCACTGCTGAGATGTGGGCAAGAGGTGCTATGAGCTTTCAGCCCCCTGACCTGGTAATGGAGGGAAATTTGGCCCTGTATCCCTAAAAGTTTTGGTCTCAGCAGTAATCCTGTGATACTTAGGAGTTCCCAAGTATAATAGTCTGTCCCCAAGCAATTAAAACTTGGGTTTGTCTCCTTTTTCTGATACAGAAGTAGCTGATAAAGATAGGGGGCTGTGGATTTACTTCCACTGGACTCTACTTTTCTGCTGTCTCAGGTGTCCAGCAAAATCTCTCATCTAAACTTTAGGTTCATGCAGATAGATCCAGAGCACAGGAGTGAAGACTCGGAGCAAGATATGCAGCCATTTTGTACACCAGCCTCACTCACACCTTACTGGTTCACAGCTGTTCCCCGCAGTTTGTGTTAGATTCACAGATTATTTTCACATACCTCATCTAGGCTCTAAGTCGGGCGGCAAGGCACTGACTCTGACCAAACAGTCCACAGTGGGATTTTCTCTTGGTGAAACGTTTGTCCCCAGACTAACACAAATGAAGCCTCTATGATATAGGTTTTCCTGCACAATGGCTGTACAGCCAAGACTGTACAGCCCCTCCAAAGACGTGACCTTACTTACAAACCAGTTGGTGCCACTGAACCCATCCTGTTTCTGAGGTGCCATTTGCAGGATCCTACCCCTTAAAAGCCTTAGCCTTTATTTTAAAAAAAGAATCTCAGTCTTTTCACTTCCAAACACTGTAACATCCAAGAAGCTTCACAGTGGAAATGGCCTTTGCTGGGTCCCACTTGCCTGCACACTTTCCAGAGAGCTGCTTTTTTCCAGGAGGAAAACTGGGAGACCCTCTCAGCGAACGAGCCTTGTCACCAGGCTGTCAGGGACAGAGGGCTCTAACAGGTGCAGTGGTGACTGGGAAGAAATGACAATTTTCAGACACTGAAAGGGTTTAATGAAGAGCAGAGAGTAGAATGGTATAACAAAATATTGACATGTCATTAACTTCTGCATTATGTCATAGCCAAATCACTTAGCATCAGTATTGTATATGGGCTGGCCTTGCAAACATCCCCTGCAATGAATGAGGCTAATTCTCACCAGCTTCACGGCTGAGACCTGATAGTTCCCTTCATGAGGTATCAATTATTTATTCTGTGCACTCCAAAAGTCAGTGGGTCCTTTTGATATGCAAGACAACTGTTAAATTAGCTGCTGAAGGACTACTGGGGCTTTTCAAGCTCCAGCCTCGGCAAGAGACATTCCCACCTCATCAGTCCTTATCTCACTCATTTCCTCATGCAGCAAAGCTGATTTAAGTGATTTCTGTCCTGGCTGCTCCTTCCCACCTCCACACTGCAATTCACGGTCCTGCACTTGTGCCAGTGCAAGCATTTTGTGAGGGCAAGCAGTAAATCAGGTCACTGAAATGTTAGTGCTCCTCCACGGGATGCTGCCGATGATTTCATCCAGCAGCTGGGCAAGAAGCTGGTTGTCCCAGCATTTCCTTCTGATGATCCTCTGCACAGGCAACTTCTCAGAGGTGTCCTTCCACTGGTAAGGAGGGCCACTCAAATCACCAGGCAGGGCACTGCACCTGCATAACTGTTGTCCTCCTTTCTCATATATGGCAAACTAGATTAAATTCTCCATGAAATTCACTAGCAATTAAACCTATAATTAATGTAAATAGCCGATTTAAAATACACCCAAGAGGAGATATTTAAATATATGCTTACTGGCCATTTATATTCTATTACATTACATTAGGCTGGAAGATCCATCTGCCCAAGACTTCTCATTAAATAAAATTGTAACAGTTGTTATAATGCAGAATTTGTTCATGCTGGTTATCTGCCTCAAGCAAAATAGCCAAATATTTTAGTTACCTATAAGTAAAGATAGAAAAAATATACATGACCTCTTGTGAAATAAACTTTCCCTTTATTTCCTTTGAAAATATGAGGTGAAAACCTATGCATTTTTGAAATTTTAGAAGCGTAAATGAGATCAATCTTGTTTTTGTCTCAGACCTCACATTGCACTGGACTACTCAGACTGAGGGATAGGCATCATGGTAGCTATTTTAGGTGTATAAAAATTATTAATCTAAGGATGTGTCTACAACAGAGTTTTTGTTTGCACTGGGTGAGTGCTTCTGACATGCATCCCCTAGGCATCCCCACTTTCCATGTTGTGGTTCACATCTCAGAGTGGTCTCAGAGGCACCAGCTGATGATCTCTTGCTGATGAAACTAAACAAAAAATGTGCCCTAGGGACACCTCTGGTGTGCTAATGGGATGAGACTGGAGCGAGACCATTGTGTATAGTGCAAACGTCAAGTTTTCAGCACTGTTTCTCCATCTCTTATCTGCTCCTATTACACTGCACTGCTTGCTTAAGTTAATGGCCTAAGTCAATGCTAATCATCACAGTTCACCTGCCATTGTGGAGATGTCTGGATACACCCTAGCTAACTAACTTAGAAAACTCACTTCTTTGCAGTTCAGGTTAGAGAAGATGACTCCACCCCAGGTATGCATCTATCTATAATTCTATCTACCTACCTACCTACCAATTAGGACCATGCCTATGGAGGCAGCTTAACCTGCTCTCAGACTCTGAAAAGTGCTTTCACAAAACATGTATCTGCAAGTAAGAATCTCTACTGTGAAAAGTGGAGTTGCGGCTCCTGAGTCCTGTCCCTCTTGCATCCCAGGAATGCCCAGAAACCTGCTTCCTAGCATGGCACAGCATATTGTGTGGGCACAAAAAGTAGCTAAGACTCAGGACTCGGACAGAAACACTTCCTAATGATGTTGTGTGCACTGGAAAGTAATTTCTGGAACCCAAACTATGTAAATAGTCTTCTACTGACCTCTTTCTCCCCTCTCAATTCCCAACCTTATAAATAACTCTTACTTCCACCTTCAGAATTTTTCCAGAGCGCTGCTGAGGCTTTTGGTCTGCCTATTTTTAGCTTTGCATTTATTGACAGTGGTTTCCTCCTTCTCTGTCTATTCAGGCTGCAGCCTAGAAAACACAAAGGTTATTTGATTCCCAAATTGGCTTTCTATGGACAGATCTGTAAAGTTTCTGAAGACAAAAGGAGAGGTCATCATTTCTTTCCATCACAACTGGCATATACATCCTCTGAGAGTCACCAGGGGAGCCACACACTGTCTGGCTTCAAAAACCTCCTGAGACCTGAGAACGTGCTCTCTGATACCCAAGTACAATCAATCATCTCTGGGGAAGACAGTGATGAAGGCTGTCATGCACATAACAAGGAGTAGGAGGGCAAGATGCATTTTAGATAACTCCAGTCAAAAAATATTATCATTAAATGCATGGGAAGACTGCTAGATTTTAATAATACAGATATTTTTTCCCATTTCTCAGTAGACAGCATTGAATCACTATCCTCGTACTGTGCCCATGAACTAGATATAAAACTGTTAGTTGGGCAAATTTCTTACTATGTGATTAGATGTAATGCATGATAGACTGTGTGGGATCACGACAATTTAGCATGTTTGAGAAGTGCAAACAAATTTGTGAAGCTATATGGTATGCCCATACAGTTTATGTAGCTTACGGGAAGACACAGAGGTAGATAGATCCCATAAAATGTGGCTTTTTCTGGTGTCTAGTTTTATTCCCATTAACCAAAAGGAGGTAAAAAACCATGGGTCGTTTTAGCAGCAGATTTTTTTTTTACAATGGTAGTTCCTTTCTTGTGGGGTAATAATGCAGAAAAATGGAAAATGATGATAGCATCACTTTAGATAACTGTTTGACAAATATAAGTCATTTATATGACTTTTATGTTTGCTTGATGTTCTGCTTCAGGCACAGAATTTCAGACAAATCGAACAAGAGAGCTAAAATGACAGAAAAAGCTGCAAATTGCTACAAAAATTGATTTTTCAGAAGTACGTGACATAAAGCCTGATTTTCAGAGACATGCTTAAAGTGGGACACATGATTAAGGAACTTGCTGAATCAGAGATTTTGTGTACAAAAGACCAGTTATGCAGCTAACAGGCTGTGCAAATAGACTGTGTGATTTCCTCATGCAGTTGTAACTGCGTACAGAAGAGCTACACATTCATTGCTGCTACAACCTACATGAACACTACCCAGGAAAATATGACACTTAGTATGGCAGTAGCTCCAAAGATGTGAATTGAATTTTAGCTTCTACCTTGTCTCCACAAGTAAGATCTGCCTTGAAAAGCCAGTAGGTTAGATGTGGTCTGTGGTAGATTGATCATCCAAGACTTGAAGTGACTCAGACACTTGATCTGAGGGAGAAATTGATAGCAGCGATAGGTTGCCATCCAATCCTTGGACCAGCAAGAAGATGAGGATGATAGCACAGTTTGTGGATGAGTCATGGCTGTTTCTTGCCAACAGAGGAGTGCCGGGATGGGTTTTGTCCAAGACCATGGTGGAGAACATGCTCCAGCCTCTCCCAGTCTCTGCTCTGTTTCTTTTCTCATCCCTGGTTTCTTGACCTGGTCTCCTAACCTTTCCAGCCTTTCCTGTTTTCCAACCTGTGAGCTATTTATCCTTCACCTGGCCTCTCCTCCCAGTCCCTGTTACAGTCTTAGCAGCACCCCAGCCCACAGAGCCAGTGGCCTTACCTCAGTCATAGTCTTAGTCCCTCTCTTTGTGAGGCTTCTGGTCCTCAGATACTTTCCCCACGACCTCTCATCTTTGTGGCAGTGCTTGTTTCCTCTGCCTTTGAGGTGGGCACCTCCTTCTCTGTGCAACCTGGGCACCAGTCAGGAGAATGTTGAAAGGCCAGGAGAGACGGGTGCCATATCCTCCATTCATGCACTGAGAGCCACCCCAGCCACCAGCAGCAAGACATGGTGACAGTGAGAGAAGACCTGTGGCCCCGAGCCAGACCCATCCTGCAGGGATGATGGCTCTACCATGTGTTTGTTATGTGAGGGCTTGTGAAAGGGTGAAGGATCCTTAAAGCAGGTGAGACCCTAGGAGAATTTAGCAACCACGTTCAGGCGAGTTGAAGATAAAACCACCATCTCCCCCACAAACAAGGCTATGAGAATAAATTGATTAATAACCCCGTAGCAGTGATGAGTGATGAACACAGAAAGGACCATAAGAAGAGGAACAAATCTGCATCTAAGAAAGGCTTAGATAATGTGTGGTCAATGGTGCATTGGGCTGTGCCTTGAATAATGATGAAAAACAAAACACTGAACTGAACAGCTGCTCACTTGGTGGGCACCATCCTGTCTGTGCAAGGAAAGAGGCAAGGGCTTGTGGCTGGTGGGAGGACAGTGTATTCACAGTGTCTGGAGGATATCACAGCAATCTGGCTTGAGGGAAATTCAGAGGAAGAAATTAGAAATTCAGTTGGTAGGGAGAGGTTGTGTCCATGTAGCCTAAGATGAGAGGTATGAATATTCTTTTATCATACAGTTAGCAAAGCCCAGAGGCTTCTTGCAAAGCCTCTAAACTAGAAATTTCACAGTCCACTTTCATACCAATGTTTCTCAGGTGTACCTCACTTTGCAGCCTAATGTTCCTTTAGCATAGATCTGTGTGCATGCACAGCATTGTACACATTCAAAGCAACACCTCCTACCACACCCACAAACAAATAGCTGGGACAGCCGCTGAGGCAGATGTGTAAGACATTTGTGATATTAAATGCTACTGAATAAGCAAGCAGCTGTATAGTGATCTAGCTTCTTTTTCCAGATGGTCGCAGCAAGCAGCATCCTGCAGGGAGCATTATAATGGTCAAGTCCTGAGCTGACAAAGGCTGAGTAAGTGTAATAATATCTGCGACTTGAAAGAAAGGATTGTACAATTCCTGCCAAGAACAGATGGCAAGATAGTTTCTTAGCCACAACTGATACTGACCTACTAGCAGGAACCACAGATCTTTATTGCAAACATATCTTATGACAATTGATTCAATCCCTTAATCAAAGAGCCTTGACTGTTCCTCTAGTTAATTCCCCCATCCAATCAACATTACAGGGCAGTGTCTGGTATAAGGCTTAGCCACATAAGCAGCTCCTAGATTCCTATCTCATGAAGATGCTGGCTCGTATCGTGCATTACATCAGCCTGGTCAGATTAGATAGAGAAAGGGGCTTTATTCAGACTGCCTATCAGCAGTGCCTCACGTAGATGCTGTGATTCTTAAAGGATCAAAGGACTGATGAGTGATCCAGATGCCAGACCTCATGGCATGAAGAGACATACTTGTGGCACAAAAATTAGGCAGATCTTCTGCTGGAAGTGCCTACTAGGGCCACAGCAACTACTTGTCTTATACATCTTAACATGAACTGTGGCTTGGATTTTTCATGAGGGTCCCCTTTGGGAAATTACTGAGTTGAATGTCTTGATGAGCTAAGAGTAGGCACTAACCAGTACTGCAGATCAGCTGATGAGTGCCAACTTGATCAGCTACTACAACTGCTTGTGGTCATGGACTTGTGCCCTTAATCAAGACAGGGAAAACTATTTTAGCACAGATTAGCCAACTAGAGCAAAGTTAGCTCCTCATTAGCCTTCACTTCAGTCTGAGCTGTACCTTTAAATATATGATAATATATTAAAATTAAAGATATTCTTTAATATGAATGTTAAGAGGTAGCAGTTAGAACATGCTAGCTAATGGATTTTACAATAATACCTTTTGTCCTAAACCAACAAGTACTCACCAGCCATAAGGAAATCACCCTGTTTTATTTTTCATTCATCCTAGCTTTCCTTTTGCTATATGTGCACTCTCCTTTCTTTTCCCATGAGACCTTCTATATTTATACTTGCTTCAGAAAGCTGTTGCTCTCCAGCCTACCATATGTAATACCAAGCCTGAAATCAAGTTTGCCCTTGACCGTTCACCCTGAAGCCAGCAAAGAAATAGATGGCAAAGGTGAGGAGAGAAGGGAAGGAGGAGTATTTTTTAAAGAGATACACCAGTGATGTTTTAAAAACTACCCTTCACTCACTGTTATAATGGCTAAGGGATAGTCAGGACATGCAGATGTACATTGACATGGGATTGGGTAAAACAGTCCTCTCCAAGGGGAAAAGAGGATTCCCATGTGGAGAGAATACCAGAAACAGGCTGTCTCAGTGCTCAACACCCTGAAGTATGGACAGACAAGGTAACTGAGGGGCAGTCTGAACCTCCAAGCATCCCCCCAAATCCCAACACATGCTAGAAGAATCCTGGTGGCCTCAGGGAGAGCGCAGGGCTCATGTCTCATTTAAAGGTCAACTCTGGGTGCCCGGAGCAATGCCAGGCTGAGTGTCTACCTCCTTCAGGCAGTGTTTGTTCCTCACTCACCTCCTCTGCACACCACCAATCTTGCCCACTCAGCACCACTCATTTTTTGTTACTCCAGCTAACACGCATTCATTTCCAAAATCCACAAATTAAAAGCAAAAGTAGCCTCTGAAATGCCAACTGCACTTTTAAAAGGGATTTTTTTTCCTCTTCCATCCATATTGTTTTTCATCTTTACTGCCATACATTTATACAAACTGTTGGGATTGGGGGTGGGGTTACTGTTGCTGCTGTTTTCTTTTCAAACAGATGAAAACTTTATCCTTGCAGATCAGGCATAATCTCAAATGTTCTCTGCGCCACCAGAGTCTGAACCCACCTCCGGGGCTGCGGGCAGGGTGTCTGCCTTCCCCTTTTGTTAGCTCAGAGGTTCCTAAAAAAACCAAGTGCTTGTCTTTGATAGTCTGCACTCTGGTTTATTAAGATTCACAGACAATACTGTGGCAAACACCAGTGGGGATAGAAAGAGTCTGCACATACCAGCTCAAAAATAACAAAGTGACATTCACTCAGAAAATGAAACATAATACATCTAGGGAAAAAGCAGCTGAAAGGCAGATGTTCAAGGAGATGAGAAACCTAGAAAGTCAGAGCTCTGGAAGAGAGCTGGGGGTGACAGAAAACAAAGGATGTGCTTTGCAGGGCAACGTGAAAGGAAATGCTCAGAGTGATTTTGACCTGATGTTACATGACCCCGTGGGCAGACAGGGCGATGTCAGTGGTAAATGCTGGAGCCCGCTGACCACTCGCTCGTGCATGGTGCCAGACCATAAAGCTGAAGGCACAGCAGGGTGAGGCATCCCTGTGCTGGAGCCAGGCTGCAGTTTGCTTTTCCCTGAAGATTTTTGACATTATACACCTACACTCCAGCAGTCTGAGTAATCCTGTCTTCACCCAGGTGAAGACCCCTGCCCATCACTGCTGTGCCACACAGGGACTGACACCAACAGCAGCAGAAGTGCTTTGACCAGACCAGTCCTTGAACACGCCAGCTCTGCAGAAGCTCCTTTATGCCTTGTGTTGAAACAAGAGAAATTGACTCGAGCAATAAATCAGGAGGTGCAATTTCTAAATGTTGGTGTGCTGCAACACGGTTGTAGGCATCAAAAGGAACTTGCCCATCTATACAGCTGCTGATGGAAAGACCATAGATCAAAGTTAAAAAATTTATAGCTTATAGTTCCATTACCCTAGGGCTAACCTTTGAGTATCTTCCTTGTGCTTCTTGGAAATGTAGGAAAGTACACTTCAAAGGGGCATTGATTTCGGTGGGACTCAAAGCAAAGCATGTGCTCAGGAGGTGAGCTGAGGCAGGACCTGTAATATCTTCTTTGAACAATAGGTGTGGGATGTTGTATTTCAAGTGTATTTTGCGTGCAAACACACTTACTATTCCTTATGATCTGTTCTGCACTGGAACACATTCCCTTCATCCTTTTCAAATGGCGCAAAGAGAACTTCACTGGTCAAAAATGCAAGCAGACATCTTCCTTTGTTGCCTCCTCTTTCTCCTACCCAGCAAAGAAATCCAAACTGTGTGCACAAGGTCTGCAGAGAAGCAATTACACACTCCCTGTGGATAAAGTAACACACCTGAATCTTCTAGTAAAATCAGGCCACTGATGAACCTCTGTGACAGCTGTACAAGTTAGAAAACTCTAGTGAGTCCTAATCTCAAGGAGCTGCTGTCTGGAAGGTTAATTCCTTCCATGCAACTAGGCTCCATGCAGAGGGTAAGGACCCTCATTTCCCAGGCTTAGCTTAGTTCATTAAATAAGAGCATTTTGTGACATGATAGAAAAAAAAAAAAAAAGGAAAAGCGGTACTAAAAACTAAGTCAAATGCATACTCTGTCTCTCTCTTGAACCCAAAATGTAATATAAAAGGAATAGGAGATTTTACACTGAGATTCTTTTCATTTCTCTTTGTCAGAAATTCAGCATAAGTCTCCTTCTCCTTGGTCTGCCCTTGCTGGTTCCCTCTATTCATGGCTGAGGTTCTCATGTGACACAAGCAACTCCCTGCGTCCAGATGTCTGGATGTCTTCCCTAACATCTTTAACTTGCAAGGGCTTTACAACAGCTTCCCTTAACAACTCTTCATCTACATCTGAACCTCTTTCTGTGCATTTCCTCATCCTGGAGTTGGTATTCCTAAAGCTGCATCCCTGTTCAGAGGGCTCTTGCTCATTTTGAAGAAGTTTTTGAATAATTTCCAATCCTAATTTACTTTTAAAAGCAGAACACATGGAAAATGTGATGTATAAACATGGTTTAAGGCAGTTGGTGTAGCTACCTTTGATCGCACCTTTTTTCATACTTTCCTAGAGGAGTCTGGATAATGATGTCTTTCTGGTGGATGTTTTCTGTTATTTTTATTTTGTTACATTATTTTATTTTCCGAATAAAGGTGGGATCCGTGATTTTTTCAAATTATTTTGATTTGCAGACATCTATCCTGTGATGCTAAAATAAAGTGTTCAAGCCTACCAAAGGCTTGTTAGTCTTCACTTTTTATTAACTCCTTCGAAGCAGTCTCCTGATGTCCAGGAAAGCCCTGGGGTTGACCGTATTTTGAAAAGATCTGAAGATGGCTCCATGTTGATAAACATTCAAGCCCAAGACATTTGAAGAAACAATGTCCTCTTTCTAATTCCCACCATGGTAATGTGTGTCTGGCTGTGCGGGGGTCTGAACATCCCATGGCCCAGATTCCTTTCCTGACTTGCAATTGTTTTGCTGTGTGACCTATCTTCGTCATCGCTCCCCATAGCCCTGATTGCTGTCGCCCTCCAGTCCTGGGAAAGGCACTTAACCTCTTTGAGGTTCAGTCATGACCTCTGCAAAAGAAATTGCTTCAGAGACTGACACGAGGAGCACTCTGGAAGCTGGAAACGAGCTGCTTTTGCTCGTTAACAGGAGCTCAAAGGAGTTAAAATGGAGGAAGAAACAGTGTATGGTCTTGATAATCCTTCCTGTTGTCCGAATCGCCAGCCTGCCAAGAAGTGGTGCCCTGCTACCTGGCATGCCTGTTTTCTGGCCCTTAATGAAGAGCTTGTCGGAGCTGCCCATCTCCCTGCCACTCTGCGTCTGGCAGGGTCCCAAACGACGGGCAGCTGCTCACAAGACATTTCAGCTTTTTGCCCTGTGCTCTCTAACACCCAAATGTTGGTGGGGAAAATATCAAACATTTTCTTATATTTTCATTTGTACTGAGGCTTCACTGGACAAGCCAAGTTCTCCCCAACCCTCTTGGTGGAAAATGGGGCTCTGCTGAAAAGCCCACCTTCTGCTGTGCTGTTTCATTGTGTGAATTAAACCCTAATTGCCCACTCTTAAAATTTCAGAACTCCTGCATGAAATCCTTCCCTGCCACAAAGGAAGTTGTCTCTTTTGTTTAAGGACTACAGCACATTGCTGCAAGTTTCATGTTAAAATGTCTCTTTCCTCCTAGTAACCCTTCATGTTCTCTGAGACATCTCTCGAGCCACGCAAGGAAGGCAGATTTACTTGTCACACTTTTGAACATTTGGCTAATAACAACTTGTTCATCTTCAAGGAGCAGCCTAAATACAAACAGCAATTACCCTAAAATAATTTTCTATCATCAATAGTCTCAATTTCTGTATTTTATTGTGTCATGTACAGATGTGCTTCTGCCTCCCCATTGAAGAATGAGATTGGCTGAGGGAGGGGAAGCACATGTTTAATTTTATCTCTGTAGTGCATTTTGAAACTAAATGCAAGTGCTTTTATTGTGATTCCTTGTGTATAGGCTATTATTAGTTATTCATTGTCTAGGAAGTCTTCCATAATGTGAATGTATGGTAATACCTGACATAGACAGAATATTTCTTGAAAATCAATCCATTACAATTTGTTAACACTGTCACACTGTTTTAATGTCCTTATTTTTAAGAATTTATCAATTATGCCATCAAGAAACTCTCAATTTCTTCATAATGACAACTTATAGTAACAGGATGATGATGTATATTTTTCTGGATGCCAAAATAAATATAGAAAATAATTTAGTTTTACTTGCATCCCTTCTGTGTGTGCTATTTGGGTCACTGCACAATAACCTAAAAAATATTTTCTGGTTAATTCCACTTCTGAAACTATAAGTGAATGAAACCACTGAATCTGTGAGAGTGCCAGTACATTTCTGCTGTACAAGCAAAAGGAAAAAATAACAATGATTATTTTAAGTGTCCATTGAGCCACAAAACATCAAAATGAGAGTGAAATCTCAGAGAAACTGCTGCTAGACAAGTAACTGTCACATATATGCAAGACTTTTGTATTTCTATTGTCTTTCTCTTACTCTTTCCTACTTTGTTACCCATCTTCAAGTGAATATCAAGGAAGCAGTCAACCCCATCGTGAATGTTATTAGATGAAGGGTACCCACAAAGATGCAACATCCATGGAAAAAACACTATGAAAAATAAAATCCCACAACAAATAGATTTTCTTCCCACTTCAAATACAACGGAAGAGTTGCATTAGCAAATAATCCAGTGACTTACAAGGATGTGCCTCTTAGCATTAAGAGGTAGAAGAAAAATACAGTATAAACCAACTTGAGGTCAATAAAGTATTACATTGCAGTTTATAGATGAAATTAAATCTCAGGCTCACAGTTTTTAAATTATGGTGTTTCTAATAAAAGTTACTGTTGGGTTTTTTTTAACTTATATTGGCTATTATATTTCAAAGAAGGAAAGACTCAACTTTTAGAGCATCTCATTTCAGCTTGCAATCTGCGTATTCTGTGCTTTTCCATTTTCCTCCTGATTTTTGGTAGCACATTTGAAAAGATAATTAAAAGATATGAATTAGCTGAGGGTGAGCATTATGACCAGCAAGCTCGCCAAGAGGAAGGTCTTTAAAACCACAAGATAGAAGAGAAGCGTTATGTACACATGATAGCATTATTATTCTTTCCATTAGGCCATTTACTGCTCTTGATCTGTGACAGAGCTCCCACTGATGTCAAATGAAGCTGTACGCATTGATCCAGAGGGAAGAAAAGGGTCTTGAAAGAGGAATTATTTTTTTTACTCACTCCCTGTGTGACAGAGAATTGATCAAAGCATAAATGCTTGGGCTGGGGAGTTCAGCACAGCAGACTCAAGGTCTGAGCCAAAGGGGGTCTTGGGCACCTCCAGGATAGGGGATGTGATACCCAACATTTGGGTGGCCACTTACCAGCTATCTCTGATGGCCCAAGTTAGACAGCCACGTTACCTACACAGCTTGGTGAGGGGTGGATTTGGTGCCTACAGCTAGTCTGGCAAGCCCAGGGCATGGGCTCAGGATGTCCACAGGTAGGCTGGATGAAGCCACCCTGCTTTGAGGAGAGGTGAAAGAGTTCAGGCAGAAGAAATGGAAGCTGTGTGTGCCATCAGTTCTCACTGGCCCCTTTTCCCTGCCAGTACAGATGGCACCTGCTGGTGTACAGACCACAGCCCTGCACCCGTTGGGGCTATGAGAGCTCTCCAAAAGGCTCCTGCCCTTTTGGTGGTGACACTGTCAGTGGTGAAGGCCAACAGCCAAGGGACATCTTGCTCCACAGGGTGAGAGCATTTAAGACACAACTCCTCAGGGAAGGGCATCACCATAGTCGTCCTCTGCAAACTGGGCCACCGCAAGGGGAAACGCAAGATTTGGAGCCAAAGAAGGGAAGAACGCTAAAATATATATCATTCAGGAAGTCCATGTTCTGAGGGGTGTCTCCACCAGCCTTTCTCTCAGTGAGAAGAAACATGGACAACACAGCAGTGGCTGGCTGCAACTGCTGAGGTGGGGACAGGAGTGCTCAGGGTCTGGATCTGGCCCTCAGGAGGCTTTGGGGACAGGACATCTGGTGCCCACTGAGGAGGTGCTGCGGCAGTGGCTGCTGGGAAGCAACGCTCCCTGTGCCAGGCTTTAGGACACAGCAGTAAGGAGCATCATTACACAGGCCACATGGCCCAAACCATATCAGGTATCCAGAGACCTTTAAAGACCAGCTCTGAAAACTTACATGATCTGGAAACCTGGTAATATTCAGGGTTCGACATGGCCAAACATGGCACAGCATCCCCACACACACATGATAGCCCTTGTGCTCCCGAGATTTTCAGACCCAGCAAACTCTGTTTAGCCCCTTTGCTTTTTGAGTCATGTCTGATTTATACTCATCCCCCACATGTATAACATTTGTTTATTTCTGTAATATATTAAAATACAGTAACATTCCATTCTTGTGGGGGGAGCTTAGAGGGAGGGTAATGACTTACACATGTACTGTGCTACGTTGGATCTTTTCCAGTATCATAAATAAGAGGGAAAGCAAGATTTTACAGCTCAGCCATTAATGAGAACAGTCCACTATCACATATGGAAAAATACTTTAGTCAGTAAAAGCTGACACAACACTGATGGCATTTAGCTGTCCGGTATGAATCATCTTCATAGAATAAATTCCAAGAGGAAATATTATATCATTAGTTTATTTGCAACCTCATTGCAGGCAGCTGCAAATAAATGTTTGCATTGGTGTGCTCTAAAACAGGCTAGCACAGCTCCAGAAATAAGTTAATTAAACTGTAGGTACTGGACAAATATACTCTGTCAAGGGTTAAGCCTTCTATATATTCCTGTGCATTACCTGCAGGTGACTCCTTTTGTGCTTTTTTCCTCCTCTCCATGCTAGGTGGTTCGCAGAAAGAAAAACTCAATGAGCACTGCACAGGAGTCAGTGTTCTTTTAAGAAATGGGCGTGACTTCAAATTTTTTCACAGCATAAAAAACCCCAGCATCCTCAGGAAGACACCCAAACACTGGAATGGAAATAGACTGAAAAGCAGAAATGAAGGTTCAACAGCCATCCAGCTCCCAGGTTTGGGTTACGCTGATGTCTCTATCCCCCAATCCTGGAGAGTAAAGCACCATCTTTTTTTCATGTTTTTGCTGCTAAGACAAAATTTCTCTATGGGTTTGTTTATGGACCACACGCTCCAGGACAGCGGTTATCTTCATTTGCAGTCTTGCAAAGCACCAGAACTTCTCTCACTGCCTTCAGGCACCTAAGGTAGTGCTGCTGGGAGCCTATTTCAAGTAGGCTCCCTCCACAGATATGTATGGCTCTGAGGGGTGGCTTGGGTCTGAATCACCCCTGAAAGCACCTGTTTTTTCTCACTAACTTGGGTGACTAAGCTCCAAGCGTAAGCACATCTGTAACATGCCTATTAGGTGGGGAGAGTCTGGCTGCCAGTGCCTACATGGGATATAAGTGCCTAAACACCTGCGTGGATCCCAGCCCTTTGGCCTTCCCAAATAAGATGGTTAAGCTTTATGCCTGCCTACGCATGTAATGCTGTTAGTAAAATAAGAGTTCACAGTCTTTGATACTTTCTGTAGCTAATCATTAACATTGCTTGCATGCATTTGCCCATGCCTTGGGAGAATCAAAGGACAAGTTTTGCATAAACATATTAGCAGAGCCATTGTCAGTAAACTGCCGATTTTCTTAGTATTCAGTGCATGCCTTTAAACATCCTCCGAGTTGTGCCATCCCAAGCCAGCACACTCCTCTGAGCGCAGAAGCTTGCACCGCTGCAAGTATACACAAAGTCTGAGTCTGAGATCAAATTACCCCTGGGGCTCAGTCTTTCACTAATTTATTCTTATAAGGATATTTCCTTTCTTTAAACTATTAAAGAGAAAAAAAATACCATGTTTTTGGAAGCTGCACACTGTGAAATGCTTGTACTAGTAAGTAACAAGTAGCTTTTGAAAGCTGAAAAATCTGAATTCTTTCCTGGGCTTCCACAAGGACCTGATTTCACCCATGGTGATCACTGATCTTCAATCTGCAGCAAACAGCAGGCCATGTGCTCATCACCCCTGTTACGTTCATTTTGATGATACCTCAAGACTCCGGGCCCAAATCTTTCATTCCATTGAGCTTGAAGAATGAGTGAAGTCAACTGTCCATGATCCAGGGTAACAAGGGAGTTAGGTTCACCAAATAACAGAAAAATGCAGAAAATAGGGGTAGAGCAGGAGAGCCTGCTGGGAGGTTTGAGCTTTATGTAGCACAAAAGCAATTCTCAGATATAAGGTGACCATGAAAGCCATTCAGCTCATTTTCACATGAGCTAATTAGCCCAACTGGCTCCTGTATGTAGGAAGGAGCTCGTGCCTGTGTATGTCTATCCAACCTGCACCTTGGATAAAGCAACAGGAATTATTAACTCTGTGCCCAAGACCTAGATGTATAGGGAGTAGCAATAGATGGTAGAAGAAGAAAAATAGAAGGGACATAGAAATAAAAACACAGATATTTCTGCATGGTGAGCACCCATCTCAGCTTTTGTGCTGACACCAGCACATCAGGATAAGGGCTGTCTTTCCATGGACAGACAGCTGTGGGCTCTCGAATGGCTGAGTAGTCACTATCTGTGAAGCAGAAGCACTGAAAAAAGCCAAGCTGAGCATCGCTAAGTAGCCACGATAAACGTGAGAGAAGTACTGTCTCTGAAGTGCTGTAGAGGTGACAAAAACAGGAACAGAAAACTTAGGCATATAGACAGAAGTAAATAGGTCAGTCTTTTACACCAAGCCATCTAATTCAGTATGAACTTGTTTGAACCCAAGCCAAGAGACTTGGTCTAGTGAACCTGATATATCTGTGGGGACTGGCATGATCTCAGCCACAACCCAAAAAAGAGTAAAAAATTTCCCAAATAGTTGCTTATGTTAAACAGGATACTTGGAATGACTTCCTAGCCTTGCCACACGAGCACTGGGAATTTCATCTGCACCGGCACTGTAAAATATTTTGGGCATCTGAAGCCTCTCGGTTCCTTTTCAGTTCACAGCTTTGCTGTGCAATGTTCTTATTAAGAACCATGCAGCAATACATTTGCTTGGATATATAATCATATTTGGACAAGATTTCCATATAAGGATATATTATTAATTAAATTTTAAAAATAATTTTCTGTGGAGTCATCTCTATATGTTATGCCAGACCTCAGATTTATTTTGGATACTGCCAGCAGGAAACTTTGTTAATGAAATAGAAAAGGGAATTGTATAAATTCTTACATTACACTATAGAAAAGATTCCTGAGATTTGCATCAAAATCATACTGGATTTTTGAAAGATTTGAGCACCTAACATGTCTTTGTTCCTTATCAACATATAGTGGAAAGGAACAAATTAACTTCCCAGAAATTGCCTGAAGGTTCTAATACCATCGACACCAGAGGAAATGTCAAGCAAATCAGTCACCATATTCCAGAGGAATTACTGCCTGTGAACCAGGCTATTAGATGCTCAGCCTTCCCACATTCTGCTTTGCAAGGATATAGGGGCTGGGGATTGACAAGAATACATCTGTTTTTCACCCAGACATTTTCCTCACAGATGTTACCTAGCTAATTCATGGGGTAATTTCTAGCCCTCCCTAACTTATGCAGTTTGTTAGGTGCCTGAATGCTTTCCTTCTTTGATTAAGAGTGCAAACTTTGGGAGACAAAAACAACATTCCCTTTGTCTTTGTGCAGCACCACACACAAGAATAGGACTTGATAGGTAATTAGAATAATGAGCGTAATGGCTTAGCAAACAGAATGAACTCTTGACTGCAATCGCAAAGGATTGCTCGCCTTAACTATTAAGAGGGTGCTGCAGAATCGAGGTCATTGTCTCTGCAGGTGATCAGCAATTTAACAATAGTGCATTGCACATGGTTTCCATCTCTGCGATAGCTAAGCATGCAGTATATTCTTTATAGATCTCATTGGAACAATTACAGATCTCTCTTTCAGATCATTCAGATAAACAGAGATGGCTTGGTGTACCAGCAATATTGCCTTTCCTCCAGCCAAGTAGTAAGTGAGGTGATACCAAGGATTGGTTCAGCGCCTTTGATCTGTAATCCATTAAATATAATTTATACCTCCTTGCTAGTGAGAATTATTGTTACAGAGCCAAATGGATACTTTCTGTGATGTTTCTGATGACATTTGTTGTTTCTCATGGGATCAGCAGTTTGAATCATTTTACATGTCTAGATAGTGGGGGACAGGAGGGATGACTCTCTTTCAAACAGGGATAACTGCATTCAAAAGGAAAGGCAGATATATTTCGAATTCCTGATCATGGTGGCTTTGTCTGTAAAGTTAATGCTTAATAGGACCTTCTCTAATTATCATGATTTGGATATAAGGTGGGTGGAAAATTGGCTGGATTGCCAAAGTCAAAGGGTGGTGGGCAGTAGTTCAGAGTCCAGCTGGAGGAATTTGTCAGGTATGATTAATGAGCATGTCCTGACAACAGGACAGATTGCCTCAGTGAGGTCACCAGTGGTACTAAGTCAGGGGGAGCAGTCAGTAAGCTCCAGAGCAGAGCCATCGTGCACAGGGACCTAGGAAGGCTGGAGAAGTGGTCCAACAGGAACATTATGAAGTTGAGTATGGAAAATGCAGAACCCTGTCCCTGGGGAGGAATAACCCTGTGTGCCAGTGGAGGCTGGGGGCAGCCAGCTGGAAAGCAGCTCTGCAGAGAAGGACCTGGGGGTCCTGGTGACCATGAGTCAGCAGCAACTCATGGCAGCAGAGGAGATCAGCATCACCCTGGGCTGAATGAGTAGGAGCACAGCTAGCCCTCTTCCCTTTGCTCCTTGTGTTCCATGAAGGATCACCAGCTGCACTGTCCATGAGCTGATCATATACCCAAGCATATTACATATTTACACCACACATCAGATGCTACTCCACGTGTGGCAATTCCCTTTGGGTTTCATCAAGTGCGGCCCCTGCTCAGGCTGGGATACTTCTTAACTCATCCCAGTAGGTAACGAGGAGAGTGAGCTGTGCAGCAGACTGTGCTTGCTCAGCCTGCAGATTCCTTTTGCACGAGCTAAGTTTGGGCACAGAGCTCTTAAATAAGCTCTTGAACTTTCCATTCCCTTTTTGGGCTAGATTATCCCAGAGGCTGAGGCAAATAACTACCTGGCTCCTCTCATCAGCAGGGGATGTTCAGCATCTTGCAGGCTCAGGTCCTTCAGATACACAGCTCTGGTGTGGAGAGCAGGCCTGGTTTTGGCTGACATAGGAATTTGTGCCTATTGCTCATGTGTGAGACAGGAAAAAACCCTCTATTCATATCTACCACCAATGGGATGTCACAAAAAATATCAGACTAATGAGGCACTTTATAAAAAAACTCAGCTGAGACTTTTGTTATAGTCAAATCAGTCTCCATTTTAACAATTCCCTGTGGCTTGTACATGCTTGTGATTATTGTGGGCATGAGTGCGGTCACTGACTCCAAACACTACCATCTGTTTGCGTAGCCCAACTTGGAGGCATTCAGTCATAAACCCCAGATCTGCTGAGAATCTGCAAATGGGAGTTAACAACTTCTCACGTGCAAATGCAGGGAAGTGGAAAACATTCAAAACCACTTGGGTATGCTTGCATAAACCTTTTATGGCACACACTAACAGTTTGCAATTAAGTGAAAGGAGGAAAAACTAGAGTGACCCCATGATTCAATAACAATGGCATTTTATAGAGTATAGGGGAACTTCAAAACTGACCTCAAGACGTGGGTGAGGAAGTAATTCACTTTTGTGTGCACACTGGAGCATACATGGTAAAATCAGGCTGGCCAATTTAAACACTTAGCTTCTACCTAGGTATAAGGTGCATCATTTCATCTGCTCAAATGTGCACTGTGGATGCCTACGTCTGACTAGTTGTCTGGAATCATAGAGGAGAGCGGTGAGCTTGTTTTAAGGTGCAACTGTCTTTTTACTAAGAGAGATGTGTGAAACAGGTCAGTGGAATGGCTTCCTAAAAGTGCTCATCCCTGCCCGTTGACTATGAAGGGTGACTAAGTCTGGCCAGATGACCCACCTAGTAATAGATTTTGTTAGGAGATGAAGAGAGATGAATCATACCCTAGTCCCTTGAGAGTCCTGTAGTGTCAGCCCTTAAAGTATTCCAGAAGGAGACCGTATCCCAGCAGAGTGGTCTCCACTTAGGTGAGATGTCTCTCTGGCTTGCCCTTGCTGGGGGGTCTTCTCTCTCTGTTGACTTTGGAGGATGGCTTCAGTGGGTGCCTGCAATATCAGCACAAACTAAGGGCCTGAAAGAGGCAGGCTGCATCCCAGCCATTGCCAGTCCAATGGCTTCATAGGCCATTCAGAATCTTAACTTGTGTCCCAGCAAAAGAAGTTAAGAACCAGAAAAGGTCAGTGTTATAGCAGGAGTTATCAGAAAAGCACTCTGTCAACTGATGACCCAGTCCTCTAGAGCATTTGCCACATGTGTAGCCCTTATTCAAGGGGTTAAGTGGTTTCTTCAACTGTGTGCATAGGACAGGGTTTGCTGGACTGAATCCCTTTTCATAGAAAGCTTCGCTATGCTGAGCAGTTTGTTACAGCATCCTCTTGAGTGCAAATCATACAATAAAAGTTGCAAAAGTAGTTTCTACTATAAAGCCTTGCTTTCACAGCATGCCAAAAACGTTGCCTTTTCAGATGGGACGTTCCAAGGTTGATTGCAATCCAAAGGTCACTGCTGAAAAGTCAGAGCAAAAGGCTTTCAGTTAGTTGTGAGCTGTGATTGTCCCTGTATGTGCAGGGAATTCACTCATTTTCAACTTCCTCTACCATCCTCTGAAGTCTATACCACAGACCAGTGTGTTAAAGCCATGATATGGGATAACATGAACCAGCAGGATGGGTTGATGGATTGATCATTGTGTTCTCAAAACCCTTGCACATTTATAAGAATTGCTGTGAACCCAGGACCAAATGTAAAATGTCAGGGAAATTAAAGTAAATAAATTTTTCAAATCTTTCCCGATAAGGAAAGTCCTGTATGGGATATTGGCTTGTCTGACAGCATGAACTTTAAGGGGACATTGCATACAAAGTGTCTTTCAACATTGCATCTTTCCCATGGAAATCAGCAGTCATTCTAAAAAGACTTTAAAAATGGCTTAAATGCTTTAAGTACCTAGAAGACTTAATAAGGATTTAAGTTGGCTTTAATGCTTACATTGTGCTACCTTAAAGATCTAAGGCAGCTTAAATGCTTATGTGCCTTAAGAAGTTAGGGTAACAATCACTTTGTCTACACAAAGCCCAAATAATCGGGGTTTATTCGGTGAAACACTTCAAGGAGGTCTTCAAATCACCTCTTTTCTGAGGCTACTAGAGGCATCTTCGTTAAGGGTGACCTGGCAGCACCTGCTTACAGTTTTGCCTGTCTACCTAAATATCCACCACTTTTAGCTGGCATCCAGCACCTCAGTATTTAAGGTTTATTCCATCCAAGCGTGTACACTGCTGTGGACCCAAGAAAAGCTCTTACCTCCGTGTTCCTGTGGGGAACTGAGGCACTGTCAGGCTCAGGGTTTTGCCCAAGACGGCATAGGAAGCTTGACGCAATGCAGAATCATGAACCCAGGTCTCCCACCCACCAGATTCCTGAGTGCTGGGTCTCCCTCCATCCATGGGGCCTGGATTGACTTTGCTGCACTGGTTTCTTTCCTTTTAAAGCGTCACCCTTAACTCAGCTCCATGGGCATGGATGAAATTGCACCGACAGGAGTTAGACTATTATTGTTCTATCTTGGGGAAGCCCCACTCTTGTGGGACCCGTCTATTTCCTTGTGGCCAAAACCCATTTCCACTTTAACCCCAGTCTCCCTCCCTTTTCTGCTTCATTATACAGAAGCCATGAAGGCATTTTTTGTCATCTGGCTGGAACATCTTCTGAGAATTCTTCCCTTCCCTCTGAGAAATCAGCTCTCCCCAGGAACTATTCCTACTGCTGGAGTTAGGGACTGCAGTCTGGACATGGACCTGGGCAACCGGCCCTGTTTGAGCAGGGGACTTGGACTACATGACCTCCAGAGGTCTCTTCCAACCACAACCATCCTGTGATGCTGTGATATGTCCCACATGCCTCAACATCTCTCCTCTGAGGATTTTGAAGTAATTACAGAGGAAGCTAATTTCTAGTGCCTGGTTTTACTAGTTGGCAGTGAAATTCCACAATATCTGTTGGGTAATGATTGCAGTCAGCCTGGAGAGAAGAGCAAACAGCACGGGACCGGAATGCGGTGGGTCCGGGAGGCACAGCTCTGGGAGTAATCACTGGCAATCGTCCCTGTTTGCATGCACTTATTTGGAGTTACAGTCACTTCCTCCCCTCCCCTGACACATTCTCTTGCTTGCTCTTCTTGGAAATATCTTTTATATAAAACAATAAGTGCAGCCCCACAGAGCAGGACCAGCTCTAGGCACAGGCAAAGTGGATGGATACCCACAGGGGAGGGCTGTCCTGAAGCAGGGAGGAGAGAAGCAGCTAGTTGAAGATCTGTGACCCTGCTCTTCACTTTGCCTGTGCCACAGCTCTGAAAATGAGAGACACTGCTACTGATGCTGCTGAAGGAGAGGTTGGAGTGTAGTGATGAGCAAGGTCACAACCTTCCCCTGCTCAGCTCTCATGTCCTATGGGCAACATAGCAATCTCAGCTCTCCATCCAGACTTCTTATTGCTTTTTTTCCTCTTACTATGGCATGAGCCACTGCATTCAGCCTTGGTCTGACCTTTGTCCCTGATCCTTGGGGTAACAACATTCAGTTTTGCATGTAGTGCTGCATAGCTTAACCTGGTACCGCCTCAAATTTAAATTACAGGGCCAAATTCAGCTCTGGTGCATGAGTGCTTTGCTCCCTATGTCGTTCCTCTGCAGCATTTCTCCCCGAGGCCAACAGAGCTGTACCAGTTTAGCCAGGGGCACATTCAATGCACTGAAGTTCATTCATTAGAAGTTTGTTCTTCATCCTTGCCATTTCAAAGGCAGGGGGACGGGGAAATGCTTGGGTCCGCACAACTGATTTGCTGTTGCCTGGCTGGCTGCTGAAACAGCACGGCTCAGAAAGCTTCCCATGGGATTAGCCATGCATTCAATGTGCTGGGAGCTCTCACAGCTTTTAGGGTGGGGAAAGCATCCTTATGGGCAGTGGGACTTTCACAAAGCACAGCTAGGGTGTCCCGGCAAGGATGTGACTTGCTCTCTGTGGATACCCCAAGCAAGTGTTTGTCAATATTGCTACAGGCAGAGCAAACAAATCCATTGCATTTGCACTGAATTTGTTTTGTAAATGTTGTTTTGAATACGCTACCAAGAAATGGTCCTTTTCTGGCTTTTCTCCAGTGCCTGAGACACATCCCATTCCCCAAGCAGGACACGAATAGAGAGTTATGTGGAAAGCATTGGCACCATGAATAACCACAGCACAAATTCCTTGTGTCAGGTCTTCTGTAACTTATGTCCCCTTCATAACAAATGGCAACAGGAGCTGCTTTTCTTCTGAGGGGAGGTTTCAAATATAAGACAACCACTTTGGTATGTAAATGGAGTATTTACAACTTTCCATATTTAAAGTTATAGTTAATATTTAATAATGGTCATTAACTATAGTAATCGTTATGAAGATGTCTTCATCTTTTCTATTAGTACTTCACTTTAAAGTTACCTAGCACTCTGATATGACTAAGTTTTCCTGTCTTTTTTTAGAAGCATCTTTGGAGGAGCAAGAAAGTGGTGAGTGCAGATGTTTATACTAATGGCCTTATTTTGTGTGTTTCAACATATGAGATAGACATCCACTGTGTGGGCTGGGTAACAGGTATATATGCTCAAGTAAATATATACACACTGAAGAGGAATGTAGAAACTCTTCCAGGGTTTATTTAACACGGTACAGAGCTATGAGGTTACTACTAATCCAGAAAAACTAGAGAAACTAGCTCTAATCCTTTAGAAAAAAGCAGACAAAGGGGGCTTCGAGTGTTTTAGAAAATAATGACAAGAAATGAGGGCTCTAAATAACTTATTGCCTTCAAATATTGCTGCTAAACTGCACGAGTTGGGATCCAGTTTCATTTTGAATAGTGTCTTTCATGCAAAACACATCTCTGTATGCTTCAAGGCTCTAATTAGAGTGTTATGACCAAGAGAAAAAGAAAAATTGGAGATATGAGCAAGTGTGGGTTTAGATAAGCTTTGAGTAAGATGGGAGAGGCAGTGAAGTGGAGAGCTAATGTCATCTCCCAGTAGGGGTCAAGAATTTAAGCTCAGCATATGCAGAATGGGTGGGCCCAAAAGGAATGCCAGATGATTTAAAATAGCAGAAGGAGCTAATGTACAGGATGAGCTGCCATGGGGGAGAACACAAGCAGCTGGTAGAACAAGATTTTTTACCATCTTTTGTTCAAATGATTTACAAAAGGCAGGGAAAAATACTCGGAAGCAAATACAGAGGGGACAGATTTGTGCAGACTTCTTAACTCGGTCGTTAATGGGCTGTCTTCTGGAGCATGCTACTGTGTGATTAGTTCTTGAATTAATTAGGAAAATAACAAGAGGCCCATCCTCCCTGTGGTCACTGCTCTGAACCTCATTAGCACCAGTGCACAGCCTGTTAACAGAGGACTTGCAACATCAAACCCCCCAAAGGTTTGCTGGTGAGCAGGATGAGATCTGGGAGCCTTTAGCAGCGCAAGAGCTACATGCATCCCAGGGAATAAATACTTACGCCTGCAAGGATCGGACAGCATGGCATACAGGAAGGACTTCATGGACCATCTAGGCCAATTGAGAATACCAACCAATTTTTGCAAGCTTGCTTCTTCTATCACGCTGGAGAGCATTAGCGTTGCTTTGAACTGCTTGGTGCTCATAGTCTCGGGATGTGTTGTTTCCCAAGGGCCAACAAGAGAGGACTTGCAAACTGCTGATAGCAAAGCAAAAAAAGCATGCAGTAACATTTGGCTTTGCAGCTTATTTTCTCATGAAGGTGGTTTGGGGTTATATTTTCCCCCTGGATTTTCACACATAACTACATTAATATAATCTAAGTCACGTATGCATATTTACAAAGAAACAGATCCCCAAGGGGTTTACAGATTGGTCAGCCCAGTGCTGAATCTCTGAGAATGATCCTTCCAGACCATAATGAGATATTGTGTCTGCTCATGGAGACAAAGTCCTTGGAAACCTGTCCAAGTTTTCCAAAGGAGTGAATAAGAGTCACGTGTATGTAACCCTTCTGCCAGGACTTGATGGGCAGTAGTGAGGGCTGGGTTCAAGTGAAAGTGCATCACTACAAATGCTCTAGCTTGAGCTCAGATCCAATGACCTGGGAAAAACAGGCTATACTGTCTGACGGGAAGTCATTCTCAAAACATTCTCAAACAAGAGTCAGATAGGTAATGAGAAATGCACTTATTAAAGGGAAAAAAGGAAATTTGAACAAGGTGGGTAAACATCATTGTAATAACACATGCCTAAACTGTAACACTTTCACTTTCTCTTGCTTTGGGATATAAGTGCTTGGAAACTTTCCTGCTCCTGCCTAACCTTCACTGGTAGTTTCAGAGTTAGTCTTGCAGGACAGCAAGGACTTACACAGCTGTGAGTCCGTGCTCTGCCCTGTGCCCCTTGCTACTGGCTGCTCCTGCAAACACGCCACAGTATCTTTGCTTTGCAGCTCAGATGCTGAAAGTTGTTGGGTTAGGTTGGAGGAGTCACTCATCCCAGGTTTTCTCTAAAAGATCTAGTTGGCCCAAGCTTGCACAGAATATAGCAATCACCAGCTTTTCTGCATGCAATACTATTTAAGCAGCACATGCAAAATGAACATGTTGCAGCGCTGGCCATTGGGCTTCTCATTTCACCTGGTAACAATGGAGTCCCCTGGGTTTGGGTTGGGCACTTTGGCCTGTGGGAATTCCTGGGGCTCCAGAGGGATGCACCAGAGGCGGGGGGTGTGCCTTTGCTGGAGTGTCATCCATCAGGTTTGCATGTGTTTCCACTGTCTGAAGAGAAGGTTTTTACAATGTGAATTTATTTAGCTTCCTGGAGCATGTGCACGGCATCTCCATCTGACGGTAGACATTTGCTAAGGACATAGGTCCCAGTTCACTAGTTAAATCAGTTATTTTCTTCCAGAAATGCCTAATCCTAGAAGAAAGTGAAAGGATCCCAGAATCAGGTACATTTAGAGTACATTGTTCGTGGGTTGTTTCTTTTTTTTCCACTGAACTTATGCAATTACTGATTGGATCACACCTCAAAGTGGGATGGCTCATACACCATTTTTTTCTCTTGACATACCTGCTGGGCCTATTAGTCATGTAAATGCCAGCTGTTCCTGGAATCCAGCTGAATTATCACTTCCAATGCTACCTTATAAAAATCATTCGCGTGCATGAAGTATTTGCTGTTAGTGTCATGAGAGAAACAAGAAGTCACACACCTACGAACATGGCCCTGTATGCAGGCAGAATGACAAAACAACCTACCTGTTCAGTTAAGGCAATCGAGGTGTGCGTTGTTCTGGAAAAGCAGCATTTATTTTTGGGATCTTTATACCCATTGTCTTTAATTTTCATCTGATGTCACTTTTCTGTTAAATAAAAGGAAATAATGTGTTCAGATGAAATTCTTCTGTGTTACTTCAGCTGACATGTTTTATATTATCTTAAGTCATTCGTCAAGTTCCTTCATATTTACCATCACTCTCACCTGAGCCTTTTCATCTTCTAGTCTCTTCTACTCCTCAAATCTTTTTATTGCTCTTTCTATACTCTTTCAGACTATTTTGACCTCATCTCTGAAGTGCCTCACAGGTTTTTCTAGTTTCAATTAACCTGGGAAAATTGATGTTTTCAGCATATTTCCTCTTCTCTCCCCTCCTCCTGCTCTGCCCACCAGGACACCTGTAGCCATGTACTGCGTTTGCCATATTGCAAGTGAACTCTTGATTTACACTCTTGTCAACAATTTTTACCCATGACCGAATTTTACCCACATACCTTTTCAGTTTTCTGAGGAGCATTTCTGAAATGCCGCTGAGAATGTAAGTCTGTTTTTGAATCGGTTCTGCTGTTTACTGAAGATGAGCTAGTAGGTGATGGGAGAGGCACAGCCTGTTCCCTTGCAGAGGCCATGCTGGTCTGCTGCTGTCCTGCTACATTCACCACGTTGTTTTAAAGTAGCATTTCAGTTATCAGTTCAACCAGTGCTTCCTGTTCCTGATTCAAGACTTCCTGGTGCACAGCTTTTATTTTCAAGACTGGTACAATCACTGTGCTTTGGAGGATCTTAGCAGTCCAGAGAAAAATATCCCAAATTCCTTTAGGACTTAGGGGGGATGTTTTTACTGGCAATTCAGTCTCGTATCAGTTCCAGTCCTTGGTTATTTGATACATGGTGCAGGAAGGAGGAAAGAAAAGAGTAATGAGACTCCAAACTGTTTGGGCTTTCAGGTTGGGAAAAAATACAAGGTCCTTCCTCAAAGGTCATCCCCAGGGGATGAAGAGTGCTTCTGGAGGAAGAGGCGGCTGCCCAGAGGGCTCCTGCAGAAGCAGAACCTCCTAGTGATTGGAGCATTTGGCTCCACCTAGGACCAACAAGAATGCTAGCCAACACAGAGGTGAGAAGAAGACTGACAAGTGTCACCAGGCTTTGCTGGGAAGATGGGCCACATTTGCTTCACCCAATGCATTCCTTCTGCCATACTCAATTACAAACTTACCAATTCTTCTTGTATTGCTTCTTTCAGCCTACAAGTTTTAGCTGTTTCTCCTGATGAATTTACACATATTGGACTGCGTAAGGGATATGACTTTGATACTGTCCCACATGACATCCTTGTCTCTAAATTGGAGAGACATGGATTTGACAGATGGACCACTCAGAAAGTTTGTCAACGACACCAAGCTGTGTGATGTGGTCAACACGCTGGAGGGAAGGGATGTGCCATCCAGAGGGACCTTGACAGGCTTGAGAGGTGGGCCCGTGTAAACCTCATGAAGTGAACAAGGCCAAGTGCAAGGTCCTGCACATGAGTCGAGGCAATCCCAAGCACAAATACACGCTGGATGAGTGGATTGAGAGCAGCCCTGCAGAGAAGGACTTGGGAGTAGTAGTGGATGGAAAACTGACTATGGGCCCACAGTGTGCACTTGCAGCCCAGAAAGCCAACCGTATCCTGGGCTGCATCAAGAGAAGTGTGGCCAGCAGATCAAGGGAGGGGATTCTCCCCCTCTACTCTGTTCTTGTGAGACCCCACCTGGAGTACTGTGTCCAGCTCTAGGGTCCCCAACGTAAGAAGGACATGGACCTGTTGGGATGGGTCCAGAAGAGGGCCACAAAGATGATCAGGGGCTGGAGCACCTCCCGTGTGAGGACAGGCTGAGAGAGTTGGGGTTGTTCAGCCTAGAGAAAAGAATGCTCTGGGAAGACCTTATAGCGGCCTTCCAGTACTTAAAGGGAGACTGCAGAAAGGATGGGGAGGGACTCTTTATGAGGGAGTGTAATGATAGAACAAGGGGTAATGGTTTTAAACTGAAAGAGGGTAGATTTAGATTAGATATTAGGAAGAAATTCTTTACTGTGAGGGTGATGAGTCACTGGAACAGGTTTCCCAGAGAAGTTGTGGATGCCCCCTCCCTGGAAGTGTTCAAGGCCAGGTTGGATGGGGCTTTGAGCAACCTGGTCTAGCGGAAGGTGTCCCTGCCATGGCAGGGGGTTTGGAACTAGATGGTTTTTAAGGTCCCTTCCAACCCAAACCATTCTATGATGATATACCTGCAACAGTGGGGAGTCCAGGGTTGGAAGAACCCTGCATCATGTTTTCTCAGTGGATGCACTCAAAGGATGTAACTTCGGGGGGGGGGAACAGACTCTTTAATGTGGTTTGTGGTTATGTACATAGGGACAAGGGACACAAGAAGAACATCTATGTGATAGCTGGGATTTACCAACCAGAGATTGTCACACAGGATGGTTTGTCCTGTGAAGCCCTTTAGGACAGGGCACATTCCCACAGAATGCAGCAGAAGCCATCCAAGGTCATCCTGCTCTGACTTTATCATTTCTATTAATATAAAAGTAGAGTCAAAGCCACAGAGCATTGAAACAATCCCTTCATCATGTGATTGCCCATGAGTGTATGCAGACAGCATGATTGCCCCCGTGCTGGGGTAATGACAGGATTTAGCCCTTTTTTGTAAGCTTTCATTAAAACCTAGCATTGTGTACACCTCCTGGTTACATGGTTGTTGTAGTATAGGATTGTGTTTTTCTCATTAAGAAAGAAATGGGTTTTCCTCTGTCTTGTGGGCAGTCTCTTTCTATGAGATAGATACAGAGGACTGGCACAATGCATGCAAAATCCTTGTTGCTGTAGTACTCAGAGGTTTTGTCTTTACTACATCACAATAAATAACTAAAATGTTCCATCAGTCCAGTAGCATGGGGAGTGAGAACAATGTATGACCAGATAATTAAATGTCTTGTCTTTAAACAAGAAACAAAGTAATTTTCAATAGAAGCTGCTAACCCAAGTGCCCCTGCTCATCTGACATGCTTTCAGGGCTGTGTTTGGTATTCTGTGACAAGTGATTGTGTGGGGATTTTGCTGGATGCAAACACTGAAAAAACCCTTGTTTATTCTGCTGTTCTGGCTTACTCATCCCAGATATGACTTTTCCAGTCCTGTTGAGAGCCTTAGAGACCATGGGTAACCCCGTTCAGCTCTGCCCTGGGTCAGCACAGAGAAGAAACAATACACAGGCAGCTCCGCATAGGCAGGGGCATGCCTTTGTCCTGTGTCTCACAGAAGGAGAGGAGTCGTTCTCCATCTCCTCTAGGGAAAAAGGTGCTGTAGTCCACAGAGAAGCATCCCCTGGCCTGGCTTTACCCCATAGATCCTCCACTGGGCAACACTGAATTGCTCAAGAACAGCCTCCGGGGCCAAATGTGAGATGCTGGAATTTGACAATGAACTATGCACAAAAATCAAAACCCTTCCTCAATTGGCCATTTATGTTATGACCTACATGGTATCGAGCATTTTATTTTATTTTATTTTATTTTATTTTATTTTATTTTATTTTATTTTATTTTATTTTATTTTATTTTATTTTATTTTATTTTATTTTATTTTATTTTATTTTATTTTATTTTATTTTATTTTACAAATACTGTGAAAAAAAAATTGGTCAAACCAGTAGCTAAAATAATTAACCTCAAGAAGGTAAACAGAAGGAAGAAAACAACCAACTGTTAAGGACAGTTGTGTTTTACTAATCTACTATAATTCTTTGCACATCTCCACAAATAAAAGCAGATGTACCATTTTGGCTTGGATATTTGTGAATGAACAGCACAAAAAACCACATAAAAGGGTTAAACAGTGAGGTAACAAAATTTGCTAATTATGCTTTGCTTCCAGATGAGTGAAGGCTGTAGGGAATTATGTAGGGACTTAACAACTTCTAGTCACCAGAGTAGCACAATGCTACGTGGAGTCCCCAGATGCCAAATGCAGCCTGATGCATGCTAAGGGGGATGCCACAAATACTCAGGCACACCTCACACGGGGTTTGAGACACATCAAAACTAGTCTGAAAACCAAAGCAAAGGGACTCTCCTATTTTTCTTTCATGCTGCCTCAAAGCTTCCCAACAGCCACACAGCTGCCTCCTACAAGCCGCTCCTGAAAATGCCTGTTGATTAATACGTTTTTTTTAAAAGGTGTCAGAGAATAGTCTGCTCATACTGCTCTGCTTTGTGGTCCTGTGACTGACTTTGCTTGTTTTATAACTTGAACTTGGTGGGTTTGCTCTGTACGTCTGCAAAACCTGACTGCATGCAGTCCTGCTCCATTGGCCATGACTCCTGGCCAGCACACTGATATGAATAAAGTTTCATGAAATTGAAGCACAACAACTTGAAAAGGGATTTGAGGAAAATTTTTTCTTTAAATATAAGGTAGAAGTAACCGACTATCTTGGACCACCGTGACATAAAGAAATTGAGATAGATGGCCCTCAGTAAGGATGAGGGGTTTAGCAACGAGAATCTGATATACTTTCTTTCTCATTTTCCTGATGTCACAAACCAGTTGTGAAGGGAAAGATAAAGGAACGCCACCTGAAATATTACTCCCTAATTGTTCCTTTAAACGTTTCTTGCATTTGCCTTTGAAATATTTGTCTCCAATTACACTCAGAAATTGGACAGGAGGGTAGATGGATCCTGGCTCTACATGAGATAACAATTCCTCTTATTCCCAGCAAAACCTGTTTGGCTGCATTCACCAATTACATCAGATACTTTACAATCACCCTAAATTCCAAATTATTGAGCTGTTTTCCAGCTATTTGGGTCTGTTACACAACGGCGTTCCCAGGGAAATCCTGGGTTTAGAGCTGAGCCGCACCTGGAGCAGTTGAGAGACCAGCAGCCACAGCTGGGAATTTGCTCCTGAGCTCCCACCTCCTTTACAACCTCTCTGCAGCCTTATAAGCAGAGGGGGAAAAAAATCTTCACTGGGACGCTGGATTTGCTGGCCAACTGACGGGTAATCTGGTGCACATCGCAGTCCCAGATTGAAGATCGCATGTGACCCTCGGCAGCCTCAGCACTCCCTCCAGCTGCCTCCATGGGCAGAAGTGAGAATGTTAATAAACACCCAAATGAAAGGAAGTTGTTGGGTTGTAATTAACATATGCCATTAGTATCTGTCGCTTTGGCCAGCCGCAGCAGACAGGCTGAACCCATACATACAAATGAGTGTCTGCCTGAACTGCGGGGAGGGGAGGGAGAGATGATTTCATTGTGAGCGTCTGGTGCTGTCAGCAGCTTTAAATCACACGGGTACTTACTAACAAAAACAGTAACAACCATTGTGTCCTGGAACAATAATATGGCTTTTAAAACCTTGTTTTATTCAATAAACAGTTCTAAATGTTTGCTCGCCCTCTTCTTGTCACCAGAGATGCTTAATTTAAAAGATATTCCAAGGGGGAAAAATAAAGGTCTGGCCCACCAAAGGTGTTTTTGGCGCAGTTCATCTGCACCTACGACCCTTTCACAACTCTTCCTGGCGCTGCTGCCAGCAGGACAGGTGCCGGCAGCAGTCCCGTGGGAATCACATCCACCCACTTCCAAAGAACACTACCAAGGGTTTCTGGGAGGTCGATAACAAGCCCAGAGCCACCCGCGCCAACCAGGATCGTTTTGTTGAAGCGGTGACGGTACTATTCTGTTTTCATTACCGATAACTACCTTTATATGGCTGTGCACTGCCTACCTTACCAATTCCTCTCTCTTAGGGCGCTGAAAGATTAAAATGTACAGACAAGCCCAGTCCCACTGGCACTGCTGGAGACCTCCCTGTTAATTGCTATCGCTCTCTTCTCACTCCAAAGAGATGTGTCAGGAACTGAAGGCTTAGCAGGTTTTATCCTCTCTAAAACTAAAGCCTCTGTGAATTTGAAAAATAATGATAATTTGTAACTCCCAAATATATTGCTGGAAGTTAATTGTATTTCTTTTTCCACAGCCATCTTAGTCCTCCTCTAGGTTTTTAAATGTTTATTTACATAAGCGATTAGTTCAAGTACCATCACTACCAAAACCAGTAGATCTAGGACTGCAAACGTGATTCTGCTGAATTGCTAAACTGCGGCGAAAAACAACAAAGTCAGAAACGCCTGGGCTGTGCTCCAAGACACGGGATTTATATGATCACATTCTGCATCTTGGTTCAGTCTGACAGAGTATTTTCCTACTTTCTGTATTAAAAGAGCTTCAAAGGTCTCTGCAGGAGTTTCTCTTTGGAGGCATTGGAGATGGCAGATGATAATTAGATATTTCTATAGCATAGAAATTATTTTCTTTGCATTTCCCAGTTTGCAGACAGAGCTGTGATCAGCAACCCTCTCTGACTCAGCCTCTCATCTTCCTGCTTTTAAAACCCCACAATTCTCCTATTTATTGACTTTTTTTTAAAAAAAAGTCTTACTGCCTCTGAAAAAATCCTGTTCTGTTGTCCTTGCTTCCAGCTTTTTTCATCAAAGCTGCCACCATCTACTAGCGGAATTTGTGTCCAAGGAGGCAGTGCAGAAAACCTGTAGGATTCATCCTCGGTCAGCAGGTCCAGTTGGGTGCAGCCGGTCCCTGAAATGTCCTGGGAAAAGCTGTGGGACCGTCCCCTTCAGCTGGTCCTGCTCCAGGGGAAAAGTCAAAGGCCAGATGGATGAGAGAGCTGGCAAAGGAGTTGTCTGGTTTGATGGTTTTCCCAAACTTCATAATAAAATACTGAGAGGTGGTTGTGGCCATACATCCTCCTCCTCATGCAGAGATGGACCAGCCAGCTTGGATGTAGCCAGCATCACTGGATGCACAGTGGGGCTGCAAAGCCGGGAGCCTGGTTTTCCAGCCTTTACACCTTCCATTTTAGCCCTGACATAATTCCCCCATTTTCCTCCTGCTTTATACCACAGCATGGGCAGGAGGCCAGTGCAGCCACTCTGCATCACTGGGACCATGCTGTGGTTGTCCTCACCACCCGTCACTACACCTTTATCAGTCAGGGCCCTCTACTGGAAAGAAGACCTAGGCTGCCATCCTGGTTTCTCCAAGGATCCACCAGCAGCTCCTGCCCCTACCCGGGGTTAGAGACAAGTGGGGGGGCTGCACCCCACCCTGGGGGGATCAAAGGTCTGCAGCCTGTATGACCAGGCTTGCTTTTGTGCCCCTGCACCACCACACTGCAAGATGACACTGGAAGAATGTCTTCAGATGGGGATCTCAACATGCTGTCAGATTTTTGGGTGGAGAAATATCCCCGTAACACCATGTCATGAAGCTGCTGCTTCTTGCCAAAAGACTGCAACAGTATTTATTCTGCCTTCAAGATGAAGTGGACTGGGAAAAAAGTACTGGACTGGGCACCTGCAGCTAGAGGCCCACTCTTCTGAAGTCTTCAGCCAACCTGGGAATAGATCTCAGAAGACTTTTTTAACATCAAGAAAAAGGGGACAGTCTTGTACGGTGGGTATTTCCCTGCATAAAGTCCCACCACCTGTAACAGGGAGAAAATTCAGCTGTTTTAAACCAAATTCCCAGATCAAGACCTAAATCCGAGGGAACTTTATGGAAGCTGGTTTCATTGGATTTATCCACAAAAACTATTTTCTGGATGCTGCAAATTTTCTTCACTCTTATGATGATGCTATTTTGACTCACGAAGACATTCCACCCAGAAGCAGTTGTTCAGCTACATGGAGTTCAAAGGCATGAGAAGAAGAGGTTGCCAGTGAAAAGTTCCATTAGGAAGTAGATTTAATCTTAAAGTATGTATACATCATTGCTTAATGTATTAAGTGCAGTGCCCAGGGCAACCCATTATGTGAGGTGGAGATACAGCTCCAGCCTTGTGCTTTTTGCTCTCCATGGGTGCAACTTCCATCAATCGGAGCTGGCACTGCGATCTGAGGGTGTCCTGCTACCCCCTCCATCCACATGCTCCCATTTCCTCCATGGGCCAGCACCAACACGTGCCTGGCCCCACAGTGTGCACCTTCAGCCATTCTGCCAGTGAGAAACATCCCTGAAAGTAATGAGTAGTTGTTCTCTGCTGGTCTGGCTTAGTGGCTTGTCCCACCCCCACGTTGCCAACAGAACAGGGACCAAAATGGCGTGGAGCCACACCCTTGGCTTCACGTGGGACTCCTGTGTGATGCCCTCAGCTCCTGTGGGCTTTTCTCATGCTCCAAATTAAACAATCTTACATGTGAGATTTGCAGGATCAGTCCTTACGTTTTCACCCGGTGGTTTCCACATATTCTGATTTCATGTGGTTTTTCAGGTTTCTGGGAAGCAGTTTGACCTTGTTGAATGCCGCACCAGGGAGCAAGAAGCTCTGTTAGCCTCAGAAAGGGTTCAGTGTTTACTTTTCCTTTATTTTGCAAATTTTAAAGTATCTCAATGTGTTTCTCCATCCAGGTTTTTTGCCATAGCTGAAAATATACATTTATAATTCCAAAGGCATTGAGTGCTAAGCCCTAACACACTGGAAATGAAAACAATCATGCTTTTCCTTAAACCATCTGCCAGAAACAAATGACAGGCAGGCATGTGTCAGTTTACTTGAACTGAAGCACCTTCACAAGAAAATGCCCAGAAAGGCCCATTTGCTAATCTGGAGGTAAGAAATTCATCTCCTGTGTTTGACACCATTGTGAGAATGAAGCATCCCCATGAAAACCCCACAGCCCCTCTGATCTGGGGCATTGCCCCCCGCAGCCTCTCTGGACACTCTCTAGGAGATGTTGTCCACAGCACCTTTGAGGAGGGAGAGGGGGACCAGCCGCTGTTGTCACGGGCAGACCCCAACACTGGAGGAGTCAGGGTGACAGCACCTTCCCTACGAGACACCACCTCTACTGCACCAGCAAGAGCTGCTGATGGTAGGCAGAGCCCAGAAACAGTGACAGACCTTGGGCAACAAGGAAACCAGGTTTTCTTCTAGAACTAATTTTTTGTTGTTGCTTTGTTAACTTTCTTTGCATTGAAAAGGGGGACTTCAGGAAGAAGGGGAAAAAAAGTACCCTTTATGTTTTTTCATTTCATTAGAGGACCTTGAAGATTATGGAGGCTGGTATAAGAAGCAGAGCAAGACAAAAATACAGCAGTTTTAGTATTAACATCTTTTCTTTATTAAGTTCTTTGTTGCTGTGAAGAAAAGCTGAGGATCTTTGTGATTTGTTTGCATTTTTGCAAGACAATCATGTATCCAGTTCCCAGTCTCTAAGACTCACAAATTAAGTGCAAGTATCACAGCATGATGGATCCCATAAGGCATCATCATCTGGAATCACAGGATTACATAAAAATATTACATTTGATTTGTTGTAAAAATTTAAATTTTCTTTCCAAAGCTGTGACTCCCATATATACAGAGAGAAAATTAAAACATATCAACAGGGTTTTTTTAGAAAATGGGTACTTTTTAAAGCTCATTCCTAATTTGGAAGGGATGTGACTCATGGTTTCTTGCATGCTCGGATGTGACAGCACAGCTTGGTAGCACACAGACACGAATGTGGAAGCTTGAAAACCCCAGTTCATGTAAGAGAAGACCAATTTTAAGATGCTTTCTTCCTCTGTGATGTGGTTGTCTGCTGTGTGAGATATCTGGACATGTGAGTGTGTATTTTTAAAGATGACACAAATCTCTTCTCCCAATGTCCATTAACCAATCTCTTCCCTTAAATGCAGCTTGCACATACATAGCCCTACAGTTCTAGGAGGTCCCATGTTTCTCCCAGACTAACAGTGTGTTATGAGTAAATTCTTCCAAAGGGAAGGCTGAATTCTATACTCAGTCTGAACTTTATTTAGGTTATTTGTGTAGAAAGCTTTTGTTTCTGGCTGCTATGTTGGAGAACCTCCAGACAACTTGGCTTTGTCTATAGCATGCGTGCTCGTTGCTTTCATAAACTTCACCTCCTTTTAGGATGTCACAAGCTGAGAGGTGGAGATTGCTGGTCACCTTTGAAAAGTGGCCCTTCAGCGTTGTTCATGCATGAAAATGACCAGGAGGGCAGCAAGCTGAGGGCTGCAGCCATCAGCAGCCAGAGGAAGGAGGTTGCTGGCGGTTGAAGTGCTCCTGTGCTGCTGGACGTCCTCCATCAGTTGAGTCTTCCTGGGAAAACAAGGGCAATCTAAATTTCTAATGTAGCAAAACAAGTAGGAAAAAAAAAAAAAAAGCCTACTTTTGAAGGCCATTTTTATGCCTCATTAAAAAACTGAGAGAGACGCAAGTGAGGTCTCAATGCTCAGTCCCTCTAATCTCCTTAACTGTCGTGAGTTTGTTTGGGTTTTTTCCCCCGATCTGTGATGGTGATAGGTCCTGACAGCCATGAGACAACATTTCTGAGTCCCTGGCTTCACATTCAGCAGTAAGGGCTGAAGAGCAGTTGTGCCTCCCTCCAGGTTCACCAGGCCGGAGACCGACTTTCTGCTCCACGCATTTATCCATGTACTTAGCTGAATTCATTATTTTTCCATACGATCTCCAGCATGGCCTGCATCTCAGGTGGCTACAACTCCATATCTGAACTTAGGACAAAAGAGTAAATTCTTTTGACATCATGTAATGGCTGCCAGCGCTCAACAGTCTCCAGTGGCCAGGCAGGAGAAGAGCTATAAATGTCATAGGTTGGCCACAATAATATTCAAGAGCCATGCTCTCCCATAACCTTTTTATGTATATATCATTCAAAATTTATTTGACCTTTCTGGCTGATTTTTTCATATATAGATCCTGTTTGACAGTTGTTTCTCCCTCACACTTTGGAATGCTTTGGTGTCACAAAAGTGCATTTCTACTCAGAGACCAGATGTGTCCTCCAATAACAATTACGTAGCACCAAGTAATAAACTTATTGTTTAGCCCAGTAAATCAAGCTGTTTAATCAAAGAAGCCAGATTGTTATTTCTTCACTGCACATTTATAATGCTTTGTTTGACTTCTTATACATTCATGCGTGTATACATACACAAATATATATGTTTCAATGCTTCGAGCACTGTGATCTGCAGCACAAGAAAAGTGGAGCCACCATGTTGGCGAGGGGCTGCTAATCCATCAGAAGAACGTCCCACTGAACAAACCCGGGATCCCCAGGGGTGCAAGCTGGTGCTCCGGCAGTGCCTCACTGTCGCCCTGGCTGGAGCAGCGCTTCCCCTGGGATATGTAACATCGAGCAGTGGACGACTCGGGAGACACATGTGCTGCTGCTCTGAGCCACAGCTCCAAAGCAAATGTAGGTGTTGGGCAGGCAGGAGAGAAATTTAGAGGGTGCCCTGACCCCCAACCAAGACAGCTTGAAGGGCAGATGACCAACCATCACTAGGCTTAGAAGGACATTTAGAGCATCCAGAAAAGCCGATTCACAAACGTGAAACATTTATTAGCAGACAGCACTGTTTTCCCATTAAAGCTGGTAACCGGTCAAGGGTAATGAAGTCGCTTTTCTGATGATCATACACAATGACCTGCTCTCTGTCCCCAAAAGCACAGTGATAACCACTGAAAACCCTCCTCTCCCCCATCTGAGGTGACCCCCATCCCACAGTGCTCTCCAGCATGCAAAGTTCCCTCAGGCACTGCCCCATCCCTCTTCCCATCCCTAAACTTTTGCAGTCAGGTTGGCTGAGCAGGGAAATGTGGGTGCCTCTGATTCACCCAGTCTTCCTTGTGTTGTTGTAACTTCCTCTACTTTATGGCTTGCCTGCGGTTTCTTTGCAGAAATACACACACCCCCAGATACGAGAAAACGTATCATCCCCATTAAATGCATTTCCATAGGTTTACGTCTCTCTGGGGCACTCCTGGACAGGCAGCTCTTCATCTTGTAGGCTTCCAACACCAGGTTTAGCTCATTTAATCCTTTCCCCATATAAATAGACTGTTGGAAGATAAAACACATTCAGGGACTCTGCCCTGCCAATAAATCCAGGTTTCTGCTCTGAACATCCACCTAGACCTTCAGCAATTTGTCTTCTAACCACGCCTTTGCACAGCAGCCTTCATTCTTGCCTTGAAGCCGCCTGTTGCAATTTTATAATATACTGTGGGAATAGAATATATCTAGTTCTTTTTCTAGGACTTGGCACTGCAGAAGGCCTTTGCCGTCTGTTTTCTGGCTCCCTTTAATGATACCTGGCAGTAGACAAATAGCACTTGATGTGCTACCCGTTGTTTGTGCCTGGCTATTTAAATTATCATTTTCACCTCCTATAACCTTTTTTTCCGGAGTGAGCTGCACAGGTGAACTCACATCGGCCCCAGACAACCTGCACCAGAAATAACGCAGGTTTTGGGTACACAGCTTTTTGGGTAAAAATGTTGCCAAAAGCTAGTCTAGGCCATTTTCCCTACTAAAACTGAAGACGTAAAGTCATTGCAGTTTCTGTGCTGCAGCCAGCTGCATTAAGTCATATCAAAAAAGCCTGATGAGCTCTTCCAAGAGGCAGCCACCAAAACTTCCTTTTGCTGCCTGGCTGTCTGACCTGGAGATAGGCAGTCCCAGCTCCCTGACACCGAAAAAGTGTGTTAGGTTAGTGCCAAAAAGGAGACAGAGCACTAAGAGTCAAGACACTCAGGCTTGTTTCCCAGATTTGAAACAGTTGTCCTTTATGGCCTTGTGCAAAAAACGCTTTTTTCTCCGCTTCCTCTGGGTCCTTATCAGGAAAACTGGAACATTTCCTTACGCCCAACCAGCCCTGCCCATTGGAGGGCTAAGTTTTATGGGAAAGGAGCTGAGTCTTGCTACAAATGGGTACAGCACAACCAGTTCCTGATCTGGGGGCAGTGGGGGATGGCAGGATCATTTTCTGAATGCAGAGAGGCATAACCCAGATGGACGTTTCTTTAAACTCCCTGATAAACCCTCAGGTTAGAAACAGTTACAGTTTCCTCAAGATCAACAGGGATCATATTCCCTGAAAAGCCACCCTGGGGTCACCAGAAGTTTACAGCCCTCCAACCTTAAGATGCTTTGGCTTCTCCAATGAGGACATGGTTTTATGGGAATAGAGTGTTCATGGGAGGAGGGTGGCTTTCACCTGGCAGGGCAGGGAACCAGTGGCAAAGCTTACACATTTTTGCACTGCCTGTTTTGCTTGTCAGTGCCACAGCTCTCAAACCCTTGAGGAAAACCTCTTTTGGTTCCCTTTTTTTTTTTTTTTTTATTTCTGCAATGCCCTTCAAGAATTTATAATGTAAATCCCACCAGCTGATTTTCTTGCATGGAAACCTTCAAGGTTTTAGCACACGAATGAGTTTGGTTTCATGCTGGGAAAGGTGCAGCTCTTGCACCAGGTTGAATATCGAGCAGAAACATTGCTGTGGGAGGAGGTTTTCTTTTTACCCAGGTATTTATGTCAAGGCATCTTTCTTGGACCAGATATTGACTGGAGATTTTTGGAGGAAGGAACTGACCTGCAAACTGCCAACCCGTGCTGGCAATGGTGGCATCTCACTCCAAAAATCAGTCATCTCCACGTGTCTGGTGTCTCCACCACCGGTGAGCTGCAAGGTGCAAACTTCTGCTAGGGTTCAACAGAGCAACAACACAAACTGCCCAGAAAAAGCAGCACTCTAATTTCAAAGAACCTTTTGGATGTCAATGTTGTGCATGTCCCCAGTGAGAGACAAAACCTTTCACTCTGATGTGCCAGTCAGGGCTGCAGCCAAGTGGACTTGAGAGCAGGAACAGCTGGATTTCAGTGGACTGTTAAAGTGCTGCAGCCAAAAGCCATCATTGTGGACCTGTTCACATACCACAGACCTCTGGAGAGGATCATCTGCATAATTACAAGGATCACAGATCTTGCACTTCCCCTATCAATGAACATTTTCCTTTTGGGTACACTACGTTCTTGCAGATTCCAACAATAAACTGCTCTAATGGTCTTTGCAGTCATCTGATTTAGCTACAGAAAAATGTCCTAGCCCTGATCTGGAAATGCAGCTCCCTGCCACATGAATCTGCATGGGAACAGGGTGTGTGCAGCACGTTCCATCCACGGATAAGCTAATCCTTTCTGCAGATAAAAACTGCCAGCAAAATGTAGCCTGAAAAAGTAGTTACTGAGGTTGTTTATTTTTTAAAGGATGGATAAAATTTCAGAGCGATAAAATCATTTCCTTGAAATACTTTCATTCAAATAATTTACTTCCTTTGAAAGGCTTAATCTTTCCTTTGCTGAATATTTGTCTGGGTTTTTTTACCCCTAAGCGGGGTGAGCAAGGGCAGAGATGGCTCTGATCTGAATGGGGGGATGTGCAACTACAAGACCGTGTTTTGTGATACAGGAGCACGTGCCATGCCAGCTGGAGCTAACGTGTGTGGAGGGGGGACGACTAACACCCCACAGGCCCCTCCAGTAAATGTCGCATTGTGCTGGTAAATGTCTCATTGTGTTAATTCACAGGAGCCCTGCAGACAACTACAATGAAAATTGTTGTGTGGTACTAGTGCTTAGGCTGTGTCCATGGCTTGGATCATGTTGGTGGGCTACACCTTGCAGGGATGAAGCTGGTGTGAGGTGCAGACAGGGCACCATGTGCACGTTGCAGCCAGCAAAAAGCTTCAGACTCAGGGACAGAGCTGGGGATTTATTTTTCAGTGAAGGTGGAGCTTCTTCAATTAATCGCATGTAACTTTAGGCAAAACACCAAATAGCACAAGATTTTCTATAAAGCCACAGAAAGCTGTGAGTGCTGGAGAAGTGATGAAAAATGAATTGTTTTTTCATAGTTGCATAATTACTTTAGTAAGGTTGGGAGCCAAAGCCTGGAAAACTCTACAGAGCAGAAAATCAAAACCACTGAAAAAAATAAAGGGTACATCTCTGGCTTAAGGCTGGCCTGGACATCATAGGGTATTCTCTACCCCTGCTGTGCAGTGCAAGCTGCCTTCTGGAAAGCGGATTTGCAAATGGGAGGATTTAATCTGATGGCTATGGAAATCAGTGAAGTGCCATGGGATCTGGCAAGGACTCCAGTGCCAGTGGCCTTGTGCTCACCCTTGGGATCTGAGAGCCCACTGCCCTGAGGCTGTCAGGCTACTGACTTGGTAGAGAGCAATAAGGGGAAGCATAAAATGTTACTCACAAAATAGGTCAAAAGAGAAAGAAATGGCTGAGCCTTCTCCCTGGGCTGGCTGACCCATGCTGCAGCCTGCGGCATGTGGGGACATCCCATCCAGATTTCTTTGGCCCTCGAACTTCTTACGGCCAGTTTGATGGGCAGTGCCTTTCAGTGGGTGTTTTAACTGACCCCTCTGCAGAGGGGCAAGGCAGAAGAAGAAGGGTGTGTTCAGCTCGTAAACAACAACAACGAGGGAACAATGATTCATCATGTTTGCTCTATAAGGGATTTTGTAGGTTTACCTGGCAGAAATGTGTCTGTGAATGCAAATTTATGTCATAGCCTGGCATAGATTTAATGGGGGACAAAAGGAGAAAGGGGATTAACGTTTCCTCTGCCCCTCCGTATTAGCCACCAGATACCAACACCTATCCCTGTTCCTCTCTCAAGTAAAAGTAATGGCCATGTTATATCCTCTCTTCCAACTCCTTCAGATGACTTGAAGATGTTTACATCTATTTTTGGGTTGTCTGCTAGCCTGTTTCCTAGTACTCCCAAAGCACCAAGCAAGCAGAGCACTATACAGATCTAAAAGATATGTGAAAAATAAGTGAGGAAGCTGAATTACAGCAACAGAAACTTAAAAGAATTTGGTGGAGCTGTCATTAGGTTAGTTTTCCACCAGTGTAATTCCACTGATGTAAATGGCAATTAACTCACATAGGCAAAAATCCTAATTGGAGTTGGGCCCGCTGTTGGAAGATGGTGAAAAGATGTCACCTCCAGAAGCTGAGCAAATTGCATGCTTCCTGGAGAAAACTTCAAGAGAGAAGCAGAAGCAAACACAACTAGAACTAAAGTAAATAGAAATGCAAACATATCTGGACAGGGACTGATCTGAGACCAATGAGAAAATCAAAGTGCACCACCTGGGGCTCCTGGGAGGCCAAGTGACAGGTACTTGTCCTGTATGTCACAGAGAGGACAGAAAAGTAATTCCTGAAAAAACAGGGGTTGTTCTTGGAGTAACTGTGCTGTTGCAGCTTTGATGGTCTAAGGATGTAAACGAAGCAAAGTCTATGGGGAGAGGTAATACCTGTCAGTAGATCACAGCTAAATACCATTGAGAGAAAGCAGCACATAAGCCTCCTGTGGGTACCTTCTCCATCAAGCACTCACTGTGTAATATAAATTGGCTTAACATAAATTACATTAGGAGAACTAGGTATAAGTGCCTGACAGGATGATGGCAGGCAATTGGCTCCACACAAAGGCAATAACAGCAGCAATTCGGTTTTAACACCAACAGTCTAAAGACCTGAGCCAGGCAGGGTACTGGGAGTGGTAATAATGTGCACTCTATATATATAACTGCATTGTGCATCCAGATACAGGATCTCTGGTCTGTCATCTCCTGGGACAGAACCACGTAAAGGCTGGTTGTTTCTATTCCAAGACCTTCTAGAATAAATTACACTAGAGATGCAAAATGAAATCAATAATAATACAAATGGGTGGCTACAGTTTATGTGATTTCTATCTCAATTTTTCATCTTTGATAGCTTTTTAACAAAGCTTAGCATCAATTGTTCCAAGTACACTTTAAAATAGGAACTTATCAATTTTCCCAATGCTCCCGTAAAACAGTAAAACAGGTAAGCTGCCTGATGTGTTTTAGCAGATGAAAAACACTAAGCCAAAAAGTGAAGAAGTTTGTCCAAAGGCTCAGGGCAAACTTGTGGCAGGGCCTGAGACTGCACCTGCGGCTTCCTAATGCCCTATCTGCTATGTGTCCACCTGGCCTCTCTCTCCTCCAAAGACCATAAAATAGGAACTTACATAGGGTTCCAGATCTCCCAGAGCACTCACAGTTGGCCTGAGTGAAAACCCAAGTGAAAACTGTATGTCTGTATTTCTGAAATTAGGAGCTCTGCAACAGAGAGGAGATAAATAGAATTAAACTAGCCTTGGGCATGGGAGATCCCTCCTCTCTGACTTCTGATGTGACCTGTGTAAGTTTGAGCCTTAGTCTCAATAACCTCAGCTACCCACATCTAAAACACTGTAAACCCATGAAACAGGAATGTTATTGAAAGAAATCCACGCAAAATTCAATAGTATATACTTTATATACATATATACTGTATACACAATGATATACTTTATATGGCGTGGTTACCTCAGCGTGTAATGAGGAGATCATTAGCACCAAAACCTAGCAAAAAGGGAGAAACTCTCCTTCTCAGATTTTGTTTTTGTGCTGGAATCATCTGATTCATTTAAGTTTTTTTCTTCCTCTCATTTCTCTGTGCTCACCTTCTACCAGAACAGCTTGTTTGCATGTGTACCATTAACTGCAGTGTTTGCACAGTAGTTGCCACCCTTGGATGAGAAGAAAATGGAACTTTGTGGCCTCTAGTGACAAAAAATTTCCAAAAGCCTCTAGATTTTATTTAGAAAACCTACAAAAATCCTTTCCAGAACTCAAATCAATTTCTTCTGAGGGAGTTTGCTTCTTTAAAAAAAAAAAAAAAAGCTCCCACACCTACCATAGACCAGATTTTCCATTCGCAGAGCTAGAAACCAGAAGTCATTCCTAGTCAGCACAATTACAGATGTGTAAAATTGCTGCTGCTGAGCAGGGTCACAGACCTCTCGGTTTCAAGCTCACCTACACAGATGACAGCTTGAAAAGAAAGGTTGGCTGCGGGGGAAGAGCTGGCTGCACTCCAAAGCAACAGCATTAGTGGTCTTTGACATGCAATATTTGCTGCTCTTTGTCACTGGGACTGCATTATTTCTTTTTTTTTTGTGATTCCACAATAAGCCAAAGATGCCAGCATAGTTGAGGGAGCCTGACTGCATGAGCTGCATCAGTATTCAACCAAAGGGCTAGAGCTTTGCTCACCAAATAGCTTCTAACCAGCGAGTGAGACCTGTCTTGTTTGAGCTCTTACAAAGCTAACCAGCCCTTTTCCCTCAGGTAAAGCAAAACAAAGGCAGGAAGAAAATGGTAAAAGCATTGCTGAATTAGATAATCTACCTTTGGCAGTGGACAGTGTCTGAGAATGGATGATACTTTCTCCCAGCAAAGGAAAAACAAGAAAACTTCATTTGCAATGAGAGATTTGCATGTCAGCTCCTTGAAGCCATTGAACACAAAGCTTTCTGCCCAGATTTATCCTTGCTGAAGGTAAAAGAAAGCCTCAAGGAAACCCCTGGAAGCCACCTCAGCCATGGGCAGAAGCTGACAATGCAGCAAGGACTCTCAGAGTAATGACCGTGAGGAGAAGTATAGCAAAGTGAGGAATAGAGCAGAAAGAGCAGATGACTAGTAAACAAACAAATAAACAAGCACCAACTAAATCTTTGAAAAATGAAATTAAAAAAACCCCAACAAGTCCTGCTCACCTCCAAGGATAACTCCCACCATCCTGTCTAGGTGCACCAGTTTGGTGCTCTGGGAAATGGACTCTTCCTTGGGTTTTGAGGACTCAAATGCTAAATGCTAAGTGAGTACCCATTATTATGAGTAAAAGGTCTGTTCATCATTAAAAGTCAGTTTAATAAATTCCAAGTAGAAGTGGTAAGCAGCATCTCCTTTGCACCATGAAGACACAAGGGAAAAATTATTGTTGCTTTGTATTTCTCTTTAAGTAGAACCAAAGGGACTTGGGGAGAACCAGCAGCCTGGTGTGCTTGTAACAAACACAGAAGTCAAGGGAGACTTCACCCAATCAGTGTTAGGTACATGCATAAGCTCAAGATCCAAGAAGCCAAATAGCTCCTGAAGAGTGCAAGCAGAAAAAAGGACAGAGACACTAGTTTATGCTATTCTTGTGGATGTTATTCCTTACCTTATTAGGCCTGATTTTAAGTTGTATAACAATGTAAAATATCCCACCTTTCACCTCTGCCTTTGGCTTGCCTGTAGTACAAACCCCAGAGTAGACCAAAGCCAAGACTTGGAGATCACCAAATCTACTATGGTGTGCCTTTTGAAGAATAAATTGGATAGTTCCAAGGAGCTGAAAGGAAGTGTATGAGGCAGATCTTGTCGCCAGTACAAGACCAAAAGCATTTCCTGCTGCACTGGAAGTCCAGGATCCTGAGAGAGAGAAGTTGAGACAACATCATACAATGCATTAGCTGAAAAGTGGGAGACCATGATTTGCAGGACAGTCTTTGCAGGGCTGACTAACCCAGCCTTCGTTGTGTTAGAGCTGTTTTGAGACAATATGCATTTTTTCTATCTGTGTTTACACCATCCTCAGTCAGATGGATCGAAGAATTTGAATTCATGACTGAGTGGCCAGCGTGGCTTCTGGAGAAGCACACAAGCAGGATACAAAGCCGGATATAACTACAAAGGGGGCAGCTGCAGAGCTTCCCGTGTCATCTTGTGACACCCCCCATGTGCTGGATGGTGTTAATGGAGAGAAATGGCAAAGGCCCACTTAATCCCCACCAGTAAATCTGGTCCTGTAATGTTGCCAAGTCAAGGTCTCAGGCCAAGTGTTTGCTGCAGCAGTTCTGCCTTGTGCAGAAAGGGCCTTGCTGAGGTCACAGCCCAGATTAGCCTGCTCTCCTCCCATTTCTCCATGGCATCTCCAGAGAGGTAGGAAAGATGTACTTGTCCTGCAGTGCAGAGGCCATCCCCAGGCTTGACAGAGATGTGAAAACTCCCAACACTGCAGTCAGGCCAAGGGATTTCCTTCCAGAGCCCCCCCCAGGAACTTTCCCACCCACCATCAGCAGAAGCATGACAGAGCTTGCAAACACCCACCACTGTAGCAAGCCAACACTACACACTAAGCACATTTGACATGGTAACTTAAAAAAACCTCACATTTAAACAAGTGATGCTATGAACTTCAATGAGCCTCAGAGCCACGCTCAGTAGCCTTTTGTCTGTGACAGACAAAGAGGGGGAGGTATTGGTCTGCAAGTCTTGGCAATCAGAAAATAATTTGTGTTATGGGAAGCAAAGAGTGAAGAAACACAGACTGGGAGAGAAGTAAAATGTGGTGGTCACCGAAAGGATGTAGGAAGTGTCAGCCCTAACAGAAAAACTAATGCACCTGAAAATCACTAGATAAGTGTATATTCTCAAGGCAAACAATTAATTTTGAGCAGCACCTGCTGCACAAACGATGCTCACAGCGCTTGAAACAAAATCATGGGCTGAACATGCTTAAAAAGTAAAACAGCCCAGTTGAAGGTAAAAGCAGTTATAAATAACAGCAGTAGCAAGAGAACCATATCAAACAGGATTTCGATCACACAGAAAGCAGCAGCAGTCAGTTGAACAACTGAAAGGCAAAGAGGGCCAAAGACTGATGCTCAGTGACAGGGACTCACTGGGGAAGCAAGGAGATGTGTTATCCTTGGGGATTTAAGCAGCCTGCAGTCTATGCCATGCTGGTTTCATGTGAGACTTCGAACAAGTCATCCAGTGTGTTTCAGTGTCCTGACATAGAATAGTCTTTATGAGAGTGTGCCTATGAAGGTTTGTAGAGCATTTTGTGATGTTTGGATAGAAAGAGGGAAAGAGGCACTTGCTTGTTGGGACTGAGAATTGGTTGGCATCTGAGAGCACTTATGACCACCCGTATTTATAACCACCCACCTGTAAGGAGAGCTGGAGCTTTCAGCAGCTCGACTGGCAGTGGGACAGCCCCAGGAGCAATTGCGTTTGTTGCTATCCCACCTTAGGTGCTGACCTAAAATCCAGTTTTTAATGAATACAGCTGTAACCCTTATACCCAAACCTATAACTAAGCAGCTGCAGCAGTTGCCAGCATACACAGGCAAACAAGAAGTTTATCCTAGAGTCCTATCTTTCTCAATGCTCCCTGTCTCAAAGGGTCTGATCCCTTATCTGAAAAACCTCTGTGGCTCTCTCCAGAGCTGGCTTGTTTGCACCCTGAAAACCTTTTGTTCCTTTGCCTCTGATTCTGCATGGCTTATTGGAGTGTGGGCTGCATGTGTGCAGATAATCATAGTACTCACAGAAGCCCTGACAGACTCTTCTCAATCACCATCAGAAGCCATCATCCTGTGTTGTAGGCATGGACTCACCTCTACTCCACTCCCTGTCACCAAGTGTAGATCCTCCCAGGGAAGAGTTAAATGGGTCCTTCTGATTCCCTGAGACAGTCTGTAAATGAGGCACAGAGCAAGCAACCCTAACACAATTGTCTAGAGAGGACCAAATGTGAATCGAAGGTTTGAGCCTGACCCTCCTTCCTTTACCATGCTGCCTCTGCACAGATATTGCTCGCCACATTAGAGAGATGCTTGCTCTTGGTGTTACCCCATTTCCTAATTGATCTGGATCCCAGCTGCTGATATTCCCATTTTTAGTTAATCCTTTTTGTTTATAACCAGGGAAAGGCATGATGAGCTTGGAATAAAATGCACTGGATTTTGTCCTTCACACGATGCTCTTGCAGTGGTGGCATTCCCTGCCAGAGGAAGGAGCCTGGTGAACCTCGCGTCAGGGCATTATGGTAATCTAATCAGAAGGAGATAAGAGACTGGATGAGCTTTGCAGTGTTTGATATGGATAAACACCAGACCAAAACTTGTCAGTATTCGTGAGAGAATAAACCGAAGCATTTAGATAGCAGCAAAAACGATCATCCAAACGATGAGAGCTATTGAAATGAGATATAATTGGCGACTCACATTTTAAAAGCAAAACCAAACTCATTTCATCCATGTCTCTGTACTTACCCGCTTCCTTTGGCAAGAGAAAAGAAGCTTTAGTTCAATTAGCTGACTTGACTGCACACAACTCTGAGCTGAGAGAACACTTCTCAGGGACTAATTTATTCCACAAATATAACATATTTTTCTGCTCACAGAATATCCATTGCAGTTTCCTTACATATTTTTCTTTGAATTTTTTTGGCACATTTTCATGAATTGTTTGTGAGTTCGCTGTTTGCAGTATTTAATGCCTGGAATCTGAGTGGTTGTTTAGTGGCAGTTGGTCACGTACATCACATGCTATTATTTCTGCTGGCCCCTGGCTGAGACTGTCCTCATCGGGTCTGATTCAATGTCCTTTGATGTCAATGAGTCTCTCTCTTTGACTTCAGTGCACTTGGGTCCAGCCCTTTGTTAGGGAAGGAACTGGAAGAAGCCACTGGGCTTTCAGTCTCTCAAGCTGGGCTCAGATTTATTTGGGAACTCAGCAAATATTCATTCCTTTCCACATGGGCCTTTCTCAGCTCCACTCCTAAGAAAAACTGAAGTTTTCAAACATCTATTGGAGCCAACATTTTGTTTTGTTGCAACTTGCGTGGTTATTCAGACCAGTGAAAAATGGGCATGAAATGGTCCCCTGCTGAACTTCACACTCCATGCCATTGCATTCAGCAAATATCAGAGGGGTGAAGGATGACACTCATCACTTGGACACAAGATTTGCCTTTGATTTAATTTCAGCACTGTAAGACAAAAGCCCTGCCTGCACCTCACCCCATGGAAGTCCACTATTTAGAAGTTCAAAACTCTTTTTTCTCACCAGAAGGCACAAATATCCCACTGGCCCAAACACCTACATTTCTTCCTGTCCATCTCCTCAGGCTTATGGGCACCTGCTTCCAGGCACCTCCAAACCCATGTCCTAACAACATCAGGCAATGAACTGCCACAGGAGGACTGTGGGGAGAAGCTGGCAAGCCTGCGTAAGTTGAGGTGCCTATTTTGATCTCTAGCATTCACAGTCCCATGTGGCGGCAGAAGAACCAGGTCTGACATGGAGATTTTTCTTTTCCTACTCCTCTAGGGCAGTGCTGTGCTGGCAGCTCATTTAACTTTAATACTGTCTGCGTGTAAAAATACAAATTGTCTTCTCTTCAAAATCTGGTTTAAAAATAGCACTATTTGAGGAGTATATAAATAAGTAATCATTTGGAACACAATATTAGAGCTCCCTTCTTTAATTAAATGGTTGCTTGATGCATTTCAAAGCTCTGTTCTGACTCAGTCTTCCTGCATCTCTGTACTTTTCCTGTTACGAACAAACCTTGGCTAACTGCATCATGAATTTTAAAGCAAACTAGATGGCGCAGAGTAATAGGACTATTAATACCCTAATTGCTGAGCTGCACTTGGGACTAGTCCATTCTCACACAGACACAGGAAGACATAATATCTCAGATATGCTATTAAGCAGAAATGGCTTCAATGGCCATCACTGCCTCCATTTGACACCTGGATTATAGGAGAACATAGAGAAAATATTCTAATGAGAGTGTACATATATATTTCCTCTCAACCCACACAGCATTTGCTAGACACAGCCAGGAATGTAAACCTGGCTATTTAGACCAACCACTCTTCTGGTCCTGAATGCCTCTGGAGGGTGAGTAGAAAGGCCATGCATTTCCCTTTGTTGAAACGCATTCTTCATGTAATCCCTGGATTGGGTCAGACTTTTTTTTAGTATCACAAAAGTGGGAATGGAAAAGGCACATGACATAAGGCCAATAGTTCACCCCATCCCAAGCAGAGTTATTGACTCTGCTTCATTTATTGACTCTGTTTCATCCACTAAGGCTTTGTGTCATCCAGTTTTAAATTTTTGAAGTCACACAGCTTTTGTTCTTCTCCTGGGGTGCTATTAGAAAGTATATCTTAATAAAAGCTCCCTGATTTTAAGGTCTATAGCTTCCATTTCTTCATTTCACCCAACTACTCATGCTGTCCACTTAAAGGATATCAAATGCTTTCCTTGGAGTTTTAGGGGACCATTGGTGACTGTTTAGCTCCTTTGTACATATTCAGCAGTTCTTTTTTTGCCTGCAGGTCCTTGTCGCACTGGGAGTCAGATTTCCCCAGCACATCACTCTTCACTTCTCATGTAGGCTTGTGAGCAGCTGCCAAACAACCAGAAACAGAGCACTTTTTTTCCTGAATGACATGAAGGAAAGGACAGGAGGTCCTACCTAGAAGAATGCAAGGAAAATCACAGCCTTTGCCTCTGGCTGGTTTGCTTACACACTTGCTTTTTGGGAGAGAGAAAAGGAGAATAATTTATGTTCAAAGATGACCATTTTTCATCTGACATGCATGGACCTAGAACTTCCTTGAAGCCTTTCCCCAAAACGTGACTTAAACTGTGTGTGACATGGTCTTGGGTCCACACAATGGTATTAAAGGCAAATTTGTTGTCTAGAGCAGCCCTGGGAGGACGTAGATACTTATGTGGTGTGGCTGGGAAGAAGATGAGGCATGCTTCATGGGAGCTTGCTTAGTGCAGTGTCTAACTTGCTGTGGTATCATATAGAGAGCAGGACAACCTCCTAAGGTCTTTGGTGGCTCTCGCTCTTCATTGTTCCGCTCTCCCACCTGAGACAAATGCCCACCAACAAGACAGGTGCTGCTACAGCTCTAAACCAGCAGCCACCACTTCAGCTTCAAAGGGATGGACTGGTTCTCACTCTGCACATTCACTCAGAGACTTGCACTATGGCATTTAGTCAAAGCTCATATGGGACCAACGCTATTTGGAGTGTGTTGCATGCATGATCCTGCCATAGTCTCATGAGAGGCTTTGGGACTCAGCAGTTAGTTTGTCTTGGGAGCTCCTGAAAGGCTAAGTTAATAAGGTTTGTGTTAAGATTTGTTCACGTACCCCACAGAGATGAGCTGCTTTTAAATCCCATGTTTAAAACCCCTTTGAGTTTACAGATGACTGTTTTGAGTTGCCAGGCACCTTCCTTTTGTCCTCTAAGATACGACCTCTGCATTAGGATGACACTCACACATTATACAAGTGTACTGCTCCCTTTCTCATGTTTTCTTTTGAATTCCTTCTAAATATGCAGCAATATGTAACAGAAAAGCTGATGTTCAGAGTAAATATAGGTGTACAATTTTAAGTACACCTCGTAAAGCTGTCTTGGGTTCTTTGAAATCTCACCCAATTTGTTTGGCTGCTTTTGCTGTTATAAACATCAGTCTGCCTGATGCCAAGTTCAGGTGATGAACAAGTGTTAGACGAAAAGCTGCTATGTGAGGGGGATCATGCAGAACTGCTTTTATATTTTCTCCAGCTCTTCTGGGCTTGGGAGGGGAGGAGTGACTGACCAGGCAGGAGTGATGTAGCATCAAAGCATGCTGTGCAGCTGTAGCAGGGCTTAGGAAGGAGCTTGTGCACAGAAGAGATGCAGCTTGGGAAAGGCAATTTTCAGAGGAAAAATGAGGTGAATTCATCTGAAAGCAATTTTTTCAATTAAAAAGAGGAAGCAGAAATACCACCTCACTCAGTTTGCTCCTTATTTTTAAGCACTTGGAGTGGAGTAATTTCACAAGAACTTTTTCAACATCCAGAAGTGTTCTTCTTGATTACACGGGGTCTTCTGTTAAGTTGCTTGAGGCTTGTGTGGTAAGAGCATTATTCAAAATAACAGTGGTCTGTCTTTTATCAATTAGGAGAACAATGACAGAATCATCTTTCACTAATCCCTAATCCTCCCCAAAACTGCTTGAGATCCTTATTCACAGAATCTTTGTTTTATTTACATGTTTGTTGGGATGGCAGCTTTGGGATTGGATCAAATGTCTTTCAGATTCTGGGACATTTTGAGCCTCATAATGGGAGTAAATTACAAACTTCAAAAATAAATGTTTAGGGAACAGTGCAAGAAAAGTTCTGTTTAAAGTTAGAAATTTTAAAATTGCAGTAATTGTGAGATATAAATGAGGTATCAGCCATGCTCCACATGTGCGTGACTATAAGGATTTAATGGAATTTATTCCCCTCACAACAGACCAAAGTGTATCCAGCTGATTGTTAAACCTATGTCCAAAGCTGGCAATGGGAGTTTTGTCATTGCCACCTTTGGTTTCCTGACTGTGTGGAAGAAGTTTGTTACTGAAAGAAGTTTTTTACAGAAAGCAGGATCATGCAAACATTGAAATCTATGGGCACTTCTTAATATGACAAATGGCGGTTTAGAAGCAAAGCTTGGAGCCAGTTGCCAGCTTTCAGCTGTTGCAGGTCACAGTCCCCTGCCATGCAATGTCTCTCTAAAGTGGTATTTGGCATCCTGACTGGGCGCCATCCCCAGGACTGATGATCGTCATTGCATACGGACCAAGTAACAATGAGCAAAGACATCTCCTGAGTGCATTTTGGAACAGTCTTCTTCCTGTACTGGTCATAACCAATTCTGCAGGTTGGCTAGTTTGGAAACAAAGTCATCAAAGATGATGGTTCTGGCATTGCCTCTTAGCAGCTCTTTCAGCGTTTGCTCAGAGTGGCTCTCTTCAGCTATTCTTTTCTACCCTGACTGTTTTTCCAGACAGATCCCTACTGAGCTGATGTAGTCACACAGTAAACACTACTAGAAGCAGGCCAACATATGGTATCACTTAGGTACAGAGCAGTCCTAGCACCATCATAATGGTATTTCAGTATCTCTGGTTCCACTTCTAACCCCAATCAATCAGTTCATTTGTGCACAAAATGAGAGGGGAAAAAAGGTGTTAAAGAAATTTTTACAACCCATGGAAAGAGTTTTCATTTGATACCATGTTTCATGCCTTCAAGAGGAAGACCTAAGGTCAGGAGAAGAACAATGCACAACAGGCAGTTGGCTCTATAGTCATCTAATTGCTCTGCTACAGGCTAGGTCAGTGAGATGTTAAATAAAAATAGCTTTAAAGTCTTTAAAATTAGACTTCTGTACAACCTTACCTAGCTTTGCTGACCTAATATAAGAAATGCGAGCTACTGCAGATACAAACAAATCCAGCAAACATGAGCCACCAGGACCTAACAGAAAACCACGAGTCCCACTGCAACTACTTCTCAGTGATTCAAGCAGCAGCTGAAGGTAGGACTGCAGGCAATGTAGCAGGAATCAGATGTGTAAAAGGGAAGGAAATTCTGGTGCTTGGCAAGAGTGAACTACTTGAGACCTTGTTAAGCCATCTTGTCCCCATTCACCTGAAGGACTGAAGCAGTGTAAAGTTACTGAAGACTGCACAGGGATTCCAGATGTTTGGCAAAGGAAATTGATGGAAGCTTACCAGAAAGTGATGGGAGGCTCCTGTCTCAAGGAGCAACTGGGCTTCTAGCAGCACAAGCCAGGTCAGAAGCAAGGGGTTGCAGACTGCCTGCACCAGGGTGGAGTGGCAAGGCAGGAGTGATGGCTGTATGAAGGGGAGTGAGGGTGTTATTTTGCCTCGTAAGTGAGGAGCATTACTGTGTTTGGCAATCCTGTAAAACCAGATCTCCTGGCCCAGTTGCTTTTACTTAGCATGCAGCACCTGAAGACTCAAGCTATCCATAAACCTTTAGTGGGCTTCTGGCAAAACACAGCTCTAAGCAATGAGGAAGTTTGAGGAGGCAGGTCTGGTCCTCCGGGTCCCAACTCTCAGGTTGAAGCTGCTGTGCAGAAGGGGACTCAGGACCCAGGAGGCAGGGGAAGGGAAGCGGAGGGGTTATGGTTGAGTTTGGTTCCAGCTGAAGCCTTAATCCAGGGCACAGACTGCAGCAGCTGGATCCCCTCTCAGCAGTGGGCTGCAAAGCCAAGGTAGGGCAGTTAGCCTCATTTATGGCAGCAGTCGATACCATCCCTCATCAAAATGAGCATATGGGAATTGTGTAATAACGTACAAGATACACTGCACAGAAAGGAGGACGTGCCTAAGCCATGTAGAAAATAATCAAAAGATTGTTGCAGTTTAATGGTCCAGGTGAGTACCTGTGGGCAGGAAATCCTTTGGAAAATCTCTTTTTTAGAAAATCAGTTTCCTTCAACAGGAAATCTAAAGGTACTCAAGGAGCTCAGAGTCTCTCAATCTCAGCAACATGGTGTTCACATGTGCTGCAGCACACACTCACAGAGGTATCACACACCAGATTTTCAGTTGTGGGTAACTAAAGATATAGATGTGCATCTATATTTGGAGCCATAAATGAGGCACCTCACCACTACTGAGCAGTACAGACTCCTCTTTTCTGCAAATTAAGCCACTTGTCTGCTTTTGGAGCATCAGCTTCCAACACCCACAATTAAACTGTGAAGTTTCTAAGGTTTGTTAGACATCCTTACACAGGGAGGCCAGCACAGCAGAATTCAGCAGGCCACATTCTCTATAACAAGATCATCACTAATGAGAATGTGTTACCCTGCATTTCTCCAAATCAATTATTGTCTTGCTCTTTTTTTGGGTCCTTAGCTTGAAGCAACTCTAAGTAATTGCAGTCTTCCAAAGATAAGTGTTCAGTGTCTTCTGAAAAAATCAAGTTCATTTTAAAAGTACCTTATAGTGGACAACCGAAAATGGAAGCATTTTGAAACTGTTGGCTGTCATAAGGGAATGGTCTGGTTCATTTTCTTGCTGGAGTGCCCTTGCGTTGACTCAGTCCTCCAGCGATGAGAGGTGCTGGGACTGGTGAGTGGTTGCCTAAACACAAATAAGACAGACATGGTGATCTCAAATAAGATATGAACATTGTAGATTGACCTGTTACTGATATGTTTACAGAATTTTGGGGATTTTTTTTAACTTCAGGCCTTAAAGAATAAAATCAGCTCTTGAAGGCTTTTTAGGAGACCACATGAACACTGGAAGCTGCAGCCTGTGTCCTCATCAGCTGAAGGGCTATTGGGGACACTGGTGGAGTCCCAGTTCAGGTAGGAAAACAGCTGCTGTGGACCTGTTGGGGGAAAAACAAATGGGCTCCAGCAGCTCATGGAGGTGCCTGAAGTTAGTCCTGCCTGAGCCATCTTCAGGAGGGTGCAACAGACAGCATGGCCTGGTTTTGCAGACCTCTTTTTCCCTAAAAGCTCTGTTTCTGCAGTAGTAGGAAAAGTGCTGAGGTTGTCACTTGGTTCATTAGTACACAGATTCACAAAAGGAAGGAAAGGCAGGCAGCAAAGCCCCTTGGGTGCAAGCCTGGGTGAAGACTGCAGTACTGGGGTCGCCACGTGGACAAATGCCATGATACCCCCCAGAAGCAGGGAAGGCAGAAGGCTTTATACCGAGTGCAGGTACCAGAGGCTGAAGAAGGGAGACATAGCCCAGGGCTGCAAAAAAATGAAAATCGGACTAATTTTTAACAAGCAGTGCTATTTCTGTATTGCACAAGACCTGCAGTCACACTGAACCTTCTATGATTGGTATGCATATGTTTAGACTAGTGTTTCAGGAGAGGGCAAGAGAGAGTCCCAGGACTGTGGGAGCCCTTCTACTTATAGCTATGAATTAATTCTAATTAGCCCTGGAAATGGGTCTCTCTGGCTCTTTGTTCTCTGAAATTGTGCTTTTCAGATTCAGGCTTCTCAATTAGCAGCTAATTATGATGGTCTGGCCTCCTTGCAGCTAGAGGGGGTATAAAAAAAACCACTGGCCCTGACAGCTGTTGGAAATTTGCCTTCAGCTTGAGCAGCAGAATTATTGACATCAATTTCAAGGGTCTTTGGCTCTTGTCTGTAAATCCCTCACAGACCTGAAACATTATTATTTGCGATACTACTGAGAATTATTTGATGCTGTGAGCTCTGGAAAATACATCATATTTCCAACCCTCACCAAATGGAGTGAAAGCAAAAATAGACAAGCTGTGTGTCCAATAGTCTGTCCCTCCTCTCCTCTCCTGGCACAATGAATGAGAAATCCAGATGCAAACCCCAGCACGTTTTGGGGAAGAGCTAGATGTTCCCAGGCTGTGTTTTACTATCACCAACCTTTCTCTACAACTGTCATTGGACAATGATGCTAGTAGATCTAAGTATCCTTAACCTAGATCCCGATCTATTATTCTTTATGCCAATGACCCCCATTAGCCATTTCCCCATAGTCCAGCTCCAGTTTTGTAGACTATTGCAAGCCCAGCAAAGAACCCTTTCACCCCTGGGGTAGGTAGGTTTGGCTCTGGAGTCACGACCAGGGCAGACAGGATGGGGAGGAGATGCACTTCATAAGAAGATCAGACTTGCACTACCAGGGTGAGACTGATGGTCCACCTCACCCCATATCTTGCCTTTGCTGATGGTGGTAGGACATGCTGCTAGAGAGTTTAGTGAGTACAACCATGCTTATTCCCTTTAGTGTCTCTTTACAGACATGTTTTCCATGGATTCATCTAACCACTTCTTGAACTAGCTGGTAGTACCTGTACCCATAGCCTTCTGCAGGAATAAATCCCAGAAGTTCGCTACTCATTGTGTTAAAAATAGGCTTTCTTTCATCTGTTTTAAGATCACCTCCCAGGTCAATCATAATTTTTCCAGCATTTCCCCTCACTTTCAAGCTGCATACAGTTCCTTCTGCATGCAGGGGAGAAAATGGTTTGTTTGTTCTTTAATCTTTCTGTCCATACTAGGGGCTGTCTGTACAAAATGTATCTGCTGAAGGACATGACAGAATGATGCTAGCATCACAATTTTCAGATACTTGTAGATGTACAGTTCTCAGATAACTGGAGATACAGTCTGCTCAGCAGTTCTCACATTCATCTTGTATGACGGTTTCACTTTATATCTCCATAGAGTAGTTATTGTCTGATATTTCCTTGGTAATTCTGGGTGGGGATTAGCAGTATTGGAAGGACTCTCCATGAGCACTGTTTTAAGATAATATTTCTTTGCAGCAAAACTTAGAGATAAGACAAACCCCAACTCAAATCAGCCACAGACTTTCCTCCACTGCAGATCCACATCTGGATATGAACTTCTTGCAGATGTTGATTATTTCCATGCTGCAGTAGACAGACTCCCCAGACCCTGACTAAATTTCAACTCCAACTATGTCACACATCCTCAGTCTAAAGCATGTATCTGGGAAAGCAAGGAAGCCTAATGCCGAATAGGTACATAATAGCACCTCCTTCCACATATATAAAACACAGCTATGAAAACTTGTTTCCATGTTGCAGGCACTTCAGAAATGCAGTGTATACATTACTACTGTAGCATTATAGCTCCTGGTATGTTACAGTTTCTCTCCCAATGCAAAAAACTATGTCCTGAAGGGAAAACAATCATCTTTAGACTAAATTAGATTACAAAATATTTATGCTGTCAAATAGTCTCTGTGAAGATTTCTAGCATTTCTCTTTCCTACAGAAATTTGAAAGGATCACAGCAGCAAATGAATGTAGTTTGGCTGGTTTAGGCTGAACTGTGTGTAACTTGTCATCATCTATGTATTTTGAATCAGATGGAGTAGTTGAAGATAGGAAAGTACAGGGAAAGGTTGTCCAGAGGGACTGGAGTTTACACCACTGCAAGGCTTCAAAAACAGATTAGACAAACCTGTGATGTATTTGATTCTGCCCTGAGCACAGAAAGGAACGCGATAACTTCCTAAGGTCCTCTCCAGGCTAATTTATGTGATTCTATAAACCAGCAACAAACTAAGTAGAAGTCTCTGCTTCCATTTCATATAGCACTTCTCAAGTGTGTCTCCTAAGCAAATTTGCCAAGTCTGTTGTCTCCTTAAATGGGAGGCAATATTTACTTGTAAGTAAAAGAATATTTACTTATAAGTAAAAGAATAAGTTGCTTTAAAAGGGATAACATACAGCATCCAGACAGAAATATTGCTGCAAACAAAAATATTCCCTAAGATTGCAACATCCAATGTTCATCCTTAGCAACATAATTCAAACTGGTGATAACAGGGGAAGAACAACTGCAAAGGGGGAAAAAAGAGGAAGGAAGGAAGGAAGGAAGGAAGGAAGGAAGGAAGGAAGGAAGGAAGGAAGGAAGGAAGGAAGGAAGGAAGGAAGGAAGGAAGGAAGGAAGGAAGGAAGGAAGGAAGGAAGGAAGGAAGGAAGGAAGGAAGGAAGGAAGGAAGGAAGGAAGGAAATCAGAAGAAACCTCAAGCACTCTATAACCCACACTTACCAGCGCCAGGAAGACTCCACTCCGACAGCTACTACTCATTACCGTAAAAAGAAGGCAGCTCATCAAAAGGAAAAACTACAACAGCCATTACTGATGGCTAAGAGCAACAAATGGAGGGGAGCATGAGAATATGAGTCAAAAAGAATAATTTACTGGAAAACACTAAAAAACCAGGAGAGACTTAATGGAAGTCTGGTGCAGTTGTAAGAGAATTGCGTGCTGTGCTCTGTAGCATTCTTAATGCTATGTTTTTTAAATGACCAAACAAAAACCTGAGATCTTTTATAAAATTCAGTGTTACTACATTTCCGATACACTTATATGGAGCCACTTTCCTATTGACATAAACCTGAGAATTAACGTACTTTATATATTTAGGTCTGTCTTCTGCTTCTCCTCCCTTGTCAAATCCCTTTCATTATTCCCAGATATAACAGTGCCAGTGTTACCATTGATCACTAAGGACAAGTTTCCATCCCTTAGAAGTCACCTTCCACCAGCTGAGCTGTAATCACTGATCTTATGCAAGCTTTCAGCCTGACTCGTCTGTGAAGTGAAACACAAGATTTGAGCCCATTTCATCTGGCAGTTGAGGCAGGCTAAGAGCACACACATGGTTAATTAGTATGGTTCAGCCAACAGGCAATAACTCATTAAGCTGCAGTAACTCGACTATGTTTGATCATGTGCTTTATGCCCCAAGGCACTTCATAAGTGAAGCAGTAAAGTCAACTTATCTACCATCTCAATTTCTCTCTCCCTCTCTCTTTTTTCCTAACCGCAGAAAATCGTGGTTAAACCACAAAGGATAATTTCTGGACACAGAATAGTTCACCACCTTCCTCTTTTTGGCAGACTAACTGCACTTGAAGATTGTTATTGTGTCTCCTTTCAGCCTTGCCTTCTCCAGGCTAAATACAAATGCTTTCTCTCTCCTCACAGGCGCTGTTTTGTAGGCTCTCTGTAGCCTTGCTCTCCTCAGGACTGCAGCCACATCTTTCCCGAGGTGTCATGCCAGAAACCGGTCCGAGTGACCCAGCAGAAGGGCTTACCCCTCTGTGCCGAACACACAACATCCCTTTCTGTCCAACTCAGCCTGATGTTTCTTCCTTCCACAGCTGAGTCATGGCTCCCTTGCGGCAGAGATCTCTCCCACCGTGTGCCTTTGGAGCTGATTATTTCAACATAGGTGCAGATTTGCACTTGTCTCCACTAAATTGCATCCTGTTTATTTCCAGACAATTCCTCTAATTACTGAGATCTCCTGAGTGCTAATCCTCTCCTCCCTAGTGTCCCTTGCTCTTAGCTGAAACTCTAACAAAGGGGCTCTCTACCCCTTCATCCAAATTATTAATGAAAATACTGAATAGTCCTGAACCAAGGCCATATCCCTAGGGATCCAGCTCAATGAATCTTTCCAGTTGTTCACCTAGTAACTGCTCTCTGAGTACTCTCAGGAGTTTAATCTAAACTTTTCCCCTTGGTTTTCTTACAAGAACACTGCTTTTCTAAAAGTGAGACATTGTAGCTACAGCTTCTCCCTATCATATGAGCAGCAAGAAAACTTATATTTTTAACAGTTAATGGTAAGATAACATGTAGAAGGGAAACTAATATCCATGTGTCAGACCTGACTTCAACCGGCTTCTGTCTGTGAAGGATTAAGATGTGACCAAATATCTCAGCCTGCCTATTGCAGACCCATTTCAGCATTCACCAAAAGCATCTGCTGATGGTTCCCACTGCAAATGGGATGATGGGCAAAATGGATTTGGGAATAATTAGTGTAACAGTTCCTAAATCATGGGCTTCCCAACTTCCATGAGATTTGGATCAGGCCCATACGAACCCAAATTAATTTTCCAATGTTTCCACCAGGAACTTCACTCCTGAATAGGTAAAAATTGCTGAGCTTCAAGTTCAACATTGGGGTGGGCTGTTTGTTTTTATACAGGGGGAAGGAAGTCTCCTATTTCATTCCCTTGTGCTCTAGTATTTTGTGATTTGCATAATGAAATACAGGAAGATGGTGGGTAACAAATCCAGATATGCAGAGAACTTTTTGTGCTTTTCACATCATCCTGGAGAACATGCAAGAAGGTAAAATAAAATATAACCCTAAACACCTGTTATATTGCACAGCATGGTAATAAAATATTGCTCACTTAAGCAAGAGCCTTTGAACTGCTCACTAGAGGAGCCCTTCTCTCTCCGTTGGTTTTTATAGGCAGCCTAGGGAGATTATGTGCTTAAGTTAGTAATTTAAATTTAGATACCTAGAACAAACATCACAGACTCCACTCCTCCCTCCCTGAATAAATACTTTGTGATGACATAAGACCATTCTCTTTTCAAAAATGAACTGGTATCACAAGAAAAAATTGATGAGAAAAGCAGTATTTCACTCACTTTTTAATGCGGTGGCTGGTTTTTTGTTCTTCTGATGTCAATTGTGCCTAATAACTGAACAGGAACCGATGCAAATTAAGCAAGGGCATTTCTGATCACTGGCCGAGTGCTTGCATTGTGCTAACGAAAAACTGAACTGTAAAATCAAAATATTTTTTCCATGGTTCCCAGTGGAAGTCACAGCAAACGCACATTTGTACTTCCTCTTGCTCCACAGGCGGCTTGGCGCCCCTTTCACTGACATCGAGTCCTGCCAGAAAAGCCCATCAGGTCTTTCAGGTTCCCACTGGCAGAAAAAGTACCACTCTCGTTGCACCAACATTTGGAAAACAGAGAATGTGCTGAGTCTCAGTGTCCTTCGACTCGCCATAAATCACTCATAGAAAAGAGCAGGGATTAGTTGGGCAGCAATCTATGCCCAAAACCGGAGCTGAAGGAGGACCTCCAGAGTCGCTATAGAGGGATTTCATCAATAGGAAGGGAGGCTGAGCAAATAGCAAGGATGCCCTGTTACAACAACATCCTGTCCTTGCAAAGAGGAGAATAGCTTTTGAGGGAATGACAGAGCTTTGGATCTCAGCTCCCTGAGGCAAGTTCAGGCAAGTTCAGACTCATTGCTTTTGTGTGATGGAAGGTTTGGGTTTATTATTAGATCAAACTCAAAAGAGCCTTGCCAAGTTTGAAAGTTCATGATGTTTCAAGCAAAGAAAGGAAGTGTCTTACCTCTTAGAGAGGCTAGTCTCTCCGTTATGAAACAGGCTGGGAGTTATTTAGCTCTCATTCCCAACAATGAATGGAAGATGGCTGAAGAGTAGTCTGCTGAAACCCAGAGGCAGATCTGCCCTTCATAGCTCGTGAGTGAGGGCACCACAGCGTTTCTCCTCGGAGTGAAATTCCCATTTTCTGAGTTTGCTTTTTCTGCTGCGAATGAGATAAGCATTGATACAGTGCAGAGCAAACAGAGTCCACTGTGAGGCTCATCAAGGGATTACTGGCTACTCAAACAGAAGAAGATAGGGTGGGAATTAAATTTGTATAAGCTCAAGTCTTGCTCCCTTGCTTACAGCTCTTTCTCAAACTCCTTCTTCATGCCAGCTGGGCATTTGCCTATGTCTGAAGTCTGTCCCAGAGCCTGGCTGCTCTCAAGCCGGCAACATCCTTTAGTTTCCAGCCTTAGCTAATAGCAGACAGTTCAGACTCATTTGTTTTTGTGTCGATCATCTCCCCAGCTTAAGTAGTTTGGGTTATCTGCATTAATTTGACAGACAGCAACCGTAGCTCTTCTCAGCCTCAGTTTTGCTAAGGAAAACAAGACAAAGCTTTTTATTCACCTTTCATTAGTTAGGTGATTTTTCCCCCCTTAGCCCAGTTTTATATCCTTATCTGCACTTGATATTGTTAAAATTTCTCCCTCTTGAAACTGAGTAATTGGAGCTGTAGAAGTCAGAACTTGCCATCGACTTCATTAGGGCTCAGTATATCCTTCCTCTGTACTAGCTTTTGCACCTATTGGGGCTACTTTGCATTTTTCATAGCTGCCTCACATTCGTTCTCCACAGTCACCCAAAGTCGAGTTCAGTGCTCAGGTCTCTCCAGGCAGGATGAATTTCAATGGACAAATTTCCCAGAGCGTAGCACAAAATTTCCTTTGTGCATTACCTTGCAGTTCTGTGTTACCCCATCTCATCTCACACATATTACCCCACTCCTCAAACTCAACTGACCAGTTCTTACCAAAAACTTCCCTGATCCTACTCTGTAGTGAAAGCACATTAAATCAGGCTTCATCAGTATGCTCCTATTTGTCAGTGCCAAAAACAGTCATGTAGGTATTTAAGAAAAGCAAACCCAAGGCCTGTCTGTAAGGAATGCCACTGGCAAGTTCACTCTGGCTTGATGCTCCCCTAAAATACAAAAGCTGTTTCTCACCGTGAGCCAAACCTTTACCCATCTCATCATTCTTACACTAATGCCCATCTTCATTAGCTTCCCTGATAATTTTCCAGGTATCTCTGTATCAAAATAATCCACTGAAATTCAGATGGATTAGATCTACTTAATCTCTCATACCTAGAAAATCAATTACGTATCAGTCGTCTACCCATCTATTGGTTGTCTATCAGATCAGGCTGGCTTGAGCTACTCCTGCTAAACCTAGCCTGAATTTCACAGGTGGTCTTTCCCCCAAACACCTTTTTAATTTTTATTTGTCCTTTAAATTTTCCTAAAATCAGGACCACAGTGGTCAAGTGACTAGGCATAATTTCCCATTTTCTAATTCTGGGTTAGCACTTCTGACTCAGTAGGTTTCAGAAAAAGTGGTTACTGTTGGATTAATGATTTCGTGCAATCTGATGAGTGAGTCTTTAGGGGTCCTGGGATAGAGGTGATCTTGTCACGTAGTAAGGTGCATTGACCACACTGCTTTTGTTTTACCCATGGTGTGGCCCCTTGAATTTTCATGTCATAGTTCCTAACACTTCCCGTGTTTTTACCTCAAGTATTTAACATCTGCTTGTATAAAACTGAATTACGGTGTTTTCTTAGCTTGATGCACTGTCTGAACATCTCTCATATTTGCCTCTTCCCTTACTGCCTCCTTACTCACCTCTTGTCTGCTTTCTGTTTATGCCACAGAAAGAACTTAGCTGCTTGTTGTCCTTGCAGGGTCTAACTCGGCCTGATTTACAACTGCTTCTGCTTTATATCAACCCATGGAGACCCCTTTGCTTTTCCTAGTTTGTTTTTGGTCCTTCTTCCTCCCCAGTGTCCCTCTGTCACTTGTCCAAGTAAGTCTGAAGCTTTCCCTTGCAAAGTCCATCCAGTTCATTAAAGTGACACCCTGCCTTTGGTGTGGCTTTAGGAAAAGCAGTGTCAAATCTGGACCAGGGGTGGAGGGAGTTGTCCCAGCGGCTGAGCACACGGCATTTCCCCAGGTAGGGAGGTGCCACCTCCTCCTGAACAGCTCTGTGACAGCCATCCCAGCACAGGAGTTGCCTGCACATCCATGCTGCTGTGCTCCCCCAAATGTGATCTTCTGGCTCTCCATCTCTCTGGCTCATTTAATCACAGAGCAGTCCCCGCGCAGGTGTTAAAATGAAGTGTGAAATGTATATCCCCGTTTAACACTGCCAGGTCTGGAATTTGCTTGCTCAACAAGGTACCTCATTCATTAAAGTGGCTCTTCATCCCCACAGCTCCCAGCTCTGGATGAAGAAAAGGGGACAGGTGTGTGTGTCCAAAGCACAGAGAAGAGAAAGCCACTCATTGCTTTGACAGCATTTACTTGTGGTAACATAACTCCAAAAGAGAGACATGGCTGGAAACAAGGGTCAAACTGAAAGAAGACTGAAGAAGTTCATTCCTCCTGTTGCAAACTGGGATGCTCAGACCATCCAACAGAGCCTGACTCAAGGCTGTGCCATACATTTTTGAAATTTTCTCATCTTGTGTGTATGGGAAGCTCAAACTTAAAATGCCTACCTCTAGGTTAGATTGAGTGAGGTTAGACTGAATAGAGGTTAGATTGAATAGAGGTTAGACTGAGTGAGACCTGACTCAAATAATGCAAGATTTTACATAGGAAAGGTTATGCCATTGCCATCAGCCCCCTTTTATCTCAGTTGCAGCTGCCCTTCCCTTTTTTAGTGGCTGCTCCTGCAAATTGCAAAATATAAATATTTTTTTTCTGAGGACTCCCCCTCCATCTGCTGCCCTGGATTCAGGGAGTGCTCCTGCTTGGGTACTTGCTGCTTGGAGCATCCTTCCCAGTGGTGCTGTATCTGTGGCACTGTCCCACAAAAGTGTCCTGTTCTGGGGGGATGAGCAGCAATTGGGTCTCTGCTGGTGTCTCCTTTCCGGCGTGCTAACAACTCTGAATGATGATGTGGCAGCAGTGCTGATGTTACATGCCAGATCAAATGAATGGGAAAGAAATATTTTCATTATTTTGAAATGGCAGATTGATTTCACATCCAGCTGGCACTACTTATATATCCTCCTTTCCACCCCACCTCTTTTTTTTTAATACTGCCCTGATTTCACAGGCTGTGATTATTTCTGCAGTCCCTTCTCAGGCCAGAGCTTTTGAGAGGAAAAAAAAAAAAATTAAAAATGGTTTGGGTTTTTTCCTGCACTGGCATCATTAGCTGCCCATCATTTTCACAATGAATGTGCTAGTGCTGTCATAAGGCATATGCTGTCAGTGGGGCTTTCATCCCACCCCTGCTCTTTAAACATAACAGAAGTTCCCCTTTCTCCCTAATGAAGACCTGAAAAAAACTCAGCCAGGACTGGCACCAGCACAGGCACCAGATACACCCCTACTTGATAAGACGCGAGCAAACAGCTCAGATAAAGCTCAATCCCTTGGGAACTGGGCCCTGTCTGTCCTTATTTGGTGCATCTGTCTGTCCCATGTCCAACACTTCATTGATTTTGTTTATATTAGGTGATTATCTTGGCACCGGCTCCTTCCTGTGAAATGCAGAGGGACCCACTGCCTGCACCCTGCCAGCCTCCTGCCTGCATCCCCCCATGAGCAGGAGAGGCTGAGGGCAATGGAGAAGTGGTGGGGAAGGGGAACAGGTGACTGAACACCAGGACAAGGGCTCCCAGGCCCTCACCTTCTCCCCGTGCCACCATGGTGCCTATGCTGTACTTTGGGAGAGTTTATCTCATCTTGCCTTGAATACATCTACTGTTTGAATCATAATTACCTTGCGAGGCAAAGTACTCTGTTATCTGATGTCCTTTCTGGTGGGCATTTTTTTCCAGCAACGTAAACTCAGTTGGGCTTCTCTTAAGCATCAGTCATTTATTCCTCTTTCTGCTTGTGGCACCCAGCACTAGTAGTTTTTTTCTTCCATCCGAGTGTTATCCACCCAGTAGCTATTTTCTTCCACCACAGTGTATGGAGGGTGGGGGAGGGAAAGACTGAATTTGTAACTAATATTTTACAGCCTTTTGCATTTGCATGCTTTTTATTCAAACAAGAAACTTCAAAATTTAAAAGCCATACAGAGGACTGCAAATGAAAATGGAGTCAAGCCTTTCAAATCTGTGAAGGCAGGTGATTTCTGATATGTGGACGACAGCCATTAAAACAATCTGCTTTCACATGCTTCCGAAAGGTATTCAACACCAATCCCAAAGTTACACAAGCTGAACCTTTAGAAAAAAATGACTAGAGGAAAACAGAGTAAGAACTTGAACATGAAATATCTCGTCCTTCCCAAATAATTTCTGAGGTTTCAAGCTAATGCTATTAGAGCCCTCAGAAGTGAGCAGAAATATCCTAAAAATTAATAGGAAATTTTATAACTAACCAATGAAGAGATTTCAAAGCCAAAGTAATCTGATTAAATACTCTGAATCCAGCTGGCATCCTCCCATATCACTCTGCATCAGCTGCAATCTTTTAATAGCACAACCCATGAGGTATAAAAATAATGCACCACAATGGCATACAGTTCCCTGAAATACAATTAAACTTTCATTTATCCCATAAAAATAATCACTTTTGACTGAACAGAGTCATATTCTTTAGTCTTTTTGCATAAGCCTGATCAAAAATATTTGACAAGGTAAAAAAAAAAGAAGTAGGAAAACCCCCAAATATGGTGGTAATGAAAATCAGACTTTCCTTGAGGATGTGAGAAGAGGAAGGGAAATTACCCAGAAAGAGTGTTTGGAAATTCAGCACCCCCCTCGTTGGCATCAGATTGAGTGGTTTAAGCAACAACAGAAGCAAAACTGTGGCTTGCTTGCATTTTTAATTTTTTTCCTTTTTTTTTGATACAAACCAGTGCCGCTTGAAGGGAACAAGTGCTCCTACGTGCTGGTGTGCTGGAGCCTCTGACGTGAGAACAGAACTGTTTTCATAGTTAAGGCGTGATCTCTACACGTCCCCCAGATTATAACCAGAAGGCTTACACAGAGGCAAACATACCACAAGGACATTGCCTGGCTTGTCAAAGCCCGGTATTTGGCATGGCAGAAACCAGACCTTCCTCTGAAAACACTAACTCAGCCACAGGGCTTCCACCGAGGGAGTCAGGTCCCCTTGCACACAAACTGGAAGGAGCAGAGCTCAGCACACCCTGCCATGAGGCAGGGGTCTGGGAGCAGGGTTCAGCTCCAGCCAGGTCCCTCCTGCAGTAGATCCCAAGAAACTATATTCACCCTGGAACTTGGTGGTTTTACTTATTTTTAGATGCCTTACGTACTTTTAACAGCAGCTGAACGCACCTGTCATGGCTGGAGTTGCACAGACCTTTTCATGGTATTGTTGCAGTGATCTTCAGAGAAGAATAAATAGGAATAAACACACCATGTCATAGAATAAAATAAATTAAAAAAAAAAAAGTAAGAATGCCTAGGCTTGATGTGGGAAAACATCAGGAATAAAAAGCGAAAACATACCGGGTGTTTGTGAGTGCTGTAAAAGAAGCAGCGTGCTCATCAGAGCTGAGGAGTGATTCACTCATCCGGAGTATTTCCTATCACTCTTAAGGACCTGAAACATGTTTTTAGATCAGCAATAAGGGAAACAGTGAAAGTAGTACCAATGGGAGGACTATTTTTTTTCCAGGCCAAGCTGTTGGGTTTAAGAACCTCTCAGTGCATCACAGCTGTGCTGAAGGCAGCCATGAGATTCCTCCCTGCCCACACACACAAAACCATGTACAAATCCTCCATTTACAATAATTATTCAGACATCTAGGGTTTTTTTCTCTCTCAAGGCCCAGATCTGCCCTCCTTTGTGGACAACTGTAGTCCCTTAGAAATACATGATAACTGCATGCAAGGTAGGCAAGCAAAGGTCTGAACCTGAACGCAGAACCATGGCACTGGATACCCAAACCCTGATTCGACTGAACCAAAATCTTTAGTTGCTGCCTAACCCCTGCAGCACCCAACATCCCCCTATTTGACTTCCAAGAAGCCTGGCGTCCTCTTGCGCACAATCTGAGAAGCCCCACAGTGAGCAAGTCAGGGGTTAATTTTGCCTAAGGGGAAGGCAAGTTTAGCTTTGCCACCAGCTTCCAGAGCTGCTGGAGCATTTCCTATTGAACACTCCTATTCTACCTGCAAAATACATACAGCATATTTCTGCATGAATAGGAAAGATAATTGCTTTAATTAAATATCAAAGATCCCATTATTTTGCCACACAGAGAAAATTCAGAATATCCAGGATTTAAAGCACATCTTTGCCCATGGTACTCCTGGCAGAAGTTGGGTTGGTTCCATGGACTTCAGGACTTCAGGATTAACTCCAGTAGTTCACATTGCTCAACTTCACTTCCATGAACCCTCCTGGAACAAATTACAAACAATTTTGTAAGTGCTTGATACAAAACAAGGAGATTAATAACAGCCAGCATGCATCAAACTCATTTAATTGTATCGAGTTATGTCAAACCAATCTAAATTTATTTTCACTACAAGATAGTGGGAGAATCAGTAAATATCACATATCTTGACTTTTCAAAGCCGGGAAAGTATGGTCTAGATTAAATTATTTGAGATGGTTATCAGAATGGTTGGAAAATCATAGTTGGAGAGTAGTTCTCAGTGCCATAGTTTCATCTCACAATCAGACTGAAAGGAAATTCAGGCAGTGGTCTGTGTGCTCTGTCCCAAGTCTGATGTCACTCCATGTTTTCAGTAACAACCTGGGAATAGAAAAGAAGGGACATTTGCTAGTGATGTGAAGCTGGAAGAGGTTGCATGTAGGTTAGTGCATAGATTAAGAATTGCCAAAAAAAAAAAGAAATCCCCTGCAAAACAGTATGACTCGGTGTTGACTAGTCAAATACAAAGTTCTGTGTTGCACAGCAGAAACCAAAATCACACCAGGGAATTACCAGGTCAGGAGCAGTTTTGGGGAAGTGGGCTACAGGCTGAGCATAACTCAATATCTTGTTGCTGTAAAAAAGTTAAGTCTTGTACTGGATATATAAACACAAGTGTTCCAATGTGGAAAAACCCAAGATAATTCTGCTCTGCTCTACTTGATGATCTTCTCTCAAAGCCCTCAGTGGGACTGAACTGCACGATTTGGGCAACAGTACTTCAAGAACAAGCTGTATGATGGGTGGACCAAGCAGGGAGAGGTCGGAGGAGGGCAGCCAGGTCTAGAATAAAATTATTTAACGGCAAAAGTGAGAAGTTAGACATTAGGACATGGAAAGCTTTCTAAACCTGAAGATGAGGAAGCACTGGAGAAGACTGTCTGAGAAAGCTGTGGTTTCTCCATTGCTGAAGGTCTCCACCATTGACAGGTGGGTAGACATCTGTCAGGAATGATGTTGCCCTTGTGCAGAAGATGGACCAGAGACCCTCCACCTGCAGAGTAGGTACATGTCCTGGGACAGGCAGCATTTCAGAGAGATCAGGGCATGAAGACAGACTCCTGGCTCGAGGGGACCAGAATGTTAGCCTTAAAAAAGAGGCAGAGGTGCTTCATCCTTAACTTCAGAACGGCACATAGGCTGCTGCAGCTACGTGCTAGATACATAGCAGATGGACCATCTCCAAAAGTTAATGTAACTAATACCAGTGGAGAAGAAGGGATGTTAGCAGGAGAAAGAATGTAAAGTTGGTGAGGATTGTGCCATAAAACTGTATCAACAAGGAGTCTGTAGTTCTTGCTATCCAGGAAAGCTGCAAGTTTAAGTTTGTGGATGTAATTAAGCCTCCCAGCTCTGAAATAAGCTGTCTGTTTCAAACTCAAAGAAGGACTTCTGAGCCTGAGTTCTTAATACTTTTTTTGCAAATAAACCAGTTTGTCTTACAGGAGGTACTGTCTGTATCTAACCATCACCCTAGCATCTTGCCTTGGAAAAAAGAAATTTCTGTTTGACACGATAATGTAGGGAATTATAGAAAATGGGCTGGAAGGGTCCTTTTTTTCCATGAAAAGATTAAACATATTTACCTCTTTTCTGGTCAATGCCCTTCTCAAAGGGTCTTAAAACTCTGCAGCAATGGAGATCCTGCACATTTCCTAGGCAGTCTGTTTGGATGTTTCATTAATCTTTTCTGCAGACAGCATTTCCTAACACCTAACCCATATTTCCACTGATGTAGTTTAAGGCCATTACACACTTTACACAAGACAATGCTGTGTACATACTTAATACACTGTTGATTCTTTTTTGCAAAATCATAATGATACTGTCTTTACCAACTTGATTGGTCCTAAATTTAGTACTCCCTTTTGTCCCTTTCCATAAACTTCTGTAAGGGCACAGTGCAGCCACAGCGAGGTAGGCTGTGAGCACTCATAAAGTTAAATATATAGTGAGTAATTTCACCTCTTCATTGTCAGACAAAAATGAAAACCAAAACAGACTCCAACTGTACATACCAGCCATAGCAGAGAGAGCTGTCATCTCAGGCTTCATGCTCAGCTGATTGAAATGCTGATTGATGGACTTAAAATATACATATATCAATCACTGTTAAGGTTAAGAGCTCAAGGGGGCAAAAGTCCAAAACTACATGAAGTTTCTAAAAGAAGGAAAATATTTCTCTTCTCCTAAAAAAAAATCCCCCCCCCCCCCTCAAAAAAACCCAAAACACCCAACCCAGAAACAAGCCATGAGCAAGGCATATTTTGGGTGTCCTGTACCCTCCACCACCTGGTGTTCCCAGGGAGCTACTGACTGTCAAGGACTTTGAGAGGTGATATGAACAGCAGCAGGGATAGCTACATTTTCACTGTCCTCTGGCCATTTGTGTGCACTGTCTACGTTACGGCTCAGGGGCTTATGCTAGCGCAGCTGATGCACAACCAGACAAGGAACATCAAGCAGCAGCTCAATTTTAATTGTTTTCTTTTGAATTTCACTGCTCAGGAAGAACGTCAGCCTGGCAGCTTGGAGCCTGGCTGATTCATTCACAGACCAAATGCACCAAGAGTTTGGTGATGCCAAATCTGATGGTGCAGAGTAGGGTTGAGGTACCTGGGCAGGGAGGAAACAAGGGGTAAGGTCTCTCCATCCCAGCTACAGACTTTTTGAGCAGTGGTTCTTGCCATGAGAATGTTTTAACCCTGCAGGTAATCACTGCATTTCATAGCTGCTCAGCACACATCCAGTAGCAAGGTCTGCCGACCGGTGAAGATGGAATTTACCATACATCTGAACTGGGGATGGTCACCTGCAGCTCCCTCTGCACTCAGACAACATGGTCCTTGTTTCACAGCCCATCCACCTCCATCCCTCCTGTTAGGCAGAGATGTTTGATGGCTCAGATCTCAGAGCAGGTCTGTCTTGCCCCCAAACACGGCTTGGGGATTACAGCTCACACGAGGTGGCAGTGGCCAGGCACAGCTCCTGCCCTTGTAGGGATCCCTGGTGAGACCTCCTCAAAATAACATGCACCATTGTGATCTTTGCAATTCAAGCTGCAACAGGTACGGAGGACAGAGATGGACAGAGCCATTTTTTTAGCCTTCTTTAACAAAAACTTAGTAATAGCCGTAGAGAAAGCCATATGGCTCCATCCAGATGTATTTTTCATCCTGAAGAGAAAAATCTAGCTGACTCCAGTTTGGAAGGTGAAAACCATGTGGTAGCTAGTTAAACAGCACATGTGATTAATAATTTACCCCAGCTATTTAAGACTTGAAGCCTTTACCCAGGTGATAAACAGGAAGGAGTGAAAGGGAGCCGTGCAAGCCATGCATGCTGCACTGGGACCCGCAGATGCTGCTTTGAGTAGGTCAGAGGTGGAAATGATTTACAGCTGTTTCAAGCTGGAATACCACAAAGCTTGGAGGGAGTGGCAAACCTTGCTAGCTGCCATCATTCATCTCTCCTGTCTCTTGTGTTAGTCTCTAATTTTAAAAGTCAGTTTCTTTAAGAGCCATCATTATGTTTTCAATCTCCAAACCTTTCAGTTTCTCTGGAGAAACAAATGAGGAAAAAAAAAACTTTTCAGAGCTCAGGAGGAAATAATGGGTTTAGTATGATCGTTTTCTTCTAGGGGATGGGTTGGTAAAGGATTTCCAAGAACAGACTCAAATCCGTGTGCATTTTGTGTTCAGCAGTATTGCCAGGGAATTTACACACTTGTCACCTAATTGCCACTTCCTTTGTAAAACAGAAATGACAAACCCAAGTCATTTGCTTTTATTGTCTTTTTTTTTTTTTTTTTTCCTTAATAGCAAAGTGGTTGACACTCTTTAGAAAAGAAATAGCAGATTTCCTCCACACCTTGGGATTCAGTACAGGCTGAAGTCTTCAAGGTAAGCAGAGTGGGTTTCCTTTGAGTCATTGTGGTATCAGATGCAATGTATTATTAAAATCCAATTTAAACATCTTACTCTTAGGAGCCAGATGGCCAAACTATGTTTGCAGTCCTGGAGCAGAGCTAGGATGGGCTTGTGACATGTTTCTGCCATTGTCACATCTAACTAAACAGAAATTTCTAATGTCACATCAGTTTTTAAGTAGCTGGAAGCCTGTTGATCATTTCAGCTGTAGTACATCTAAGTGCTTTACAGGTCTCCATCACGATGCACAAACATTCCCGAGACTGCTTAATTCTTGCAAAACTGAGGTCATCCTTAGCTGAGTGGTGGGAATACAACTGGGGCTGCACCCTAACATTTGTCTCCTGTTCCTCTGCCTTCATTGCAAAGCCATGAGAAAACAGAGAAGCAATGCACACAGAGAGACTACATTCCCAAGACCTGACCAGACTTTTCAGCTGGTGACTGAACATGAGGTTGGGAGCAGCTTGTTAAACAGTAAAAAGAGAGAGAAATCGAGGAGAGAAATTTCTTGTATGTCTAGAGTTCAGGGGATTTCTGCCAGAAAATGTATGTTCTTATTTTTTTTCATCTGTATGTATTTCTCACTGGCATTTTCTATGCTCCATTACATTCCCTATTGCGGGATTGAGGTAATTGAGGATGTTAGAAGACAGGACAACTTTTGAGCTGGCAGGGTAACAAGGACTAGAAAATTATATAGGATGTGGCTCGGACACAATCTAGCCCAATGACATCATGGCTGTGTTATGACCCCTTCCAAAAAAAATCAGCTTCCAGATCACCTATGGAGCAGGGCATCCTCTCCAGAGAAGTGTCCCATGGTTGTCCCTGGGACAAATGGGATGGGGCAGATGCAGCTGCAACATGACTACAGGGGAGGTGGACACATCACCTGCAGTCCCATGGGCTGGGGCTTCCCCACTCCACTCCAGGGCATGTCTCCTCCAGGGAGGGATGCACTGCTGCTTTGGGCTCATAAAGAGCACCCAAGCACGTCACCACTGAAGGCTTCGTGTCTCTGAGGGCTGTCTGTATCCTGCCCAAAGAAAGGATCCAAAACCACCCCATGAGGATGTCTTATGGAGCCTCCTGCAGACTTTCTTTATGTATTTCCTTCACAAAAACAAACATCAACCTGGGTTTCTCATCTGTAATAAGGAGAAAGGAGATCCCCCATGGGAGTGAGGAATAAGGAGAACCCCAATCATTACATGGGTCATTGTATGGGAATTGGGAAGCACTTGAACTGTTTGGAGACACAATCTGCCTTCCTCAATGGTTAACTCAGTGTGTTCAGTAGCATGGCAACATGACTGAGCCATCCTTCTTGAAGCTAATACCACATGGGGAGATTAACTGCAAGCAAGCAGGCAACAATAACAGGCTCATTGAAATGCAAGGAGAGCTCTGCTTCAACCACATTGAAATACCCCTTCTCCATTTTGAGCTTCTCTCCCTGCTGCTGGTGCAGGTGCTCTGCCCGTGTGGCACAGAGAAATCCCCCCTTTGCGTGGCGGTTGTCACCAGCTCTGCGCCTCCGACAGCAGCACTCCCGGAAGGTGTTGGAGAGTGATGTGAGACAGTGGGACGATGGCAGGGAAGTCCCCAACCCAGCACAAAGTTGGGGCAGGAAAAGGAGAGTGGGGAGGGGGTTGTGAAGCTGGCGACAGGTGGCAAACTGGGATGCAATTCCCAGCAGGGCTTCCTGGAAGAGGCTGACTGACACACTGCAGAGAGGGGATTTATCCCCTCCTCCTCCTCCCTGCAGGCCCCCAGAATAAGTTAAACAAGGCATCAGATGTTTCTATTTTAAGAGTAACCAGGGAGGCTGGCAACTACAAAATGAAAAAGAGGGGAGGGCAGAAGTTGTCTAGTAAAATTAGCAACACATTTCCCTCCCTGCCTTCCAGAGAGCGTGCCCCCTTCCAGCAAGCTGGGGTCTGCACAGCATAAATTATTCCTGTCTAAATTTGAGTCTGTGCTGTTGTTTCTGCCAAGTATTTACTCTTGAATGCCATATTTTTTCAGGCACAGATGACACTGGGTGACATGTGTCATCACAGTACGTGTCCTTGAAAAATATGCGCTGTGAAATTGCACTGACGTTCTCCAGGACGGGCTGCTCGCTTGTGCAGAGAAAGCAATCAGAAGGTCCTGGTCAAGAGACTACTTATCCGATCCACCATGGCAAAGCTGGACTACAGACTGAGGAAACTTTCCGGCTGCCAAATGTCACCGAGTTCACAGATCATCACTGAACTGTGCGTGCATTTGGCTTGTACAGATAAGACCTCTGGGCACCTTCTCCCTCAGATATCTCTGCACTGTTGCTTCCCCTGTGAATGAGATCTGACCTCTTTACTGCAGTGAGTAAAGCCACAACTTCATCACCTATCACAGGTTCCTTAACATCCAGAAGCTGCCTCAGGCATGCTCCTCACAGCACAAGGATTGCACATCACTAGCAATTGCCGTAAGTGCAAAAGAAAGATGCTGGATAAATATTTGACAGCTATTTTCATTCTTCCAAACCCACATTCTCGTTAACCCCTTTTGGCCAAATGCCACCTGCCAACACCAAGACCGGAGCTCTTTGAAAAGGTTGCATGATCCCTTTTTGGTCATATTCAGATTGCTGAAAACCCAGATCTATGAAGTGTGATCGACAAACCCAATCACTCAATGATTGACGAACCCAATCACTCACTGTTTCGGTTGTGCCCAGTAATAGAATTCTATGGCTGGGGATGCAGTGGCCGTATTCTGTCATCAAAACAAAGACCTCTGGGCTGGGCAAGCTCACCTGGCTCCTAATCAGCTTTGGCCTTTACCCACTCATAGGTTTTTGTCCAATCTAAAGTACACAGGTTAAAATAAACCGTACATTTAAAGAGAAGGCTTTGTATTGCCAATTGTGGAAAAATGTTTAAAGTTACTGTCTTAAGCCCCAGCATGTTAAGGTTAGAAATGTTTTTGTTTCACTGCTCTGACACCATATGGCCAAAGTCAACAAGAGGCCGATGTGGTTGTTTGATATATGGCAGCCCAGCATGATCTCATCTTTGGAAGGTCACAGGATTAGTGCATAAAACAATCAGATATGATTAACATTAGGCACTATATCTGTGCAGAGATGTACAGGTCTGTTGCTGTGACTACAGGTGAAAAGCCAAAGTTGGATGAAGGTCAGACTGGACATCATGACTGTCCAGGCAGTCAAAACCTGGACATCCTATCCCATGTGATGCGACTGGTAGAGGAAAGCCACTTGTCCCAAAATGCCTCTCACTGCCATCAGCGTTACTGTGCTTCACAGCTTAAGTTCACCCAGCACACCTGTCTGCTCCAACAGCACGCAGCAAACAGAGGAGGACATCTGTGCTGGGGAATTTCTTTCTGCCGTCTTCTGCTATTTTTACATGGTGGCTGTGAAAGCTTCCAAAATGAGACGCATTGCCACAATTAAACTGAATGCATTTAATAGCAAACTATATCACAAATTGCAGAGCGAAGCCACTTCATATTTCCATGGGGCTTGCTAGAAAAATAGCTCCAATTAATGAGGCACATTGTAGACTTGTTTATATTCAGCTGACTCTGTTCAAGCAACAAATTATCTGTGTCTGATTATGAGGCCAAATTCACCCTATAATTTTTCATTTAGCCTTATTTTACTGCCTGGCCTATTCCACTGAGCTGAGGAGTTATTCGTGGAGCAAAATCTCCCTGTCCTTGCTCCCAAGATTCAGAGAACTTTACAGGTGTTGCACAAAGTCACAACATCCCATGCATAGCCACCACTCGGTAGTACCACCTTCCAGGTTCAGAATTAGGAGGCAGAGGGCTGGATCACCCTTCTGGCTTGGTTTGATTCTCCTTGGACTCCCTAACCAGACACTAAGCAGAGAGGATAGTCAGCTTGGAATGGTAAAATTAATTTCACAAGCATGCACCAGCCCCAGACAGAACTGGGGCCTCGACGTTTGGAGGGAAAAAGCCTGATTTGCTTCACCACCTGCCCCATGGCGTTTGCGGGGAAGCACAGCCCCGGCATGCTGGCACAGGTCATCCAGGTCTCAGTGCTGTAATTCAAACCATCTAACGCTGCAGCGCCCTGCCACGAAAAGCAGCAGAGGTTGCATTTCATCACTGATCTTGTGGTTTTGCTCACAGCTACAAGTAGCGCTCCCAGTAAAACAGGCGCAGGCAAATTTTTGTGTGTTTTCGTGCAGCCGTGTGGGAGGGTCTCTGGGCAGAACCCTTCCCAGGCTTGAGTATTTTGGGGTAATTCAGGCCTCATAATGATGGTTCACTGCATGTTTTAGAACGTGCCGAGTCTCTGCCCCAGCCACTCGTTGTTGGCACACTGAGATTTCCATGCAAGCCATGATGGGACAGGGATGAAGAGAGACAGAATAACCGTATGTTACAACCCCAAACTAGGACAAACATCCCCCGCCCTTATACAGTGCCTTCACGTGTGCCACATAAACAGTACCAACCTCAAAACATCCAGCTTCTCTTTTCCCTTCCCTAACCTGCTGGAAGAGGTGTCTCAGAGCAGACTGGCTGCAGAGACCCCCATCTGATGCCCGATGCACACCTTGGCCCTCAGTCCCAAGCAACAGGGACACAGGAACCCTCATTTCCAGAGTAACAATTGCACTGACTTTATATATTTATAGCCTCCCACAAATGTCCTGAAGAGGAAAAGATAACATAAAAGCACCAACCAGAAAAGCAAACAGAGAAGAGCAGCGCTGTGTCTGTGTGGTTCCACTTGTTGCTCAGACGTCTTTTATTTTTGGTGCCTGTCCTAGCAGTTTCCAAGAAATCTCCCCCTATCCTATTTCTATGGGGAGGTATAGCATTACACTCCAACCCTTCAGGCACAAACATCTGAGGACAGAGTCAGGCCACGAGGTCAAGCCTGTATTTATAATACGAGACGAGAGCGGGGCCAGGTCACTGGAGCAGGCTGCACTTTCCTGAAAAACTAAAAGGTACTCCAAGGGTCCCTGGGACGATCAGGAATTACCAGTACAGTCCTGTGGGGTTGGGTCTGCAGGTTTGCACCACGCAGAAGAGCTGGATGGGGAGACGCATCGCCTCGCTGCTGCCAGACACACCTCACCGCTTCCCTGAGCAAACCAGCGCCTCTCAGTAGGGCTAGGCAGGGGATGGGCAAAACTGTCCCGTGCTAAATTCAGGTCAAACCTTGAGTCTCTGCTGTTTTCATCTGGTTTGATTTTTTGTGGAAAGACCCTCATTTTATTATACCAGTAAAAGCACGTCAGATAACATTCATTATTCAATGTTACTTCTACAGGATTAAAGCATGGGTGCCTTTTGCTATTTCAGATTTTTTCTTATATTAACCTTTGTGTAGTTTATCCATTTCTCCTTGGCAATAAGGTCCAAGTAAGACAGAGGCAGACATTAGCAAGACATACCAGGAGCAAACTTTCTCAGGACCATTCCTTTGGGCAAAGCTTCACCCAAGTGCCTCCTTTTTTTTTAATAAATATGTCTTAGACACATTTTAATGTGTGGAAAAAACACACCTCTTAGCTTCTTAGGTTCCACTGGTTCTATTCATTTCTCACATAGAGCCATAATCCTTTCCAGTGGTAACTAGTTGGGATGTCACAAATAAAGGATAATACCTTCAGGTATAATCAGCTTACTTCTTAGCTATTATAGATCCTGTTCTCATGAAGAAATTACATGCACATACAGATATGTGCATTATTTAAGATGGAGCAGCAAGACTGCAGACGGATGGATCTTCTCGCTCAGGAAAGCAGGAATACTAATTATTGTTCTTCCTGTGTAGCCATCCAATGCTGAGGTGGAGAAAATGATGTCTGATCTTTCAGATATACTTTTAAAACACATTATTCAGCAGGGAGTTATTATCAGGATGTGTTTCTTACAGTCAAATGACCAACGCTGGATTTGGGTTGATGTTTTGACAGGCTGCAGTTGTCAGCCCTGCAGTCAGGTTATTACATTTAGATATTTCTGACCTTGTGCTAAAATTTCAAGAAGAAAGTGCACTTACATTTTTAATGCACATCCTGCTGACACACCACATTTCCTTGTGGGAGAAGCAGTACTTGAGAAGGGAAAAATAAGAGATAAGTAATTCCTCTTAGTTGGATAAACTAATTGATTTCATGTGCACAAGATTTAAAAAAAAAGAGGAAGTTATCATTGTATGGTGTTTATTATTTCAGTGTGTGGCAAAATGTCATTCTAAAAATAATATCAACCTACTATGGGAAGCCACATAATTTTTATTGGGATAATTGATAAATCAGACCTCTGTCTAATGTTTCTCTTCATAGAAAATTACAGCCTTGGAGAAGAACACATTATTGCAGAGAAAGTCAGAGTGAGCACTGAAGAGTTGACAGCCCTGGCTGGAGACAGAGGTTGCTTTTCATGGATAATGTAATGTTTTACCAGTGCTAAACTGATTTGAACCATATGACAGTCAGAGTAGCAACATCTATGGAGCTTAATCTGCTCTATGACCCAAAGAGTTGCAACAAGGTTGCCCTTTCACTGCTTTTATCATCAAAACCTGTAATATATTTAAAAACACAAACTTGGAGGAAGTCTCCAATGATCATGTGTTTTCCATCATCCCCCCCTCAAAAGAAGAAGGATCTGCCGCTCTGACACCAGATGAAGCCATTCCTGGGACCTGTTTTCTAGCACTGCCCGGGCAGAAAGCCCATTGTGACAGCAAGCGCTCGGAGCGGCTGGCCTGCAACCACTTCCGATAGCCTCGGTCATGGCTCCCGTCTTCCATTTCCTCCAAAAGGGAAGCCAGACATCTGTTTAGGAAGCTTTGAAAAAAGTCTTGTCAAGAATTTTAAAGAAGATGACCATGTGAGAGGGTGTGTGTGTGTGTCTCCAGGTTTTGGCCCATCTCCAGCTGGCTGATGGTATGGCGCTGGTTTTCTTCTTTGTTTCCAGGCTGCAAAATAACTATAAAAACAAAGACCCAGGTAATGTATTAATGGCTTGCTTAATTTCACTTTTTCTGTGTATTCCAGTACTCATGCAGCCCTGGAGATGTTTCACTGTGTAACTATAAATAAAGGAGTCTCTAACTGTAGAAGAGGACAGAAGAGCTGGTATGAGTTCACCAACAATAAATAACACTGCTATTTGACACCTACGGCTTGTAAAAAATAAAAAAGGAGATGTTTCAGTTGAAGGAGAATTCAGTGCTCTCTGAAATTTTCTCTGAGCACCTGAGAGCATGATAAAATGCAAACAAGGATTTCCAGGAACACCTGAGAAGATGGATACATGCTGCCTTGGATGCCAGAGGAAATTCCCACTCCTTCATGGCACTGGAAGCTGCGCAGTGGCATAAGAGCTGGATTTGTACTGCTTCTCCTGACCTCGGGATGGTCATCTGAAGGCCAGGCCTGCTTTTTAGAAACTCTTTTCTTAAAAAAGCAAGTCCCAAGAAAGGCATTAGGGAATAGTTTTTGCTTTGCTTCATTGCTTAGCTGAATTCTGGTTAATATTTTAAAAAATTAATCCTGAATCACTCAAAATTAATGTTGCGATTCAGATCTTCATAAGACAGCACAAATGTGGCATCTTGCTTTTGACCTGCCACTTTATAGGGAATGTACAAATTTACAAAACTAAACTAAATTTAATCTAGTTGAGGTCTTAGCTCTGTATGCAGCAGAACACATACGAGCATGCACACACCCTTTTGGTATCTGTGTTGCAAATGCACACTCCATTCTAAGTGACGCAAGAATCCACTAACATGATTATGGTAGGCACTACAGACAAATATCTTTTAATGATGCTTTTATTTCTTCTGCTTGCAAACGATCACTTCTCCTGGTGCTTTCATCAATTATTACTCATTTTCTGTCACTGAGTTGCGAGAAATCACCTGTCTTCTTTCAGAAGAAATCAGCAAAGAAGGATAGACAACCTAAATCCTGACTCTGGTGCTTCTACTGAGAGGGGTTGGGTAGCGGGGTTTGACATAGCCTACCATCCAGCTGTATTTTATGCCCTGCTGTCTTTATTGGTCATGAAATGTCCACGCAATGCCAAAGGACCCTCCTAAACACTTCGCTTGCTTTGCTGCGAGTTCTTTATTCTGCAGAGGACTGAATTAAGAGCAATGCTAGATAAACTACCCAGTCTTTCCCCAGACATACAACTAGCGGTTTTGGCTTCAGAGTCCACAAGAACAGCATGATGCCCTTGCCTTTTAATTAGCTTAAGCCAGTGGGACTGAAGATCTGAGCTCTTGGGCTGTACTGGAGAGACTGAGAGCTGAAGAGCTGAGGCAGAGCTGCTGCCACCCGCAGTAACCCCCCCCTCACCATCAAGTCCCCATCAGCCTGACAATGAATGTGTTTACTTCCCATCAGTGGGTGAAATCAGAGCCTTCAATGCAATTTCTGTCAACAATTACTTGATCACCCTATTTTTGTGCAGGTCTGATGATTGCAGCGTAGCCTCTCTGTCAAGGGACAGGTGAGAGGCTGGAAGGGATATTGCTTAAAAACAGAGTGCAACAGCTAGAAGTGGTGCATGTTTTGCAGAGCTTTTTTATTCACATGTTAAAAATTGTTTCACATTAAACAAGCTAGGCTAATAGATGTGGCAAATTAAATGCTAAGTCAAGCCTGCCTTGGCCCACTGCTGCAGCTGTTAATCTGATTTTTGAAGCCACCAGCTTGCTGGGCAGTATGAACAGTTTGCTGCTGGATGCTCTCATGGCTGGTGGTGCAATGTAAGCACAGCACTTGGAATACAATCCACCAGTGTCCCCACGCCAGATCCCATAACCTACTTCCTAGGCCTGCTGCCAGTGTTGTGCTATGAGTCACGAAGAGAAACAAACACAAGGAATGTCAAATTAAATAGGACGCAACGCTTTCACAGCATTGAAAAGCGGAGCAATTGTGCTGCAGCGTACAAACCTCCCTGGACTCCCGTTGGACTGCTTCTCATCTTGGTAATAAGAAACATCCCTTTAATTAGTTCCACCTAATGAAATTCATAAGCCAGGGAGTGGGAGTTTTGCTCCTGGGTAGAAACTGAAAACTTCTCTCCACTCGATCTTCCCATTTTCTGCAGTAGTCTTTAGCAAATTTTATCGAATCTCTGCATTAAACAGTAACAACTATTGTTCACCCAGAACACAAGTCCATTTATGAGCTGCAATATGACACATCTTGGAAACCCCAGACTGAAAGGCACTTTTAAGAAAAAAAAATTAGGACTGGCAAGAAAAAGTAGTTTCAAATTGTCAAGAGTAAACAATAGAGAAACTTCTACCTGATCTTTCCGGCTGCTGAGATCAGAGAGGTTCCTTTACCTTTCTGGGTTTGGGCAAAATAATTTACAAAATTTATTCCATATTTCCTTACAGTTAAGGGGCATCTATTACCTCTCCAGCTGAAGCTCTGGGTGCTTCATGCTCCTTGCATCAGGGACAAGTAAAGTAATTCTAGGAAGCCTCAGGATGTGCATTTGCTCCTATGGAAATATTGACCTATGAGGGTCTGTTTAAATCCATTTTGGTTATGTCTCTCAAGACAAAGCGATATCCATGGCAACAAACTATTTTACTGCAGAAGAGCAAGCACACCCATAAAGAGCGTGTAATCGTTCTGTTTATCGATGACTAAAAGCCTAAAAACACAAAGTTTGAGCTCTTAGGTGCAATACCAGTACTCTGCAGAATAACAGTGCCTTCTGTTGGGACGCTTCTGCAAATGTCTGTCGTAAAGGACAGTGAGGGAAATCAAAACCTTGCCCATTGTTTTCATTTCCAAACTCTTTTGCAAAGAAACATGGCTTGCTGTGCAGTTGCAGTTGCCCTTTGAGAAGGTAACAGATGAGAGTGAGAGGGAGCTGATTCTCAGCTACGTTTGAAGGCAGCAAAAGCACAAATCACCACTAAGACAAACTGCTAGGACAGTCAGGATTTTGGTATGAACTGTTCTCAGCACCTACTGGGGCCCCTCAGTGTATTTGTATGTTTTCCTCAAAGTGGCTGCTGACCGATGTGTTCATCCTGTTATGCCACATTGGGTCCCATAATTACAGAGCCTGATTTACAGGGTTAGTTATAGCTGCTATTACAGGAAGCTACAACACTGGATGCAGCTGCAGTGATGGGGGGAAGGAGGGAAGAAGATTGCACACAGCAACTCTTGCATGAACGCTTGCAGCACTGGGCATTGTTAACAGAGGGAAAGGAGGAGGAAGCCACAGCCCCCCTAGGGTCTTCCCAAGACTCCTTCCCACTTATAAAGTCATCTCTGATTTGGGCAGCAAGGAGTAATTTTCTAGTTTAGCACTCAGGGGTGAGTTTTTCAGAGCTTTCAGCAATGGCTCGAACCAGGTCTGTTCTCAGGACCTGCTAGAGAAATGTATTGGCACAGAGTACATCTTGCCTGTGGTGTCACTGGAGCTGAAGGCCTTCTTTGCAGGTTCAGTGCATTTTAACCCAGGAGTGTCTTATCTTGACCTGAATCCCCTTCCCCTCCAAAACTGTCTATCTGCTAGCATTTGCTCTGCTCTCCAACTTCTGTGCTCTGGTCTCCACCCCACTGAGATAAAAAGCTCCCACTAACATTGCTCAAGGCCTCCAAGACAATTTCCTGAGTTGTTGGGATCCTTCTACCTACAAACCAGACCCAGCACTTGCTTTTAGCCTTGAAGATCTGTGGAGGGTGGGTACAGAGTTGCCAGACAGGCAGACAGTCTGCAGTGGGAACACAAGAGAGACCCAAGGCTAAATTTTTCAAGCAGTGTTTTGGTGCCATGATCTGTTTAAATGCTACACAGTCACTTATAAATTATGTGATTGATTACAAATTACGTCAACATCACCCCACTGGACCTTCTTGCCTACAGTGGTACTGACCCGTCAGCTCCATTTCTGAGAACCCATAAATGCAAGAGCTATAAGGTCATCACCCTCACAGGTGAAAGAAGGGACCCTTGTTTTCAAAGCCAAAGTGGCTCTATTAGGAATTTGAGGTCAAGGTATTCAAAGGGGCACACACTGTCCCCTAAAGATATATCTAGGGTGATCACACTTCCTACAGAAAACATGAACTGGGAGATATTTGCTTTGTCAGGAAGAAAGACCTGGTCAGGAAGACCATGGTTTCTTTCATGGCTCTGGCTTCTTACACTGGGCCTTCCTGTCCCATAGAGGAGCAGGTCCTAATTCTGGAGGCCAAGGCTCATCCACTGAGGACAGCAAATTGCTTGAAGATTAATACTGAATTTAGCATCTCTAGTTGAGGTCAGGAGGTGATTTTAGGGATTAGACTCACCTGAATGAAAAACCCAGAGGCACTGCCTCCCCCACCCATGCACTTGCAAGTGCCCACAACAACTCCTCCCATATCTACCTCACCCCACCACCATCCAACTGAGAAACCCCACCTCCGTTACTGCAGGGGTTTCCATTTCAGCTGCAATAGAGGGTGGCCTCTCGCTCTGCAGCAGCAGTGATATATTACCCACCCAGGTACTGACCAGGCTCCGCGCATCAGCTTATCTGCCAAGGTCTACTCCCATGACCCTTTGTCCCCGTTAGCCTGCTGAATTTATGCTCCTTCTCTGATATATTGCTACACAAAGCTGGAGGCAACAATAAAGTTTTTTCTGGTGGTGCAGTTAAAACCACTAAGAAAAAAAAAAAACCAACCCATGAGCAAAACTGTCTCACTTTACTGAGATCAGGTGGGATGCAACCTTACTCTCTCTTTTGGAACATGCCAAATATCAGTTGATCCAAGTGGCTTCAGGTATAGCATTTTTAATACAAATTTGAAAGAGCTATAAGAAAACATCAATGCTATCTCAGGGGGATGCTGGCCTGAATTTAAAGAGACCTTCAAGAGACTGGAGATCAACTACACAGGTCAGAGTGAAAATCTCTACTTCAGTGATTCTCAGTGAAAAGACACAATGCTAGGCTTTTATTATGGTTAACCCTTTTGAGGCTTAGTGCTGGAGTTACGGATTTAGATGTGTATTTAGATACTGTCAATTGGCTGCTGGTATAAACAGCACCTTCTTCAGTCCAGAAACCAATGGCTGGTTGCCCATCTGTCTCTTGGGTCTTTTCTCCCAAGAAATTGTGTGTATTTATAAGTCAGCACCCTCTCATTTGCTTGCCCTTATTAGGGCAATGCATTACTAAAGCCATCTATCACTGGACTGGCTATGGAGACTGAACTGTCTCCTTCTCCTCCCTCCCCTCCTCTCTCACATCATGCCCCCCTTAGTAGTGGCCAAGATCCTGCTGAAGCAGACCAAATTTCAGGCTACTCAGCAATCCCAGCTCTCAGGGGAGCATGAGACACAGGCTGGAGAAGCCTTTTCTATCATTACTCCCTGGAGCCATTAACAGCCAAGAAGTGGTTTTGCTGAATCTCAGCTCCTCTCCAGTTACATCCCCATCACCCATGACCCTAAGCAGAAATCCCAGACTTATAAAATTAAACAGGCCATTCCCATGAGCCACCCTGGGACTCCATGCTTGGATGGGATCAGGGGAAAGAGCAGAGGCACATCTGCTCCTAGAGTGGCACAGAATAAGCAGTGTACAAATGCAGACTCCGAGAATCCCTGGCCCCAGTTTTCTCATAGCTGCAAGTCAAACCGGACACGGATGTAGCACAGTAACCTATTGAACCAGATCTCATTAGCTAACTACAGAGAAGTCTAGCAGACCATTAAAAATTAAGCTAAATATAGGCACACATCAAGAAACCGGTAATTCTAAAGCTCTGAGCCTAATTCATCAGGGAGCAGAAAAATCATAACACATGGGATCTTCTTCAGACAATGAAACTGCAGCTCTAGTGAGCCAGAAAGCTTTAACCAGATCTCCCCAGAACCACAGGGAGGAATGCTGTGCCTCTGCTCCGCTGCCAAAAAACCCAGCCTCCTGCATGCCTGGTTATTTTCCACGCTCAGACATGCGCAAGCTCACACGGCAACTCAGGGATGTGCTACCCTTTCCACCCTCCTGCAGCTCACTCCTGCTTTCAAGGCTCGCTCGGTAGCCCAGAAGATAGTAAAAGTTGTATTTCCCTTGAGACCAGGGTGTTGGTTGCAATCGATCACGAGCAGGACAGCTTTTAAACAGTCGGTGTCACTGGGACAACCTCCTGGTCCAACCCTGCAAATCTCCTGCTTTTGGCTTACACCTGGGTAGTAAGGACACCTGACTAACAGTGCTGGGTGTCAAGTACAAGGAAAACATCTTTTTGAGAGACAGGTGTTGCACAGTGGTCTAAGCATGAGGTTAGCAGCAAGAGCTACAAACCTCCCCACCTACAGCCTTCACATTTTACCAGGCTCTGACAGAGGCAGAATGAATGAAGTAGACCAAGGAAAGACCCTACCAGATATAAAGCAAGACCTTCACAGTGGTCCCGTGAGGTTAGTTTGTGCAAAGACTTTTGGATCACAAGTAATCTTCTGGTTCAAACTTCCAACATTATGTGAAACACAGTCCTTTGATAAGGTCTGAATTACTCTAGGAAACTTGAAAGCCCTCAAAGAACTTGTGCTCGGTGACATTTGTGTGAAGCGCTTTTCGTGAGTTTGCTCTGCTCTCCCTCGTCACCGCGCAACAGTCAATTAAAAAGTGCTGCTCTCTTTGTAGCCTTAGCTGCAGTACGAGGTTTATTGTCCTATTTATCACTGTTGAACTGCCTCAGGCTGAATTATTTATAGTGCTGGAGAAGATGAATTAAGTGGTAAATTCAAAGTGGGTCACAGGGATGTCGCCTTGGCCTTTCGACCCTGACATGTCAGTGGGCTGATGTCTTGGCCTCCTTGTCTTAACAGGATTGATCCGCACTTGCACCAAAAGCTTGAGCTGCCTGTACTCAGCCAGTGCTCCTTCTCCCCTTGGGCCAGAGGGTTAGGAAGCAGGTACTTGCACCCTGCATTATCCTCCACAGGTGACTTGCCCCACCTTTTTATCTGTGCATACTCTGGTATTTCAATTAAGGAGATCATTACAGCACCCTCGGCAAGAAACTCCACTACAAAGACACATTTCTAGCATGTGGCAGTGCACGCCAGTACATCACACTGCCAGTGGCACGCTGCTGAGTGAGCCAAAACGCCCCAAAAATTCAGAAAGCAGCTCACCAGCCTGAGATTTTTAGTTTTTAGCATAGGAGCATAACAGCTAATCAGGGTTTTTTTAAAAGGAAATCCTGCGTGCATTTCCGTTCCTAAATCCCAGTTGAATCTTGTAATCCTCCACCAAGAACAGCCTGTGCTCCACACCACCTCTAATTTCAATGACAATAATGATTCTGTTGTTTCCAAAAGAAAAGAATCACTTTTCACATTACTACTTTTCTTACGCCACATCTGACTGTGAAGCAGAGGCTCCAGCAAGATACTTCCACTGGGGGTTCCTCAGATACTTTTTATGCCAGAAGGTGGGGAGCCCTCCAACAGACAAAAGGGATGGAGTACCTGCCTGGCATGGCCCTGGAACCACAAATAAGAGGACATTAATCGCATAAATATTGGAAATTTATGTAATTTTACCAATACCTATGTTCACATGTAATGCCCAAGCATTTTTTAAATCCACTTCAAAAATACATACATACATAAAGTGAAGCACTGCTCCCTGCACCTGACCCTGTTCCTTGGAAAGAACCAGATATGTTGATTCTGGTCATCTGGGGGTTTCCTCAGAGGGTGTCACAGGAACTCAGACACCAGCTATGAGCTCCCATGTGTGGATGGAGGTCCTGGGATAACAGACACCAGGTTCTCAGAAAGGCTGATCTAAAACTGAGATGGAAAACATGCTCCTGGCCATGAAACCAAAGGGCAGTAAAAAAGGCATCTTCTTCCTGTGTTAATGGTATTCTCTCTCCATGGTGCAAGGGCAGACAAACTTCATTATCTCTTGTGAGAAAATCTGTATCAACAGTAGCACCTAATAGTGCAAAAGACAAAATTCAGAATGAATTGGCTTTAATAGAAAGGTTGAGAAACAGTCTCCATTTTTAGAAAGCTGCAATAACATTTTGTCGCTATATGATGCAATCACCTACCCTCCAACGTTGCCTGGTACAATACTGACATCTTGCCCTCAAAAGTCAAAATATCTTGGCTAAGAGACCAAATGAAAATAAGAGAGGGTTTAGATTTAAGTACAGCAGGATGAAGAGTTTTAGCAACAGCAAACTTGCTGAGAAATGTGGTTTAAATAATCCCACTGCTATTTTCAAATTCAGGTTGAATTTACTTAATAGCTCCAGCAAATGAGAGAGCATGGACCAGACTCCCCAGCCCAGGCACAGGAGGAGGAAGCAGACAGCTTTAATTAGCAGGCAAGTCAGAGAAAGCACTTGCTCAGGAGGGAATCGTCCCAAGGATGTGGACCCCCACAGCTCCCTGCCCAGGAATACTCCAAGCATCACATTGCCTCTCTCCAGCATCCTCTAGCTTTTTTTTTTTTTTTTTTCTATTCTATTTTGCAAAGGTCCAGCTTTCCATGTGTGAGATGCAGCTCCTCAGCAAAGCAGCCTGGTTCTTCCTCCGCTGGGAGGGAAGCACTTCGGGCCAAGTGGAGTCCCAAGGAGGCAGGAGATGGGGCCAGCCAACCCCAAACACCCCAAGGGCGCTGCTCCAAGCACCCTTCTCTTGGGAGCCTGGGGTTGGGGGTCATCATCTCCCATGCTGAAGAGAATCTACTCTGGTTTCCTCATTTCTGTTAAAACAGAAATTAAGTGCTTTTGTCCCAAGTGATAAAAAAGTTTTCACCAATCTAAAACCAACGTCCCAAAGATGTTACACTCTGGTCAGACATGAGAAAGAAATCTCCTCTGAAATTATTATGAACCAGTGTACTTTGGGATGATTCAGGCTATCTCTGGAACTGAAAAAAAAGAAATCCTGCTTGCCCAGATCCATTCGTAAATCAATCCACTGGGATATCTAGTTATTTTGGCCCAATCGTTTGCTGAGGATGCAGAGTTTAAAAGGCACTGAGGTCTGAACAGACACCCGCTGGTCACAAGAGCAGCGGATCAGCACAGACAAATACTGATGGTGGCAATTTCCTCTCAGTCTCCCCAAAGCCAAGGCTACACTTCCACTATTCAGGCAGACCACCCCATATTTAGACAGTAAAGTGGTGAGACTGGAGTGGTGGAAGCAGGTTCAACAACTTGGTACCTCGCTTGCTGTGACAAACAGAAAATTAATTTGCTGTTTTCCTCCAAGTACATATTGCATTTATCCCAATTGCTTATCTCATTTCCCACAACAGGTACCCAGATCAGTGTCTTCATGATGACATCAGTTAACCTGAAAGAAAATGTTCAGCTGAAATCTGTACTGGATTTCCCCTCACCCAAAACAACAACTGCTCCTGTGATCACTTAGGGGCTTCAGTGCATCAGATATTCCTCAATGCAATCCTTTATTTTACTGAGCTGGTACTGGTTTTATACAAAAGCCCATGCTCGCAGAGTCTGTACAGCTTCCTTTACATAAAGATGGAAAAATTATACCATGCCCAGAAAGCTGTCTTACTAAAGAAGAGCCACTGCCTGAAGGGTATATTTAGGAATCAGAGGACAATTTAGGAAGAGAGGCACACAGCATAAGCCAGAAGAATAATGAAAACTAGGGAGAGCAGGAATTTCTTTTAGGTATTGAGCCCTCACAGAGAGCATCAATGAATACCCAGACTGACAGAACTTTTTCACCCCACCAAGTAACAGCAAAATTCAACACTTAGGCAGCATTTTTCATTCATCTGTCTCAAATTGCATTGCAAGAAGAGTTAAAGCACTGGATTTAGCATCCCTCACTGCAAACTGATGCACGGAGCTGAAGTTCAATGCTGCGCAAAGGCAGAAACTAGAAGCAAATGTAGGCCATGGAGTTGTGTCCATTGTCATGGTCCCTGAGTTTGGACCCTGGTACCTGCTCTTCAACCCTTAGAGCAGCCTGTCAGCCTTGTGCAGGCAGCCTGCAGGGTTTGCCTGCCCTGTCATTCCAAAACAGCTGTCCTACATCAAGAAGTCATCTTGAGCAACACATCCACTTCAGCCCATGGACTCCCAATGCTGCTGAGGCCAGGGAGCACCAGGATCATCCAGCCCAACCTCTCGCTCACAGCAAGGTCAGCCACAGCAGGCTGCTCAGGGCTGTGTCCTGTCGGGTTCTGAATATCCCCAAGAATGGAGATGCCACAACCTCCCTAGGCAACCTGTGCCAGTGTTTGACCCACTCCCCCCACCCCCAGTAAAAAGGTTTCTTCCTGTATTTAAAAGAAATTTCCTGTATTTTGGTTAGTGTCCCTTGCCTCAAGTCCTGTCCCTGGGCACTACTGAGAAAAGGCTAGCTCAGCCTTCTTTACTTTCCCCCATCAGGTATCTACCCACATGGATAAGGTCCCCCTGAGCCTTCTCTTCCCAGGCTCTCTCAGCCTCTCCTCATATCAAAGATGCTCCAGTCCCTGCATCATCTTCGTGGCCCTGCACTGGACTTGCTCCAGTATGTCTATCTCTCCTGTACTGGGGAGCTCAGCACTGGACCCAGCACTCCAGATGCATCTCACCAGTGCCAAATAGAGAAAAAGAACCACTTCCTTCAACCTACTGGTGACCTACCACAGCCCTTTGGGCCTGGCACTTCAGGTAGTGTTCAATCCACCTCACCATCCACTGACCTAGCCACCCCATACTTCACCAATAAACATTTTATAGGAGACAATGTCAAAGGTCTTGCTCAAGCTACAATAAGCAACATCCACTGCCTTCCCCTCAGCCACCAAGCAAGTAATCTCATTGTAGAAGACCACCCAGCTGATCAAGCATTTCTCCTTCATAAATCCATGCCAACTAAACCTAAACACCTTCTTGTCCTTATTATGTCTGGAAATAGTTTCCAGGCTCATCTGTTCCACCACCTTACCTGGGATCAACGCGAAGCTGACAAGCCTGTAGGTCCCCAGATCCTCCTGAAGTGGTATTTGCTTTCCTTCCAGTCCTCAGGAACTTTTCTCAATTGTCTTGTGCTTTTAAAGAGATTCAAGAGTGGCCTCATGATGACATCAGTCCATAGTATGCCAGATTGTCACATCTAGATAGCTTGGGGAATGCAATATTCCAGCCCAGACTTCTGCCTTTGACAGAACAACCTGCCCAAAGAGTTTGTATTTGTATCTTAACACTTTAAACATCTAAGATCTGCTAGGACAGTATGACTGTTGTTCCCGAATAACGACTGCACCACATGACTTGGATTAGCAGTTACAGGAACAAGAGGAAGCAGAGGGACACCCAGTTGAAAGGTGCTGACAGAGGATCAGAGCGCTGACAGCAGGGACAGCATCTCCCTTCAGAGCAGGGCTAATCGAACCACCCCACCTCTGTGCTCTCAATGCAAGGATTGCAACATCAACATGTAAAATCAGCTGCAAAAGCCCTCACTGACCAAGCAGTCACACCAATTAGAAGCACACACCGCTTGTTTCCCTTACCCTCATCTCAGGAGCAGCTGTAGCATAAGTAGGAGTGCTGTTAGCATAAGTGACTTTGTTCACATCAAAGCCTAGATTGCCTAAGCTGCACCAGCACAACTGAATAAAGTCTGATTTTTTTTTTCCTCTCTTATTGCAGCTCAGTAGGTGAGATGTATTTAAAACAAACAAAAAACCACCAAAGCCCAAGGGTACTGAATTTAAACTAGACACCCACAATTACATTTTCAGTAGCTCAGTTATAAAAGAAGTTAAAAATAAAATTTCAGAAGTGTGAAGGTTGTCACTGGAATATTTTTATCTAAAGTGAGTCACAAAGCCTGAGAAGTAGGATTTTTTCTTCCTAATAACATTGCAAAAAAAAAAACATTTAAAAAAAATTCAGCACAAAACCACCACCCCATACCAAAACAATGAGAAAGTTGAGAGCTACACAAAGCTTAATCAAGATACTGGTTCCTGCAGCATGTCAGAAGCAACAAGTTCTTCTTACACAGGCACAGAGAGGCATCTTATTAGAAAGGAGTAAACAAAACTGACCGCCCTTAATCCAGAGCAGGAAAGTTGCAGGGACTGGAAAAGCCTATAGGAATTTGACAGTACCAGAAAAGGTCATTATGGCAGCTTTCCTATCCAAGGGCTGAATCCAAAGTACTAAGAAAGCACATTCTTGAATAGCAGGAAGGGGTACATGAAGTCTGAACATGGCCTGCAAGAACAGGAAAAGAAAAGTGAGGGAGAGGAAGGGACAGAGACCTTCCACTCATTGACCAAGACTGCAATTCAGGGTTTAACATCACTGCAGCATATGCCTCCAGGTGTCGGCTGTATGAGTTGGCAGAAATGGTTCACTATGAGAATAATAGCAGCTCTGCACGTATGCAACAAGTTCTAGGTTAAAATTCCTGATTCATTCCCAGTACAGATCTCCCCCAAAAGAAACCTACCCCTTCCTATCTACACAAAATAGACTTTTAGATTTTCTTTTGACAAAGTTTTTGGTTTTGTGTGAAAGTTTAATATTCTTAAGCCCATAATGACAACAGTATAAAGAATTCAGATTAAAGGTTTGTTTTCAGGTTGTTTTTTTAAACACAAGGTCAGAGTGTACAGTCAAAGAAAGCTCTGCCATCAACTTGACAGAAGCATGTTAAGAGTTGTTTAAAGTGCAATTTATTAGCAATCCTAAGACATTCATGTCTTTTCCTGCAGCTGTTACCCATGCTTTCAACAGCACTGGTACCACTCCACTCTGAAATCAGGTTCTGCCCGAGTGCCAGATCTCTGTGGCTTAGAGTCCTTTGCTGGTATTTTGATTGCAATGAAACTGTAAGAGCCATAAGCAAGTCAGTGAGATTTGAGATGGCTTGTGGGATCATCATGGGAAGAATGAATCATCTGCCTTGGAAATATAAATGTTTATGATCACTGCTTCTATTCTGCACATATATTCTTGAGACATGCAACTTTTACAAGGGTGTTGATATTTATATAATTCCATAAATTTAGACAGTGCATTACAAACACAATATGCAGTCGTAGCTATAAATAGCAGAGCAGTGGGACAGAATTTTCAAGTATTTCTTGTTTTCTATGCACCACAAATGAGATGTATGGCACGAGTTAAGGAACTAGGGAAAGAAAATACAGTTATTAGGCAACAAAAAAACCCCATGTGAGTTTCCATATTTTAGATGGTGGAATGAAAGGCTAGACTTCTACCAAAGAACAAAAAAAAATAAAATCAGTCCCTGAGATTTAACTCCAACATTTAACTATGACTAAAAGACAAAGAGCAGATTCTGAAGTGGAACTTTTGATAACAGATTATTTCATGGCATGTTTTCAGTGTCAATGTGACAAACTAACACCTGCCCTTGACAAGAAAGGATTCCGACAAACAAATGCACAAAGTAATGAAAAGACTAAGCTTGTTTCTAAACCTTGGCGGATGCTTTTTTAAACTCACAACACTATACGAATATACGCAAAAATCTATAAAAAAAAACAAGTCACTGGATGCTGTAAGGAGCATTGTAACAACGTACCAAGGAAGAAATTCTTCCAGAAGGCCAACGAATAAATTCCCAATGCATATTAAAAAGGGACAAACCAATTACTCTCGGTAAGCTTTCTAAACTTTGATAATATTCTTAATACTAAGAGTTTGCTTCAATAGTTAGAATTGTCAGGCAACAACTGTAACAGCAGTTAAGGCCTAAGGCTTAATATTGGTACCTGAGGTCTACCAGCAACCTGGCACTGATGCAAACAGTTATTGTATCTTTTTTTTTTTTAAAAAAAGGCTTCTTGCATCAGTCTGTGCCCTCACTTCTGTTTCTCTGCCTATTAACAAATTAGTTCAGAGAGAAGACTCTTGGTGCAAGCAGTACTTTTAGAGCCATGTCAGTTACAGCTTCCATTCCACTTCCTCATTTTATACTGGATATATTACATTTATACTGGATATATTATATCAGTAACAGCTGGGGGAAAGTGTTCACTGAATTACCATTTCAAAAGTACACTGAAATACTTCTGGACACTCAGATACTCCCAGACATGCCAGACCACGATTTCACATGAGGAAGATCCATCCTACCACAGCACTACGTGGCTCTGGTGATCAACTGACACACACTTCATAACATGTTAAAACATTCAGAGCTCTGAAGCTTGAAAGTGGAGATCCGCACCTGCTCTAAGGAAGGTCATACTCTGTGCCACAGCTGCCTTTTGGCCATGGGGAAACACAATTACTCAAGTGGATGCTGTTTTCACAAGGAAATGGCCATCTCGGGCAGAACAGATCACAAAAGTGGTTTTAACAGCTCTCAGTATGTACTTTAATGATTATTTTGCTATACTGATGTCTTTCAAAAAGCATCAGTCTGGTAGAAAATGTGAGCCTTTGCTTTATTGTCCACAACAGATATTCTCTACAGTGCTTCTTCACACTGAATTGATGGGGTTTCCCATGTGTCCTCATCTGCCAAGTGAGCCATCTGTGAAGTCTGATCCATGGGTGCTTTCTCACCCTGGGCTATTAATAATGCATCATCATCTTCTCCTGCTAACTGAAGGTCAGAGCTATAAGAACAACTAGATTCATCAAGTTTGTCCATCAAAGGCTCTGCTGTAGTTGTAGAGGACTGTTCAGTCTCTGTTTCAGCCTGTGGTTCTGTTGTAAAATGAAGTCCAAACACATTATTTCGGATGAGATATCGAACACACTGCAAAATCACATTCCTTTCGTGTCGGATGTCCTGGGCCAGTAACTGGAAGGAAAGAAAGAAGAGAAGATGATGCACATTTCCCTCTATTGCTCTGTAGCCGATACAAGCCTAGCAAGATGTACAGCTCTACTCAGTAATTTTGAACATCTCTGAATTTAAATAGTTGGCTTTCTCACACAAGTCCTGGGCACACAGAGCAGGAGGCTGCCTTACTAGACACAGCAGTTACTTATTGCATCAGTTCAACTCACCAGCCAGGAGAAAATGAACCTGACAGCAGCAAGTAGTGGGGTGTTCTGGGATTTTTTTGTTGTTTGGGGTTGTTTTTTAGGGGCATATGTGTCAGAGACTCAACAGGGCCAGCAAAAGGCCCAGCACAGCAGAGAAGAGGTGGGATCAGGCATTTGGAGAGGAGGCAGGAGGGAGGGAGCTACCTTTCTGGGCAGTAGCAGGCTGCTAGAGCAGCACAGGTTGGTGGTCAAACACCACTTCTAGTAGTAGAGGCTCATAATGGCCATGATTCGCTATGGTACTGGCACATGATTGCACCACTGAAAAGGATGGAAAATGTGTGCCCAAAGTACCTGTTTAAGCACCACTCATTTAGCGCCATTAATGCACTAAGGCAGGTAGAACAAGGTGACAAACCTTTGAATTAAGCTGTCAGTCTCAATTGCTCAGGTGTAGAGAACATCACTGAATATACCTAAATACTTTTCTCCCCAGTTATCTGACTGTAGACCAGAATGATGATGTTCTTGTATCATAGACTGTACTAGGCCACACATTCCTGTACATCAGGATAGAAAGTCTATTAGCATCTTTTAAACTTTCCAGGTTATACTGGATCTGTAATTTAGTATCTCATATGGGTTCTGTAATAAAAAAAATGTATGAGTAGAAGATACTTATAAATACAAGGAAAGGGCATGTTTTATCAGGTACCAGACTGTGGATTTAAATAGCAATAACTGATTTGGGCTATAATCCACCAACATAAGTCTAATAGCTTAATCGAAGTGCTAGAGTTCTCCCTCATCTCCTTTAACCTCACTGAAGTTCATCTTGGTATTTAAAAAAAAAAAAAAAAAAAATCAGCCAGAAGGCTAAAGGACCTCTTCTCGCTGTGAGTGTCAGCAGAATCAGTACTCTGAACAAACAAGTTTAAAGCAAGTGGCTAAATCTGCAACCTGATCATTTGCAGGAGAGCTATATTACACATTGCAGGAGATCTAGCTAAATTTGGCTTGTAATGTGGCAAAGAAGCTTTTTTGTTGTTGTTGTAAGTTTCAACAGTAGTTTAATCAGCTACTTTAAAGTGTGCATATTTCTATTTAGACTGTTATTATGAGGTGCTACAAGCAGCTGACACCTAAAATGGGCCTTCAGAAACCTCCCATCTGAACTAGGAGAGGCACATCAGGGCAGAGAAGGGACAGCACAGTGATGTTCTCTTTGTCAGACTGGGAGAAACTGCCAAATTCCCAAATGGCCAAATAAAGGCACAGATAAGATGCACCAGCACCCTATCGATGACTGTATCTTTGTACTGTATTTTTTAATCCAGGGATGGGCATCAGTGGAGTGATGCCACATGAGTTTTTTATTTCATCAGTGTACAGAATGGCTAACACACATTACTGTTTGCATGGCTACAATAACCATGTTTTAGTAGTGCCCAAGCTCACTGCTGAATGACCATCAATAGACATCTGTAGCTATGCTCCTACCTCCCCTTTTATTTTTTTTTTAAGCATCATTTCACTGATACAACATCCTTTTCTTAGCAATTCTACCTCCTCACTTTTTAGATAAATTCTCAGCCGTGACTCACTAAAATTTCAACCTTGCCTCCTCAAGGTTTTTATACATTGACCATTTCCAACAGTGGAATCCTACCTGTGAATCTCAGGCACTCCTCTGTGATTCACAGCCACGGTACACATCCTTTAACAACAGTTTTGAGTAACATTAAAAGGCAAAAAAACCCCAATAAAATGCAATTTTAAATGGACTATAATGGCAAGCTACAGTTCAGGTTTCCAGTGTTCTTTCTGCCAGCTTCTCTCAGCATGTGGGACTTCATCTGACATTTTTTTCCAGAGTCCTTACTTGCTTTGATCACCAACAACTTTGAAGAGCAAGAGATAAAGACAACTGCATGCTTAGGGAGCTACACAAAGGGCAAACACTTCCTTTTCAGTCACTAGGAGCTTTAATTCTTGGCAGCAAGGGTAGTACATGCTAAAAGGACTATCAAGGGATTTCTCCCGCATCTGCAGCTTGGGATGTGCCTTATCAGGTATCACTTGCCTAAACATCCTGTGCTGTTTCAGAGCCCTGATGTCAGTGGCACTCTGCTTTCTCCTGTGTTCTGTCCACAGCAAGCCCTCCCTTGGTGGGAGAGCTTTATGCTGGCTATTTACAGAATCACAAGGCTGATCGCTTACCTGATACTGCTTTTGAGTACTAAATGCAATAAAAGCTTCAAAGTTTTGTTTATACTAAAAAGCCACCAAGCTTCCAAATAGGATGGCTTGCACCATTACTGAGAATGGAATCATAACACTGTGGACTCACCTCTACAAACCTCTTTCTACCCTTCTGAGACACCAACCTGTTCTTCAAGGTACCAGTGCTGTCACCTCAGATTGATCTAAACACGCCTACAGAGAAAACACCCATGCACGTGCAGGCTGCAGCTCAACACCACTCTACAGTTTGTTACTAACGATAGCTTTCAACTATCGACAAGATCTCTTTAACTGCAGCTGAAAAAATGGTGTGCTCCTCAATCAGAGGAAGGCAGCTGAATAGCAAAGCCAGGAGCAAGGGGAAGAAAATCAGAATAAGGGTGATGGACTCACACACAAATAAAACCTATTGGATACTACCACAGGGAGGGAAGATCGAGGAATAAAGATTTTGTCCTTTGGGCAGCTTATTTTATGCATATGATTTAAGGTCTCATCTCTTGCTCACTAAAGTCAGTCATTACCTGAATGCACAGCAGGGTATTTCTATTTGCCTGTTTAAGCATCTACACCTTCTCTGAATGAAATTCTCTGATATTTTTAAGACAGGACCTTTGCTAACAGACTGCTCTAACTTCCCACAGGGAAGAGGAGAACCGCTCACAAATAGTGTTACTCTTGCACAGAAGATGTTATTTTAGCCCTAAGACTGTTACCATTTCCAGCAGAGTTGGACGGCGCTTTGGAAGGAGAGGTAATGTTTTCTTGCCCCAATTATCAGGCCCTCTGGGGGGACGTGCATTTGAATTCGAGCTTCTTAACGTCGTGCCTGCATATCCTGGACGTTTTTGATTCAGGTTTCGACTCCAAGAAACGTAAGTAGTTTGGGGTGTATTTCTGAGCGCAGCCTGGTCTTTCTCAGCTTTTGTTGCAGTCTTGACAGGGATTTCTTAAAGAAAAAGAACATACTTTCATCTCAAACTTAAAAGCCTCTTTAACATGCTTATACTCCCATGCACTGGCAGTTCGTTAGTACTATTCTTGCTCACATAACCTGATGTGAAGATGTTTAAAGTTCAGTTGGAGGAAGGGAGGGTTTTGTTTGGTTTGGGGTTTCTTTTAAAATACCAAGAATAATCTCTAAACATTCACAGAAAGGAAAACAAGATATTTAAATACTGCAATACAAAAAAGAAAAATAGAAGGAGTAAGAGCTGAATGAGATTTTCAAACCTCTGCCTTGTTATCACTTAGAAAAGTACACTGCTTCTGCTTCACAATATAGCTTGGGCAAATTTGGCTACTGAGAAAATCATGGTACAGTTAGGGCAGAGGATGCCCAAGTTCCATTTCTTGCCTGCTAGATGCTCTCCGTAACTTCAGGTAGGCCATCTAGAGCAAGTAAGGCATAGCAACTATCTGCAAAAACAAGGAGCAGCAGCAGTTCTCTACCATACACTGATGCATACACTCAGAGAAGCACAAAATCCAAGTACTAGAGAGTTCAAGTCTTACTGCAACACTCAGCGGCCTTCTGTGGAAAAAGCCCTTAAGGACATGGAAATTAGTTCACAGGGTGAGCATAACAGCTTTTTCCTGGCACTATTCAAACATGATTTGAAGCAAGACTGAAGACAGGCTGCTTTTTTTCCCCTCCAACTAGGGGAAAGCAAGCTTGGGAAATTCGATGACACACACCCTAACCAAAGATATTTTACGCCCCCCCCCTTCCCTTCAACCCAGGACATGTTGCTGAGAAAAAGCAAGCAAAGAGCATGGGGAGGGGGAAAAAACCCACTTAGTCTTTCAGGAAACTCTGAGGCTTTCTAAAGTATGCTGTAGGGTTGGTGGGGGAAAGGCATTCGATACGGCAGAGGCCAAGGGGACAAGGCCACCCCTGCACACCAACTGTCTGCATAAACACTGTGTTCTGTCCAGGTGCTTCTCCAAGACTGGGAGCTATGCCCATACTGGGAACAAGTAACAGCTCACCCAGTAATCCCGGTTAGCGTTCAAAACTGGGAGGAGGGAGGAATAGGGAAACAAGAGCAGCAGAATAATGACATATCCTTTTACTCCTCCCAGCCTGTCTTTATGCATGGCTTACACCAGTAGTAGCATGCACTGTCACTGAAAACAAGCTGGAAGGATCTGTACACAGACTGCAAAAACATCCTTGTGCATAACCTTTAACAAGCTTCTCTCTTTACTTGTATAAGCCTAAAAATTGACAGGCACAAGACAGCTCTGAATTACAGCACTAGTAGACAGGACAGAAATCAAAAGGCATTTCCATAGCCAAGTGTTTTGGCAATATAGCCACTGAACTGCCATTACTTTAACATCTTTGCTAAACGAAAGCCACAACTTGCATGTTGTATTTTCTTCTACAACACCTTTGATTTCCCTTAAAAGTTTTTTTCTCAAGAAACTGCAAGTACTATATAGGTTCTGACTGATAACATGCAGCTTTCAGTAGTTGTGGATGCAGCCGTAAAGAGCTACCACTGGGGTACTACACTCATAATGCTGTATTTATAAATACACAGGGACTGGACGATGGGATGGGAGATGGCAAAGGACCAGATACAGGAGATGTGAAGCCCCCCACCCTTCCCAAAGAAGGGTAATTTGTGATCAGGTTTTATCATTGCTGGCAGTCCACACTAGCACAGTGACATAGGGTAGAAGGGGAGAGAAGGGCAGAGGACCTGCTCCTAAGTACCTTCGGGCTCGCTGTCGGATGCGCTGCCGTAGTTGGCCAACAACGAACTCAGGGCGGAGGTGACCTGCTTGGGAACAATAGTCAATCCTATCCTTGCGTCTTCAGCTACTGCTTCGTCCTTTTCGGATTCTGCAGGGACAGAAAAGGCAAGAGGGATTTTTCCCAAAACTCCTGCATGTCAACAGCCAGCCTTGCTGCTAAATCCCCATCTCACCACTCCGCAAGCCCAGTATTAGGCACCATTGCTCAACACCGTGGACTGACAGAAAAACTCCACATTTGCCTACTCTCTACAGACATTCAGTGGCAAAGTTCTCACCACTGGTTTACAGTCCTGCCAGCAAAACTACAGAAGCAAAAAGCTTCCTGAACAAGAGCTTGGGCTTTCTGGTTCTTTCTTCACATACCAAACATAATTACAGGTTTTATTATCAAGTGTAGGTAAAGAGACAGAGGATTTCATAATATGTTTTGAAGTCTTGCTGTGTATTTTAGTCCTGCAGAGGCGGGGGGTGGGGAAGAAAGATTCAAAAGCCAGTCAGGGCAGGGGGTGGGGGGGAAGGAGAGTTCAGATCATTCAAAATGAGAATTTAAGAGCAAAGAACTTTTTGGAGAGTAAAAATAGCTCCTAAGGGACATTGAGAACCAAGGTTACAAATTAGATAATCAGTAGTACTTCAGGCCATCTCATACTTAAATCCCTGCAGAGCATTACGGACATGCATTACAATCTCAAACTACCCCAAAAGAGAATACTGGAAAAATAGGAGGCAAGCAGACCAAAAATGCTGCAATTGAGATTATCAGGAAAACAAGAGGCCTAACAGAAAAAGATTCCTAAAAACAAACATGTAGAATTGTGATGGTTTTAGTTAGGAAAAAAAGGATCTATAGGCACTAAAATCTTGCAAAGACTCTCAGGTGAACAGTGCTAGAGTTAGCAGGAAAACTAGGAAATGCTTTTCAGTAACATACTTGCATACGGATTTCATATATACACACACCCCCTACACTACTAGAAACATTTTGAGAAACTAGCCTGTTAAGACTTCTAGAAAAAAAGACTGGTTGATTTTCAAAATAGAAGAGTTGTGCCCTCTCCCATCCCATCTGTCCAAGCCTGCCTCACACGTAAGATTTTACTGAAATAAACACTTTTGAGATCTTTATTGTGAAATCACAAATATTTCTCTATTCTCTTCTAATGTATCACTAGCAAATGGCAATTTGATTCATTAGTGCTCGTGCCATTTTTGGTAAAACAACTTTTAGATAAATACACAGGTATTTATTATACTTAACTACCTCTTTTTACTTTGAGCTCTTTGAGAAAGGTTGATTCTCACTGATTTAGTAATCATGCCAATTTGCAATTACATTGGAAGCTCATACTAAACACAGTGCATTTTTCTAATAGAGAATACACAGCACTTGCATATACTTAAACAATTATAAAAATAGTATTTGCTTCAAGCTATTTTGATTCATTGCTGCTTTTTTCCATCTCATCCAAAATGTTGAGTACATACTGTGGCTGGGTGTCTTTTTATTTTCTTTAAGTTTTAAAGAATTACTTTGAATTTGCTTTTCAGCAAATTAGGAAAACACATTTACTGGAATATAATTTCTCTTTGAGAATAACACATTTGGACAAAGCATTATGCACTACTGAATACAACTGATTGTTTGTAGCTAGTAGATCCCTCAAAATTTTACACCTGACAGGCTCATCATCTTACTTTGTTTCTGCTTATAAACCAAGAACAAAATTGTGTTTTCTTGTCTCCCATTCAATTTCTTAGCTTTGAAGGAATTAGCCACTAGACAGAACTTAAGTGAATTCATTATGCAAAAAATACATTCCCTCCAGAGAAAGGGCTGCTGCTGTTAGAAAGGTTTGAATACTCCAACAAAACGTACCTATACGGTAAAATCATGGACTTCAGTTTTACAATATTTTTTTAAAAATTCTACTTAGTTACATTGTGCTTATTATTTGTTATGATTGTATTTCTCAATAGTATAAAAAACTGCAACTGGCTTTAATAATGTGTAATAAGCAAGTACCACATTCCTTTCTACCTATTATAACAAAAGTTACTAGCTGTACTTTGGTATAATTAGACTTTTTATCATTAAGTAAAACACAGATGCTGTGGGGAAATACATCTATTTAAGTATACTTAAGTTTCCCAACACGCACAGATTAGTGAAATAAACAAATTGCATAGGGATGCTGAGTTCTGGTTCCCACTAATTGAAGATCATGTTTTCAAGAGGAAAAACTCAGCATCAGACGTCTTTCCAGGGGATGCATTCTAGCCTCCTTACTAAAAATAGCTAGAGTATACATCAGCTTACATGCCATATTCTAATAGTACTGCATCACTGCTGACTATATTATAAATAGTTATGGCTGGAGAGTTTATACTGCTGCCAACATGTGGAAACAAGACATGTTCACCAAAAAAAACCTAAGCAGCAACACTTCAGAGAACACACACGTATGGAGAATATCAAGAGTAAATTAGGTAATACAGCAAAAACCAGAATTAAGAGAAAAATGCTGATGTTTTAAGTAATTCACTTAACTCATACAAGGAAATTAATTTGTTTTCACATTCTAAATACCGTTATTTTCAAAACCACAAAGGGATATTTAATAGACTTTAAAAAATAAATTGTTTGTTAAAATACTTTAGTCTTCTTCTGGCTTTATAAAGATTTTCTTATTTTACATATTAGTTTAGAAACCTAAGTTGGTGCACATCCCTTCGACTATTGTACAATATTTAGGTCAGAACATGTAATACTGCACACAAACTTTATGGCAGCACTTCCAAAACCCTGACTAGCAAGCAAAAGTTTCAGCATCTAAACTTAAAACAACTCAGATGCTATTTCTTTTCCTCTCCTTCCTAAAGTTACTACCGTATCACTTCTCTATGGCCTGAGCCACCTTCCCTTTGCTGCCTCTCCCAGCTAAGCGTTCTGGACAAAAAAGCACTCCTAATCAAGAGATTACAGGTAAACTAAGATTATTATGTTAAAATAGTTGTTAAAACAAAGATAGAATTGAGGTGCTCCATTAAGAGCCCAGAAACCCTCTTCAGTTTGTTAGCTAAATATTTTTTTAAAGCTAGTAATGTATTTTAAAACATACAAAGCTAAGTAAATATCCAGTGTGGTTATTTTTCAAATCCAAGACACACCTACATCATGTCTCCCAACATCTTCTCCCCTTCAGATTAAGCATTATTTGATGATACAGAATAAAATTCAATGCTTCCTAATTCTCACCAAAAAAATCCAAAAGTAGTCTGCTAGATTTTCCCTGCGTGTTTATAATATGATCAACTTGCCTTGCAAGCAAACTTATGTAGAAGTTCTTAATGGTGGTAGTATCTTTAACATTCTGGTGTCAGCCTTTCCAAATCAGAATTTTTCTTCCTCTTCAATGACTTTGTATTTCAGCTTCTTTGCAAACCAAAGCTCAGCCAAGTCTACTAGTTATAGCTACTCCTACCAGCATGTGGACATGAGTTCAGTCAGACACACACATGTATCTCAAAGACCTCTAGTCGGAGATATTTTCCTCCGTAACAGACCAAGCCTACTGGGGAAAAAGCTCCCCAAACTTCAAGATTTAAACCATTTCCTTTAGATAAGACCCACTTTCACAATAATCACACTGGAAATTTTCTTAGATGACCATGTCCTGAATCAGGATATCTCTCTACAGAAATTTTCCTTTAAAAGTAAGTTCCAACTGCAAGTTTTAGGCACAGGGATGTGGGACTACCTTCAAACTTATAACCCTGTTGGCCCTGGCAGTATTCTAGCCACAAGACAGAAATCCTGGGCTTTTTTGTTAGTAACAATGAGAAGATAAGTATCACAACAGGCTCCCCAGTATTCTTCTCCAAAAATACTATAAAGCCTTGAATCAATGCATGAATCTTCTACTAAGAGAGAGTTTTCCCATTTTATACTTGCACAGTTAGCCCTCTTTCAGTCAAAGACAGAGTTTACACGTTTTCAGAAATCCCCAGCTCTCCTCAGAATTTGCTAGTTACGCAAAAGGTCAGTAATTGCTTCAGCAGTACTACTTAAAATAAAAGTTCTCCAAGTTCCTTCATCTTACCAACATCACTGTTTGCTAGAAGACCGAGAGGGTCCATGTCCTTCAAGTTTGGCTGAGCCACCAAAATACGCTGGTTTTCATGTTCCTTTTCACACATGCTGTCTTCTAGTCCATTGGCTTCGTTTTGAGTTCCATTATAATCGTCACCATTTTTCCTAAATTTCTTCCAGAATGGGCGCCTTTGTCTTCTCCTCTGTCTTCCTTGCTGTCCAAGCCTCTCTCCATTTTCTAGAGGTTTCCACATCCCCTTCATTTTGCTGGAGAATAAAAATGCAAAGCTCATACAAATGGCAAGCTATGAGAATAAAATTGACATAACCAAATGGCTCAGGCCCACATTTAAGGTTCAGCAACACAGCGTGATGCCAGGACTTACTCCAGCTCAGCTAACATGTAGTGACAGACCAGACAGGCAGTCACAGCTCATCTCACTGGCAGAGCAATGTGACAAAGCTGGAACCTAAATGAAGAGGTTGAAGTTCATGGCTTTTATCTTTTAACAAGGTAAAGGGTACATGGGCTAAGCAAGTTCCTTGATTATCTAGTGTGAGGACATAGAGTTTTCATTTCACATTACAAAGTCAACAAATAATCCCTTCACTTAAGCAATTAAGTCATTCAAAACAGGGGGAATGTGGAATTAAAAGGGAAGCATCTACTATAAGCATATTTCCACTGCTGAAGTCTCCTTTTTCCAGTCACAGTTCAGAGAAGGATCTTGCTGAACCAAACCCATTTAGTCATCTGACACCATCAGTTGCAATGACTGCCTACCCCTGCCATCTAAAAGATGCCATTCATCTTTTTCACTCTGATGGAAAAGGAGTAAAACAAAACTTCTATCAGGACAATGGATTTTTAAAAACCTGAAATAATATAACAAGTCCTAAAATATGGGAAGAGCACAGCATGCTGGTTCCACTTATCTTTCATGGTTCCATAATCTTCCACGTTATCCTATAAACACAAAACATGTTTATAGGAAGGTACCTGGAGTGCTTAAAAAAAACTCTCAAAGTCTACAGATACAAGAACAGGTTGTCCTAGACAGAAAAGTAATTATAGAAGAGACAACCTAAGCTTCCTGAAAATACTTGATTTCAAGCAACAAAAATTTAATTCAGCAAAACAAGACTGCAACTAATCATCAGCACATTATAACCACAAAAGACATACAAGTTCTACCATCCTGAATGGCCCCCATCGTTCATTCTGCTTGGTACTCTCTCCCTCAGGCTCACCTACACCATGGCAGAGGTCCCGTTATCCCTAGTTAACTGTTCAATGCCATACTTGGGCAAGAGCTTCTCCCTGGGTCTAGAGACATGCAACTGCAAGCAGAGTCTCATAGGTGTATTTCTAACCTGGTACCTTGTCAATGATAAGCAGCCAGTGCAACATGCAAGGAAAGAAAAAAGAGCATAAGAGAAGAGCAAATGGTCACCTTTCTCCTTGCCTACCTTTCCATAAAGTACCACTTAGAGACCCTCTCTGACTAGAGATGCTCCCAAGACAATGATGGTTTTGTGTCTCATGCTGTGGAATGCTGTGTACCTGGCATCCCTGAAATCTTACAGCAAAGTGTTAAGATTTTGAAAACAAGGATATCTTTTGGTTTGTCTTCATTCCGATGTCTAAAATGGTAATTTGGCATCCCCATCCTCCTCAAGTTACAAGAAACAGTGTATAACTGCATTCGAGTCACCTCTTCCCACTTATGCAATTTTTCTAGACCTCCATCACAGAACCCTTTCAAGCCACCCACTACTTTGTACAGAAATGTTCCCGCTACCAACATCCCTCTCTTCCATACCTTTCCAGCTGAATTAAGTACTTCTTGAGGGGAGAACAGGGCCTGCCATAGCATTCAAAATGGCTTTATATTGCAAGAAAACTTATTTCCTTTCATTCTCCAGTCATTTCATGACAGTGTCTAACACTGATTGCTCAGCCCTGACAGCATCATCCATCATAATGCTCCTGTGGTACAAGTTGCAAGCCATCACCTTCCTGTGCATCAGTCTCTCATCCACAAAAGGAGGCTACTATTAGCTCCCATAATTCAACTCCATCTAGACAGAGAACTGCATTTCTGAATTTGTACAACCGGGCTCTAAATTCAGGATGTTGTTGTATAACCTAGAAGATACTGAGCAAATATAAGCTCAATTAGAGGTGTTATCCCTGGCCAAGGGTTAAAAACAACATTCTGATTTCCCTGGGGCCTCAAACATTCAGAAAGAAACCCCAAGGTCACAAACACACCCCAACAAACATCAGCCTGACATCTCCCTTCTGCCTTCCCCTCATGAAAGATATATTACTCTTCACTTCCCATTCAGAGGGGATGAAGAGCCATGCGCTATTAATCAGCTGTTGCAAGACACCAGACTACTAAAGTGGTCCTTCTGCATCCCTAATCTCATACATGGGGATGTTGAGAATTAGCAGTTGTAAAGCACTTGCAGAGAACCACAAATGGAAAATGCTATAGAAGTGTTAAGTATCTAATCCTTTCTAAATCTTATTTAGCTATTTGCTTTAATAGTACAGCTTGCAGAAAACAAGCTGTATTCTATTTTTGCCTCATGCATCAGTAAATTTGCCAGATAAGCACCAATTCTGGAATCTCTACTGTTGATATACAAAGCAGAAACAACAGCTTTTTGGAGAGTTTATCAAGTCTATAGTGCCAGCAGGTTAGGGAAGGGAGGGGAGGGGAAAAAAGAAGAGAGATTTCTAAAATCAACCAGAGTTAAAGGTCACTAAGCAAAAGCAAACAACCTATAATTTTAGGGGCCTTTTTTCCAAACAATTTTCCAGACATAAAGATATTAACAAATATAATGGTATGGAATTGCTGATGGATGTTGAAGACTACATAATGCATGTGACTCACAGCCACAAGAGTTACCAAATGAACCTGTAGACACCAAACAGTTTATTACTGCGACAAGCAAAACTCATCTTTGCTCACAAGAATCTCCAAACACAGTATTACATGTTTGTGGCTTTAGTCTCAGCGCTTAGGTTTGGTTCCTTGGGTCCAAAGCACTTCTGCAACTTTGTATCCTTTGAAGGAAGTTGTATTTCAGTCTTCTATAAACCTTACCTTCCAAAGTCATGAAAGGCAACTGGTTGGAGGGGGTGGATAAGTGCTGGGTCTTCTGAAGCACATGCTGCACCAAGGTGATTTGCACTGCCACCATTTAGCAAATTATACTAGTCTGACATGAACCTTATTCTGCACTAGTTCAACTGCTTTACCATGGTGCAAGTTTTGTTTGGTGTCATGCCCTATAAAAAAACAAAACAAGGCAAGCTCCAGCTTCACTTCCATGCAGCGGCAAATGGTATTTAGCAAGAGCCCCTTAGAACTGAGTCTGCTCCTGCCTTCAAGCTCAGTTGTTCTAGTTTAAACAAGTGATATTCTAGGAGAGTGGATCATTATAAAATTTTTTCTAAAAGTCTTCCCACAGGCCCTAAAGTAGAGCTAATGAAGTTAACTGGTTCCACATAACATTGACACTAAAGGGAAGAGAAAAGAACAAGGACCATGCTGGAAAGTAATTCACAATGTAAGGGAGAGAACAGATAAAAATCCAGGAGAAGTTATTAGGCTCAGAACAAAGGTAGCAGATAGATAAAGATGATGGAGGGTAGAAGAAAGAAGTAGCACTACTTAAGCTATGAAAATAAAGTTAAGCCCTTCCTCCCCTTTTCACTTGATTATTGATTTATCATCTGAGAGGAGAGAGTAGGAAGCCACATTCACTCAAAATCTCTCTTGCCATTTTCAGGTATTAAAGGATTAGACCACATGGATTCACTATGTTGTACAACTTCCATCCCCATTATTTCTTTTTCAGAGACCAAGGTTACACTGATCTAATGAATGGCCACTAGAGTGTGGTTTTCTCAAACAACCAGAGTGCAGAATTCAGCGAGAGCATCATATTTCTAATACAATTATTGTTTAACTTAACTGAAGTGGACTATGAAGCACTGTAAACAAAAGACCATTACATCTGCACTTTGTCAAATGACCTGTCCTCTGTCAAAGGGCAGCTAGATCGTGTGTACAGTTGAAGCAGTAAGTGCTGGGAGACCGCAGTGAGAGAGCATACTTCTGAACTCATTAGGAGGAAAGTAACAAGCTTGTTTCAAAACACTTACCCAAACTGTTGGGTAGTCAGTACTTCTCCCCTTTCTTCCTTCTGCATCTGCATTGTCTTCTTCCTCTCAATATTTGCCAATGTAGGAAAATTTCTAGAAGAAAAAAAATTCCCTGGCTCTTAAATGATTCACTGTACTTTGTCAATTCCCCCTTTACCAAACTAGCATCCTCTACAAATGTAGTAGATTCTTAAAACATTTCATGAAATTTTAACAGACTCTTCCCTTCTTAAAAAGGCTTTGGTGAGGAAAAGGAACCTGAGTGCATTTATGTTTACATACTCACATGCAACAACAACAATTCTACCGAATTGGCATGATTACCTTTCCCAAACCATCAAACAAACTACAGACAAACAGTTCAGATATGCTTATGACATTCTGCCTGCCCCTGCACATTACAGCACGATTCATTCCACTAATTTTATTTTTTACAATGCTTCAATTTGAGCATTTGAATCATCTTAAGAGGTACAACATGCCTTTAGCAAACCAACTGCTGAGTTCTTGTAATATCAAAAAAAGGTTGTAAGAACAGCTTCTGGGTGCACAAGATTAATGTGACAGTTGAGAAAAAGTACACAAGTTTCCTCTCGAGCAATATTCACTATTGTGCTTGCACACTGACCTCTAGTTCACCAAAATTACTGCCCCTTTTTAATTCCAGTGTCAAGAAAAATTGCTAAGTCATGCAGATCAAAACAAACCTACTGTTATAACCACCTCCCAAACCATCCCTCTTTTTCATTCCCCACATCCCTCCCCATGGAGGAACACCACACTGGTTCTAACAGGCAAAGCCTGCTGCAAATTACTGTCAAAACCCAAAAATGGCTACACTAGTTGCCCTGTAAACATTAGTTAACTAAATCCCAGTGCTTTGAAATAAAGGTCATAAATGAGAAACACACACACCCCCCCACCAGCTTCTGGATAGAAATGCAAAGTATAAATATTTGATGTCTATTAAAATGGAGTAACGAGAAACTTGGAACAGCTACTCACTATATATAGCTATCAAAAAGGACACGTATCTTTCTTTAAATATTTAATCTTATCACATGCATCTTCCTCGTTTTACAACTTGAATGTTAAGTGTTGCACTGATGCAAGACAGCTTCAACGACATACCAAGGGAAAAAGATGAGAAGCCATTTCCTATGAGACACACCTAAACATGCCACAGAATTTGTCTCCTTTAAGAAGATTTGAATATGAGTTGTTGACATCTATTTTCATTGGATTTCTCCCAGAAATCCACCATACAGCTCAAGTGAGCATAGGGATATGATGTTTTATCTCCACTCTTCTGTTAGTTACATTTGTTCAACCATGTTATAACACTCACAGCACAGAGCAAGCATGCAATGAATTATTTAATCTCAAGAGCTTTGCGTTGACAGAAGACCCCTGTGCTTGGCACCTCTCCACAGTTTTAGGATAAGGTGCTTTCCTTCACACGAGTAAGGCTCACAGAAGGAGAGAGCTCTGTAAAATAAGCAGTTATGGTCAGAAGAGCCCCAAATTTGTCTTAGAAATTTATTTTTTTTTTTAGGACATAAGGGAAGACACCCTTCATCCTGGAGCAAAGGACGCTTCAAAGTGCTCCTGTAGTTATGCTGCTTAAGGACATATTCAGACATGCTCTCACAACATGATTTGAGACATGACTGCCTCCCACTTTCATTCCTACAAATTGCCACTCCCTCCACTGAGCCACCATAATGGACTCCACAAATGCTTTCAGTTCAATTCACTGCCAAGACAGCTTTCTCCTAAACCACCCTTCCAGTTGACACTGGCAGTAACTAACAGCTAAAGAGAGCTCAAGTCCTAAATCTGAGTATGTCTGCAAAAGCACATCTGAAGGCACCTGTAGTGGCTGTGTTTATTTTCTCCAGCTCTTCTCAAATGTTAAATAGTGTTTTACAAACCACCTTTACCTTGTGCAGAAAAGGTACCTATTTTGACAGCACATGTGCAGTGTTTCATTTAATTCACAATGAGCAAATGAGCATCTTCCACTTGAGAACTTGGTGGGCAGTAAGCTTTAGACATTCAAGTCACAGGTCACCAGCCTCGGTACAAGGTAGACTGGGTTCACTCCTCCCCGGGTGCTCTGCTGTGCAATGACGGGGCTGGGCTAAGCCCACCAGTGGGTCCTGGTGGGACCTGGTCAACTCAACCCCAGTTGTCCCTTCAAGGAACAAATAGGCCAAAGAAGCATGGACCAAAGTCACCCACCCACCCCAATGTACCTCGCCCAGTGCAACTCCACAACTCATCAGGTACCACAGTCCCCACACAAATAGGTCTGTGCACCTCTGAGCACTAGCTCGATCTACCCATGGAGGCAGCAAAATTCAACTGGACCCTAAGTGGAGGCAGATGCCAACAAGGAGAACGTTACGGTCTTGGAGTACAAATTTATGGCAGACTTTACAAACTTCACTGTCTAAGGACAGCCACAAAATACTCGAGAGGTCAAAAATCAAGAAGAGAGGAATCTATTTTTTTTCTGATACAGAGAATTCTTATTCAGGAAAGCTAAGTTTAGGAAGACTGCTCCTGAACAGAGAGAGGTGTGACAATGCAGAAGGAAGAGCCTATACTGAATCTCTCCACCTAAAAGGCCATGTGTTAAAATACAATGAGCTGACTTGGGTTTGAATCCTTCTCAGAAGGCATGCCCTCCTCCTCCCCTAAGAAAATGAGGTTCTTAAAATGTTACCTACAAACACCACTAAGTAGAAGCAGCCCAGCACTTAGGTTCTGCAAACAACTTGTCAAAGCTTGAATACAGACAGTTACCACAAAGGCTTTATAAACCTAAGCAAATTACTATAAAAGAAGGAATTAAATCAGGATGTGATGGCCTGGCACAGTGCATTTCATGAAGGAGCTGGTACTGCCCAAAAAGGCAGTCCCATTTCACAGCAGCTGCAGTTTCCAGTGAGACACTTCTATAATCCAAACTGGTTTTCAGGCTAAGATGAGTATATGACATATACACCAAAGTCTAGAGACAGGGAATGGTGATGCTGAGCATAATCACCAACATGTGTTCCTCAGTGAATAGATTTTTTTTTTTTCCACTAGCCATTAGGTGGAGTCATACATGTTTTATATGCCAGTGTACTCCATCTTGCTCACATAAACATCAGAGCAAACTAGCTCTTAGCAAGCAGTGGAAAAACAGAGCTCTGCCAATATCTAACATAAAAGAGACCTGTTTCTATAGCAGTTTACACAACGAATTTCTGAGTCGAGAGCTATACAAGTTTATCATTTTTATAGGAACAGCACTTTGATCAAATTGCCTCAATAATTTCCTGAGCTAGTCTTGATTGCATACACACAACCAACAGCAAAGGGGACATGGATAGCCCAAAGGGAACAATGATGGCCCAACAGAGAGCTGATAAAATCTTGGTTTAAGACTCACAGGCATTTTATTCAAGCACTGCATCTCTAGTGTGATTTTACTATACATGTTAGCTGAAGCAGTTTCATTGCTAATCCATCCCTGCAGTTTAGAATAAACTTTATTGTATCTATTTTTACCTTGATCTGCCAACACATTCCTTCTACTTAGCTATGTCTACTTTTACCAGGTGCTAAGAAATTATTTTCCTTATTACATATTTAACTACTATGAATGCAACACTAGGGAGGATTCCAAGCTACTCTAGGATTACCATTATTCAACTAGAGAACCACAAATTAAAAGTGGTGTGGTTAACAGTACTGGCCTTCATTCATTAAGCACATGCTCAGCCTATGAGCTGTATTGGCAAGGAAATAGAGCAGTCAATCCCTAACTGAACAAAAAAAAAATCCAAACAGATTAATGAAAGGGGAGGAGGAGGGTGAGAATTTACAAGCCATGCACAAGATCAAGAAAATCTTCCAATGTTATATTAGGACCCAAGCAAAAGTAAGTTTAACAATTCACTTTAACACCAGAACAGCCTTGCCACATTCTCTCTAACAATCTTTGCTCAAGAAGAGTTGGTTAGAAACAGATGGGCTAGCAGGACCCAGATCTCACCTGGGAAGAAGGGAAGACAGCAGTAACTCATTCTGACCCATTAAGGAAATGCACTGTAGATGATTCCCTTTAAACTCGTGTTTAAGAAAAAATCTGCTGAAAACAGCACATTTCTCAACACTTAGAGGGCCAGGACAAACCAAAACAAGAAAAGTAATTGTAGTCACCAAAGTTGATGTCAGACTTCACATCCATCTGTCTGCAAAACATAGGGAAACCCTGAGATCCCATGCAACTTCATCTCTATTGCTGTTCGCTTAATTAGATTGCCCAGCTCAGCAGGTTCAACAGGCCACAAACCATTAAAGAATCTTTTAGGTAAGCAGAGACGTGAAGGCTGCAGCAATGAACAGGTCATTGTACAGAATCACCAGGAGAACAGCATTCTGACCCAGCATACTTCATCCAGAAGTACCTGTTCCTTAGCAGCTCTCTCCCTTCTCTCTATGTAAGGCTGCACTTTAAACACAGGCTCTTCCTAAAAAATTTTAAGTAGGAATCACAACTGAGCAACACAGCAGCTAATTAATAAAAACCTCAGCTCTGTAAGTAATTATTTAAAAAGGCTGAAAGAACAAGCAAGACAGAAATGTTACTGATGCAGCATGGAAATACACATGTTAAATCACTGCAACCTAATTAGAAACAAACTATTAATGACCTAAAAAGATTCATTTTTAGCTCTGACTGGAACTCCAGAAACAAAAAGGCTTTTTCCTGTCACTATAAATCAAAACTGCCTAATAGCTCAGACTCCCTCTGGTGCCCTTTTTTTCTGTATAATGCAATGTTTACTGCAAGTCAACAACAGACCTTCAGTACTAAACTGATGCTTTACTGGCAACCCAATTAATGCTTCACAAAAGTTTCAGCTGGGTTTCTCTTCTTCCTTTTTTTTTCATTAAAAAAAAAAAAAGGACGTTAGCACAGCTTCCTTGCTGTACAAAGAGTAACAAAAGCCACCCAGGTAGTTGTTCTACACCCATCCATTGTAACTAAACAAGATACCCACAGGACTGAAGTACCAAAATAAACCACAGCACTACTCCATCTAGTGGCGTTGGCTTAGAGGGTCCTAATCCCATATTGCCTGTTTTGGTTGGTGGTCGTGACTGCAAGAGTCCCCAAGTAAACAGTATCTAAAACATGGCTGCACAATCAATTCCTGCTTCCCTAATATCCTATATACAGCAGAGCACGTACTGACATATGCACCTTAAACATTATTCAACACTTTAAACTTTAGCATCAGCCACTAGACAGGATCTCTCCCAAACACCTCCCAAAACAGAAGTATATGAAAACTTGAAAATGAGTAGCAAAGACTCTGCACACTAAGTATTGATTTTTTCCCTTTGAGCTACTGTTAGTGTAGGTGACCAGACAGACAAATCTAAGGACATTTTGAGTTTTGCTAACTCTGTTAACACTTCATATTGTAAGTAATAAAGACGTGGTAAGTATCACTGTTGGGAAAAAAAAAGGACAGCAATATATAGACTGAAAGCAAATAAAAACCAAGCTCTCAAGTATCTTTTGATTAAAAGGAAACCTTGGAACCAAAACTAATCTAACACCAAACTTGTACTTGCACAGATCACAAGCAATTTTTGTCTGGTTAACTATGGCATCTTAAACACAAAAGAACAGAAATTTTCGTTTCCATATCAACATGAGCTGTTGGTTTTTTTTTTTTTTAAAAAAGAGGAAACTACAGATTATCTTCCTGTGTAAAAAATGAACAGCAGGTACAACAGTTGACTGTTGTGATGTGCTGATGTAGTGATAAGACTTCCCCTTTGCCTTTCTGAAATTTGCAGAAAAAGATAAAACCATGACCAAAGGAAAATTAAAACTTGCAGGGATGAACTTACAAGCAATTTTGCTTTTTAATACAGCAAAAAGTGATGGTAGACAAAAAAAAATCTTCTACCACACATTCCACTCATTTTTCTTTTTTTACAAAGACACTGTGTAAAGACTTATTAAGGGAAGACAGGTTCAAAACAAGAATGCATTAACATTGCTTTCTGACACAAAGGCAAGCTGGATTCATCAGTAAGACTGCATCAGACAACTGAGTTTATTTTAATTTAAAAAAACCAGGTGACTAGTACACTGCCCTAGATCATCACCAGTGATCTAGAAGTTAAATTTGTATCACTTCCCACTCTGCATATAGGACTCGTGGTCACAGAAATAAAACCCATATTCTGATCACTTGCAAGACTATATTCTAAGGCAGGAACAGAAGTGAGGAAAGCCTACAGTATCTTTCACCTGCTGGAAAAGAGTAGATCTTAATCTATTCAACCCTGAGGAAATAAAAATAAGTGGGATAAGGTCTATGGAAGTACAGTGTGAATTTTTAAACACTTCAGTGCTGGTCAATGGAAAAAAGTTATACTACCTCATATGACAGAATGAGAAATAATGAGAAATACTGCTTATATGCGAACTTGACCTTGCACCCTAGGTACAATGTGAGTCAGACTACTAAGACAGCATCATTCATGGATTCTGTTCTCTTTCAGTAGAGAAGCATCAACCAATGCAGAAAATCCTTAAAAATTAGGAAAATTCCCCATTGGGGTCTACTGGGACAAGTTAAACTGTAGAAGTTTGCACACAGCAGCATGTATTACAATTATAATCAGTACAATAAATCAATACAATAGTTCCAGATTTCTTAACTATTAAAAAAAACACCAAGCAAACACACACACGTTTCTGACCCGAAATATGTCAGTGATTGGGCTGAAAAGATCTAACGTACCACATCAGATATCAGGGAAAGCTACCTCCTCAGCTGATATCTTGCCTTCTATAATAATCATCCAAATGATTACAGTCTCTGCAGCTCACACCCTCCTGGCTCAGGCATTCTGACACAGACCACTACCACAAAAGTTCTGCAGAGTCAAAGGAACAGCAGCAGCAAGCACATGCTGCTACTGCCTTTCAGTTGTCATCTAATGATCACACAGGAAAAATACAGCAAAACAAATCAATAGATCACAAGTCTTACTCACTTTTTTCTTTCTTCTCTCCATCTAGCGATCTCTTCTGGACTATCTAATTTTATTCTTTTAGCACCAGGTGCATGTGCCTGAGGAAAAAGTATTTCATAGTTGTTTAAAAGGAAAGAAAAAACCCACAAGAAAAAAAAAAAGCATCATTCCGTCAACTATAGTATCACATTGTTTTCATCTCCAAAAGTGGTGAGACTGCACATGGTGATTACAAAATGAATCCATTAAGAAAACCCCATAGTATTCAATGTATTTTCATTTGCAATATTGTCTTACAGCAGATTCTACTCAGAGGTGATATATCTTCCCTCCAGAAGAATGAAAGCAAGCCTCTGAAGAATGAGAAAAGGGACTGCAGTAAAGATTACATAGACTCATATTTTGGGCCCAGGGGGATACCTACGTTCTTCCAGTGTATCTGAACTATTTTCTCATGTGCGCTGAAACTGCAACCTTCTTCTGTGCACTGCAAGATAAGGGGGTGAACTGAAGACACCAAGTTACACAAACAAATTATAAAAAAGCATTCGAGCACACTTCAAACTCAGTGTCAGATGCCTGTACAGAACCTTTAAAGTTTAACCAATTGAATCCAGTTTCAAAACGTGGTTGTAAATACAGTAAGAAGGCAAGATATACTTTTAAATTTCATCTGATTTTAGAATAACCAGTGAAGCCAATGTATCTGATAATTGGAGCAAACATGAAGTTAACTGAAGAGAAAGATTTGTAAGGCTCTCCAATTTCAATTTTTGATACTTCTTTGCAATAAAGGAGTGGATTTTTAAAATGTTTTCCACAAAGTCTTTTCACACAAAAATTTTACATGTTACATGGATATCAATGAATTAATTCCTACCGCTTAACAATACTTCACAAGAAAGACATTAAAGTGACTGAAGCTATAAAACCAAAAATACAACTGAGACCTCCCCTACACACAGCATTCAGAAAAAATCCCCTGCTAACACTTTTTGTAGCTCTGGAATCTCTTTGCCAAGTCTTCCATTCAGAGAGTGACTACAGCTAACTACTTATCAGACACAAAGTTAAAAATCAAAGTGTAAATAAAACAAGCTAAACTCATCAACCTGTTTATGTTGTGAAATATGTTCATCATACTTCTCCTGGTTTTTATAGCCACGGTCACAGGTATCACAATAATGAGAGAAAACTGGTTCTTTTTTCTTTTTGGTCTGAAAAATAAAAAAGAAATCACCTCAAGATTGCAGTTACAAGATTACAAAGGTATTCCTATTTTAAATTAGGTGTGAAATAATTTTTTGTTAATAAAGCCACCAATTAAAATGTCTCAAAAGTTTCAAAAATAAACTAACATAACATGAAAGTGAAGTTCAAATCACTCATCTTCCAAACAAAATGCCCTGCACTCAGCTTCTTCCATTACCACCTTCCCATTATCGCTTCTGCAAACATACCAGGCTGGTACAGATTTATCAAGGGCTGAGACTAGAGCTAGGCTACAGCCCTGAATCTCTTCCCCATCAAGTCAGACCACGGCTGTTCTCACATGGCATGTAAGAGCTCAGAGGGCAGCAAAGATCCTTCCTTCTCCCACTACACATCAGGCTGTTCTAGCTGTCTGGCCCTCCTAATATAACAGAGCGCTAATATGATTTAGACATTTGGGCATCACCATGGTAAGGGCTTTTCTAAAGTAAACCTGTGTCAGAATTTGGTTCAAATGTATCTTTCTTTCAACGGTCTCAAGATTTGCAGTTTGTTTGTCATACATTTGTCCTCTTGTAACACCTTACAACAGGCACATTAGAGAAGAGTATGGGGTCTCTGTAGTACCACAGGGCAAGTCCCACAACTGTCACCATCACAGAATGGTTTGGGTTGGAAAGGACCTTCGAAGACCATCCAGTTCAACCATCTTGCCACAGGCAGGGACACCTTCCACTAGACCAGGTTGCTCAAAGCCCCGTCCAACCCGGCCTTGAACACTTCCAGGGAGGGGGCATCCACAGCTTCTCTGGGGAACCTGTGCCAGTGTCTCACCACCTTCATTGCAAATCCTTATGTCCAAACTACATCTATCCTCCCGGTCCTATTGCTACAGGCCCTACTAAAAAGTCTGTCCCCATCTTTCCTACAAACCCTCTTTAAGTATTGAAAAAGCTGCTATAAGGTCTCCCTGGAGCCTTCTCTTCTCCAGGCTGGCCAACCCCAACTCTCTCAGCCTGTCTTCATAGCAGAAGTGCTCCACCCCCCTGATCCCCTTCATGGCCCTCCTCTGGACTCGTTCCAACAGATCATGTCTTTCCTGTGCTGGGGACCCCAGTCCATACCTTTGGCTTGTTATTTTCTTCTGGAAAACGTTTGTTAAACCCAGGTGCTTGCTCACCTCGCCGTTTCTGGGAGAAACTGCCATTTCCACCTTCCAAAAAAAACCCCCAAAAGAGCCAGTTATACATACTGCTGTTAAAATACAACCCCTGCTACCTCGGTGGGCCTGTTGTGGCAGGGAAGGGCCTGGGGAAGAGATGAGCTGGGGCTGCACAACCAACATGGGCAGGGAAGCAGATACGTGGGAGGGAGGGGGAGTCCTCCACCCCCCAAGGATTAGGAACAGCCCCAGGGTCCCCACCAGTGAAGAATGGGAAGGAGTCCATGGGCCTGAAAAACGACTTCTCCCACGTCCCTCACCACCATGCGGGTCCTTTAGTCGCTCTCTGTAGGCTGGCGGGTACCAGGCAGCGGGTGGCATGTAGCTGTCAGGAGGCAGGTAGTTCTCGGCGGGCGGGTAATTCTCGGCCTGTGGGTAGTTCTCGGCGGGCGGGTAATTCTCGGCCTGTGGGTAGTTCTCGGCGGGCGGGTAATTCTCGGCCTGTGGGTAGTTCTCGGCGGGCTGAGAGTAGCTGTCGGTGGGCGGGTAGCTTTTAGGCTGCGAGTAGCTGTCGGCGGGTTGGGAGTAGCCCTTGGGCTGCGAGTAGTTCTCGGCGGGCGGGTAGCTGTTGGGCGGCGGGTAGCTATCAGGAGGAGGGTAGCTGCTGGGAGGCGGGTAGGGCCCGGTGGGAGCCCAGAAGCCAGGCTCCCAAGGGGGCGGCGGGCAGAAAAGAGGTGGGGGGATCCCGGGTGGGGGGAGCCCCGGCGGGGGCGGCGGGTACCAGGCGAAGGGGTTCATGTCAGGCCCGAAGCGGCCGCCCGGGCGCAGCCCCTGCTCCGCGATGTGCTTCCCCCACCGCGTGGGGCCACGGCCGCGGTCGCTACCAACTACCTCACATCCGGGCCCGGCCACGCGCCCACAGGTTAAGCCTGCCCGGCCAGGGCGGCCGTGACGTCATCCGGTAGCGCCGGAAGTGAGGAGGGGCGGGGCGGGGAGCGGAGTGGGACGGGGCAGAGGGGCCGGGTTGCGCTCCCGAGCCGCGCGCGAGGGCCGCGGTGCGCATGCGCCGGGCGCCGCCATGGCCCGCGAGCTCATCGGCCCCGCGCTGCCGCCCGGCTTCCCGCGCTGCGCCGAGGCGGACCCGGATGAGGACTTCAGCCAGGGTAAGGCGCGAGGGGGGCTGGGGGCTGGGGGCGGCCCCCGTCCCGCCCCGCCCCGCCCCGCCCCGCCCCGCCCCGCCGGGAGGCGCGGACAGGCCCCTGTGGGGCCGGGCCGTGCCCCCGCGCTTCGCCGGTCCGCAGGGGCGCGGCGGGGACCAGCCTCGGGGCGCGGCGGTGCTGAAACCGGCGTAGGGTGGCGGGGCGCGGCCGCTCCGTGGGGGCGGGGAGTCACGTGGCTGCGCCGCGAGTGTTCCACAGCTCGGGCTGCGCCAGTGGGGCGCCTCGGCGGAGCTCAGCTTCACGGGTGTTTTTTGTACTGACTTTTTCGGAGGAAAGGAATCTGATGGGGTGTTACTGATATGAAACGGTCTAAAACATGTTTTTAAAAAAATACTGCGTTGATTTGGTTATGATTTTCCTGCTCAAATCGCATATGCGCTTTTAGGCCTGTGTTCTTTAGGAGCTGTGAGTGTGAAGTTAGCGAGCAGAAAAAGAAGGTGTGGTGGTTAGGTCTTTGGAGCTTGCTTTCCCTTGTCAAACCAAAACACTTCATGAAACTATCGTTTTTCAGTCGGCTTTCCTCGGGGTGCAGACCTGGCTTGTGATCAGGGGGGCTGGGGTGCCTCACCGGCCGGGTTGAGAGCAGTCACAGCAGAAGTGGGGTGTCTTGGAGACTGCCAGGCTGGCTCTTCTGCAGTGCAGTTCAGTTGCCCCCACTTAAATTCTTGCACGTTCTGTGTCAATAATATCTCTGGGAGTAGCAGTTCGAGCGTTAGTACTCCCTGTCTTTAATCCAGGTTCAAGTCACTAGTATATATATTAAGTTTCTGGCAGTGTTTCAGTGAGCATTGGGTTATTCCAAACAAAGCAGCTCCGATTGGGAAGGTTTGCCGTGCTCATCTGTTCTTCTAATTTTTTAATCCAGAAGAGGGAGCAATAGGAAGGGAGAGCAAAGCTGCTGCCTTAGTTGACACCATAGCAACATCAAGCTCCAGGTCCATGGCTTGGCTTTGTACTGAAGCCCAGACTACAGGTTTGCTTGAGATGGTGCAGCCTTTCCTATTCATATCTGTGTTGATGGCTTACTCACTTTCTATCAACGTACTGATATGTGTTGCAAATATCTATATTGTGTATGAATCCACTGAACAAAATAAGTTAACCTTATCATTAGGCTGTGGTTTCATGATACCAAGTGTTTTGGCAGTATCTAGTCTAGGTTATCCAGCCTAGTTTGTCTACTCTTTGGTCCACTGTACATCAGCTTTATCGTAGTACAGTTACACTGGCAGATCTGCTTGGGGATTTCTGTGTGAACTGGATGAAGGAATTCATTTGCTTTTAAAAAAAAAAAAGCAACCATGAAACCCACCAAAAAAGAACAACTGGGGGGTTGTTTATTTGTTTTTATAACTTCTATAAACTTTTCCTGACTTATAACAGCTTGGCACAACAACTGAGTGTACCTGCTCAACACATGAGGCATACTGCTGCGGTGCAGAGGAGGAAGAGAGAGCAAGTACTTTGACGTAACACACTTTGTTGTACAGAAGTACAGCTCCAGCTGGAGCCCTGTGCCTGGAGGTTCTGAGTGCCAAAATGGTGTAGTGGGGCTGCCACAGGCGTCTTCTGCGCTGTAACACTTGTTGGGTCTTGAGACAGAATGGCCCTAGAAGTTGTTCTGTAACTATTTCCTCGTGTATTCTATAGCTATTTCAAGAGATACTTCACCTTTTAAAGCTGAATGGCTTTTTCAGTAGGTTTTCTTTCCTTCAGATCTCACTGATATTTGAGCTGCTCTTTGCTTTTCTTTAAGAACGCTTGGTTTTTTTATTCTACTTTAATAGTTTCTGCCTCCCAACAGCAACGAAGTAGGACTTTGAGGAGCCATTCTGAGAACTCTGTCAAAAAGGTTTAATTCAGAACTATAATATAAAAGAATAGAATAGACTGTTTCAGTTGGAAGGGACCTACGATGATCATCTGGTCCAACTGCTTGACCAGTTCAGGGCTGACCAAAAGTTAAAGCATGTTGTTAAGGGCATTGTCCAAATCCCTCTTAAACACAGACAGGCTTGGGGCATCGGCCACTTCTCTAGGAAGCTGTTCCAGTGTTTGATCACCCTCTCAGTAAAAAAATGCTTCCTAATGTCCAGTCTAAGCCTCTCCTGGCACAGCTTTGAACCATTCCCACACGTTCTATCACTGGATCCCAGGCAGAAGAGGTCAGCACCTCCCTCTCCACTTCCCCTCCTCAGGAAGCTGCAGAGAGCAATGAGGTCACCCCTCAGCCTTCTTTTCTCCAAAGTAGACAAGCCCAAAGTCCTTAGCCACTCCTCACAGGACATTCCTTCCAGCCCTTTCACCAGCTTTGTTGCTCTCGTCTGGATGCATTTGAGTACCTTCATGTCCTTCTTAAATTGTGGGGCTCAGAACTGCACACAGTACTCAAGGTGAGGCCGCACCAACACTGAATACAGCAGGATAATCACCTCTTTTGACCGCCTGGTCATGCTGTGTTGGATGCACCCCAGGGTGCAGTTTGCCCTCTTGGCTGCCAGATAAGCATTTGTCTTCAGTCTGCGATATGACACTGCCGTGCTAGATGTAGTGAACAAAATAAATGTCTGCTGATCCATTCTTAAATCTGCATTTCTTTCATCTTTATATGGATAACATGGAATCATAGAATGGTTTGGGTTGGAAGGGACCTTTAAAGATCATCTAGTTCCAACCCCTGACATAACAGCTCTGTTAATGGTTGTAACTTAGAGCATGCAAATTTTTGCCTTTTTTTTTTAAATGAATTATAACTGAAGATGTAGTAATTGTATCCTGTGTAATCACATTGATGTTAACATGGTGTTTTGCACTGTGAGACATGAGCAGGGTTAAAAGCTCATTTGTTCATTTCCTTGTTTATCCCTGACTCGGAAGATAAGGGAATAACCAAGGTAAAGTGCCAGTTGCTGCTCTGACGGTAGGTCAGCACAGGAGCAGATGAAATGGACTTTGCCAGGACCAGGATGGGAGCAACTGGTGGTTGGACAGACTCAGAAGCTCATCCCTAGTAAATCCATTACCTTTCCTTCTTCAGCTTGTCACTGTCCAACCCATGGGACACAGTCATCTCCTGATTCTTTATCTCATGATGATCCTCCAGAGCTGGCCTAAATGTGCTTCTGCTGGAAGAATCATACTTCCTTTGACCCATTTGTCCCTACCTCTGTGCTGTTGTTGTACCAGCAGGAAAGAAATGCTAGGGAATGGCTAAAAATAACCAGAGATGCAGAAGGGGGGTTTATCTATTTCGGCATTGAGGCCGCATTTGTTAAAGTGCAGATGCGTTGA